>NC_090825.1:57242500-57905000 GCF_028021215.1 Eschrichtius robustus
CCTTTGTGAGGACATGACACAGCACTGTGCTATCTTGGGGTCTAATTTGCAAAGGCGGAGCCTTTGAATCTGTGGGCCAGATTCTTCTGCATGTGTATCTTCCCAAGACATCTCTAACTTTGTGCCCTGATGGGCAGGCAGTGCAGAGTGAAAGCATCTAGGCTGATTCATCTACAAATGACAAGTGAAATCAAAAAACTCTGGCTGGGATATTTCCAGTGAAAACCTACAGCGTAGGGGGAAAGGGGGTTTCCTCTGTGTTTGCAGAGAAATGTTCTGCTGGTGGCCTCCACCACCTACTCTCAGAGAGGACTGCCCATCCCCAGCTCTGTCAGCCCAGAGTAGATGCCACCTTTGTGTCCAAGTTAGAAATGAAATGTTACCCCACCAGAGGGGTCTGGAGCGCAGACTGAGACCTTCAGTTTCCAGGCCATGGTCAATGTTGCCGTCTTCAATTATGAGGCCAGAAGAATTTTTTTTGCTCTGTCCTCTCTCTGTGGGGTTTGAACACAGGTTTTTTTTCTTCATGAATCCAAACAAGTACTAGTCTGGATTTGTCAGACAACATTTGTCAAGTTATTTACATTTTTAACTCACAAATTGAAGATGTGTGCTACAAATTATCAGAGCAATGAAAATGTAAGAAAATAGCGTACATGCTTAGGAGTAATTCAGGATTCATTTCTAATTTTAAACGGTTTCTTTAAATCTCAAGCCTCTAACTTCTTTTGTCTGTGAGATATTTTAATCTTCTAACTGCCAGGGCTGTTTCTGAAGGACTGGAAGTTGTTTTACTAGAGTTTCTCCCCAGGTGCTGTGAGAGTGAGCTAGGTTTTTACTCTCCCCAAAGCTGATAAATTAGGGGACTCACTTCTGCTTAGCAAGGAAGACCTGCGTGGCATATTCTGCTGATGTGTATTATAATCTGATGTTAAAGTTTAACATCTACCAGAAAAAAAAAGCTTTATTGAGTGTTAACAGCCGTGCTGTGGGATTCTAGTCTCAGAAACGAATTTTTCGAAACACACAGTAGGAAGCTCACAGGAAGTTCTTCAGCTGGACCCAGCAGTAAGACAGCATTGACTTGGTCAGGATACAGGCAAGAAGCTCAGGCAGAGGCATCCAGAACAGGGCTCCTGTCAGTGCCCACAGCAACAAAGACGCACAAAGTGGCCAATTTTCTTAGGAAAGCTCCCAAACAGGGCCAGTTAATATTTAAACCAACTTGTATTATTTGACGTTGGATGCTTTTTGCAGAAATGTTATTTCTCTTAGTCGTACTCAACCTGAGACCTCACAGACAAGCTTAGGAGCTACAGAAGACCAGAGACCCTCCTACTCCATCAAAGCAAAACAAACTTATCCAAATTGGACGGAGACATCTCCTGACATGGTCCCCCCAGCTCCTTTTCTACCTCGGTCTGCTTCATTCTCACATATGCATTCACTCATTCATCAAACGCTTTTTAAAACATCTATCAGGCTCCAGACACCCTTCTAGGGTTGGGCATTCAGTGGTGATCAAAACAGGCTCAAAATCCTGCCCTTAGGGCACTTAGACTCCAGTGGCATGAACTCAGAGATTGTCAGAGCAGGGGTCTATTGTGTTCAAAAGTTACAAACTCAGATGGTTCCAGGGGCCAGACTGGGAGTAAAAATGCACAGAGGGGATAAGAATGGGTGGCAACTGCAGCAAACCAGAGAATGTGTGTCCCCAAAGGCATCCACATACAGTTTTTGGAGCACTGTGCAGTGTTTGTTGTTGCTGTTAAGCAAAACACTTTCGGAAACTCTCAAATGTCCTCGGACCAAAAACAAGGCCCAGAAAGGATATGTGCCTTATTCAAGGTCACACAGCCAGGCAGTGGCAAAGGTAAAGCTGGAACTCAGCTGTCCTGGCCCTGGCCCAGTGCTTTTTTTTTTTTTTTCACTACACTATACTCCCTCTGGGCCCAGAGTTCAGCTCCTTGGGCATCTCAGAAAGTTTCTGACATGATCTCGGTGAACAACTCATTCATTCTCTCAACGATTATTTATACAGCTCTATCATGTGCCAGACACCAAAGAAAGTTTGAGAGTGTTGAACAAGACCAATGTCAGAAATGGGCCTTAACCTCCCAGAGCTGAAGAGTGCATCACTTCAGGGATCTAGATAGATAATAAGTAGGACACAATAAATTCCTTTTTTCCCCTTTGAGCACTTCTGAGGCAGTAGTTATGACTCCAGGCCCAGATATACAAATGTGCTTAACCTGAACGAAAAATAAATGTAATTTTATGTAATTAATGTCATGTGCCCGTAAAATTAACCTAGCTCAACAATTGGTATAAAAAGATTACTGTGGAATAGTAACTGGGTACATAGTAGCTGATCAATACAGACTTGTTGGCTATAAGTGGTCATGCGCTATGCAATCTCAGCTGCTGGGCAGATGCATAAACTTGTTCTGCATTTGGCTACTTTCTAACAACCTCAGCAGTAGCATGGTCAAGGCTATCCAACCATTGCACAAATATTGATGGAGCGCCTGCCTACCATGTGTAAGACTCTGTGTTAGAGTGCATATGTAAGCGCGGTGGTATTCAAGGATCAGTGTTTGTGAACCAAGGTAAGTTGGAAACCATTTTTTGCTAAGAGTTTCCCAGGAGTGTGGTGGAATCCTTTGGAAGAAGCCAAAGTTAGCTTTCCTAGGTTAGCAGCTCAGTGTGTACCACCTGCTATAGCTGGAAGGAGAGATGGACAGAGGTATGACCACAATGATTCATGGGCTACAGCTAATGGTGTGACTGAATGGTCAGAGACTTGGAAGGAACATGATTGAAAATCGGTGACAAGGAAATATGAAGAAACGGTATGTGGATAGACTTTTTGAATGGGCATGGAGTGTGAGATATTTGTGTCTCTTGTGAATGCTTACAGAAAGGTGACCTCAGGTGGAGAGGAAGGCCCTTCTGTGGACATCAGTCAGTATCATCTCTATCTACTCTTGGCTTTGCACAATGGGCTCATGAACAAAGTGGCCATGGTAGGGATGAAGGGATAAAGGTTATGCGTAGACTCAGCAACATGGACTTCCAGTCACCAAGGCTGATGTGGCTACAACGACTGCTGAGTGCCCAAACTCCCCATAGCTTTTGCATTCCTAATATGGCACATTCCCCAGGGAGATTAGCCAGATATTTGGTGACAAGTTGATTATATAGGATTATTTTCATAATGAAAGGGGCAGCACTTTGTTCTTACTGGAATGGATGCCTTCACTTCTTGCCTTCCTTGTCTGCCATGTTTCTCCCTAAACTATTATCCGTGGGCTTACAGAATGCCTTATGCACTATCATGGTATTCTAAACAGCATTGTTTCTGACCGAAGAATTCATTTCATGGTCAATGAAGTTGCAATAATGGGCCCATGCCCATGAAATTCACTAGTCTTATCATGCTCCCCATCATCTTAAAGCAGCTGACTTGATGTAATAGTGAAATAGCCTTTTGAAGACTCATTTGGGTGCCAGCTAGGTGACAATGCCCTGCAGGGCTGGGGCAATGTCCTCCAGGATACAGTATATGCTTCAAACTGATGTCCAATATATGGTGATTTTTCTCCTATAGCCTGGACTCATGAGTGTGGGAATCAAGGGGAGGAAATGGGGTTGACTCTTATCACTATTACCCCTAGTGATTCACTAGCAACATTTTTTACTCCCATCCCTACAACTGGGCTCTGCTGGTTTAAGAATTTTAGCTTCAAAAGGAGCTAAAGGTGGAAAATGCTTCCACCAAGGGACACAGCAATGATTCCACTGAACTGGAAGCTGAGACTGCCACCTGCACACTATGTGCTCTTCATGACAGTGAATCAATGAGCAGAGAAGAGGGTCGGGTACTGGCTCTGGGGATTGACCCTGATAATCATGGGGTAATTGGGATTACTACACAACAGGGCTAAGGAACAATATATTTGGAGTACGGGAGATCTTCTGGGCCACCTCTTACTATTCCCGTTTCCTAGGATTAAAATCAATGGAAAACTACAACAACCCAGTTCAGGCAGGATCACAAATGACCCAGACCCTTCAGGAACGAATGTCTGAGTCCTCCCACCAGGCAAGGAACCATAAGCAGCTGAAGTGCTTGCTTAGGGTAAAGGGAATGGGTGGTAGAAGAAAGTAATGCTGTATACCAGCAATGATCATGTGACCATTGCATAAATGAGAGTTTGAGTGTTGCTTCATCATTTTGATATTTATATGTTTATATATATATTAACCAACAATTTTTGTTTTCTTCCCCCCCCCCCCATCCCCGTATCACCTAACCTAAAATGTTTTATATAGTAATTAGCTTTATATACCAATATTCAAAGAACAGGGATTGTGAATCATCTAGAAGAAAAATTAACAACATCCAAAATCAAAAAACAGACTTTGTATCCTCTTTTGGGGAAAGGGATACTGTGTTTTTGGTTGTATGTGTGATGGTTGCATCCCATCTGGCTGAAGCATGACTTTATTATGGTTTTAGAGATAAAATATGGCTTAAGCAACCATATATAGTGTAAGCTGACAAGGGTTGACTGTGGTGGCTTTGTAATGTGTCAACATAGCTAGGCTGAATTCTATTTCCCAGAATTTTACTCCCTGTATGTTTCCAGTTAGAACGTGTCACAAGAGAGATTCTCATGTGAGATTTGGAGGGCGGAAGAGAAGCAGCAGCTGCTGTTGCTGATCTCCTGGTTCACCCTGATGGTGTGATGTGGGAGGCAGGCCTGCAGCTACTCCACCTTCTCCTGGATCTGCCTTCAGCTTCTCCAGCTCCTGGGCCAGGTGTGTGTTAGGTCCATGATGAAGGACATCAGCTTCTCCTGCAGATGCTCATACCATCGAGGTCAGAAGCAGCCAAAACGCCAGCTGGTGCTTACTGGTTCCACTTTATCCTTGCTCTACCCTGCTTTGCACTCACCTTCCTTCCCCACTATCTGCCCTGCAGACTTTGATTTCTAGCATCAGTCACAAAGCCAGCTCAATAGAAACTGCTTCTCCAGCTCCCACAATTGCTTAAGATAAAATCTCTGTGACAGATCCCTTATCATATTGTATTTCCTTGTGCTTTTGCTTCTCCAAATAAACCCTGACTGATGCAATGGCTTAAAGAATAGGGGACTTTATTTCTGTCACATGCAACAGTTCAAAGGTGAGCAATCCAGGTGGGCAGCACAGCTCTGCTCCATACGAACATTCAAGGACCCGAGTTCCTTTCACTGTATTGTACCACCATCCTAGGGCATTGTCTTCATCCAGCTGGTCAAAGCTGAGTGTCCACATCCAAATTCCAACCGGCAGGAAGAGCCAAGAGGGTACGAAGGAGGTATATTCCACATGGAAGGCCTGGCCCTGGAAGTGGCACTCAGCACTTCTGTGCACATTCTGCAGATGAGAATTTCATCACATGGCCTTCCCCAACTCCAAGAAAGTCTGGGTAATCTGTTCTAGTGAGCAGCCATGTGCCCAGAGGAAAAAGGCATTTTGGTGAACAACTAGCTGCCTCTACCACACATATACAGACTAGTTTTATAGTGTGAATATTATAATGTATAATAGATAATATTAATAGATAACATTATATATTACTATATAATATATAATGTTATATATATATGCTACATAATAAATATTATAGAATATATATCATGTTAGATATAGCTGTAGTGTAATATCTAATATATAATATTATATACTATGGTGCTGACCCCAAAGTCTTAAAAATAGCAAACAGAACCACTAAAAATGAGCCAAGTTACCCTGCAAACCAAAGCCAGAAGCAGCCCGTGCAATGAAAAATTGAATTGAATGCTTCCAGATTTAAGAAAATTTTTGTGCCAATAAATAAATAAACTACTACTGTAATGACAAACCCCAGGAACTTCCCCAACTAAAAAATCATAATTGATTACAAGCTGTCGCCTGCCGTATTGAGTTACATTTTACCTTACCAACTAAATGCCTCAGTAGTTAAAATGATTTTGTTTGAGATTCACATGGATTAAATAGCCTAGAACACATCCACCCTAGACTTAATCTAAGAGAGAGGAGATTTGGTTCAAATGTTGCTTCTCAGCATGTCAGGAAATGTTTTCTTCAATTAAGTAATCTTATTTTAGAGTTAAATCTGTGCCAAGAAAATAAACAATATATCTTTCATGAACACATCCACTCTGTTGTATAAAAACTTTTATTTTCTGGGAGGCTGCTCTTGGAATTTGTACATATAATGAGATCAGAGCTGGAAAAATCCTGTTTTCTTTAGCATTTAATGGCTTTGGAAACTATAAGGGAGCCATGTGACACAGTATAATGACAGAGCTCAGTGAACAAGTGAATAGCAAAGATCAACAGATAATCTTTTTTCCCCACCCCAAACCCTGCATTTTTAACAGAAACCCTGCATTAAGTACAGTGGGATGTTTCCACTCAATCTTGAGCTGCGTAAAAATTAGTTGCAAGAGAGTCTGTTGCTGATCACAGACCAAATGCTGTTATGCTTTCAACACATTTTAAGGGATTAGGCATTATGGCTATGTACTTCCAAGATCAAGTTGCAATAATGGGAAGTCAGGCAAAATCCTGAAGATCCCAGTGCCTGGCTGTCTAAAGGACGGCATCGTAGAAGGTAGAACGCTAGAGGACTCTTTTACGGAGGTCTTTGCACCTCCACCCCCAGAGGATGGCTCCGGATGGCAGCCTGGAGCAGAAGCTGTGTTCCCAACACCCCATGTTATGCTCCAGCAATACCAAATGACTCCCACTTCCCCAGACGTGCAATGTTGTTGCTCTCCTCCATGCTTTTGCGTGTGCTTTTTCCCAACCCTTATTGTCCTACAAGACCCAGCTCCAGCATCACCTCTTCTATGAAGCCCAGGCAGTTAATCACTCTCTCCCACTAAATTTTTTTCTATTTTCCCTGCTGGTGACCTTCTTGAAAACAAGAAACCTTATTGATATCGTTTATCTTACCTTCCTGTTGCCTAACAAACCCAGACTCACAGTGAGTACATGCTATACGTTTATGAAATAAACAAGTAAATGTTTAATCTAAAAAGGGTGGGATAAGGGAACTTCCCGATTAGCCAACTTTGGCTCGTTTTCTGACACAGTAAAGGACCAGTTCCAGAGTTCACTGGGAAAGACGGGAAGAGAAGCTCCTCTGATCTTTCGCATCCTCCCCTCAATCTGTACCTGGGTCAACCAAGACCAATGGTTAACTTCCAGTTGCCGAAGGAGTTGTGTCCTTCGTGTATGCTCGATTGCCCACGGAAGGCACGAAAGAACATTTGCTAGTAGGCACGTGTGGCAGACCCTCCACCCTTAGAGCCTCGGTGGCGTACTCGCTTTCTGCATGGATACCGCGGCAAACACTAAGTGAGGTAGCAGCACAGAAGAAAACTTCCTCAGACCTGCATGGCAGAGCTTTCCTTTCTTCAGAAAAAAGAGTTGACTTTGCTCTGCGCAGCTTTTGTGAGCAGAATTTTGATGAGCGCTTGGGACAGAGGAAGTGAGGGTGGCGGCAGCCTTAACAGAGTCATCAGACTCACGTCCGCTATTCCATCACCCCCAACAGTTGCTCCACGGGCCTTTCCAAGCGGCAGCCACCGAGATGGGAACCAGGAGAGCGGTGTCTAAGGCCTGCCTCCATCACTGTTGGTGCAACCTTCGGCAATCCTCTTAATTGCTTGGGCTTCGGTTTTCTCACCTTTTAATGATATTGGGGGCTATAATATCCACCCAATCATTTTTCCACAAAGCGCTAAGTTTTGAAAAAGTCAGTTTCCGCAAAATCTTTTAACAACTTAAAATTGTTATATCAACGCATACCTTATCTCCCTCTGCTCCCTTGTGAGTATTCGACCTGTCAGCCCACCTGGACTAATCAGGAGTTCACAAACACACCTTGCTCACACATACCCTTTTCACCTGTGGGTCAAGTTCCCTCATTAAAATTCTCCTTCTTGGCTGTGATGTCATGTGGCTATCAGGTACCCCCTGACATGACGTGGTAACAAGGGCACGTCTCTGTGGTCTCCTCCCAAACCCTTAAGTCTAGTCTAACCATGAGAAAAACATCACACAAACCCAGATTGGGGGACATGCTACAGGATATGTGGCCAGTACTCCTCAAGACTATCAAGGTCGTGAAGACAAGCAAAGACAGAAAAACTGTCATAGACCAGAGAAAGCTGAGGAGCCATGACAACCAAATGCAACGTGGTTCCCTGAAACAGATCCTGAAACAGAAAGAGGACATTAATAGGAAAACTGGTAACATCCTCCAATGTGTGGGGTATAGTTAGTAGTAATTCATCGATGTTGGTTTTAGTTTTAACAAGTGTTCTGTGGAAATGTAAGATGTTAAGGAGGGGGGAAACTGAATGAGAAACGTGTGGGAACACTCTAATATTTTTGAAACTTTCTGTATATCTAAATTTATTCCAAAATTTAAAAATGTGTTAAACAAAATTCTGCTTCCCCTTCAAGCTTCATCCAAAGATCACCTCTTTTGTAAGGCCTTACTGAATCCTCCAGTTAGCTGTGAACTTTCCTTCTTCTAAACCCTCCTAGCACTTTGCTTCCTCCTTAAGTGGCGTTCGACATGTAATTGTTTGTGTACTATTCAACCCCCTCAAACACGCACATATGCACATACTGGTATGTGAGCAATTTGAAGGTGATTTTTTTAAATCTGCAGGGCCTAGCAGGGTTCCTGACACATGATAAATATCTAATGAGTGTCTCTGAATGAATGGATGGATGGATGGATTGCAGCAGCCTATGCTGTCACAGTGTAGGTTTACTGCAGCATGTTCACCCTCTCCAGGCTTAGCTGGACAAGACATTTTCCCCAAACAGAATTTATTCTGTGGGCTGAGGCAATGTCTGTTACTAAAGGCCATATGTTTGCAAAAGACCTTGCATATCGAGACTTTTAAAGCGATTTAGAAACCATGACTTCTTAATCTTCACACCCCCCCTCACATGAAATGTTTTTGGCATTATTTAGTAATCCAAACTGTACATACCACGGGAGATTTGAAAAGTGCCTAATTAAAGACACAATGCTGTGCTCACCTTATCCTGGGCTAAATCCACTGAAATTAGTGAGCATTTGGATTCAGAGGAAGAAGAACTGAGGCATCTTTTATAGTGATGGATTTGAAGGGATTTGGGGCATCAGTACACTAGGCTTGAATGAGAAAAACAGGCTAAAAATCAGGAATAAATAAGGTGGTGGTAAGCCAAACAGGTTGTCAGAATTAAGACAAATTGGAAAAGACTGAAACTGAACTGCTAAATGAAGGGTATGACAGAGGCCAGCGGGGAGACTTTTCTAGGTTACTTAGCACTATTTTTAAAAGTATGCCACGTGCTGCAGAGCAACTAAGCCCGTGGGCCACAACTACTGAGCCTGTGCTCTAGAGCCCGAGAGCCACAACTACAGAAGCCCGAGCACCTAGAGCCCCTGCTTGCCCCAACTAGAGAAAGCACACGCGCAGCAATGAAGACCCAACGCAGCCTTAATTAATTAATTAATTAAAGAAACAAAAAAACAACGAAGAGTAGCCCCCGCTCACCTCAACTAGAGAAAGCCCGCACACAGCAACAAAGACCCAACACAGCCAAAAATAAATACAAATAAAATAAATTTTATAAAAATAAAAAATAAAAATAACACTTCTAAAAAAAAAAGGTTATGTATCTATAGACCAACCAGGTCCAGAGGCTGTAGTACTTTTATAACTAACATCATTATCTTTATTTCTAAACCAGCTAAATGAAAGCACGACCCTTGGTAAAACAGCAATTACTACGACTACTGTGTTATTGGGAGGGGATTCATTTGTCCCCCCAGATTCTCGTATGTGACAGTGCCCTCCTCTGTGACAGCCACCTCCTAGAAGCTGATTCCACATACATATGACTGTAATTGTTGCTTGATTATGTACTGCTTCAGCCTCTCCCTCTGAGCTGTTCATCCAAACGCGGTCAGATTAAGAGGCTCGAGGTTTCTGAGGTCAGGAAAGAACTCCAACTGTCAGAAGCAGAACTCTACGGAGGTAGTGGGTCTGGACCTCAATTATTATAACACCACTGCTATTGTTTCTGTGGTATGGCAACCCAGACTTTCAAAGTGGCCCAGGGCCATCAGCTCTCTTTCTTTCTTTCCCCTTTGCTGTCTACCATTGTGGTCTTGGTGTGGAGTGATTTGAGAAAGGTGCTTTGTATGAGTTCTCCGTAGCAGCTGCTGCACTCAAAATCCCAAGCAGCTCAGAAGTGCAGCCCCAAGATACACGCTTCTGGCCACCAAGGCAACAGAAGTTAACATCGTTATGCCTCAGAGTTTAACACAGACCAAACTCCTCTCCCCAGAACCTCCCCAAACTTAGAGCTTACCCAGGCTGCACGCCTTGTGAAGAAGACTGCCCTTGGACCGCAGGTAATTAATTCACAATCTCCCCAGACCTCAGTTTTCTCATCTATAAAATGTGAGTGGAAGAATAGAAGGTCTTTCAGCTCTAAGATGTTATGATGTAAAAATCCTGCCAAGGCAAATCTTTTCTTGTATTTCCACACCTCCCTCCTCTATATTTGACCTGCACATGGAAAATATCTGCTGACTCACCCTTCCACACCCTCACCAGACACTTGAGAAAGTTGGGAATGTTTCTTTTATAAAAGAGCTTGAACCATATTTTCTATACATTTGGCTCCCCTTTGCCAGTAAAATCCTTGACACCTCTTCAAAACATAGGAAGTAAGAATTGCATCAGAAAGAGAGCTCATTCTCATCTGGTTCCTTCAGCCTGGTATCAAATTTGGCTTTTTCACACATCTTTTTCTCTGTGGATCAGGTGATGGATGCCAGTCTATATATTCATCTCTGACTTACGCCAAGAGAATTTGAAGTAGGATGTTTCTCATGCGGGGAAAATGTGTTTTGAGAATTCCTTTGGCTATTCTGGTCCAACAGAATTCCAGTTGACAACCTCTGGGCAGAGTTACAAACCTACGTTTTTATTTCCATAAATGTCATTTATCAACAGAACGTTATAGGGAGTTGATTGGGGGATGGTGCTTAAAAGCAACTCTTTTGTTCCAATCTTAAAAGAAAGTTAAAAACCAACTCTTTAATATATAGCTCGCTTCATCAGAATCCACTGAAATTATGAATTCTGATAGCTATGTCAGCTAAAGATACAGAACATCACAATTACAGGACATTTCCCATTTGAGTGAGGATACTCCCCGGGCTGGTTTCCTCTGGAAAAGCCCTTTTGGAAGCCTTAGGCAGTGGCCCACCACTGCATGTGTTCAATTCTGATTTGTAGTGCGGTTTGTTACTTGGTTGATGTTAGACAATCTTAATTAGCTTCCTGACCATGCAATAAGAAAAGTGCCTCATTATTAAAACTAATCATCAGTTTTCGCTGGGACAGCAGCAGCGGTGAAGGTGCATAGAGCAGGCCCGTCAGCTTCCACAGCAGAAGAGTAGGGATTTGGCTGCTTAGATGTACTGACAACCTGGCTCTCCGGGTTAGAAGACGTCGAGTGTGTGCCAGGATACCCTGACTTCAGAGGATCTGAAAGTTTGATGCTGAAGTGAGGGAAATGAATATGGCAGCCAGTGTTTTTTTCAAAGTGAGTTGGGAAAAATCAATGTGAGGTCTTCCTTATTTGTGTCCCAATAGGGTCCAGAGCTTTCTTTCTTTTGGATTCTTTCAGTGTTTTTCTTGGCTCATTTGTGGTGCATGAAGAAGCTTCTTTTCAATATGAGGGTGAAAACATTTCTCTTTGTTTAGACACTTAGAATGTGAATTCGTTTTGCAGTTCTGACCCAGAGAAACTGGTTCTATTCCTGGCTCCACCAGGCAAGTCATTTATCCTTTCTGAGCCTTATTTTCTCATCTGAAAAAAAAAAAATGAGAGGTTTAGAATAGACCATCTATTGCAGAACTAGCTACATAATTTGCAGGTCCCAATGTAAAATTAAAATATAGGGGGTAAAGTTCAAAAATTATTTAGAATTTCAAGAGGATAACAGTAGAGCATTAAGCCAAGGGCAGGGCCCGTCTACACACAGGGCCCTGTGGGGCTGAACAGGTCACACACACTGGGTGAAAGCTGGCCTTCAACTCCTCTGTGCCTTGTCCAGCACCAAAATGCTCTGTTGTCAAAGTTTTTTGGTCAACTCCACAGGCACAATTCTCATGCAAAAATCAAACAACAACAAAAAAGCAAAAACAAAAAATGTGAGTTGTATTTTTTACCTGAAGTCTATCTCACTTTTTTCAAGTTCCTTTGACCATAAGTCCTTCCTGACTTCATTTTATTCTCCAAGATGGATTTTTCTTCTTTCCTGTCTAAAACATCCAAATGACCTCTGCTTTGGACTTTTTCTAAATCACCATATGTTAGATAATTGTGCCCAAAGGAATTACTTCCAGAGTGGCCTAAACACAAAAGAAAAACACACAGCCAACTTTTTCTCTAGAACAGTGCAAACATTTCCTTAAACCTAAGTGTCTCAAGAGGAAAATTGACAGAATAAACCTTTCACCCAGCGAGTCCACTCTGCATAGTGCTTGTACTGAAGCCTTCTTTTTGCATTTTTACATCTCTGATTTATCTACTGCTTTGCCAATAAAAGCAGTCATGTTCTTTGATTTAAGTTTTTTTACAATGGAAAAGTGGCCAGAGAAAATGACTCAGTTGAGTGTTTTATTAATGGAAAGAACTGATATGCCAGCAACAATCCAAGTTCTTTGCCCCTTCTCTATCATGTTACACCATAATACAGCACCTCCCTGAGAAGTCGGAGATTGCAAGTTAAATGCTAGCAAATCAATGGTTTGTCAGATGTTAGGTTCACTAAAGTGCCAACCACAAAACACAAGGAACTGTCAGCGTTGGGAAGTAAAATCTACTCAAATAATTTTACAATTACAAAGCAACTACCAAAAAAGGGGAAGATTCTCTTAACATGTCTTAAAAGGAAATAAGTTTGATTTCTTGCATGAGTTTTTCTGCTAGGTTGAAGTTGCTGAAGTCTCATTCAGGTAGACAAACTCACTGTACAAAATTTTACCATCACTTCAAATAGATGGAAAATCAGATTTATTCTTGAAATTAACTTCCAGAATTTTAAGAAGAGAAAGTGATTACTTCACATCTACTCATGACTGACAACCCAACCTCAAAATGAATTTATTTTCTATTATGAAAGTTTGGGGTGTTCTGCTTATTATCAAAAACAAGTACATTTACTCTTTTTCTTTAATCTTATTTAAAAACATCAAAAACCCATTTGTCTCAAATATTCAAGATCATATGTATTCTGTTTTAGGGGACAATTTAAGGCAAAGATGTTATAAACACTGATAAACCACTGTCTAGTTCATGACAATTCCAAATATTTGAATACCAATATCCTTCAAAATATGAGCAAACAAGTAGAAAACAATAAATGCCTACACATTTTTTTTAAATAAATTTGTTTATTTAATTAATTTATTTTTTGGCTGCGTTGGGTCTTTGTTGCTGCACATGGGCTCTCTCTAGTTGCGGTGAGCAGCGGCTACTCTTCATCGTGGTGCACGGGCTTCTCATTGAGGTGGCTTCTCTTGTTGCAGAGCATGGGCTCTAGGCGCGCGGCCTTCAGTAATGGCAGCGCACGGGCTTCAGCAGTTGTAGCACATGGGCTCAGTAGTTGTGGCTCGTGGGCTCTAGAGCTCAGGCTCAGTAGTTGTGGCCCACGGGCTTAGTTGCTCTGCAGCATGTGGGATCTTCCCGGACTAGGGCTCGAACCCGTGTTCCCTGCATTGGTAGGCGGATTCTTAACCACTGCACCACCAGGGAAGTCCCCTAAATGCCTATATTGAGAGCTCATCTACTTCTCTGTCTAATGGAAGGATTATATCTAAACCACAGTATTAGTCTCCTATGGCTGCCATAACAAAGCGTGACTTCAAACAATGGGAATTTATTTTCTCACAGCTTTGGAGGCTAGGAGTCCAAAATCAAGGTGTCAGTGGGCCATTCTCTGTGGAGGCTCCTCCCTTTCCTCTTGCTTCTGGTGGTTGCTAGCAATCCTTGGCATTCCTTGGCTTGTGGCTGCATCACTCCAATCTCTGCCTCCATTGTCACATGGCCTTCTCCCTGTGTCTCTCCTCCTATCCTTACAAGGACCAGTTTTATTAATCTGCCTGGCCTGCTATAACAAAATAGGATAAACTGCGTGGCTTAAACAACAGACATTTTTTTTCTCACAGTTCTGGCTATAAAGGCTAGAAGGTGCCGGCTGATTTGGAAGGTCGTGAGTTTGAGGGGAACGCTATTCAACCTGGTACATTCCCCTAAATAAATATATAATAATCTCTTCTGTGTTTAAATGAAATAAAACAAAATATCTTTGTGTACCAGAAAAAGAAAGCTCAATGAATCCCCTAAGAATCCATTCCATTCAGTCATCCATCCCATCAGTTCTCAAAGTGTGATCTGAGGACCATTTGCCCCAATTCAGCTTTGGGAGGGGCTGATTAAAAATGCAGATTATTAAACATAGTGTAAACTGAGAGATTTTCTGGAAGGAGATTTCTCCAGGCGAAAGAAATGACTGTCCAAGTGAATCTTATTTTCCATTGCTATTACCAAACCTGAGATATTTCCAGAGTTGCATTGTCTCCTGGAAGTATCACACTTTGATTCCAACTGCCTTTGCCATGACTGGCTCCCCGGAATACCCAGTTTCTCCCTTAAATTCAGCGTGGGCACAAGTAAATTCCCTTTCTTGACAGGCTGGCATTCAAAAATGACTTAGCTGGGAAGCAGCCGCATAGCACAGGGAGATCAGCTCGGTACTTTGTGACCACCTAGAGGGGTGGGATAGGGAGGGTGGGAGGGAGACGCAAGAGGGAGGAGATATGGGGATATATGTATACGTATAGCTGATTCACTTTGTTATACAGCAGAAACTAGCACACCATTGTAAGGCAATTATACTCCAATAAAGATGTTAAAAAAAAAATGACTTAGCTGAATATGATGGGAAACCAAAAGAAAATATAGGCAACATTATAATAGTCACTAGGTTTTCAGGGTATAGAGAGAATTCAGAGTCAACGTCGACAACAGTGGAAATGTCAGAAACACCCTCCTTCCCTGCTCCCTGCCGATCTTTGCCAGGTGTCCTCAGGCCACAGCTTGTTTTCTAACCTCCAGGAGCCTGGCTCTTCCCTACCAAACTGGAGTTTCTAAAGACTAATCAGAAGTCACTAGTCTCCTCAGTCAGGCGCTTGTGGGGGGTTGGCGGGGGGTGGGGTCCCTGAGCACCCACTAAGAGCAGAGGGTAGAGTCTGTTCTTCCTGTTGCCTCCTTGCCCAGCATAGTACCCGGCACATGCTGGGGCTCAACGTAATGTCTCTTGGGTGAAAATTTAAAACTTTGCCTCATACAAATGATCAGAGGAACCCAAAGTCTTCCCACTTAATCCCTATTTGAGATCTGAGGGCCATACTTCCCCCAAGTTGCTGGGATTGTGATAACGAGCTTCGTGACTCCGATTATCTGCGCCACCCACTTCGGGGGCACTTTAGGGCCTTTCTCTCAGGAAAAGTTCCTTCTTCACAACTGGACAAGTCTACTCATTAGAGCTCTCCAACCACGTGTCCATAAAGCAGGAGTCCTCACACTCTGGAACAGGAGCTGACTCAGACACTGACCTGAGGTCACAGCAGACCAACCTTTTCATTTTGAAAGAAGGGAGCTCACGCCCAGAGAATGTTCAGGAACTTTCCCAGGCTCTCAACGGCCATTCCGTGGCAGAGATGCACATGGAACCTAAATCACTGAACACCCAGGTCTGGGCTTGTTTCCCTCACCACTCCTCATTGCTCTGCCTCTCTGCTTGTTTTCTCTAGGACAGCGACCTCAGAGAAGCTGTGGGAGGCTGCTCTCACCTGGGGCCCCATGTCCCTCCGCTGCCCTCAGAGCCTGGCGAGCCTCTTGTTGGTTCCCAGACGCTGTCCCATGGCTCTGTGTTCACCCAGAAACTTTGCAGTTTAAGACGTAAAAACAGATGATGCCCCAGCCTGGGCTCACCTGCAGAGGCCCCTGGACACTGAAAGAAGATGGAGTTGTTTTCTATCAGGTCCAGACTGGGTCATACATACCAGAAAGCACCTGTTGAAAGTAACTCTGTCTTATTCATGTGGGTGTGTGTTCTACTTTTTTCTCGTTTTATTTGCTTTTTGCCTCCGTTGGCCCACCTCCACCTCCCTGAATAAATGCAGGCAGACCCTCTGAATGCCTGATCCCTAGGTTTCGAACAGATAAGCCAGAGAAGCCAGTAACTGCATGCTTTTACTGAGTATGCTGGACTGAAATTAGTGCTTACCTCAAGAGGATCAACATTGTTTAAGAATAACCTTGTTAAATACTAATTTTATCCGACTCTAAAAATAACATACGCTTCTTGGGCCAAAACTGGGGGAATGTGACAGGAGAAAAAGCAGAGAAATATAAAGAAATTTTTAAAAACTGTAATCCCACCACCACTGTTCATGTTTTAGGGTATTTCTTTTCCATCTTAAAAAACACACATGCACACAGAACTATCATATAGTTTCAGGCAAAGTAATGCTTAAAAAAGAAAGTCTCCAGTCACAAGAACAGGCATAAGAAGAGGCCTGCACATCCCAGGAACTGTTGACACATGTATAAAGATGGGAGAAGAGAAAGCTTTATTTTTCAACTTGGAAAAAGAGAAGTACGTGTGGTATTCATGTTATCATTGTAACGGATTCTTTTCAATTAAAAAATGATATTAATGAATTTGTTGGTAAGGATGAGAATAAGTATTTGCTATGGCTCTTGACTACAGTCAGTTTCTGTTCTGTTGCTGATGTGGCATGTACCCATCTTATGAATCCATGTGCTTTTCAGACAGGGCTTGTGGCAGAGGCAATGGCGGCGACAGCCTGAACACAGGAAATCACCTTCGAAGGGGAAGCTCTGGGACGGCAGAAGTGTGTTAACCTTTCATCCATGTCATTGGGTTTAATATGTTAACTTTGTAGTAAAAGGTTCTTCTTTGAGCTCAGGGTTCATAAAAAACGTTACTGGTCCTTGATGTTCCCAGTTGAGGATAGTAAGGAAAACAGAACGCTGAAAGCTCACATTGACTGAAGCAAAGACAGAGCTGGGGGGTCAGCCCAGTGCCCCAGCGCCTCCCCAGCCTGACAGAACTGAACGGCTATTCATAGAAGTTGGAGCACATCCAAGCTACGAGTGTAAATTTACTTGTATCATCTTTGGAGAGGAACTGTGTAGTCCCCAGTGCCTCCCGGTTGATTCGGATCGACTGTTTATTTGTTTAGTCCTGTAATGATATTATCCACAGGGCTAGAGCCACACAGGGAGGATGAGGAATTCCTGGAGGAGGGAGGCTGCATGTGTTTATTGCCCTGTCAGCCCTTCACGACAAAAGACAAAGTTGCTGTAATTTGTGTGTTCCCACACACGTGATCCATATGGACAATATCGAGTATAGGTGCTGATGAAGAAAAAAGAAAAGGTTTACCAGAAATCAAGATGCCAGCTGCTTTGTGAAAAATGCAGAGAAATGCTCTCTAATTAAACCCACAGTTCCAGAGCTGGAAGGAATTCTGAGACGTTATCCATAACCAGAAGAAAAAAGAACCACCAGCTCTTAACTGACTTATGCCTTGTGTTGCCTTGGACCTTGAGCCTAATTTCTTTTCTTTTCAAGCTCAGCGGTTAGCAGGTTTCTCGTGGCCATGCCTATTGGGGTGGGGGACCATGATTTCCCCTTATCCTCAGCACATTTATTTATAGCTCAGTTTCAGTGGAGTTCCTCGCTGTGGGCATATTATCGGAGCCAATTCTAGTTCATCTCCTCAGCGTCAGACTGAAACCCCTGAAATATGCTGCCAGTTGGTTCCTGATTGTTCTTCTGGAAGCTTGCAGCTCTAAAAGCTTTTTACCTCAGGAAGGTGCTGTCCATCCAAGAAACACACGACTTGAAAGGACAAAATGAATCAACGGAGTCAGCATGTCACTCAGTGGGCTGGCAAACAGTGATCTGCTGAGGGGCAGCTGTGCCCAATCTTCTGACTATTGGGCCATTATGGCCCTGCCACATGGATGCAACCATTGCACGGTTTGATCTGCGCCACCTAAGAGTCTCACACAGTTTATTGATGCCAAGACAGTGAAGGGCACTGCAGTGAGGGCTGACTGGAAAACGAATGCAAGTGGGATGGATAGCTCCCACAGGCCTTGAGAAACAACACTCAAGGACATGCCCAAACCACCCCAGCAAAGTGATGGAACGTTGCTAGATGCCAGTGAGGAATGATGGCACAGCGGGTAACCTCAAATGGCCTGGGCTCGTTCTGATTAATGGGACAAGGCAACCATAGCTGCATCACGGGTAGCAACGGTCCCAGAAAATAGCCACTCGTGGTTCCCAGACAATGGAGACATTTCGTGACCAACAAGAGGGAAAGGAATATGAAGAGCCACCTCCATCTTCCCGGCAGCAGTATTCACTATAGAGCCCCTTCCAAATGACACAGACATCTCCACATCTCCAGTCTATACCTAGCGAAAGCCAAACTGTGCATACGTAATTATAAAATAGTAGGATAAAAGAGGGTAATACTTAACAAGTGAACCAGGGGTCCATTAGTAATCCTCAGTGCCCCCGAATTGATGGAAGAGGTAGCAGTTTCGAGATAGACGCTGCTACGCTTTGATTTAACTTCAGGCTGGTTGGTACCCACGGGCCTCTGAGTCTGACTTTTCAGTTCCTCTAAGTAGGAAAGAAAGCCTAGAAGAATCGCCTCACTTCGCTCACTGGGTGTGAATGGGAGGCGGAGATGGGAGGTGAGGGAATAAACTTGCCCTAGAACAAAGCAAACAACCGTATAAAGCAGAGGGACTGTTATAAAAGCAAAATATAGACAGTGCATGTATTTTTAATGACCAGGACTAGGGTGCCCTGTGCAAACATAAACAGCTCCCTGCCTGCGGAGCGCTAGAAACCCTCCAGTCATGGAGTTCGGGTTCCCTGCCACCCCCTCCTAAGGGTGCCTGGCCCTGCCAAAAATCATTTACAAATAAAGAGCTCTCAGAAATGTGCCCGACCTTCGGCCAAAGAGGAGAACCTCTTTTCCAATAAATATTTGGCCGGGAAGGGGGGGAGGGGAGCCAAGAGTAACAAAGGGAGCCCGCGGCCCGGGTTTGTTTGGATTGCCCGGGCGGCGCGGGAGCGGCCGGGCGCAGCTGACCACGGGTACAGATAGGTTAATTTCCACATGGAGCTGCAGAAACCCAATCCGCGGGTTGCGAAGCGTGGGTCAGCCAAGGCATGTTAATCTGTTTAGCATGTGCGCCGCGCGGAGGAGCCAGACCACCGGGGCGCAGGAGGCGCGGCCGCAGCCGCGCTGCTCCGGGGGAGTTAATAAAGAGCTTAAGGCAAGTAAGTGTAGCGAGGTGGCGGCGGCTCGGAGCCGGCCGCGCCCCGCGGGCCCTGGGGAGGCCGAGGCCGCCTGCTGCCCGCCGCCCGCGCCCCGCGGGCCCTCGGCTCCGCGCGCCCCGGAGGCCGTGCGAGCGCCGGGACGACCGAGGCTGGGCGCACGGCGGCGCGGGCGGGACGCGGGAACCCGCGGGCCCCGGGAGCGCGGGCCTCCCGTCCCGGAGGGCGGGGGAGGAGGGGGAAGCCTCTTCTCTGCTCTCGCGCCGTGGGGGGGAGCAGGGGAGCGGGGCGTTCGCCATTTCGAACATTTTTAACTAATCAAAATATTTGCTGATGAGTATTTATTTTTACAAGAACTCGGTTTGGCTGGAGACTTCCCGAGCAACAGTATGGGCTGCCGTATTAGGTTTGTGACGGAGCCAAGTGCGGTTGGGCTTATTGAATCTGCGCGCCGGAGATCACTCGCTCCGGAGATGTTTCTCTGTTCTGGGGAAGAAGCTTTCCCAGGACCATCTTTCCGCAGATGGCGCTTAGAACACAACCACATGTGTTTCCCCCCACGCCACCCCACCCCCCAAGCAGGAGAGGCTTCGTGTATTATGTTTGGGCTGAAAGAAAAGCGGAACGCATGCCCTTTCCTAGCCAAGCAACAAAAGGGAAAATAGCGGGAAATGCCCCAGTCTTGAGAAAGGAAAGTAAGCACTAACAACAAAACTGGATTAACACTACAGGTCTACCTCAGTACATCCCTCCAACATGCTAAGCTTTCCTTCCTCCCTGTCATTCTTCCTCCCTACTCGAGAAAAGACTCACTTTTAACTTCACTGAAGTACAGTTATTGAGTCGAGTCGAAAGTAATTAAACAACTACATACTTCATTCGAGTCATTGCAAAGCCACTGATCACTATCTAGGAAAACCCATGAAAGATCAAGTTGAATCAAGTTTGAAAACGGACAAATGAGGGTGCATAGTAAACAACCTTGGATTGTAAAGATATCTGCAAAAATACTGGATGATAATTTTTTAAATGCTGTTGACTGAAAAGCGGATTTAAATCTCCAAATTCATAGCAGTAGTAGTCATTAAGAAAAAGGACTGCTGTGGCATGAATTCCTAATCGTTAACCTCAAACGATTTTACAATGGGTTGAAGAGTGTTTCCTAAAGAGGACTTCTCCTGTGGCTCTGCCTTGAGAAAAGGAGAAGTTGGGCAGGAGTTCTCCTGCAAGGGGGCATGCAGAGCGTCACTGCCAAGAAGTACCTGTAGAAAGTGTAATGAGCAGATATTTAAAATATGAAATTGGATCAGAGAAGCAGAAACTAAATTTACTCATCATGAAAAAGAAGACTTGCCAAGTGCAACGTGAGACAGGACTGTTTCAAATACATTTAGAAATAAAATACCTAAAGAGTTCTAGAGAGCCTAAGCTAAATATCACCTGGCAATGCAATCTGGTAGCTTTCAAAAACAAACATAATACTAGGATAAAGAAAGGAAAATGAACCATTAGGAACCACGAACCCACCTCTCCCTTTATTCAAGCTTTTTATTCAGTCTGGGGAGCCACAACTGAAGAGATTTAGAGAATTAAAACAGTTTCCCTTTTCTCCTGTACTTCCTTCACTTGCTTGGTTTACATTGGTCATTAAGTGTCCAGATCTTAATGACTTAATGACATTTGCCACCTGTCTAATTTTGGCCCAAACACTCCCTCCCCCAGATCAAAATTAAATTATCTGTGTCTCCATCAAGTGTGAAAAGAGCTTGTGGCTTCTTTTGATCAAAGAGATCCATATGGCCCTGAATTTTAAAAAGAAAAGGAAGGACAACATTAATAAAAATTGCCCACATTTCGTATTATTTTGAAACCGGTTGGCAGAGATGAAGGGACTAAGGAAAGAAAAAGTTTCAGAGACCCAAAAAAAATCATAGCTGAGGAACTTAAATTCTTTGGAATCAAAGAAGAGAACAGGTTTCAATATTTCAAACTCAAATTTCCTTTACTCAGTGACCCCAGCCAACAGAGGAGACTTTGTTCCTGCCAGTCAAGAGAAAGACATCAGTAAAATGCCTGGATGTCCAATAAACCGAGGAGACTGCCTACCTGGAAGGCGACACATTCCCATGTCCAAGCTGATTCTTTTGATACCCCCTCACATCCATGTGAGAGTGTCTTAGTCAGCTCGGGCCGCTATAACAAAATACCATAGGCTGGGTGGCTTACACTTAGAATTTATATCTCGCAGTTCTGGAGGCTGGGAAGTCCAAGATCAAAGTGCTGGCAGATTCATTTCTTGGTGAGGGCCCTTTCCTGGCTTGCAGACTTCTCCCTGTGTCTTCACATGGACACAGAGAGGGAGCTCCAGTCTCTTCCTCTTCTTATAAGGACACTAACCCATCATGGGGGTCCCATCCTCATGATCTCATCTAAACCTAATTATCTCCCAAAAGCCCCACCTCCAAATACCATCAGGGGTTAGTGCTTCAACATATGAATTTTGCGGGGGGTGGGGGATGAGAAGGAACACAAACGTTCAGTCTACAATAGGGAGGCACTACCACGTTGGTGCAATGCAGCTATAGAACTGGGTGGCAAATCCCTTCCCACCTTCAAGGTGCAGACCAAGACCCTGCAAAGGACCCACCTCCCCATTTGAAGCTTTGTCCATCTTCCTTTTATGAAACCCCTTATTCCTCTGTTAAAAATTTTACAGCACTTACTTTTGCCATCCTTGTTTAGTTCCTAGCACAAGCTGGTTTGGATTAGTTATATTCCATGGCCCCAACTGGAACTTTACGTCAATAACAGTGGTGATATGATGAGGACAGCAGCTGACATTGATTTGGCCTGTCTTATGTGCCAGTGCTTTGCATGCATCATATTATATAACTTTCACAATAAACCTATGAGGTAGGTATTATTAGTGCCCTTTTACAAATGAGAAAACTGAGGCTCAGAGAGGCATATTCACCAGGTTAATAAGTGGCAGAGCTGGGTCTCAATCCATTGGCCTTCCGAGCCTGAGCTCTTAACCAGTGCACTGTCATATGAGCCCTTCCTTATGCACACGGTGGGCCCCCCTCAAATGCCTGTGGAGGATGGTAATGTAAAATTTCATTTCAATGCTCCTGGGATCAAAGAAAGCCTAAAATTTTGAGCATCAACTTTTTTCTTACTGGGTGTAAAACTTATATTTCCAGCCTCTAGAATGTATTAACACTTGCCCCCTCCCCCCTTTTTAAACTAAGGTCTTTCTCCATCACTTATAACTAGATTCAGTTGTGTACCTTCCCTGAGCCTGTGTCATTCTGTTTGCTGCAATGAGTGATTGATGGCTTAAATTTTTAGTGTATTAAACACCAGACTGGTGGGAAATTTTACTTATCCCATTTGTTGTTCTTAAAAAAAAAAATCTAAGACTGATGAGATACAGGGAAAAAAGTCAGGCTTCCATGGAACTGAGTTTCCCAGGGCCCCCAGTAGGTAGCTGGACTCGGGGCAGGAAGTGAACCCAGAGCATATGAAGAGCTCCAAGGGAAAGGAGTGCAGAAACCCAGTTAAAATGCTCAAGGGGTCTGGGAATGGCTCCTGCTATAACAATCCTTGGGGTAAGGGTTGGACATCCATCAATCAGAGAAAGAGAACAGGGCCTGGGATCTTGATTAGCTCATGGGTCTCCTGCCTACAAAGATGGAACTGGTAATACTGATGCTTCTCTTCTAAGTAAATATGCTGTCAAATTGAGGGGCAAATCTGGTCGGGCACCTTGGGTGCCTTTGAGGAAAGTACCACAGAAAAGTTCTTTTCGAAAAGGACATTGCCTCACTCCATCACTAGAAAGTATTCTTTCCCTAATAGTGTGATTGATGAACAGAATCACTTTCAAATCACGATGGATCCATGTCATTCAGATGAGCCATTTGTCTGGGGTTCCAAATGGAAAAGAGGACCAATCCCCCAGAATTCCTCAAACACCAGGTGCACTTACACCGGCCAGACTTGCCTGGAAAAGAGAACAGAGTGATGCTGCTCGGTGAATCCCCCAGGCTTCACATTCCAAAAATGTCCCATTAAGTGAGTCCGAGCAGTTGCTTCTGAAATCATAAATTCCAAAAGACAATGAGCGTTGCAATCACAAGGGGTAACAGAAGCCAAACACATTAGGAACATGTTCCTTGAGCAAATAGCATAATTCCGGACACGCGGGAACACATGGTTTGCTTCAAACATGTTTCATTTTGTCATCGCACTGAGTGCACAGTATTTCTCTTTGGGTGCAAGAGTGATTGATTTCGCTGGGAGAATTGTTTGTAAGAACATGAAAGTTGCCAAAGCAAACACGTTGGAGGGAAGTGTGGAGAAGGGGAGTTAAAGTATTTGGAGTAGATCTGGGTTTGGGAAGTTCATGCAGAGGTGAGACAGTGCGATGTAGAACAAATAAAAACATTCTGCACACTTCATCTACATAAATTATGTTCAGAAATTCACTCTGCGTAGACATTAGCTGTGTAGCTACAACTCTCCCTAGTGTGCCTCTAGAATGTGGGCACAAAGCCAATTTTTAAGTGAATGATTTGTAACTTTTCCTCTCCATAAATTAATCTATTAATATTTAGATCATCCTGATTTTAATCCACAAAAGTCATGTAGTCACTGTAAAAAAAAAAAACAAAAACCCTATAATCTATTTGTCTTTCATGATAAAATTCTATTACCAGCTTGTATTAATAGATTGTCTAAAGATATGTTGACAAAATGAAAAACATTAAGAATAGTTCCTTTGATCTGTTTCTCTACCATGGAAAAAAAAAAAAAAAGAAAAACCTAAAACTCTACCTAAATAATACACAGCAGCGTTTACAATCATGTGAGTTTGAAATGTTCCTTTTGGTCATTTACTTTACATGTAAATTTTATGTTAGAAATGAGAAATTTCTTAGCTCTTACCTGCCTATAGGTATTAGCTTCTAAAAGGTATAAATTTGTTATAAAATTCTCGTGATTCTTAGATGCTTAAATGTGGTTACACCACAAACTAACAGATGGAATTTTTGTTTACTCCATTAGCAATTTTTTCATATAGCAATCCTTAGAGTGCAAAAAGAAAACTTCTGAAAATTAACAATAAACTATCTGAATAAATATTCTCATTTAAAGATGATACTCAAAGTACAAAATAAATAAAACTGAGAGAATAGAGACTTTTTAACTGACTGTACAGTACCAGCATAGCTGGTAGGTTTTCATCACTCATGCTAAGGTACAGTCTCTCTCTGCCTCCTACCGTTGTTCTACTGCCCATCTAGTACTTCATGGAAGGGCAGGAGGTCACTTGTATTAGTTATCTATTGCTGCATAACAAATTACCCCCAAACTTAGCAGTTTAAGGCAACAACATTTATTATCTCAGAGTTTCTGGGGGTCAGGACTCTGAGCACAGCTTAACTGGATCCTCTGGCTCTGGGTCAATCACATGGCTGCAGTCAGATCTCGTGACATGACTGGGAAGGATCTGCTTCCTAGCTCACTGACATGGTTCAGGATGTCAGGATTGGTGGGATTCATTTCCTTGCTAATTGGTGGACTGATGCCTCAGTTCCTCCAGGGCTGTTAGCTGGTGGCCTCCCTAGGTTCCTTCCCACATGGGCCTCTGTGTCGAGCGTCTCACATGTCAGCTGGCTGCATCAGAGTGAGCAAGTAGACGGGCAACAGAGGGGACCAGCAAGATGGAAGACACAGTCGCTCATATCCTGAGCGTGGAAGTGACATCCCATCACTTTTGCTTTATTCTCTTTGATGGAAGCAAGTCACTATGGCCAGCTCACACTCAAGGGGAGGGAGTTACATCCTTGGGAGCCATGTCAGAAGCTGCCTACATATCCCTGATGACTATTAGGGGTATACTTCCCTGGCATCCTAGGTCCTACTTTATACTCTAGGACAGTAATTCTCACAGTGTGATTCCTGAACCAGCAGCATCACTTGGGAACTTGTTACAATTGCACATTCTCAGGCCCAATTCAGACCTACTGAATCAGAAACTTTGGGAATGGGGCCTAGCATGCCGACAAGCTTGCCAGGTGATTCTGAGCATGCTAAGGTTTGAGAAGCATCACCTTCAGAGCAAAGGGAGCAGAGCTGATTGGACATCCCAGTTTCTCCCTTACAAGACCAAGACCTCAATCATGGAAAGGTCTACCCACGTCATCAGCATACTCCTGACTGCTGGTGGTTTGTAATGATGATGATTTGCAACGTAAACCAAGAGGCATCTCACAACGGTACCTCATATAGCATATCTGGAAGAGATTTTTGGTTTTTCTTTACCTTGGATTTAAGTTTTTCAGCTTAGTGGACCTCATGGACCTAACCCCACAGGCTGGTACTTTGTAGGTTTGGGGACCAAAGGGAACTATATTGCTTGAACAGAGCTTCAAAACAGCTAATCAACAGGAAAAAATTCATCCGGTCATCTACATGCCAGATTGTTCACACACTTTGATTCTCTAAGCAATTTCTTCTTAAATTCTGTGCCTCCTCTTAAAAAAAAAAAAAGTTGTTAATGGCCACAAGTGTGCTCCTAAAGTGTGAAGTGGCTAAGAAACCTAATTCTATATACGAAGTCCTTCCAGTAGGAATGCAAACTCTGAAGTGAGTTGGCATCATAGCCACAGAATGCTGTGGAAAATTCTCCACTCCTCTCCAATTATGTCCTTCTGGTCTCTTTACCATCCTCTCAAACTCATCTTTGGGAGGCCTGCATGATGTTGCTGAAATACAGATTCTGGGGTTGAAAGATCTGGGTTCAAATCTAAGCTCTGCTACTTCGTACCTGTGTGGCCTTAAGCAAGTTACTTAACCACTCTGAGCCTTTATTTCCTAATGTAAGACAGGCCAAACCTCTATCTCATCAGGTTTGATGGATAAATTAAAAGTGATATGATGCAAAAAGTTCTCAGTACATGGCAGGTGAATAATAAATGTTATTCTCCCCTCCCTTTCCTTTGCATTCTCCCTAGTTCTTAATATAACCCCTTGTACATCTTAGCTCTTCAATAAATGCTAGAGAATCCAGAGCTGTGTCCTCAGGCGGCTGGGCATTTTCAGAAAGTAGACAGTAGAGCACACGATATAGCCAACTTCTTATTCTTCTTAATATACACACACACACACACACACACACACACACACACATATATGTATATTAAGAACATATTCTATATCCTTCTTAATATCTCATGAGGTGGATTCTCCCAAAGAATCACCCTCCTTGATTACATGATGTATTAAATTTGTTAATCTGAATAGTGAATTCAACAGCCCTATGTGATTCTATTGGTGATAATGTCTTGTCCCCTAGAGCACAACAATAATGTATCTAATGATATCTCAGTGCAGTAATCCCTAAGACCTCAACTGCCCCTTGACACGGAGGTCATAAGTATGGAAAATCAATTCCACTGTTGTAACTTGACACCTCTTTCCCAGATTTCTGTGGATATAAATGATAGTTTTCCCATACTATATTTACTTTAATTTTGAAGAGTGTGGCCCTACTTTGGCAACTCTGTGGCCATATGCTGAAAAGAAAGCCTAAATGACTGCTATTCCAACCCTCCTATTGACCGATGACAAGTTGGTGACTTCATTAAAAAATGCATGTTAACAGGGACAATTCAGAAGGAAATATAGCAAATCTTCTAGTGCAGTTTTATAATATTCTTTTATTAAAAAAAAGATCTTGTAGTACCAATTCCTTGCCTTATAATTAAAAAGAACTTTACAATAGTATAATGCCCCGAAGACATATATCAAATGGATGTTTTTCAGTTATTGATTTGTAGATGTGTAGGCATAACTTTTGCTTATTTAATACAAATCAACTTTTAGCAAGCAAGTAAATGAAAGTACGAAGAAAAGTCTGCTCAATTTGAATGGGAAGATCTTTTAAAAGTCTTTAAAATTATAAGAGGTCTTTCATGTCAGGTAAATGTAGAAATAGATACGTTCATACTGTCTATGACTTTTGTTCAAACCAATCAATAGTCATCCAGCATAGTAGTACAAATGTCAGATACCCAGGAGCATAACTCATCATAACCCTACCGCTCTAGTTGGACAGTATAGATCCATTAGGCTAAATTGTATGGTTAGATCAGTTTCTTTACTGTTTTGCCTCGAGACAAAGCCAATCAACTCCAAATTATTTTACCCAGATTTTTCAATTGAATGGTAGATTAGTCAATCTATTCATCAGTCAGAAAATATTTATTGAATGCTAATTATGTGCAAGGCATTATGGGAATACAAAGGGAATTACAAGGCATAGGCTTTCTTTTAAGCAGCTTAAAACATAGTGGATATTTAGTAGTGGACAGTGCATATGGACACATCACAAAAGCTCATATAAAATTAATGCCAATCAAGTAGTACATTTAATAAATTCTTCGGGTTTAGACAGAGAAGTCCTTCACCGGAGGCAATGAAGAGTAATAGAGCCCAGGTTCTGAAATCGGAATCTGACCCTAGCTCATCTATTTAAGGATATATGATAGTGACAAACTGCTTAATGTTATCATGCTTTAGTTTTCCCCTGTGAAAAACAGGGGTGTACTTTGTAGGATGGTTGTGAGAATTAAATGAGATTATTTGCATAACATAATTAGCAAAACACTTAGCACAAAGTGCTCCATACATGTTAAATATGTAGTAATAGTATTCATGTAGTAACAGTATTTGTGTATTATTTGTACTCATGTAGTAGTAGTATTCATGGAGAGGGGAAATATCTCAGCTAGGTCTTATGTGATGTAGACTACAGAAGAAGAAAAGATAGTACAGGTATGGAGAATAATATCAGCAATAGTGCAAAAACCAGGAAAATTATAGTGTCTGCTGGGACAGTAAGTTTGGCCCAGTTGTGAAAGTTCTCGATTATAAGGTAAACTTACTACTTCATCATAACCAATAAAGAACCACTTTCAGTTCTTGAGCAGAAGTGTGACATGAAAAAGAGGTTTTGGGAAAGGTAATCGGCAGCATATGTTGGACAGTGGAGAGACTGGAGATAAGGAGACCAGAGGAAAAAAATTATTTTAGTGGTACAGGCACAGGGTGATAGGGGTCTGATCTCTGACCGAGGTCCCTTGTGAGAGTGTAGAAGGGAGAAGAAGCGAGTCTTTGCAGAGGAAGAGTTGACCAAACTTGGTGAATGAGTGGATGTGAGAATTAATGCGATAAAGAAATGAAAGATGATTCTGAAAATGTAAAGTCTGGGTTAATATGAAAATGGAGTACTGTTCTTAGAAGTAAAGCAGTCAAAAAGGGAAGCCAGTTATGGAAAGATGCCTATTTTAGAAATGTTAAATACTAAATACTGGTTATGTCTAGCAGCCGTTAGAAAGCTAGTACTAGAGCTTGGAGAAGACGGGGATGAGATCTGGTTATCACTTGAGTAAGGGAAGGCCTGATGCAATGGCTGTGAGCGGCACCACAGTGAATCATCAGAATATTCTCCCTGTGACTGTCTCACTACCTTTGTCACTCTTCCCAGCGAGCCTCAGCTAGTAGTCTTGCCCTTTACCCTTGTATCCCTGTCCATCCTTTATCAAGGTAGACATTAATAACAGGCTCTAGATGTCTGAGACTCATCTCTGTAAACAGCCTTCTCCTTTCCCTGTTCAGAAAATTATGTATCCCATAGAACTTTCCCATTTTGGAGTCAGGATAATAGAAATATGCTGGAAGAGTTAAACATACAACAGTTAACCACATACTCAAGTGAAGACACCCCTAGTCCACCCTTTCCCTGCTCTTTACCTCTGAAATGATTCTAGACGCTGGCAAAGAAACCTCAGATTTTGGTGATCAGACTAGGAGTATCCATTGATTATATGCATTTGGTTGACTCAATGTGACGAGGTTTCAGCGTTCAATTACCTGCTCACTGAAAGTATCCTGCTCTTTCATGCTGCTGTTTTTTTATAATTCTCTTCCTGTGTATAATTTTCTTCTTTCTTCAAGGCTCGTCTCAAACATTATCTCCCCTACAAGGCCTTTCTTGACCCTCTCAGACATAGTTATTTCTTTCACTGTGATTTTACATTTATCAGTTCATACTTCTATTGAAGCATGTCATACACTATTTTAATTAGTATACAAATCTTCTCCCGCTACCCTCCAACCAGATGTCTCATTTTTCCTTGTATCCACAGCACATCACACCATGCCTGAGACACACTAGGTGCTCACTAAATGCAAGATGGATAAATGAATAATCAAGTGTAAGTCTCTGGTTTCCCTTGATCATTTGTTTTAGTTTTAATATCGGTATTGTAATGTTATCTTTATTTGTACTTTCTTCAACCCTTATTTTATGTTATGCCTGTAATACTATTGATATATAGACCCAGGAGTCTGGTAACAAATTCCCAAGTTTTGACACTTTTATAGTCTTTCATAAGAAGTGGTTTTAGTTCGTTATTAATTTTTCATGTATTTTATTAAATTTTTAAATGAAAATGTTTACAATCTTTTCAAGAAGTTCTGTTGAAATTAAGCAAAGTAATATTTCTTAAGTTGCTTTATTTTTAAAATAATAAACTGTTTTCAAGCAAATCAAGAAGGGAGCAAAATTTTTTGCTAAATTACTAGAGATTTTTCTATAATAAAATCAAATTTTTTGTCAGATACTCATGATCAAGTTCTTCTGCTCAAGTCTTAGATCCTGTGTGGTCCCTTCTGGCTTCTTTAAACAGACAGGAGCCCATCTATGTGAGCAGGTAGATGAATGGGTGGAATAAAGAGGCCAGTCTCTCTCTCCACATTCAAATCTCCAAAAATAATAGGATACATGTGTATAAAGTGGTAAACCACTAATAATATTTAGAAGTCCACAATTCCTAGAGGAAATAAAATAATGAAAGCAATAAAACATTCAAGGAAAAGAATAAGTACCATAGTTAACACACTGGCATCAAGACTCAAAACGTGTCTGATATCCAGTCACTCATGATTTGGTCTGCTTACTGTAGGAATTTAGATTGTTTTTATGTCATGGTCCACTTCCAGATAGGCAGGCCAGATCTCATGGGTGGGATCTGCATCAAGTCCATGACATAACTGTGCCGACCATTGATTATGCGGGCTGGACATACCCTTCATAGATGGAGATTTTTTTTTTTAACATCTTTATTGGAGTATAATTGCTTTACAATGGTGTGTTAGTTTCTGCTTTGTAACAAAGTGAATCAGTTATACATATACATATGTTCCCATATCTCTTCCCTCTTGCATCTCCCTCCCTCCCACCTTCCCTATCCCACCCCTCTAGGTGGTCACAAAGCACAGAGCTGATCTCCCTGTGCTATGCGGTTGCTTCCCACTAGCTATCTATTTTACATTTGGTAGTGTATATATGTCCATGCCACTCTCTCACTTTGTCACAGCTTACCCTTCCCCCTCCTCATATCCTCAATCCTTTCTCTAGTAGGTCTGTGTCTTTATTCCCGTCTTGCCACTAGGTTCTTCATGACCTTTTTTTTTTTCCCTTAGATTCCATATATATGTGTTAGCATACTGTATTTGTTTTTCTCTTTCTGACTTACTTCACTCTGTATGACAGACTCTAACTCCATCCACCTCACTACAAATAACTCCATTTCGTTTCTTTTTATGGCTGAGTAATATTCCATTGTATATATGTGCCACATCTTCTTTATCCATTCATCCGATGATGGACACTTAGGTTGCTTCCATGTCCTGGCTATTGTAAATAGAGCTGCAGTGAACATTTTGGTACATGACTCTTTTTGAATTATGGTTTTCTCAGGGTATATGCCCAGTAGTGGGATTGCTGGGTCGTATGGTAGTTCTATTTTTAGTTTTTTAAGGAACCTCCATACTGTTCTCCATAGTGGCTATATCAATTTACATTCCCACCAACAGTGCAAGAGTGTTCCCTTTTCTCCACACCCTCTCCAGCATTTATTGTTTCTAAATTTTTTGATCATGGCCATTCTGACCAGTGTGAGATGATATCTCATTGTAGTTTTGATTTGCATTTCTCTAATGATTAATGATGTTGAGCATTCTTTCATGTGTTTGTTGGCAATCTGTATATCTTCTTTGGAGAAATGTCTATTTAGGTCTTGTGCCCATTTTTGGATTGGGTTGTTTGTTTTTTTGTTATTGAGCTGCATGTGCTGCTTGTAAATTTTGGAGATTAATCCTCTGTCCTTTGCTTCATTTGTAAATATTTTCTCCCATTCTGAGGGTTGTCTTTTGGTCTTGTTTATGGTTTCCTTTGCTGTGCAAAAGCTTTTAAGTTTCATTAGGTCCTAGCGGTAGTACTGGTTGAGTCACCCTTCCGCTTTGGTAGAGGGAGTAAGAGAGTCACAACCATGTCTAGAGCTAATAAACATTTCATTTGCCATAGTTCAAATTACAAAACAGCTAAGGTAATGTGTACTGCTTTGCTTAGAAAGAGATTAGTAACTGTTACCCTTTAAACACTCAATACCTTGTTTAACGTACTATTTTCAAAATAAGACACACATTTCCAAGAACCGAATTTACAGCTAGACTAGAAATGAGGCCCAATTTTTAAACCTTCATCAGATCTTATGCATGCAAATGAGTGTTTCCTTCTAAGCAATCACCATAGGAGGCCATACTGATACCAGTGTTGCTCTCACTCCCGAGGACTTTTTTTTTCCCAAGGACATTTTGAGATCTCTTTTTGTGACCAGTTTATACAAGATGACAAATCTTAAGGGACCCTTTGGCTTTGCAAAAAAACTGTTTTACCCAATTTGGTCATCTGTCTTATTCATGATATTTGATTTTTCAGTGACACTTGGCTAGTTACAAAAATCAAATCCACCCTCAAAGAATGAAGTTTTTCAAACAAATGGGCAAATTGTTTTATGTTCCAAGAAATTTTCAGCATTGGGCCTATCAATAGAAAATACAGTTTAAAATGATGAGTCTTTTAAACATTGCTTATAAAATACCCATTGCAAGGACAGGGCTAAATTCATTGCCATTATTAATTATGAGAAATCAACCAGTGAAAGTTCTTGTCATTGGCTGAGACTTCTATTAATGAGACGCCGACTAAAAGATCTCTTACTTCTTTTTAACTTTTTATTGTGAAATAATTATAGACTCAGAAGAATTTGCAAAAATAGTACATAGAGTTCCATGTACCCTTCACTCAGCTTCCTCCAATGGTGACATGTCATATAACTAACTGCAGTACAATATCAAAACCGAGAAATGGACATTGTCTAACACCGTTAAGTAGCTTATAGGTTACAAGAGGTCTTACTCAATCTTCACCATTTTTTACGTGCATTTGTGTGTGTGTGTAGTTCTATGCAATTTTATCCCTTCTATAGATTCATGTAACCACCACAACAATCAAGGCATAAAACTCTTTCATCACTACAAAGGAACTCCCTCCTGCTACCCTTTTATATATGAACCCCTTCCACCCTTTCCCTGTCCCATGGCAACCACCCATCTGTTTCCATCTCTGTAGTTTTGTCATTTCAAGAATGTTATATAGAATCATCCAGTATGTAACCTTTTGAGGTTTACTTTTTTCACTAAGCATAACACATTTGAGATCCAGTTTTTTGTCTCACCAATAGTTTACTCCTTTTTACTGCTGAGTAGTATTCCATTGTATAAATATTCCAGAGTTCCACCCCTTGAAGGACATGTGGGTTGTCTGTTTTCTTTTTCTCTCTTGCTATTACAACTAAGGCTGCTATGGATATTTATGTACAGATTTTTCTGTGAACAAAAATTTTCATTTTTCTGGGATAGATGCCCTGGAGTATAGTTGCCGGGCTGTATGATAGGTGCATATTTAGTTTTGTTAAGTAACTGACAAACTCTTTTCCAGAGTAACTATACCATTTTACATTCACACCAGTAGTGTATGAGAGATCCAGTTTCTCTGCATCCTCACCAGCAATAGGTATTATTGCTCTTTGTAATGTTCAATATTCTAATAGGTATGTAGTTCTTTTGCTTATTTTCAGAAATTACCGATTCAGTTTATATGACTGGTACTGTGATAGTTCATTAGAGATGAATTTTTGTCTTCACAGTGGTTTCCTGAGTATGAACTCCATGGCTTATTTTATATTTATGTTAATTTTTTAGATTTAAAGATTATAAAAAGATGTGTTCTGTACTTCAACTTTACTAATATCGAGTAATAAGCAATCAAAACCTCACTTCAATCTCTTCTACCCAGTCTCATAATTTCTCCCATGGCACAAACATGCCCATGCCTAAAAATGCTCTCCTTCCTGGGGAAAACATTCCTACTGGCCGCATTCTCTTGTTTTTTGGAAGGGAAGGAGCACTAATGATGGGCTGCACTGGTTGTCTCTGGTTGGTCACCCACAGCGTGAATTCATGAGAGAGCAGGCTTTGGGGCTGCATGGCCGGGGATCCTGGGGGACAGCAGGACCATTGTAATTCTGCAGGTTTGCTATGCTTCTTTCATTTCTAGGGAACAGCTTTCTGTGTTCAAAGTTAACTGGCCTCTATGATGACCCAGAGATGAGACAAAGTGTAGATGGCTAGGTTACTTGCAAAATGAACACTTTACTTTCAAACAAAATTCAAAGTGCACTTGACAGGCTGTTGCACTAAGTACTTGCGCGTCTGAGATAAAACAAACTGGATGCAATTTATGTTCCCCCTCAAGTTCATGCCATTCTTTGTGAAGAGGCCCAAAGTACTTCCTACTGCTAAAATGGTGAGTAGGAAACAGAATCCAGTGACAAAAGCAGCTTGTGGCTTCTGCTTTCCTTATATTTACCCACAATTGCATCTTGAAAATGATGTGACTAACAGTTATTGCAGGTAAAACATTTCATCATATTTGTTTCCTTACATACTTGTAATCATAAAATTACCTCTGCTGGTTGATAATGATGTATTTTGGAGGGGGGTTTGGAATTGGGGCGTTGTTTGTTTTTAATTTAATGTTGTTTGTTTTTAATTTCAGAGTAAGTTAAAGCTTTCCAGTGTCTGTCTGCCCTTTTTGACCTATATGAATTGACTTACCATTTAAATTGTCTTATAAATAGGAGTTTGAGCAGATGAATCTCAAAAACATACTGATGAGTAAAAGAAGCCAAACAAAAGACTATATACACACTGTATAATTCCATTTATCTGAAATTTAACAACATTTAAAAATAATCTATCGTGATAGAAATGAGAATAGTGGCTGAGGGTGGGGTGGTATTGGCTGGAAAGGCGCATGGAGAGATTTTCTGGGGTGTTCAAAATGTTCAGTAACTTGATGTAAGTAGTGGTTACAAGTTGTATGCTTAGGAGTTGAGCACTTTAGTTGCTGTTATTTAATTAAAATTTGTTAGCAACTGAAATGAAAAAATAAGAGGTTTGATTATTAAAAATCACAGACAATCGATTTTGGTTTCTCACTTCAAAATTTCCAGGAATTTTAAATTTTGCAAATTGTAAATTTCCCCAGCGCAAGTGAACCACTCTGCTTGTCTCTTTTCCTCTTCTCTGCCCCTCCCAGCTTCTTAATAGTTAGATTTATGTTGCAATGTCATGCATATTGTAACTGTTAAAATATTGTGAAGCAGGGTGAGGAAGCAATAAAAATCTATTAAGATCAGTTTAGGCCTTTAAAAATTCCACGATTCCTTTCACTCACATGACATCTTTCATTCCTTTTTTTGAAGTTTGGATCCAAGGAATTTTGCATGCTGTGGGTTGACATTTAGTTAATAGCATCTTTTGCTGAGGTTCCATTTTCTAAATTAACAAGATCAAGAACAGTGACCTGATGATATTTCTTTGTACATCTGGCACTTTTCCAAAAAGGAGGATTAGAGAAAAGAAAGATAGAAAGAAAGAGAGAGAGGGAGAGAGGGAGGAAGGAAGGAAAAAGAAAAGAGGAAATCAAACTTTCTCAATCCCCTTTATTCTAGGGCAAAATGTGTTTCAAATTTTTGTAAAAATATCAGATATCACCCTCTCACCAAGAAAATGAACAAATAACCCCACACATATACACAAAATCTGTAGTTGAAATGTGTCTGCTATTTCTCATTTCTATCACTTGTGTCCCTAATACCTTGTGTCTTGGTATCTTCCTACTAAGCCATGAAAAAGATAAAATCTACATAGATCTACATATAAACCCCGGGGATAGAATCTACAGCTTGAGAAATTGAGCCAAGTCAAGTTCAGCTTCCTAAGGCATATCTGGGGATGGGTTAAGAAGGAAGGAAGAAGGCTGAAGTGTATAGTAAGAATCTGTCTAGGCGCATAGTAGGTGCTCAATACACATTTCTTAAAAAGAAAAGGCTGGTGAACAAAAAGTACAAATTAGTTATGCAAGTGAAGAACTCCTACAGCAAAGTGTGCGGCTAAGATAGTATAGTCGATAGGGAGGGCACCTGAGACTCCCATTCCCAGATTCTTGACTTGGAAATTTCATGTTTAAAAAGTGGGGGAGGGAGTAAGCCCAAGGTATACATAGGCAGTGTGAGAAATACCGAGGAAATACATTCAGAGGAAAATCTGGAGCCTGCCGAATGCTGAAGTGTGCTTTCCGTCCGAGACAGTAAGAGGGAACTAGAAGCCTTTTCCATTAGGCTGCCCCCAACTTCTCTGCTTCGCTGCGCGTCCTAACACAGTGGGCTGGGCCTTCAGCCTAGGAAGAGTGAAGGGGCTAGGGATGCGCGGGAAAGGCGGGCCAGCAACAGGTGGGGAGGTGGCGGACTTTTGTCTCCGGGAAGGAAATCGGCTGCGCTGAAAGGGCGGAAAGCAGTAGCGCGCAGGACTTGTGTCTGCGGGGTTCCGGCGTTCTCGAAATCGCCCCGGGCTCCTCTAATTAGAGAAGGGATGCAGGGTGGCATTAGTTCCCAAACTTTTTAATCGAGCCTCTTTTCAATGGCCAGGGATAAATGTTGCCACTGTTACTCTGTGCTGAATGAGTCGCAAAGACCCCCGCCCGGCCCCCAGCGTGGCCATTCAGGGCTCTTTTCACAACCTCTAAACGTTTCAGTCCCTGGGCCTAGCGACACTCCAGAGCGCTCCTAATTAGTCTAATTAGAAAGGTGGAATGATAGACGGAAAGAAGACAAAGTTGGGTTAGGAAGATGCTCAATGCTGCCAACTTCGGTTGGGTTGCCGCTTATTCTTAACAGAAAGAAAAGGCCGAAAAGAAGGAGGCTGGAACAGGAGTCAACCCGCCCGCCCCGCGGAGTCTCGGCTCCCGCCGGATTCGCGGGCTGGGCGGTCGCTGACCCCGCGCTTCCCTTGAACAGCAGGGGCCGGCAGCGGGCACCTCCGGCTTCTCCAGGGAGAGTCTCCGGGCCTCGGGACGAGCAGCCTTCGCGGAGAGAGGCTGGAAGGAAGGGCCGCGGAAGAGCGGCACACGGCCTCCAGCCCCGGCCCGGCGCCTCTCCACCCCTCCGCGTCCCGCGGCCGCCCCTGCCTCTCCCGGAAAACCGTCCAGAGGCGCGGCCGGGGCAGCGCGGCAGGCGGGCCCCGGGGAGGGAGAGTAGGGGGGTCGCGACCGGAAGGACAGTGCGGGGCCTCCGCGTCCCGCCGCGCCACGTGGCCGCTCCCCTCGCCCTCCTGCCCCGGCCCTTGCGTGCTGTCGGCGCTGCGCCTCGTCCCAATAAAGCCGAAACCCCAAGAAGGAAATAACTATGGTTTGGGGATGAGGCTTAATTGCGTGCGTCGGTTGGGAATGTGCGTGCGAGGTTCCTTCGCCCTTCTCCGCGAGGAGGCACCTCACCCGCGCCGCCGCCCCTCGGGGTCCCCAGCGCGTCCCGCGGCCGCGCGCTCCCGGTCGTCCGGCGGGGATCGACCCGGCCCCGCGCATTCCTGCGCTCGCCGCGGCCCGCGGGAGGCGGGGAGGGGAGCAGCGCGGGTGGCTTCAAGAACGCTGAACCTTTAATTGGGCCATAAATCAGACAGGGGAGTGCGGTGGAGTTTGTGCAGGTGTAAAAACAGAGGGGAAAGCCCGGGCCGAGCAGCCAAAGCGCTCGGGCAGGTCAGAACCTCCAGCAAACTAACATCTTGATAAGTCCGCTGACAACAAAATAAACAGTGGAGAGGGCCGGGGGAGGCGGGGAGCGCGGTCGCCCGCGGCCCGCTCGCAGCAGCACAGCGGCCGTCTTCTGGGAGACGGCAGGCCTCTCCTGGTTTTTTGTTTGGGGCTTCTTTTCGGGTGAGGGGGGTGGTTAGGGAGGAAGGAGAAGCGAAATTATCTCCCTTTTCGCCCTCTCGCTTTCAGCCTCGCATCCTGGTGGACAGAGGGCCCCAGGAGTATCAGACGGTGAAGGGTTAGGAAGTGCGCGCTGCCTTGCCGTCCCCTGCCAAGTCCGGGTGCCCGGGCTGTCGGCGATCGAGGGGCCGGTCTTTGCGCGTCGGACGCGCCGCCCTCGGCGAGCCGCGACGGGTCCCTGGGCCCCCTCCCAGACGCGGCGCCAGCGAGAGACAAACCACCCGCTCCCGCTTCATTTCAGGGGCTGACGTTGGGAAAACACTGCTGCGCCCCTGGCCGAAGGAGGTAACAAACCAAGTAGACAGGGAGATCAAAAATTAATTCGGTGCACTGCTCGGGAGCAAAACCCTGTCAAAACCCTATGGAGACGTTGGCATAAGCGGCAAACGGATTCACATACAAAGGAAAACAATACAAGTCTCGTTAGATCATTTTTCTGGACATTGTTTAAGGTCTGAAAGGGACCAAATCGTTTCAAAATGTTGCCAGTAAAAATTATCCTATGTGGAATGCAACTAATCCTTTTAGGTTCCTGTCAACTGTTTCCACAAAAGGAATCCGATTTTTCAAATCAAAGATCCAAAAGTCTTTGGGGAGAGATTTATTACATGCCAGAGCTTTAGTTACAGAGTAGAGTTACAATAACAACTCGCACCCACCAACTCCCTAAAATGAGGGATCCCGTCCCACATAATTCTAATGACGTGTGGGGGATGGTTTGCTTGAGTCCTGCTAAGTATGCAGATGGGGGGGGAATGGGGGGGAATGGGGGAGGGGGGAGGGGGAGAGAGGAGGAAGGCAAAGAAATATTAAATTCCTTAAATAGAAAAACAGAACACAGCGCCTCAGCATTCTATTTTTGTCCTCTGTACCCCTGGTTCCTTTTGAAGAAGAAAACAAGACCCAAACTTGGTGACCTGCCCTAAGTTCCTTGGCGATAACTTAAAGGTGAGATTAATGCTTGAGTACCAAAAAACTCTTCCAAACCCTGACTTCTCTGCGTTTGCATATTAATGTGTCTACAATTTTTGCAAGTGGAAAATATTTTAAAATTATAAAAGAATACAAGAAAAATATTTTTCTTTATTTAAAAATTTTAAAAAATTTATTTTAAAGTTTTTCTTTGATTTGTAATAAAATGTTTTAAGAACGGGGAAAAAAGTGTCCTAGGGCTTTTCACTGTGCCTCTGTATTTGACTCCTTCACAAACCCATATGAACATAAACTCATTCCTTGTAGGTCACAGTCTCAGTTCACAGTAGCCTGAGCATTTTTTGATGGGCCTGATCCCAAACCATCCTCCCCCGCCTTTTCAGTTCTTCACTGAGAACTGGTGGCTAGGGATAAGACTGATAGGTGAACTCTTAGTAGAAAGCCTAAAAAACTTGAGACTCAAATTCCTAGTTCTCTGCGTGGAGGAGTTTCGCACTGAGTTACCTCCATACCACATACGCCCCGATAGCTGTTTTAAGCACTTTGTGAGAAAACTGCCACACTAGAAAGATATTTTCAAGAAGCAACTTCAGTTTAGTTTACAGACGATCGGGATTTTTTTTTTAATGGTTCTGTTAAATGGGGAAATGAAAAAATTATCTTCCTAGTCTTCCCTCCACCCCACTGTTTCCTACTGAAATGGCTTGTTCCTCTGGTTGTGCGAGTATATGTTTCTGTTATCAGAGGCAGCGTGGTGGTGAGAATTCTTTCATTTGTTCCCTACATTTAAATTGGGACTAAAGGGATTTGCAATGTAGCAGGTGCTCAATAAATACTGAAGACTAATCCCACTTTTCAAAGCTTAGAGGTTAAAGAGATGATCGGTAGATAAATAACTAGAGAAAAGGAATAGAACAAGAGACTAGAAGAGTGGATTTAAGACACCACCGGTTTGTTTATTTTAGAAGGGAGGAGAAAGTTATCTGTCCAGATACACATCTGGCTGAGGTAAGAGAAAACACAGTGCCACCTCTTTTCTTCTCATTATTTCTAGAAAGGGTTAAATAACAATTTATTTCATAGATAGGGTGGGAATGTTGAAGAAAGATGAGTCTTACAGGAGGCCAAAATTTTCTCTTAACTAATTTAAGGATTTGGGTGTACTCCAACGTTTAGAAGTTTTTCTTTTTATTTCCTGGAAGAATAAGGATGTGGGAAAGAAGCCACAAAGGAATCATCATTCCATACATGTGTATAGGTTTTGTGTTTTCCAAAGTATTTTCACATAAATTGGCTTATTGATTCTCTAAACCCATCACCACATTTGCCAAACGTATAAATGAGTGTGAAAACTGATCTAATATTTTTATTTTTAACTGAGTCTTATTTCTTCTGTTGCAGGCTTTGGAGGGTTTTTGTTGTTGTTTTTTGGTTTGTGATTTTCCCCCCCTCTTCCCAGTCAATCATTTAACAGAATATAATCTCGTCACAGTCATTTTCATATATATGAAACTGCATAAAAATAATAAAAAATAGAAATAGAAAACGAAGTTATTTTTCATTCATTATAATCCTTCATTATTGACTTGTCAGAAAATGTATCATATCCTTTTATTGCTGAAAATATCTGCCTTTTAGTTATATTAAAGGGAATTCCTAAGCAAGTGTTCAAAGAAGCTTCTGCTTTCTGCCATAATTATCTGCCCCCCTTTCTTTGCCAGTCTTTTATTGATCAGAGTTGTAATTAAGAGAGAATTCGTAGTTTGTTTCTGTCTCCCTCTCGGACAGACAGACCTGAGCAAGGCCCATGGCCTCAGATCCATCCTCTCCCACCCAGGCCTGCCTGATCCTCTCTTGGTGCTTGCGAGGACTTACTGGACCTATGGATGCATTACACAGAGTTGCATTCCGCCTAACGGACTCGATAGATCCTCCTTAACGGTAGCATGCTTTGTACAGGGAAACATCCTATCTTGAAAAATAGAGTCACTCTCGCTTTAAGATTAGAAAAATATCCTTCCAGACCTTCTTCTAATTTCAAATGCAGAATTAGAATTTTCCAGGTTCTCTAAATAAAGCTTCTGATTTTAATAGACTGTTTCTTCCTGAAGTGGGGTTTTGTTGTTTTTTACAGCCTAGAATTTAGAAGAGTTTTTAAAAAACACTTTCTCTAGAAAATCAGTGTTACCTTACATTAAGCACTGTCTCTTGAAAAAAATCACCACCTACACTTTCCTTTGCGGTCTGCAGCTCACAATTAGGTGCGATCCCCGCATTGACTCCAGCCTGGATATCCTCATAAGGGACAAGTAGTGGCTCCAGCGCCTGCCCGAGGAGGCTGGGCTTCAGTGAGGCTTCTGGTGGCGACTGGCAGGGATGGGGTGTTCACGTCAAGGGAGAGATGTGATTCCAGCAGGTGGTCTGGGATGCCCGCACCACCACCATCAAGGCATTTTAGGGAGATCTGTGGCCCGGCAGTTTGGAGCTCCAGGAGGGGCTGCCCCTCAGGAGGCTCCGGTGCAGTGCATTAACCGTGTAGGGGCTAAAAGAACGCACTCAAGCCACATCATACGCAGCCGTTCAAAGTAAAATCTTCGAGAGTGGGGGGAGGGCACAGTCTCGGAAAAATAATTTGCTTTCTCATTAAATGTTAAATCAGTTTATCTGACTCTTACATACTCTTCCCATTTCCACATGAAAAGGATGTGATCCTAAGTCTGGTTATAAAGACCTACTTAGCATCTTAGCAAAAAGTTCTGCCAGTTTGGCAGATTCTGAGCGTTAAAAATCAGTGAGAGAAGCCGAGGACACTGACAAATATTACAGAGGTGAAAAGGTAAGCCATGTGTGTGTGTGGGTGTGATGTTTTAAAGAAGATTGCTGATGCAAAAAAAAAAAAAAGAAAGAAAAAGGGATATTAGGAGAGTGTCATGTAGAACTAGGTGGAAGAAGCTGATATATCTGAAATAATTAGCTATCAATTCCAAATGCATCCAAAACAGGGGCTGTGTATCTCTGGGAAGCCCTGAGTGGAAGTGGCAAGGAGGAGAATCTAGCGAAAACACCAAAAAAGTGTACAAGAAATAAATGACTCTTCTACACAGTGACCTCTAAGGCAATCACCCTACCACAGTGGGCATTTAATCAATCACAATGATGGTAACACAGTGGCGGTGTGATGTAATGGCAACAAAATGGGATTTAAATGCTGATGTCCCAGTAGCTGTGACCTTGGGCAAGTCACTTCATATCTTTTGAGCCTTGATATCTTTATTTGTAAAGTGGGGTCAATAACAATTATTGTCCTCACTATTTCACAGTGTGGTTGAGAGAAGTATTAGTGAAAATCCTTTTGAAAAGTTAATGTGTGCTGAGGGTAGTGACTGGAATAGACAGGAAAGGGGTTCTTGGGTACTGGTAACATCTGCTTCTTGATCTGAAGCTGGTTACACAGGTGTGCTCACTTTGTGAAAAGTGGTTGAGATTTGTGCATTTTTCTGTATGTATATTATACTTCCCTAAAATGTTCACTTTTAAAAGGTAGAGTAACTCAGAACAGTTTTTAAAGTTAGGATGATAATGCTAAGGACAAGAAAAGTTATAAATATGAAGCTTACAGTCTATCCTCACTTCTCTTCCTAGCCACCTTATCACACTTGGAGACTCCAGACTCTAAACAGGGGCTCGATGATAAGAATCAGCTGTTTTCTATGTGTGTTTTTTGCTTGTTACTGAACAGTAGTTTCCTGGTAAAGGAAGCAGGAGGAATGAACCAGGAAGTTTCCTGCATGCCAGAGGGGTCAACAATAAAAAGAAGGGAGCCCAAGCTGTTCACATCAAGGGAAAGATGTGATTAGAGAGATGTGACATGCGAAGAAATTATTGGAAAAGTGAATTCAGTTGGCAAAGTATAAGCCCCAAAGAGCCCTGAGCAGCTGGTCATGATCAGATTCTCCATCTTTCTGTCAAATGTAATTGTATCCGAGTTGGCAGGGTATTTATTGCTAAAGTCGAAGGGCCAGATTTTACACTAAACATATTTACACATTTACATTCGTGGCCCTATAAACACTCCACGTTTCACTGGCCATGACATCAAACACATTTACCAACAAAAAGCATATGCCTAATTACAAAATCATAGGGGAGAAGGGAGGCAAGTGGCAGCTGATGGGCAATGAGCGTGCCTGCCTGCGTGTGTATATGTGTGACCCAGCTGCAACACCAGGAAACCAGTAGAGACAAGAATGGATACTGACAATGCCGGGCCCACTTCACTTGTCCTCTGCTCCCCAGGCCTATCTGGTTCAGTTCTAAAGAGGGAAGGGGACCCCTGGCATTCCAATTAGTCCCAGGGCTACCCTCCCTTGGAGAAGCCCAGAGACACCAGGGTCCTTCCTGGGCAGATTTCTGATTTGGATTGAATTTGATGCTGATACGACCTTTAATTTGCCCCTAAATGACTTTTCTCTGTCAGTTATAAAAACAGGTGTGAGCAAAATGTGTAGCCAGCAGAGAATTTCTAAACTAAAATTAGAGTTCTTAATTCCTAGCTCTGGGTAGTAACATCAGATCCCTACCCATCAATAGCAGTTGTAATAACACTGTTAGCTGCTCCAAGCTTGGTCCTCAGTCAAGCAAGGAAATCAGAGCCACCAGAGCCAGAGAGAGAAAAACAAAACAGGCACAACCACTGGCCTCAGACAGCCTTTAATAAATGGCACAGGCTGGTATTCCATCAAAATAATCACCTTCCATCAGAATAACCACCTCCCCCAGCTCTCTCAGAGGACAGGCTAGAGGAAGACATGGTGGGTTTTTAAAAAAAAACAAATTGTGAAGGGCAGAAACCTTCCCCCCAAATAGATGCTTACTACATTCACTGTAAGAAGTTTGATAACAAATATACCCCAAATTCCAATTCCATCAGCAGAAAGTTAAGGCAGGAATGGGCCACTGAGTAGGGGACAGGGAAGTGGAGATGTGCAACCAAGATGCCTTAGTGAGTAAAAAATGGGGAAAGTCCTCACGATTTTTTTCCTTTGCCTCCTCAGTTTCTTTTTCTTTTCTTTTTTAAGAGGAAGGGAAGTGCCTCTTAAATTCACGGGATGGGGATGGAGAGGAAACACGTTGTTGAGCAGAAGCGCTAGCTTCTTATTTTAAAGAAATAAAATAATTACCCAATAGAGAAGAAAGAAATCAACCAAGAAATGATCTAAGGTCATGACACCATGTGTGGTACAAGGAGCAATTCAATCCATAAGGGCTTCATTACCCCGGCAATAGATAACGTTTGGCTAAATCTAGCTGCAGATTAAATCTCCACAGCACAACACAGCCCTGAATGGAGAGGCTCCTTTTTGTGTGGTCCTTCTTCGGGAGCTGCCTGAACCATTAGCCCCAATATATCCTTCTCCCTATTAACTGCAATTCCCTCCCAACTGCGCTTCGGTCATTTGTCTCCAGGCTCTACGGGGGCGTTTGATGAGCAAAGAAACAAGGAGAAGGGGAGAAAAGCGTTGGGTTAATGAGTTGTAGCAAATCCACACTTTGTAGTCGGGAGGAGGAGAGCTGGTGGCCAATGTTTGTCCAACTGGTTTATTTTTCGAGACCCAGCCTATTGAGGAAGGCTTGTTGAAGCAGGCTTCGTCCTTACAAACACACAAACATCCTTCTGTTTGCCTTCAAAGAAAAGGGGACCGGAGCTGGATTTGCATGCGAATGAGGAGCCCCGGGAGGAGACGTCCTTGCCCATCAAAGGCCGCGGTAGCCGGGCGGCCCGGCGGTCTTTGTTCCAGCACCTGCTCGCCCCGCGGCCTGACGGGGCGCGCCCCGCTCTCCTGGCTCACCGGGTCCACGGCCCAGGGCTCACTCTTCGCCTGCCCCGCGGCCCTCGCTTAGCGGCCCACGGCCCACCCCTCACTTGCCCCACGGCCTTCGCTTTCTCATAGGTCGTCCGCCCGTCGGCCAGGCCCACGGAGCCAGCAAAGCCGATGGTGGAACCCCAAACCCTGAGGGTGGAGGAGCTGAACTCGCAGACGCAAAACTCGAGACTGAGGCAGGCGGGTCTACTTTACCTTCTCTCAGGAATCGGGGCTCACGATGCGCTTGCGGGGGAAGCTCCGGGTCCAGGACCGAGGCCAGCGCTGGATAGCCCAGGCCTTCTTGCCATTCTCTTAAAAGCACTGACAACCTGGGCGGGTGAAGCCCGTCCCTGCACTTTTTTAAAGATGCAGGAATCTGGACAGAGAGAGGGATTAGCCGGGATTCCCAGGTTTCAGGACATCCAAACATCATGCAAATAATAATAATAATACACACGGTTTTGTTCTTTCACTCTCTCTTCCTAATTACTTTCAGATATACATTTCAGATTTATGCGTTACAGAAGGCTGCAAGGCCCGTCAGCAGTGCTTGTGCGGTTTGGGCTCGGCCTGCTAATGTCTGTTCACCCAGGGCGCCAGTGACATCCGGACATTCTGGGTTCCAATGTCTCCTCTCCCTTAGGTGGGCTAGGGTAAGAGTAACTTTGCATATAAGATTTTGTTCTAACGAATTTCAACTTATATCTATGTATTTAGTGGTAAATTTGGGGGTGATTGTGTTTACTTTAACCTCTTATTTAACCTCTCCCTAATATCTCATAGGGAAAAAAAAACACACAGAACTTAATTTTGAGGGCGTGAGAGTCAGTTTTTTCCCTCCCTAAAAAGGGAGGGAAGGACAGGGCATCAAGAATGAATGTCACTGCAAAATACTGGCCTATAATGAAGTCTTTGTTAATTTGCTAGGTTAAATCTCCAGCTCTTCGGATATATCTGTCCAGATATTTTTTAAAAATTAACAGATTTAACCTCTGCAACTCACTGATATTAAGCATTTAAATTACGTATTACATATGCCTTGGTTTTATCTGAAGCCCACAACATCGGTAGTAATCAAAACTAGAGTTTCACATTTTTTTCAGAGAACTATAAACTGCCTGCAACAAGTAGTCAGTGAAAACAAAATCTGAAAAAAGATATCCTAAATCACCCAAATTGTATAAATATAGGTAGTTCAGTAAACACCTGATGCATTTTCATTTTTATTCTTTAAAGAGTATACTATCCAAAAATTAAAGGTTTCCCTTACATACCCTAAGTTTTTCATTTAAACTAGAATTTCAAAGTTAAGTTTGCCTTTTAGGATAAAAACTTCTTTATGCAACTACTGGAATCCTTTCTGTCAAAGAAAATAGTTTTAAATACTAGAGCTTTCAAATACAATTCATTTTATCTATGTAAATAGTTTCTTATTCATGACTTTAAAGCTATTTAACTAATGATCAGCTCTATTAAATTCTTTCTAATAAATTTTTCGTCCAAAAATTTCCTATTTGCTTGTGTTGCTTCCATTATAATATAACATTATGTTGCAGAGTTTTTACATATGTATACAATATTGTGCTCAAAAAAGAATGGCAGTTAAATGGAGTGGGAAACTAGAAAATAAGTTTTAAAGTTCTGTAAAATTATCAATATCTTAAAGAACTGTGGCTTTTAGTTTGAGTAGGCTCAATGCTCTTCAAAATGGAATCAAATAAGATTTGAAATGTATACCAAAGAAACTTTTATTTGTAGTCGTTTAAAAACAATTTCTGATCTCCTGCAATGGTTTTGACTTATAAAGTATAAATGAAAAATCATGGCATGATGCTTTTGTTGTCTTTGAAAATATTATTTTTCTATTTCATAATGGGTTCCTACTTATCTCACAAGGAAACTTTTTTTAGCAGAAGAGACAAACTAAGAAGGGGATGACTGAAGCCGATTCTTTTTGAGACTTTTCTCTGAAAATTAAGCATTTATTTCTGAAAAGTGTAAAAATCTTACATTAGAATAGTACAATAATAATTGCCAGTCAAAATTTACAATACTTGCAAAGAATACGAAGTAAGTACAAAATAAAAATTCCTCATGTCTATTATGATACAAAACACAGGTTAAAATAAGAAATGATAATTCTGACTTTTTTCCTTATGTAAACATGTTAATCATTTTTTTCTTTTCATGAAAAAGTACACCAAACAAGTGTCCTCAAATAAAAACTATTGCTTCTCTGGCATTCTTCGGGACCTTTACTATTTTTGTATTAATCTTCTTTTGAACATTATCGATCTTTTTTTTTCCTTTTTTTTTCTTTTAACGCCTGGACCTGAGACTCTCTAGACCTCAAAAAGGCTTAGGTTTTAAAAAATTTCCCAAAGTCAAGGAAGCCCCTTGTGCCTAGACAGGGCGGAGCCCCACCAGCACCCTCTTCCTCCCCGCCCTAGGTTGGGGGGCTGCAGCATAGGGCGACTTTGCATAAATAAGGGACCTCCAGAGCCGAAAAGCGCGCCCTAGCAGTTGCCAGACACAGTCTCATCTGAGAAGCCAAAGCGGTGGAATGGGGGCGCGAGGTCGGAAAGGGCCGCGCCGGGAGGAGGGAACAAAACACAAAACCACCCAGATGAAAAGAGGAGCCGGAATTCCTACCTTCTCTTTCTCAAGCGCGCTAACATAGCGTTATTAACAATTTGAGATCCTAGCAGTAAAGTTCTCGACACTGGACAGGGCAGTCCCTTGGTGCAGAGTCCCCAGGGCGGCGGACGAGGAGACGGAGGAGGCGGCGGCGGCCGCTGCGGCCACGAGGGAGCGGGTGAGTGCGGCGGCCGGCCCCACGGCCGCCTGAGCCGCGCAGCCGCCGCCGCCGCCGCCGGACCCGGGCGCGGACGGTGTCCCGGGAGAGGGGGAGGGCGAGGCCTGTACGGCGACGGCGGCCTGCGCGGCGGCGGCGGCGGCGGCGGGGCCCAGGCTGCCCCCGATGATGCTCTCGATGGAGAAGGGCGAGCGCGCCAGCGCCGAGGCGCCCGGGCCGCCCGCCTTGGCCGCCGAGGCCTGCAGGGGGCCAGGCAGGGTGGCGCCGAGCGGGTGAGGCCGGTAGCCGAAGGCGGTCCGGGCCAGCTCCGCGGCCGCGCCGTGGGGCGGCGGGGGTGGCGGGGGCGGCGGGGGTGAGTGCGGGTGGAAGGCGGCGGCGGCGGCAGCGGCCGCGGCGAAGAGGGCCGAGGGCGGCGCGTAAGGCGGCAGCTGCAGGCCGTAGCCGCAGCCGTAGGGGCCGTAGCCGTAGGCGTGCGGGGGCGGCGGGGGCGCTGGCGGGAAGAGCGCGGCGGCGGCGGCTGGGTCCCCAGCGCCCCCCGCACCCCCGGCGCTGCGCAGCAGCAGCGACTCGGCGGCGGCGGCGTTGGGCGGGAGCAGCGGCTGCCGCTTGAAGCGCTTCCTCCGGCGCAGGAAGCTGCCGTTGTCGAACATGTCGGCGGACTCGGGGTCGAGTGTCCAGTAGTTGCCTTTGCCGGGGTTGCCGGGCTCGCGGGGTATCTTGACGAAGCAGTCGTTGAGCGAGAGGTTGTGGCGGATGCTGTTCTGCCAGGCGGGGAACTTCTCCCGGTAGTAGGGGAAGCGGCCGCTGATGAACTCGCAGATCTCGCTCAGCGTCAGCCGTTTCTTGGGGCTCTGCAGGATGGCCATGGTGATGAGCGCGATGTACGAGTAGGGCGGCTTCACCAGGGGGTTCTTGGCGCCGCCGCCCGCGCTCACGCCGCCGCCCCCGCCGCCGCCCGAGCCCGCGCTGCCGCCGCAGCCGGTCCCGGCCCCTGCCACCGGGGCTGGGCCCGGGGGCGCCGGCGAGCCCCCTGTCCGCGGGGCCAGCAGGATGTCATCGTCGTCGTCCTCCTCCTCCAGGTCCTCTAGCTCGTCTTCCCCGGCGTACGAGCGCCGCCGTCGCCGCCGCTGCGCGGGGACAGCCAGCCGGGGCACGCCACCGCCGCCCTCGTCGTCGTCCTCCTCTTCCTCGTCGTCTTCGTCCTCGCCCTCCCCCACCACGTCGATGTCTGTCTCCTCGGCGAGGCCGGAGGCATCGGACATCTCCGTGCTCAGGGTCATAGCTGTGGCGCGGCGGCGGCGAGGTGGCCCATAGGGGCGCCGGGCTCCGGGCTCCCGCCGCGCCCCAGCCCAGGTCCCGGGCGGCTGGCCTGGCCTGGGGGCGCCACAATGGGGGGCGCCGCCGCTGCTCAGGCTGCGCGGCGGCGGCCGAGGCTTGCGCTGCGACTTTGTAACTCCTGCGCCGCCGCGGTAGCCCCAAGACCTCCGCGCTTGTTTGGCTCCGCGCGCACCCCGCCCGGGCGGGGGACTTGATCTTCCTCCCTCCCAGCGGCCTTCGCCGGCTCAGTCGAGGAGGGGGTGCTGGGGCTCCCGGGCGAGCAAGTCAGAGCGTCGGGCGCCCGGGAGGATGCGGGATGGTTGAAAGTCTAGGGATAGAGATCGGCGAGGAGAGGGCTGAGTCCAGGAGAGGGCGGACCTTTCCTCTGCTTATAGCAGAAGGAGGCCTGTCACATGGTGTGCACGTCAGAGCGCTACCGAGGCAAGGGAAAGGAAGCCTAGGAAAGCAGCCCCGCTCGGGAGAGAAAGTTCACCCAGAGGAGGGAGCAGCAACTGAGAAGAGGGGGGGAGGAGACAGGACCCCCCCATTCGTTACCAAAGGGGCTGAGACCTGAAGTACGCGCAGGCCCGCGGTGGTCTGACCAAGGGCCGATGCACGAGTTAAGAGTTCCCAGTCTCCTCTTCAATAAGCCCTCAACCCAAACCTCAGAAGCACTCCCGGGACGCGACGGTTTGACCACTCGATGGCCTATCGGAGCCGTCCAGCCAGGAGATAACCACGCCGTCGTCTGAGGTGGTCCCTGGGGAACGGCCCTGAGGTCTGCTGCGTTGTTCCATATCCCCCAGATAGGGCGAGGGGCTCCCCACCGAATCTGATGAGAAACCCCCCAGTTTAAGCACAATAATAATTGTTTATTGACCTTTTAACCTGTCCCCTTCGGTTCCTCTCCAAAGACGTTTGTTTTCCACCATCTGTTAATAAAAATGCTGTTAAGCTGGCGTTTTAGTCACTTATCTGCAACTGAATGCCCTAGAAACTTGACAGCTAAACTAAGCCGCTCTAATGAGAGGATCTGACAAATTTCATGGAAGTAAAGAAAGTAACCATTGAATGCAGAGAAGGAATAGAAATTTTTAGTGAAAACCCAAATACACACCAGAAAATGCATCTAGGAACGACTTTAAAAAGTTCTTTCACAAGGGGGTAAGGGATTCTATAGTTATCAGTAAGAGGAACGTTCTAATCAACACTCCACAGTAATCTCGAAATACTTAAATTACTAAACGTGTACACATATCTCTACTCAGCCAGGCTTAATAATAGAAACTACAATGATAAAGACTTTCACACCAGCTTTTAAAAAAAATTTTTTTTAATCCACTAAATATTTCCAATAGGTACTGGTGAGAAGAAACGAAATAATTTTTAAAAAGAAGATTCAAGTTCTGTTCAGCCCAATTTTCCTTTTCAGGTGACAAGGTAGTGGAAATATTTCAGATACGATGGTATTTTAGGTACACCTATCCTTGTCACCAGCTGATTTTATTTTGGCTAGTGGGAAAATCCTAATAGTTTGTGGAATTCATACATAGCCATACCTTTTGGATTTTTGCATTTCCTAAAACACTTTTATTTCAAAGTGGGGACCTTGCCTCAAAATTTTAGGTTCCTGATTAAAATGATCAGTTGACAAGAACTGAGGATCAAAAATCAATGGCTTTATGCAGGAACAATCATCAGCTGCCCTTGTGTATATCATTTTATGGATCAAGCAGTTTTCACGTTTCCAAACGTTTCATTACTCCCCTTATCAATTACAGAGCCTCAAAAATAAACTGTTACCCCACCTAAGACATTTTTAAATCAAGTTTTTGTTGCTCAGGACAGCTATCAACCAGTGATAGTTACAAATGACCCATAAAGTCCATCATAGATCTTTGGAAGATGTATGAGAACGCCTCAAAGTCCTAAATAATTTTTCACCGACTGTCGTTTGATACATGGCTGAACCATCTAATTATTGTAATAGGTTCAGCATTAACCTGAGCCAACATTAATCAGCACTATTAATCAGGCATTACATTGCTTTGTTGATGTAGCCAGGAGTCCTTACCAAGGGGTTCACTTTTACATTTGAAAGTTTTTTTTATAAGTACTCAGTCGATATCTAAATAAACACCATGATTTTCGCTGCACTGAGGGTTGGTGTGTGGCGAAGTGTTTAAAGCTGAAACGGAGAGGAAGAATTTGTTCGCAGACCCTTAGTTACTTTAGATGATCAGTTACAGCCGTCATTCCGTTCTGCTACCACCTCCGTGGACTTGTCTGACCAAGGAGGGCGGGGAGATTGACTTTGCAGTTCCGTTTGTAACCTTACCCGAAGGTCCTTCCCCAAAGGGTTAAGAGCTCATCCCTGAAAACCTTTGAAAAAACGTGGCAAGTTATCTTCTGGCCACTCAGGGGAAAGTGTTAGGATTTACTGGAGGTTAGAGCGGAATATCAATCCAGGAGAAGCACTGCAAGGATAGAGAGCGTTAACGGAGATTTGGGTGAGCTTTACTAAAGCCTCGTGTTTGTGCACGCCACTTGTTCTGTTTGCTTTAGTTAAGCTACACGTTTGTATACCACCTTTAGCTCCGCGCTCGTGAAATTCCCCAGCGCGGAAACCCAAGCGTTTCTTCTCCCGCGCGTCCCCCTTTCGCCTTCCTTGTCCCCTACCCGCGGGCCTTCCGTCCTAATGGGCTCCCAGCTCTCGGCCTCTGCTGGGAAATCTCCACTCCCACCCCTCAAGCTGGTACAAGATCAAGAAACTTTTCCTTGTCGCGGGCGGGGGACGTCGCGGCGACCCCCCTCCGGCGCGCCCAGCTCGCGCGGACGCGGAAAGCGGCGGGGCTCTTGCGGGCCGGGCGGTGATGGGGCAGGCCTGCCTCCTGGCGGCGGCGCGGAGCTGGCCCGGGGCTGGCCCCGAGCCGGAACGCGGGAGGCAGCGGGCGTTTTACGAGTGTGCCAGGTGGGCTCCCTGGCTTCCCTCCCCCTGGGCTTTGGGCAGCAAGGCTTTTTCTTTCTCGACGCCCCACGTCGCCTTCTCTGCGGCAACTGGAGGCGTTTCCCTAGACTGCAGGTTTCGGATATTTTCCCCTGGCGGTTTGGGCACTCCAGGAGCCCTCCCGGAGTTATCGGGGATTAAGGCGCCCGCAGGGGCAGAGGAGGCGGCTGAAGCCTCGAGAGGCACCGCTTCAGCCCTTTGCCCTCGGGCCCCGGACCGCGAGCTCCACAAGGTCCAGGGGCTTCCTTCGGTGGGCGAAGGCTGGCAGACTCGGGGGCGTAAGCTCCCGGGCGGGAAACTGGACTACTCTCTTCGGCCCTTAGCGCATCCCAGGCGTTTACCCATGAACGTGAACATGAACGCGTTTCCAAATTACGTGGACATTTGGGGCTCTCTCTCCTCCAAGAGTCTTTCCACTCGCCTGTATTGAGATACTACTTTGTGCCAGCAGTCTGGTTTTTGGAGAGCGTAAAAATAAAAGGAGAGTTCCTGGTGTGACTCATGTCTCATGGGGAAGCCAGGTAAACAGATAATTATTATGCCTACTGAGAAGTGCTTTCTGAGTACCCCAGCCTAAAGTGGGCGATGCCTCGGGGTCCCTGCCTGTCTTTGGCTCTGTTCTTTCATCCTGCCCTGCCCTTCTTGTGGCTGTATGCGTCTTCTCTTGTTTTTTTTAAACGTAAGCGCCTGGAGGCCAAAAAGGGCTCTATTCGTTGTTTTTTGTTTGTTTTTCGGTGTGCGCGTGTTCACATATGCGTCGCATGTAACTTGCCATTTTAAGTGTAGGGTTCAGAGGCATTAAGTACATTCACCTTGGTGCAGCTACCGCCACTATCCATTTCCAGAACTCTCACATCATCCCAGACTGAAACTCTGTACGGGTTAAAGAATAACTCCCATTCCACCCCACCCCACTCCCCCCAGCAGTTTGGCAACCACTATTCTACTTCCTGTCTCTATGAAATTGACTATTCTAGCTACCTACCTCATATAAGTGGAAGCATACAATATTTGTCCTTTGTGCCCGGCTTATTTCACTTAACATAATGTCTACAAGGTTCATCCATGTTGTAGCATGTATCAGAATTTCACTCCTCAGGCTGAATAATAGTCTTATATATTATGTATACCACATATTGGTTATTCATTCATCCATCAGTGGACATTTGGGTTGTTTCCTCTTTTTCTGTTTATTTTTGAATTTCCACTTACCTAGCTCTTTGTACCACTCTGCATGCACTAGGCACTCAATAAAGATGTGTCTGTTAATTTTCCGACATCCCTTTCATTCCAGAAATCCTCAAAGGATCCCCATTGTTTTTTGCTGTGCCCTTCTGGATTTGTCACTTTAACTTGCTCACAATTTTGAGACTTTCAGACTCAGACTCTGCACATTATCTTCAGTTTAAAAAAAAGTAGGAGTTAAGACTCTGCCAGAATTAGTTCCTGGTAAAATTAGTTCCACACACACACACACACACACACATATGCACACTTTTTACATCCTTTTTACTTTTTATGCCTTCTTACCTGTCCTAAATTCTTGAGGGCCCAAGATGATTTTTAAATGTTTCTCTGGCTGTCCAGGCCCTCCACTTCACCATTCTCCTGTGGTGTAATATTACCTGCCATGAGTGTTGGTTCACACGTGCCACTAAGCTAATTTCAAGATCACAACAACCAGTCAAGTGGGTACCTCATGTGATGGCTGAGGAAGCAAAGCAGGCTCTTGAGAGTTGCCGCTGGCCATTATGGAGGCAGAAATGGCAGAGCAGAACCTTCCAGCATCATGTCCCAGTTCTAGCGGCTTCTCCCAACACAGGACTCCATGAGCCAGGCTCTTTCCACCACCCAATCTACTTCTTCAGGACCAGTTAGGTAGTCTGAAAATAAGTTCAAGGCAAGGTATTACTGGCTGACAGCGGTTGGCACCTCTCCCAAGAGTAGATGCATTTTAACCCAGGGATTCTGTTGATAAAATGCCGTAATCCGGTTTCAAATGGTGCCTCTTCAGGCAGTGTAGTTGGGAGGTGAGATTCCTTTGTGAAGAAGATATGTTAGTGGTCTCCTGGGTCTTACTAGGCAGTCTATGCTTGCACAACAGCTCCTTAAACAAGCATTCCATGGCCTGAGCAGGATTCAGAAATCCTCAAGAATTCAGAATGTCAGCAAAGGTCTAAATCTGTGTTTTATAACAGTAAAATTATTTACACTGACTCAGGAATTTTCATTACTGCAGTTCAGCTGGACTAGCCCTCCTGCCCCAACACACACCAACACAGACTTATTCAACTCTGGGTCTCAGTGGTTTGCAGTAACACACATTTAAATTTTGCACCCCCAAATCAAAAGTTCAAAAGATATTTTTATCGTAAATTTAATTGCAAAATATACACAACTCCATTCCAGAAAGAACTCCTCCATTTGGAAGTCATCTTCAATACAAGACCCTCAAGAGGCCGTGTGTGTGGTGCTGTAATCATCTAGTGTTTATTTACACTGTTTAATAAATTAATTTCCTGGAAATATATATAGTACTTTAAATTCTAATATAAGAATTTAGAAATAATATTACCACATCTAGAAAGAGCACACATAATAATAATATTAGCACATCTAGAATTATTTTTTATTTGTAGTTCATCCAGGGGCTGTCTGTGAAGAGAAATCTCTCTGCTTGGGAAGAAAGGGGCTCTCTAAAGTGATTCTAGGGGTGCAGCTATCTACAGGACACACTGAAAATGAAAAGAATTCTTACAAGACCATGAGAAAGCCTTGTCTTGAATTGAAATTTTTTTGTGTGCTTAAAATGTATACAGTGACCAGCCTCCTCCCTCCCTCCTTCTCTCTCTCTCTCTCTCTCTCTCTCTCTCACAAACACACACACACACACACACACACTCACTCTTTTTAGCCTGATGTTCAGGCTTAAACCGAGGCTGAACTACATGCTCTACATATGCAAACACACCAAAAGCTTGATGTCTGCCCTCAGGGGCAACCCTGCACCTGACACCATGGTCTGACATCAAGCTGCGGGAAGTGAGTAGAGACAGGGGGAGGTTTGTTGCAGTCAAGTACAAACATAGTCCCCTGTGCAGAAAGCACTTTAGATGTCTTCCACTAGAGGCATATGTGAGTGAATCTCCTTTGCTAGAAAGCTTTGGTTGGCAGCCTTCCAGAGCAGAAAAAAACTGAGAAAGGTCCTAAACCCAAAATTTACAGAAGAGTAAATGCAAATAATGATCAATAGTTAAAAAAAAAAAGACATGCAAATTAGAAAATGATGAAATGCCATTTTCCTCTATCAAATTAGCAAATTGCATGAGGGTGATGGGTGTGATGGTAGGAACTCAATCATATGCTGCCTTTGTAAAGTGTAAAGTGGTGCAAACCTTCTAGCAGACAATTTGGCAATGCAAAGCTTGGATCTTAAGTGCCATTTTCTTTGATTCGTTTATTCTAGGATCCTATTCTAAGGAAACAACCAGAAATATGAACAAAGATTTACGTACAAAAATATTTGTTGCAGTGATTTTTTTAAAGGGAAAAAATTGGAAACATTCTAAGTGCCCAGGAGTTAAATATATTACTATATATCCTTAAGGTGGAATATTTTATAATCATTAAAGATTAAGTCTGTGAACTATTTTAATAACTTGACAAAACTTCAAGATTAATGGTAAAAGTCCAGAGAGAAAATTATATGTAATACTTTATCAATTATTTAATATACTATACATGTACATTGTATGACTGGAAGGAAACACACTAAAATGTCAACTGGTTTTTCCAGGAAGTGAAATTATGGGTGGTTTTTATTTTGTTATTTATATTGTACTCTTCTATATTTTTTCCCAAATTTCTCACAATGAGCAATTTCCAAATTGCTGAGTTCAGACACCTGAAGAGCACAATTAGTGTGAAAGAAAGACTACAAACTGAATGGTTTATATAATCTGAAGCATGATTACTGGAACAGACACCAAGAATTTAAAGTAAGCATGATAAACATCTTAAGGAGGAAAGGGAACTTATTAGTAACATTAAGCAAGAAAAATAATTTTTTAAAACCCTAGTAGAAACACTGAGTATGAAGAATGTAATAGACGAAATAAAGAACAAATCAATGGAATAAATAGCAGAATGGGTACAGCTGAAGAATGGATTGAATCTGAAGATCAATTTGAGGAAGTCTCCCAAAAGCAGCTGGAAAGGACAAAATTCTGGCTCATGAAATCAAGTTACTGAGTTGCAGTCAGCATTGACAGAGAATAGAATCAGATGGGATGGGATAGGATGGGATGATGGGATGGGAGGAGATGGAATAGAGGAGAGTAGAATAAAAAATAGCACCGAATGACACATAAAAATGCTAAGAATAGTTTGTGAAACTTTCACTTCAGTTATTTTTATATTTTTTAATGTATGTGTGTGTACTGAGTTGCCATGTAAAATGAAATCTGTCAGTGCAGGTCACAGTAAAAAAATGTTTGACAGCTACTCTTTTTTTAAAAATATATTTATGCTATGATCTTGCTATTCTTTTCTACCTTCTCTGGAATTTTGCTCATAAATTATCCTTTTTTTCTCCTAATGCTCATCTCAGTTTACAAACATGTTCCAACCTCTTGTATCTAAAAATAAAAACATGCAAAAATGTTCTTCTCTCCTGAATGTGCCAATGCAAGCTAGTGCCCCCCTCTCCCCTTCCGTTCATCACCTAATTTTTCAAAAGGCTGGTTTATCCATATTGCTTCCAACGTCATCTCTTGCCCACCTCTTAGACCCTCACAGTGTCATTCCAACTCTGAACACCATTGCTATATTAATCAATGTGCCATGGAAAAGTCTGGCCATGCACATTTAGGAAAAGCTGAATTAAATGAAGAAAGCAGTTGCCTTTACTGCAGCACTTTGAGTTTTTACGTATAAAGTGCATTGTGATTCTTCCAGAGGGCTATAAATGCAGTGTAATATTTTCCAAGTTTATTTTACTATGGAACACAAGTTTGGGAAATGGAGCTCACTGAAATAATATGATAAAGAGTTAACAATGATTTTCTAATGGCCCAGAGTAAGGATTCCTCTCATTTGTTTACTTAACAAATATTTATTGTCTACCATGGGGCAGGTACTGTTCTAGGCACATGGGATATATAAGTAAACAAATGGACAAAGATCTCTGCCCTAAGGAGTTTTATATATTTAGCAGGAGAGAGACAGACCATAAGAAATAAACAAAATGAATATATTAATTAATAGATTACTTCTATAGTATGTTAGAAGGTAATAGATACTATGAGGGAAAATAGTAGGGGGGGTAAGAGGGTTGGGAATGGTGGCGGTACAGTATGGAAGAAACAGGTAGGTTACAGTTTTCAATAATGAGCAAAGACTGGGATAATGATACAGCTGGATGTCCGGGGGAGGAGAAATCAAAGCAGAAGGAATAGTTAGGACAAAGGCCCTAAGGCAGTGAAACGGAGCAGGACCTTATGGTCCTTCCCTCACCCCCCATGTCCTCAGCCTGCCTTTTGTCTGTGGAAAAAGTTTAGCCAAAGAATAAGTTTAATCAGAGAAGTGAGAAAAATGCAGAAACAAAGGAAAACAGTCAAAGGAGACCAAATAATACTAGTTTGGTCAGTAAGCAAAGCCAAGGATCTTTATTTCCTCCCCAAGGGCTATAGATAATATTCTGAGCCATATCCTGTGAGCTGTCTTACAGATACTGAAACCCCCATCAGGTGGAAGAAGTGAACTACATGATGACCAGACTGTAGGCATGACATAAGCTGCCACAATTCTGAGAATTTGCTTCAAAGAAATGGAAACAAACTGACCCCGGAACTGAAGACTAACTGTACCTAAAACAATCAAGATGACGCTGATCAGACCACCGCATGATCAATTTCAAGATGCCTGTCAGAGCTGACGGTGCTGTTTCTGCATGTAGCCCCCTCCCTCCGTCGATAAAAGCTCTTGCCCCCTGGTTGTCGGGGGGCGGGGGGGGGAGTTGGCCTTTGGGCAGGAGCCCGCCCTCCCTCCACCCCCCACCCGTTGCTGGCATCCAAAACAAAGCACACTTTCCTTTCCATCAACTTGCCTCTTTATTGGCTTTTGAGTGGAGAGTAGCCGGGCCCCACTTTCAGTTACAGCAGGACCATGCTTGTCATATTCAAGGAGTGGCAAGTAGGCCATGGTGGTCTAGTGGAGTGAGCAAGGGGGAGAACGATACAGAATGGAAGAATAGGAGATGAGGTCAAAGGGGTGTGGGATGGGAGGAGGCAACCATGCAAGGCCTTGTAGGCATTAGAAGGACTTGGGCTTTTACTTTAAGTGAGATGGGGAGCAATTGTAGGGTGTCAAGTAGAGCAATGACCTGCTCAAACTCAAATCCTTAAATCCTGTAAAGGGTCCCTCTGGCTGCTCTATTAAGAATAGCCTATATCAAACAAGGGAAGAAATAGGAAGACAAGTTAGGAAGAGATTGCAGCAATGAAGGTGAGACCTGCTGGTGGCTTAAATCAGGGGGATGGCAACAGGGATGGTGAGAAATGGTTGAATTCTAGATGTAATTTGAAGAAGGAGCTCACAAGATTTCCTGACATTGAATACAGGCTATAAGATCAAGACAGGAGTCAAAGAATCATCTCATCTGGTCTTTCCATGGCATTTTTGGCACTGCTCCAGCTAAGCTTCTTTTTTTACTCCTTCCTCACCTGAATGTTGGTGTTCCCCAAGATTCTGTCTTCAACTCTACCGCATTCTATATTCTATGTCTTGGTGAAACTATCCACCCTCATAGCATTATCTGTTATTATGAGGCAAATAATAGTTCCCCCATGTGCTGCAGTGTCGTGTTTCCAGCTGTGTGCTGGACGTATCTACCTGGACTTTGTGCTGGCAACTCAAACGCTCTCTTCTGACCTCCAAACCCACTACTTCTTCTGTATGCCTCATCCCTCCTGTATCAATCTTCTTGCCATCTTGCCAGTAAGCACCAGTTGAGACTCAGATCAACTCTGATTCCTCCCTCACTCTACAATGTCTAGTTTGCTACCAAGTCCTTTCAGTTCTACTTTCTACAAGGCCTGGCTCAAATGCCATATCCTCAGTGAAATCTTACCCAACCTCAGCATTTTAAAAGTATTTCTCCTACAAGTTTTATAGTTTTAAGCTTTAAATTTAGGTCGTGATCCATTTTGCATAAATTTTTGTATATGGTGTTAGGTATAGATAGAGGCTTATTTTGTTTTGTTTTGTTTTTTGCATGTGTATATCCGATTGTTCCGGCACTGTTTCTTGACAGGCTAGCCACTGAATTGCCTTAGCATCTGCTAGTGGGAAGGCAAAATGGTACGACCACTTTGAAAAACAATTTGGCAGTTTCTTAAAAAGTGAAAAATACACCAACTACATGACTCAGTCATTCCACTCCTAGCTATTTACCCAAGAAAAACAAAAGCATATGGTCATTCAAAGACTTGTATGTGATTGTTCATAGCTGCTTTATCAGTAATAGCCAAAAACTGGAAACAACACAAATGTCCATTAACAGGAGAGTGAATAAACAATCTGTGGCATATCCACACAGTGGAATACTACTCAGCAATACAAAGGAAAGAACTATTGATACATGCAACAAGATGAATGAATCTCAAAATCATTATGGTGAGTGAAAGAAGTCAGACAAAAATGAGTATATTCTGTATGACTCTACGTATATAAAATTCTAGAAAATGCAAACAAATCTAGAGTGACAGAAAGCAGATTAGTGGTTGCCTTGAGGTAATGGGGGAAATGGGAGAATGAATTACGGAATTACATAGGGGCACAAGGAAAATTTACGAGTGATGATTATGTTCATTATCTTGACTGTGGTAACAATTTCATAGGTGTATACATGTCAAAATGTATCAGATTGTGCCTTCATCTGCATCTTCTGCTGCATCCACAATGTTCTGACTTGGATTAGTTATAGGTGACCTCTTTTAGAAGATATATATCAGCCATCTTTGTATCCACATGCAGTGTGTAGCATGTCTCCTGGCAGGCTGTGTTTAGCAAGGCTTTGCTGGTATGAAACAAATATAGATAAATCAATTGTTCTGCTATATAACAACTGTAACTAGATAGGTGGGCATAATGACTATTTTAAAGGTATTGATATTTATGAGTTTAATGCAATTATGATAAAAAAAAATTATCATGGCTTTTTAAAACTTCATTCCAAGGTTGTATCAAAGAATAAATGAGTGAGAATAACGAAGAATATTTTGAAAAAGAAGAGTGGTTGGGCATTAGAGCTTGCCTTAGATATTACTATGTAGCTCTAGTAATCAAAATAATGTGGACTTCAAATAAGAGTAGACTGATAGTGCAAATTGTAGAGTCCAGAAACAGTCCATAAACTGTGAATGTGGACTGCTTAGTATATGACTTTAAATGTGGCACAACAGAATGGAAAGGAAGGAATTATTCAGTAAATTGTATAGGACAGTCGATTAACTCTTCTTGGGAGCCAAAAAAAAAAGTTAGACACTTAGCTCATATATCAAAATAAATTCCAGGTGAATAACACTGGTGGCTCTTTAGAAGTGGGGAGAGGATGACAAGGATATTTCACTTGGGGAGAGTTTTTCAAAGTTTTTCAGTGCTTTGTCCTCCTCCATCCCCCAACTGTAATATTTTGGTTGAAAGTAAATGCAAATGATGAAACCTTCTTTTTAGATGAAACCATTTTTAACAAAAATATAGGAGTTATTTATTGGATCTTAGAATGGGCAAACCTTAAGTATCAGAGAATGGAATAAATCATGAAGAAAAAGATGGATAGATTTTGCTACATAAAAACTGGGTAAAAATATATAGACAGAGGCAAAGGGGAAAGATCAGATGGGGAAAATAATTGCAACAAATGTGACCAGTGGAGTTTTAATAAAGTTAAAATAGTCTTTACAAATGGATTTTTAATATATTTATTTATTTATTTATTTATTTATTTATTTATTTATTTATTTATTTTTGGCTGCGTTGGGTCTTCGTTGCTGCGCGGGCTTTCTCTAGTTGCGACGAGCAGGGGCTACCCTTCGTTGCGGTACGCAGGCTTCTCATTGCGGTGGCTTGTCTTGTTGTGGAGCACGGGCTCTAGACGCGCGGGCTTCAGTAGTTGTGGCTCGCAGGCTCTAGAGCGCAGGCTCAGTAGTTGTGACACACGGGCTTAGTTGCTCCGCGGCATGTGGGATCTTCCCGGACCAGGGCTTGAACCCGTGTCCCCTGCATTGGCAGGCGGATTCTTAACCACTTCACCACCAGGGAAGTCCTCCAAATTGATTTTTAATAAAAATAATGGTATTTGAAAAATGGACAATGAATGTTTGAAGACTGTTCCACCTTGTTTATAATTACATTAACCGCTAGTCACACCTTGTTTATAATTACATTAACCGCTAGTCAGAGAAATGCACATTACTCTGATGCTATTTTTCCCCCGAAGGGGGGAAAAGATACCTAAGGCTGGTAAGGTGTGAGAAAACAGACACTCCTATGGCTTGCTGATGGGACTGGAAGGCATTTGGCAGGATGTAGTAAAAGCTTTAAAATGTTTATATTGTTTGGCCCAGTGATTCTACTTCTAGGCATCAATCCCAGAGAAATAATCATTTATATAAAAAGTGCTTCATCGAAAAAAAAAGTACTTCATCCAAACAATCCCCCCACAGGAATGTGAGCTCCATGAAGGGAGGAATTATATCAGTTTTGTTTACTGCTGTAACCCCAGTAAACCAAACAGGGCCAGGCATAGACTAAGTACCTCCAAAGTATTTGTTGAATGAATAAATATTTTTACTTTCTGAGTTTTGTATTGTTACATATTTTAGATACATGAAAAGACATAATTTTTAAAAAATATAAAACACCCAAGTACTACTGCTTTAAGAAATATTAATATGGCTAAAGTTCCCTGTTGCATATAATAATTTTAAAATAAGAAAAAAAAAAGTGTAAAGCATGTTCACTTTAACCTTCTGATCAGGCCAAAATTTCCACACAGAATTTTCTCTTTTCTCTCACTTCTTTTTTTTATTATTATGGTAAAATACACAACACAAAATTTACCATCCTAACAATTTTTAACTGTATTGCTCAGTGACACTAAGTATCTTCACATTGTTGTGCCACCATCCATCCACAGAACTCTTTTCGTCTTGCAAAACTGAGATTCTGTACCCATTAAACAGTAGCTCCCATTCCTTCCTCCCCCCTGCCGCCCCCTCCCGGTAACCACCGTTCTACTTTCTCTGTATTTAATTGACTATTCTAGGTACCTCATGTAAGTGGAATCATACAGTATTTCTCCTTTATGTCTTTTTTCACGTAGCATGTCTTCAAGATTCATCCATGTTGTAACATGTACCAGAATTTCCTTCCTTTTCAAGGCTGAAAAAGTATTCCATTGTCCGTATATACCACATTTTGTTTATCCACTCATCCAGGGACGGACACTTGGGTTGCTTCCACTTTTTGGATATTATGAATAATGCTGCTCTGAATGTGGGTACACAAATATATCTTTGAGTCTCTGCTTTCAATTCCTTGGAGCATATACTCAGAAGTGGAATTGCTGGATTATATGGGAATTCTATTTTTAAGGAATTGCCATACTGTGTTCCATAGTGGCTGCACCATTGTATATTTCCCCAAAACAGTGCACAAGTGTTCCAATTTTTCCACATGATCACAACACGTGTTATTTTCTGTTTTTTCATTTTTTTATAGTAGTCATCCTAACGGGTATGAAGTGGTTCTTCTCACTTAACACCACTAGTGAGCTTGGAAAGCATCCCTCTTACCTTCTGCACAATACTCATGTGTGAACAAGCATATGCTTGAAAAAGAAACTGTAGTCAAGAAGTTCTCAGATAACAGAACCACAGTCTCAGAAGGTCTTTACAGGGTAGTCAAGAAAGGGCCTGTAAGAAACAAACACACACACACACACACACACCCTCATTCCACTTATACAGAATCTGAGTTTCCACTTTTCTCCTTATTCAGCAGAGACTTTTCCAGCAAGCATGATAGTCATTACCATACTCTGCCACTAGGGGCAATATGACTCCTAGCAAGGTGGACGTGTGTGGGTCAAAACTCCCTCATCCCTTGGCGGGGTGGGAAAGGACAGAGAGGGGTTTAAAAGGCCAACGAAACTTTTGGGACTGAAGGATATGTTCACTATCTTGACTATGGTGATGGTTCCACCAGTATATACCTATGTCAAGACTTAGATTCTACACTTCAAATATGTGTATTGTATGTTGATTATTCCTCAATAAAACTTTTTTTTAAATTCCCCCATTCCTGACAAAATTTGAAATTTTTCAAAATGAATTTTGTTAAAAAGCAAGGAAAGGCAAACCAAAAACCAAAAAGAAGAGTGAGCTACGAAATAACTGGGGGCAGATTTACGGATTACGTTCTCCTTATGTTTGATGCTTAGAGTCTGATGAACACACCTCCTCAGTGCAGATGTGTCAATGTCTTCTTTCCTACCTCTGCTCGTTAGGGATTCAGACACTGAACTTGTGGGGCAGTCAGGCTGGCAGTGCTGCCTAGTTTGGTTGAAATTTTAGATCCTGCCACAATCTGCTTCCCAGTTCTTCTTCCAGAACAGCCAATACTTTTCACCCCCCTGACAGGTTGGCACTTTTGCTTTTTTTTTTCCTAGACTGTGTCCCAGATGAGGAAAGTACTGCCTTATGGGGCTCCGAGATTCCTCCCCTGCTCCAGGCAAATTGTGGTAACCTTGCTAAAGTTTGTAACTATCTCAGGAGTTGTTCTGAAATTCCTACCCTCACCCTTGAGCCACTGCTCCCTGTCCTGTTCATTTTGTCTGAAATTCATTCATCAGGTCTATTAAATTGACTTGAGGCAGAGTCACCGATTGTTCTTGACTAACGTCTGGGCCTAATGTCACAAAGGGCTGAGAGAAGTGAGGACCATCATCTAGGACCTAAGGTACCTGATGATTTCAACAAAAACACGAGTCACGTAAAATAAAAATCTGTGAACAAATGACATGCTGCCAACTACTAAGTAACAAATTATGTCCAAATTTAGTGGCTTGAAACAACTTTTTATTATGCTCACAACTTCTGTGAGTCAGGAATTCACAAGGACCATAAAGGGGTTGAGATATCTGCAGTACGTGGGGACTCAGCTAGAAGGATTTGAAGGCTGGGGTGACCCAGGGCTGTGGATAGGAATCATCTGGAGGTGTTTTTATTTACACCTCTAGCAGTTGATGACAGCTGTCAGCTGGGATTGTCAGCTAGAACACTAACATGTGACCTTTTCAGGAGGCCTGGGCTTCCTCACAGCATGGCTGACCAGTCTCCCTAAAGAACCAATGGAAGCTGTAATGCCTTTTATAACCTAGCCTAGTAAGTCACATATGTTATTTCCGTAGTAGTCGTAACTCCCCCAGATTCAAGGGGAGGGGACTATATTAGTTTGTTAGGCTGCCACAGTAAAGTTCCACAGACTGAGTAGCTTAAACAACTGTCTCACCATTCTGGAAGCTAGATGTCCAAAATCACGCTGTTGGCAGGACTGGCTCGTTCTGAGGGTTGTGAGAGAAGGATCTGTTCCAGGCCTCTCTCCTTGGCTTATAGGTGGCCATCTTCTCCCTATGTCTCTTCACATCACTGTCCCTCTGTGTGCCTCTGTGTCCAAATTTCCCCCCTTTTATGACACTGGTCATATTGGATTAGGGTTCACCCTAATGACTTCATTTTAACTTGATTACCTCTGTAAAGACCCTATCTCCAAATAAGGCCATGTTCTGAGATACTGTGAGTTAGGACCTCAGCAAATGAATTTTGAAGGAAACAATTTAATCCATAAGATGAACATGGACCCCAACTTTCAACAAGCAGAGTGTCAAAGTCACCATGTAAAGAGTGCATGTGGAATGACAGATGAATGGATAAAGAAGATGTGGCACATATATACAATGGAATACTACTCAGCCATAAAAAGAAACGAAATTGAGTTATTTGTAGCGAGGTGGATGGACCTAGAGTCTGTCATACAGAGTGAAGTAAGTCAGAAAGAGAAAAACAAATACCGTATGCTAACACATATATATGGAATCTAAAAAAAAAAAAAAAAAAAGGTACTGATGAACCTAGGGGCAGGACAGGAATAAAGAGGTAGACAGAGAGAATGGACTTGATGACATGGGGTGGGAAGGTGAAGCTGGGGTGAAGTAAGAGTAGCATCGACATATATACACTACTGAATGTAAAATAGTTGGCTGGTGGGAAGCAGCAGCGTAACACAGGGAGATCAGCTCAGAGCTTTGCAATGACCAAGAGGGGTGGGATAGGGAGGGTGGGAGGGAGGCTCAAGAGGGAGGGGATATGGGGACATGTGTACGCATATGGCTGATTCACTTTGTTGTGCAACAGAAACTAACGCAGTATTGTGAAGCAATTATACTCCAATAAAGATCTAGTAAAAAAATAGTAAAAAAATAAAAAATAAAAATAAATAAATTTTTAAAAAGTGCACGTGGGAGATATTGTCACTTGCCATCACTGGAAGATATAATCTAACACATCACGATATTAAAAAGTTTAATAATGAGAACCTATTACAGCTTATATTATTCGTTTCATATAAGTCAGCTCACAACATATAAAATGTAATTTGGGGGGGAACTACTATCATATGTTTCATATTTTTATAGCGGTCAGAGAGCTCAAATATCAGCTGTTTGGTTCCAAACAAGACACCTGGAACCTCTATGACTGACTCTTCCCCAAGGCAATGAAAAGCTGTGCTTCAACAGCTAGTGCTTCCTAACAGAACTTCCAACAAATTATTATTTCTGGCCCAAGGATTCACTCTACTTTAAGTTCCTTTGCTGATTTGCTTATTTGTAGTAGACACTCACTATTAGTGCCTGTTGTTCAGTCTTGACTAATCTTGTCTTCACTCAGAGGAATTCATCCGTTAGTTTTATTTTACGTGCAAAGTAAATTTAAACATGTATTATTATCAAGTTTTGGAAAAACAAATATTAATAAGGATGTACTGTAACAGTAAATCCTATCATGCCTCATTTGTTACCATTATTGTTACTTCTTGAGATGACTCGTACAGTGCCAAATAAACTTTACACACAGGCAGGGCTCCTGCCAAACCCAGATCAGTATTGGTAACACTCATTGCCGGAATGCACAACAGCAGATGTTCTGCACCACCAACCATTGAATAAAGATTGCACAAAAGCCAGTCTCGAAAATCCAAACATTCCTTTTAAAAGTGGGGTAGGGAAAAAAGTGGGGCAGAAACCTAGTTACCCCACGATCCACTGGACCAATTCTCCGAATTGCTTTTCAGTACTGCTCACTCCTGCCATTTTGCTTTTCCCAGCCTCTTTTCTACTCATCAGCCTTTCCCTTCCTGCTCACCTGGGGAGACACCCAGACCTACTGAATTTGAACCTCTAGAAGTGGGGCCCAGGAATTTTTTTGGAAGTTGCCCAGGTAATTCTGGTGATCAGCTAGGTTTGCCAACTACAGATCAGTGTGATCAAACTCAAGTTCCTTAAGCTTAGCCTAAAAAGGCCCTCATCCCTGCTCAACCCTACAGTGGCATCTCCTGTCACTTCCCATCTCATGATTTACCCATAACAATCCTGAATACTGATAGCTCACAATGCTCAGTACACTGCTTCACCCCGCTGGGCCTTTGTCCTGGCTGAAAACCCTCTGCCCACCTCGACTGCCAACCTATTCTCCCTCCAAAATCCAGCTCCAGGGTCTGCTTCCATGAAGTCTTCCCTGACTACCTCACCTCCACCCCCATCCAGGATTAATCCTTCCCTCTGTATTCCGACTGTACTTCATTCACAGAGCAATCAGCACACAGTGCAGAAATGTACTTGCTCACCTCTCTCCCCTGCTAGAGTGTAATCTACTTGAAGGCAGGTTCTATGCCATGTTCACCTTAGTATTCACAACATCTAACCCCAGGACGACATGAATTAGTGTAAACTGGTTTTATGGGGGTGAACAAAGGAGTCCTTTGTCAAGCAGGTTAAGTCTCCTTCTTTGTGTGTTTTGTCACTCTGCCTGGCCCTGAAGTGATCAGGGAGATTATCTTTCAGCATCTAACCCAGTACACACTAGCTCTTTCCCTCAGCAAGAAAGCAGGTCTCTATAAAAAGGAAAATAGACTTCACCTGAAGGTATAACAAACTTGAAGGGCATTAGCACCCAAGGAAATCTCCCAGACCAAGGTGCTCTGGTCTCACTTGGCACGGACACTTGCCTTTCCTCCTTCCCCTCATATTTCATGCTCCTGTTTCACAGCCCAGACAAGAGGGGCTGATGTTTGCTTTACATTGCCTTCCCTCTGTTACCTCTTCCTTGCTTTTAATTTTGACCAAGATTGCAGCTGCAGCCCGTAACTGACTCTCCAATTTAATGCCGCCAGTTTCTAGTCAACAAAAGCTTCACAGATTATACAGAAACTCAGTCACACTAAGAATTTTGGCATCACTCATCTGGAAACTGAGGATTTGGTATCGCCCCAAATTCAGAAGACTGAAGTTCTTGCTTCTTGCTCTGGCTGGTCTCTAGGGGAATGGCGATCAGGACCCTCAAGTTATAACGATGATAATACGGCAGTGGTTCTCTGACTTTAGGGTGCATCCAAGTCACCTGGGGGGCTTGTTACAAGACAGACTGCTGCTCCCCACCCCAACAATTGCTGATTCAGTGGGTCTGAGGTACGGCCTAAAAAGGACATTTCTAAAAAGATCACAGGTGGTGCTTATGTTGGTCCAGGGACCATACTTTGAGAACCACTGTGGTAGAAAGTATCTGGAGAGGGGCGGACCAAGCTACAACCTGACTCATTAAACCTAGAATAGTGGTTCTCAAACTTATCTGCATATTAAACATATTAGAATCACCTGGGGGAGATTTAACAACTCTGGATGCCCAGGCTGCATCCCATTATAAATCAGAATCTTGAAAGTAGGAGCAAGGTCTCAGTATTTTAAAATTTCCCAAGTATCTCCAATATGCAGGCAAACTTGAGAACCAGTGATCAAGACCAGCAGTTCTCAACCCTGTTTGCAAACTAGAGTCACGTGGGGAGCTTTTAAAACATATTCCTGCCAGGACCCAACCCTGCACCAATTAAATCAGAATATCTGGGTAGGAGGCCTGGGCGGGGGCCGGCCTTCCTTCCTTCCTTCCTTCCTTCCTTCCTTGTTTCCTAGGTTTTTCTAAAGTTTAACCAGTGTTGGGGATTACTAATCTGGACTTCAGTGTACCCCTATTACAAACTGTCATTTCTGTTCCAGTTGAGTAATCCCTTCTTATTTTGAACAAAAGAGATTGGGGGAATTTTTATTTCTTGAAAACTAGAGGGCACTGGTCTGAATAATCTGGGTAAGGGTGGGAGCAGGGGAATAAATGTCTTCAAGGTGGCCCTTCTAGCAATAGGGCCAGACCTCTAAAAACTCACCTGGAGCAGCACTTCTCAGAGCCATCCTTGGACCTGCGGCATCAGCGTCACCTGGGAGCCTTTAGAAATGCATATCCGCGGGGCCTACACCAAAATTCAAGGTTGGGGCTCTTGAATCTGTTTCAACAATTACCTTCCAGGTAATTCTGATACATGTTAAGGTTTGAGGACCAATGACCAGGAAGATAGCAGTGGGGAAATTAAGACCTCGATCTTCTGTTTCTTACATAGATTCATCTCTTTAATTTTTTTAAAAACACACTCTCACCACACTACTTCTCAAAAGGAAGTCTCTAGAAACAATAGCAGCAGCGATGCCAGAAGCTACCTGACTTAATGCCATGTGTCTCAGAGGGAGGTAGAGCAGTCAAACATCCACCATCCCCATTCTGGGTATGGGCTTCCATCCTTGACCTCTTTGTTGGGCCTTAACAGGTGGTTTTGTGTCCTGGATACGATGGCCACAGGTAACTCCCAAATTCTGATAGACATCTGCATTTAGTAGATGCTCTGTGATGGCGCTGCCACTCCAATGTGATTAAAGTATCTTAGGAAGCTCTGTGGGGCTCCTGATGCCCATCTTCTGTTCTCCATTTCCTCACCAGATGGGGGTCACATCTTCCCTAATTTTTATACAAGCCACAACACATGAGCCTGCGCAGCCAGGGAGCTGGGTGGAGGCCCTACTAGATTGAACCCATCAGTATTTTACCAGAAGCCAGAGCCTTCCTCTCAGCCTGGAGGTCAGCAAAATAGGAAACAGCTCAATTTTTTGCCAAGAACCCTTTATCAAGGGTTAGCAAGACCCTCAGACAGTGTGAGGTCTCAGGGCCTGTTTGGAAGGGAACCAGGTCACAGATGAAATGTGTGGTGAGTCCCGTAAAATAAGTAATCCCTGTGCTGGTGCCCTCGGCAAGGAAGGGAACCTAACTTATTAAGCACGTACTAATTCTCAGGGTTTTACATTCACAATTTTACTGAATCCCCACAACAACACTGTGAAGTTAGTAGTATTATTCCAACTTACAAAACTACAAACATATAGGAAACAAATTGAACAATGTGCCTGAAACCCCACAGTTAGTAAACTGAGATTCACACTCTCACTGTTACTCTACCCTGCCCATCTGGGGGTGACTTTTCCATCCACGCCATGCATCATGCATAAATGCCAGCGCTAGTTTGTTTCTACCACCTCATTGCACTTCCTGAGTATAAATGTTTGAAAATGTATACAATTTTAAAAAGAAACCAGTATAAATGTGCACTGGGTTTTAAGAGTTGAGTCTTGGGATGCTCTATAAAAATCAAAAGCACGACCAAGGAAGAATTTATGAAGGGAAACATAGATGTAATGGCATCAGAAATCACCCTTATTCCTAGTACCCTCTTGGATCTGTTTCTCCTTTGCTATCCTGCTGTCTAACTTTCTATCCCATCAAGAGCTTTCAGCAAATCTCAGATGAGCGGACTTGGGCTCAGAACACTGAGCCTCTTTTGGGAGCATTGGTGCTCTCCACCCCTGACTGTTCCACCTCTCTCTCCCTCACTCCATCCTAATTCCCAACTTTGTGTAAACAATCCCTCTGAGATAAGAGGACCTGCTTTTCCACAGTCTTGCCAGTATTGAGCACTGTATTCTTTTAAAATCTTTGCCATTAAAATAGTAAAAATAAAAATCTCATTCTTTTAATTGGCATGTCCTTAATTGCAGTTGAGGTTGAACACATATATATTTGAATGTTTTTTCCTTGTTGAATTACCCTTTCATGTTCCTTACCCACCTTCTTTTGGAGAGTGGTTCTTATTGATATATCAGAACTCTTTATTTACTAAGGATATTAATCTTCTGTCGTATATAAGCAACGGCTGTTTTTCAATTTGTCTTTTGACTTTGGTTGTTTTTAAAACAGGAGTTTTATTTGGTCAAATCTATGCTTTCTTCCTTCAGGGTCATTCTTAGAAAGACTTTCCCCATACTAAGATTTTTAAAATATCTACCCATACCTTACTATATATAATTTTTATATCTCACTTTTTAAATTTAATCCATCTGAAATTTATTTTGTTGTAAGGTATGGGATAAGGCTCTAAAGTTAATGCTCCCTCTCAAATGGAGAGCCAGTTGTTCTAACACCATTAATTGAATGATACATACTTTCCCCACTGATTTAAAGTACCACCTTTATTATACACTAAATTTTTGCATGTACTTTAGTTTCTTTCTAGAATCTGTAGTCTTTTCATTGATCTATCCTTGTGACAGTAGCACACTGGTTTAATTTCATATTTCATAACACATTTTAATATGTTAGAGCTAGTTCAATCCTTTTTCATTAACACTTTTCAAATATTTCCTGACTACTGTTGAACATTTATTCTTCCAAGTGAATTTTGGAAGTATTTTCTCAAAGCTTGACTTTTCCACTAGCTGTTCTAGAAATACCTGGGTCCATTTCTCTAGCAGCTATTTTTTCCAGTATTCAATAATTGTTACCTGCACCTACAGTTAACCTGGCACTGTGCTAGGCACTGGAGCTATAAAAATGAATTTGACACAATCCCTGACCTCAAGGGGCTTAAAATCACATATAGGAAAGGAAAATCAATGCATAGGTGCATTAAATCATGATTTCTGCTGTAGGGGAGGACTGAAAAGGGTTGAGTTCTGTGGAGGCTTTGATATAGCTCCTGGAGAAGGGGTGGAAATGAAAATAGCAAGAGGTCACCAATACTTCACCACTGGGCCTGGTGAGTGGACTCAAGAAGGGTCCATGCTTACTGTGCAACATTAGAGCCCTAAGATTCCAAAGATGCGTTTTGGGGACTTAAAAGTCTACATTCCATCTTAGCATTGTCCAGTGGAGTCTACATTCCCAGTTTCCCCACAACATGCTAAAGCCTCCTCTTAGATTGTGTCTCACATGCTGGCAATAGCGCAGTACCCTCCTCAATTGTATGGTTCTTTATGTCTTTCAAAGCACTATTTGCCCATTTTATATAATCTAAAATCCCTCACAGTCTTGCGAGGTGGGCAGATATCATAATTTCTACTTGAAAGATATATAAATGGATGTTTTGCAAAGCACATGAGTTGAGTGATTTGTCTAAAGTGCTGGCTGACAGAACCAAGCCTAGGAGGAAAGTTCGGATTCCTAGGCCAATTCTCTATCAATCACACCCTATGGCCTACTGAGTAAGCCCAATCTTTCTGTATAAGGTGGTTCTAACAGTATTATTCAACTTACAGGAAAATATGTCTAGAACTTCATTATATCTCTCCTCTGCCCTTCACCTACCACCACTGTAATGAAATGGTGGGTCCCCTTTCTTTATACTTCTCCAGCCAAACCATGGGGCTGGGAGAGGAGGAAAGAGGCTAGGACAAGGCTGGGGTGAGCATCTAGATGGAGGCCGAACAAGTGGAGCAGAGGGGAAATGGGCCTCTGTGGGACAGGAGTTTGAGGCGCTGTGGCTGTTGGGTTTCTGCGCTAATGCATCTCCAAAGACTGGATCCCCAGGCACTCCAACACACCTACTTCCTCTTCCACCGCCACCATTAGTAGCTTCTGAACAGAATCTTTCCTCCTCGGGCAACTGAAGAACAGAATTCAGACTCAGCTTTTCACCTCCTCAGATATACCTTTTAAAAATACACACACCTTTAAGGATTTTTTGAGGGTTTGTATACTTACTAGCAGTGGAGAAAATGGTAGGGACTGAAAAAGGAAAAAGGCTTCACCCCGAGTGCCCCTCTGGTGCTATTTCATGTAGGTACTTCAGAGTAGAAGGGAAGACATTTCCCCTAACGCCAGTTTTTCTTTAGGAATATCTGGGACAGAAGATTAATCTGTAGCTCTTGCTCAACTGGGCATTTCATTGCTGGAGCTGAGACTTAAAGAGAGGGGGAGTTTGGGGTCGATGTGGGGGAGTTTGGGGTCGATGTGGGGGAAATGGGCTGGATACTGCCAAGACTAACGTTAGGGGTGGATGTGGGCTGAGAACAACAGTGGGGGTGTGTTCTTCCCTACCTCAGCCTCCAGATCTCACCTTGGACCAGCTGGAGGGGGCAAACAGACAGGGGAGATAGGGATCTGGGCCAAGGAACGGGTGGGAAGAAGGGAAATCTTAAGTCAAGCAATTGGGCGAGAATTCCTATAGAGGACTCCGGGCAGGAGGTGCACGTGGCGGGGCGGTGGTGGGGGGATGAAGTTAAGTGACCTAAGTAACCAAGAAAAGTCAGGCTTGTAAGGCCAACTGCAAAGCTTGCTTCTGCCAGCAATGTGTATACCATCTGTCTCCCCATGCCAGTGGAAGCACTAATAAATGTTACATGTTGAAACTTTTACACTAGCTTGTACATAAAAATTCCATATGCCAATTGACTGGACTACATGAACACATCTGTCAAAAACAGGTCTCTTAGGCACAATTTAGGACATTCCAAAGCAGCTTTATAACTGTTTTAGCCTCCAAATGGTATGAATTAACTCTCATAAGCCAGGTCTATTCTTGCTGAGCCAAGGATTGGGCCAAATCTCCAGATAACTCAAGTCAGAAACACTCTTTTGCCTTCATTATACAGAGTATCAGTAGCAAGGTCTTTTTTCCTCCAAAATTATGCTGTTGATTGACTCGGTGTTTGATGTCACATTGTTAACATATGTTAATATGGCCAAAATGATAAAATATTTCATGTATTATGGGCTTGAAAAGGACCATATTTTGTATTTTTATAAGATTCTGTTACTCCAATAATGTTTACAATTTACAACGTACATTGACTGATATTAGGTCATTAGATCTCAGGTGCTAAGTATATTTTACTTTGGAAAAGTCAGTATGTGGGAACTCCTGAGATGGCCCTTTTGGATCCCCTTCCCTCCCTGAAGCAGGAGATGCATGAAGGAGGAATGCAAACCTCCCCTTCAGGAAGAAGCCTAGATACAAACTTCATGTGCTCAGTCTCAGCACATACAGTAGCTCTAGGGACTGGAAAATGTGCTGCTTTTTCCTTCCTCATACTGACTTTCTGTTCTTATTAACCTTTATGAAAAACCTATTTAGAAAAGCAAGTATAACAAATTAAGGACAATGAGTTGAATAACCAAATCAGAATCTTCAAATGTCTCAACATGATTGAGTATCGGGAAGAGTCTAACACAATTAAATGCAGCAGGTGTGAACGCAAAGCACACATAGGTCTCAGAAAACTAGAACTAAATGGAGGAGGAATTCAGCATATCAGCAGCACCTGTTAAGAAAGGCTTCAGGATTTCAGTTCATGACTTGGTAGGCATCAGCCAGGTTGCCCTGGTATAATCTTAGTCTATAGAGGAGTACCACCCAAAACAGGGGAAGAGATAGCCTTCCTTAACTCTATCAGATACTGTGTTCAGATACAGATACCTCATTTTAAGAACAGATTGGAGTGGGTCCCAACAGAGCAACCAGCTTGGGAAACAAGGCATAGTGTCTGCCCCTAAAGGATACCTAATGCAACAGGGGAACTGAGTCAAATGAGTGCCAGTTCAAGGAACCTGTGGTTCAGTTTAGCCTCAGAAAGGAAATGCTTAGAGGAGCCTTTCAGTATGTTGGGAATATAATTTGTTTCCAAATATTTGAGGATCTCTCATATGAAAGAGAGATTAAATCTGTTTGGTATGGGAAAATTAGAACCAATACGTAAACTTTACTAGAAGACAGAGTTCAGCTCCTTGTGAGGAGGAAAAGTTGCTCTTTAAGCTACTTGTTAGTACTCACGCTCAGAGGGAGTGATAGTGCCATCAAGGGGGCGAAAATTGATTCAAGACTGGGTGGGGGTGGGTGAAAAATATTACTGTACAATGATTTCTGACCCTCCAAAGTTCAACCCTACCCAGCAAAATCGCATTCCTTAGTATTTTATTTCTCTTGTTGACCTTTCTCGGGTATCACATGAGCAGCATTGCTATTGGCATGGAAGGTACGTAAATGTATGCTATATCCGTACTGCAAAACTATGCCAAATAGATGGCTGTGACTGGAGGACTTTCTCTTGATTGATAGCTCAATCTCGAAGTCACATAGTAAGAGGTGGCCTGCACGTGCTATTGACTGCTATTGACTGCCATTGGCTGCCTTGAGCATATTGCCTGTATGGGCTTTGTGTATGACTTGAACTTTGAGAAGTAAATAAAAATGACTTATATTTACTATTTAATTCTACAAAAGTTAGTCAACCCATCAACTATATCAAGTGCTGAAAAGAAAAACTGTCTACAATAGTTGAATAAATATCTAACATCCAATTAGGTTAAAAGCCATTTTCTCATATCAAGCAAAAGTTAAAAGTTAATGTTTAGGAAACTTAATTTTTTTCAATTGTTTTTCTTTCGCTGAAAAAAATAACCATTTTGAATGATTTGTTTTTAAATTGATTACACTGTTATTACCATGTACTTCTAAAAATTGCCAGTATCTATGTATAGTTTGATACATTACAGTACATAAGCAAATAAATTATATTAAAAGTTACACAGCAAATACAGTTATAAAGGTTAATGGCTTTGATTTTCAATTTAACTAAAATTTTAACTTAAAATTTTGTTGTTCATAACTGCACTGGATAAAAAGAGGAGGCTTTATACTTACTCTTCCAGATATACATATACTACATAAACAGATATACAGTATACCTGTGGTATTAAAATTTCATAGGGAGTGATTAGGCAAAACAATGCCTTTAAAGTTCTTTAGTGAACGATAGTTTTTTAAAAGTTGTGAAACTCTGAATTAAAGCCACCTAAACATTTTGGCACGAAAACATTTTGCTGTTGGTTTGCCAAGACGAATTGTAGCCAAAATTTGAAAATAAGAATGGGTTTATTCACATTCTTATCTTGTCCTCCTGTACCCTCTTGTTTTTTTCCCACCCCAAGTTACGGTACATTTTTTTTTTAACAGAATCACTCTCTACCTTTTGGAGCCATAATCCCATTCCCTGATTCTAGTGGTGGTAGGTGACCCAGGCCTGGCCAGCAGTGAACATGTCACTTCAACCAAGCCAGAGTTAATTCTGGGACTTTTGCTGGAACTGAGGAGATATTTTTCTGTAGGGGTTACATATGTCAGGTTGTAAGCTCGAAGCTGCTGGGGTCTCTTTTTGCCATACCTGGGGAAAGCCTAGCTGAGGATAAAACCAACCCAGCAGAAAGCAGAGCCAGAGAACCAAAGGAGACAGACAGCATTCAGTGATATCATTGAGAACCTAATCCAGTCATGCCTGAAGCTATCTGAGCCCCTGGACCTTCAGGTATCTTTTGTGGCTTAGGCCAACTGGAGTCAAGTCTCTTGTCACTAGCAACCAGAAGGTTTTTTTTTTCATTTACTAACCCAACTCTGCCCTGTTCCCTCATTCAATGACTGTCCAGAGACCAGGAATCCTTCTTCAGTTCCTCATCCAAATCTGCTTTCCCTGCCTGGGGCCTTGACCCATCACCTGTTTCTTCTCAAACTCCACTCTCAGTGAAACTGTTACAGTTCTTGCTGGGTACTGTTTTGAATCTCAGACACTAATCCTGAAGCAGTATTTCCGGTGCCACTTTCAATTTCTTGGTTAAATTGTGAATTATTATTTATCTGAAAGAATGTATTTTATTTCCTTTATGCTGGCACCTTCACAATGTTTGCCATATATGTAAATATTCATAAACTAATTAGGTGACATTCTGTTATTATCAGCTCACTTATGATTAAGTATGTATCATAAAGGTACTACACACTGAAAAGCAATAAACATGAATCTATACTTATGAAATACTACTCTGACCTCCATGACAAATGTCTATTGCTAATTTATGACAGATAAACAGAATGTGAAACTGATTTTGACAATTTTATTACAAAGTATGCAAATACAAATATATATTTTAATTGGACTATAGTATATTGGCTAATATATTTTGGAATTTGCTTGTAAGGTTCTAATCAGTGCATTCACTAGTACTAAAGCCGTTCCGTATTCCTCATGAGTATTCCATTTAATGGTCCTGTACTCAGTAATCTGAACTTTAGTGAATTCTTGATTTTCAACAACCTTACTCCCAAATGCTTTCCTCTCAAAAAATTGTTAAAAATTAAAAAATAAAATAAATACATTGAAATTCATAAGGCAGAGATACAACAAAAGATGGTTTAAAATTCTCTGGGTGTACAATCAGTTAACATTGTCCATTTCTCTGTGGACAGAAATCATGGAACAGCAGACCAGCTAATAAGAGGTGAAGCCACAGCCTGTAGTATATCATTTTATCAGCCTCAGTAACTGGTAGTGAAAAAACAGGATGGTTAAGGAGATTTAATTCACTAGGATGATTTACGTTGAGATACACTGCCCTTGAGGACATCCAAATGGATTCAGGAGACATCTGAAGATATGGACTTGGGAACAAGGGGCCAGGGTTTGTGATACAAATTCAAAAGTCAGCAGAGACTCGATTGTGGAGGCTCAGAAAATGACTGGACTCTCTGGAGAAGAGACAGAAAAAGCAGAAGGTCCTGTAGAAAGTCTAAGGACCAGGAAAGAAGGAGAGCCTAAAAAGGTATTTGAAAAAATAAGCCAGTACAGCATCAGCAGAAGAAGAAGAAAAAAAAAAGACAAAAGAACAAAAGGCCATATGACCATATGACCATATTGCAAGTGCCTGTATCTTCAACAGCTGTTGAGAAGGTGGGAAGGAAGTCTCATAATTGAGATTTTGCTAAACAGGCAACAGGGCAATTTTTGTTTAGGTTACATCTTATATGTCAAGTCATCTAGTGGGTAGGGCTTCATTTTGATCCTAGTTGATAGAAGACAGGTGTCTGGCATCTGGCTCTATGACCAAGTTTGGTCACTGTTTTAGAGGAGCTGGAAGTCACGTCTGGCCCAATCTGTCTGGGGGAATAATGACTCGACAGCAGTTGTGCATCCAGATTTGGGGGGAGTGGAGAGTTGTATGAAGTGTTTCACCCAAATTACATGGAAGAAGGGTTTGCTTGTTTGTTCGGTTTGGTTTTGGTTTTAATGGTACATATTTTTACTACCTGTTATCATAGAGAAGCTATAATTTTGTTATATTCCAAATTTCTTATTAATTTTTTAGCATGGACTATTACCCCATAACTAATAATCTGCAGAGCCATCATGCTTTATATTACTAAACTAGCTATTTTGTTCATATCTAAGCTACAGCTATCAGCTAAATGGGGCTGAAGGCTCTTAAAGCGATTTACTTCACCCACTTCAGAAGTCTCCATTGATGTGATGAAAAGACCAAGCCCATAAAGAACAACTTTGGATCGTCTACAGCCAAACCTCTTTGAGAATCCCCTCCACCCACCCCCACCTCACACCAGCTTCTCCACTTCATTTTGGCATTATTTTTTGTCACTCTTTCCAAGATTAACACTCTCTTGTTTCACACTCTTCAGGATTCCTCCACTCACCTTATAGCAAAACTTAAAAGTCCTTAGCATTGCTTCCAGGGTCCCTCATAACTGTTTTTTTGTCTTTGAAGCCTTATCTCCTGCCACTTATCTCCATGCAAGGCTTCAAAATTCAGTCATTCACATACCATCTTCACAGTTTCTGGCACACCCAAATACCAAATGAACTAGTTACTTAATACTTTAAAAATAGATCAATTTAATTACTTGAGTAAATTATTTTAAAGAGAAAACTTTGTATCTCTACAAAAATAGCTATTTATTTTCAATTGCTAGAAACTGAACATGTGTTGTTTAATCTACCTAGATGATGCTGCCTGCTGAAGCTCTGAGTTCAAGCCTACTCTTTAAAAGCAGATTAGCAAATGTTACAAAGGTGTTTCATACTAGAAACAAAAAGATGTTCTCTTTACAAAAGAAAATGTGGGAAAGAATTGGAGAGTATAATTCTACCACTAAGTAATGACCTACCTGACCGTGAACCACCTAAAAATCTGAACATTAAGCGTGATGTGTCCCAGTCTTTGGAAAATAGTAGCTTCTCAAACTGCTTGTAATATCTATGCCTCCTTATTCTTCTGTGCTTAAACCGCTCTCCTCTAATTCTCACCCAGTTGGTTTCTCTAGCCCTCTAAGATGCAGAGAACTCTTACCTGGTGTGCAATTCTAGGCAAACTGTGATGTGCTTCCTCAGCATCTTGTCTGCCTGTTTCAGAGCACATAACACTCTACTGTGATTAGCAGTTTATTAGTCTGTTTCCTCCACTAAACTGAGAACTTCCTTAGGGCAGGGCTAGGTCTTTCATCTCTGAGACTTTGGTTCTGTGTAACTGAGTGACACAGTACATGTTTATTTCTATGCACATGCATAAACGAATAAATAAATGCATGACTCAATCAATGAATCCACAGAAGTATACTAAGACAACAGTTCTCAAATTTTGGTGTGTAATCAGAATTACCTGGGGAAACTTGGTAAAAACACAGAGACCTAGACTCCGGCCCCCTCCTGCTCCAGTGGGCTTGGGACTCTATGCTTTATTAGCTCTCCTGGAGAATGTGATACATGCCAAAGATTGAGAACCTTTTCAGGTGAGAAAACAGGTTCAGAGAGATCAATCTATTTATCCAAGGACTGAAGTAGAAGTGAAAAATGGGATAACTCACCATTCTTCATGAAGGTTTTCAATTCAGTTTTTATAATGTACATGAAAAGACTACTTATAATGGAAATATGAAGCTATGGTTCTATTTTCATTAGTAGAGTAAATACTTATACCCACCTACTCCTCATTTGTTTGAAACAACAGTGAAGTACCAAGTCTGAAAATCAGCCATGATACTTAAAAGCACAGATCATGGTTATAATTTAACTAGATTTTAATGCAAATGTCATTCTCTTCATGTGTTCAGCAGATCTCAGCTCAAAACAGACTGTATGCTGAAAGGAAATAATGAGGGAGTATAACATTTAAATTTTGAATTCTGTAAAACTACAGGAGACTGAAAGCTATTACTCTCTACCAGCTGAGTTACATTTTATAGCATAAAATATATATATTATTCTATAGGTGCTTTTTCTTTTTCCTAAAGCAGTGCTACAGGCTAGACCTTGGCATTATTTTAGATTTTGATTTAATGATCTTATTTTTGCAAATGAATCAGAATAAAATCCTACGAGAGAGAGGATCTAGAAAAGCCAAAAGAATTATGAATGCTCCGCCTACCATTTTAATACCACTGTGTCAGGTTTAGGAGAACCTTCTAAGGTGTAATGATCCACTTTATTTTACTAATTTACGTTATATAATCTTTATGCAGAGAGACCTCAACTACTTGTTTCTGCTGAGCTAGGCCCAGAGTCCAATTCAAAACTTTTCTTTCTGGTCTTTTACCAAGGGTCTTTCTAGAATCCATGTGAGGAAAAAAACAAACAGACAAAAAAAACCCAACCCCAACCTTGATCTCTACCTTACATCATACCAAAAATTAGAGATGGGTCATAGAGCTAACTGTGAAAGCAAAAACTACAAGAAACAAAGAAGAGTATGGGGTGAGTAAAATTCTTAGGAAGAAAAAAGTACTAAGCATAAATTTAAAAATAACTTAAACAATAAATTTAAAATACATTTTTTTAAAATATCACAAATCAAGCCTCAGTAATTTAAGAAAATTGAAATCATATCAAGCATCTTTTCCGACCACAATGCTATGAGATTAGAAATGAATTACAGGGAAAAAAACATAAAAAACACAAACACATGGAGGCTAAACAATACGTTACTAAATAACCAAGAAATCACTGAAGAAATCAAAGAGGAAATCAAAAAATACCTAGAGACAAATGATAATGAAAACATGATGATCCAAAACCTATGGGAGGCAGCAAAAGCAGTAAGAGGGAAGTTTATAGCTATACAAGCCTACCTCAAGAAACAAGAAAAGTCTCAAATAAACAATCTAACCTTACACCTAAAGGAAGTAGAGAAAGAAGAACAAACAAAACCCGAAGTTAGCAGAAGGAAAAGAAATCGTAAAGATCAGAGCAGAAATAAATGAAATAGAAACAAAGAAAACAATAGCAAAGATCAATAAAACTAAAAGATGGTTCTTTGAGAAGATAAACAAAATTGATAAACCATCAGCCAGACTCATCAAGAAAAAGAGGGAGAGGACTCAATACAATAAAATTAGAAATGAAAAAGAAGTTACAACAGACACCACAGAAATACAAAGCATCCTAAGAAACTACTACAAGCAACTCTATGCCAATAAAATGGACAACCTGGAAGAAATGGACAAATTCTTAGAAAGGTATAACCTTCCAAGACTGAACCAGGAAGAAACAGAAAATATGAACAGACCAACCACAAGTAATGAAATTGAAACTGTCATTAAAAATCTTCCAACAAACAAAAAGTCCAGGACCAGATAGCTTCATAGGTGAAGTCTATCAAACATTTAGAGAAGAGCTAACACCCATCCTTCTCAAAGTCTTCCAAAAAATTGCAGAGGAAGGAACACTCCCAAACACATGCTATGTGGCCACCATCACCCTGATACCCAAACCAGACAAAGATACTACAAAAAAAGAAAATTACAGACCAATATCACTCATGAATATAGATGCAAAAATCTTCAACAAAATACTAGCAAACAGAATCCAACAACACATTAAAAGGATCATACACCATGATCAAGTGGGATTTATCCCAGGGATGCAAGGATTCTTCGATATACACAAGTCAATCAATGTGATACACCATATTAACAAACTGAAGAATAAAAACCATATGATCATCTCAATAGATGCAGAAAAAGCTTTTGACAAAATTCAACACCCATTTATGATAAAAACTCTCCAGAAAGTGGGCATACAGGGAACCTACCTAAGCATAATAAACGCCATATATAACAAACCCACAGCAAACATCATTCTCAATGGTGAAAAACTGAAAGCATTTCCTCTAAGATCAGGAATGAGACAAGGATGTCCACTCTCGCCACTATTATTCAACATAGTTTTGGAAGTCCTAGCCACAGCAATCAGAGAAGAAAAAGAAATAAAAGGAATACAAATTGGAAAAGAAGAAGTAAAACTGTCATTGTTTGCAGATGACATGATACTATACGTAGAGAATCCTAAAGATGCCACCAGAAAACTACTAGAGCTAATCAATGAATTTGGTAAAGTTGCAGGATACAAAATTAATGCACAGAAATCTCTTGCATTCCTATACACTAATGATGAAAAATCTGAAAGAGAAATTATGGAAACACTCCCATTTACCACTGTAACAAAAAGAATAAAATACCTAGGAGTAAACCTACCTAGGGAGACAAAAGACCTGTATGCAGAAAACTATAAGACACTGTTGAAAGAAATAAAAGATGAAACAAACAGATGGAGAGATATACCATGTTCTTAGATTGGAAGAATCAATATTGTGAAAATGATTATACTACCCAAAGCAATCTACAGATTCAATGCAGTCCCTATCAAATTACCAATGGCATTTTTTACAGAACTAAAACAAAACATCTTAAAATTTGCACGGAGATACAAAAGACGCCGAATAGCCAAAGCAGTCTTGAGGGAAAAAAAATGGAGCTGGAGGAATCAGATTCCCTGACTTCAGACTATACCACAAAGCTATAGTAATCAAGACAATATGGTACTGGCACAAAAACAGAAATATAGATCAATGGAACAGGATAGAAAGCCCAGAGATAAACCCACGCACCTATGATCAACTATTCTGTGACAAAGGAGGCAAGGATATACAATGGAGAAAAGACAGTCTCTTCAATAAGTGGTGCTGGGAAAACTGGACAGCTACATGTAAAAGAATGAAATTAGAACACTCCCTAACACCATACACAAAAATAAACTCAAAATGGATTCGAGACCTAAGTGTAAGACCAGACACTATAAAACTCTTAGAGGAAAACATAGGAAGAACACTCTTTGACATCAGTCACAGCAAGATCTTTTCTGATCCACCTCCTAGAGTAATGGAAATAAAAACAAAAATAAACAAATGGGACCTAATGAAACTTAAAAGCTTTTGCATAGCAAAGGAAACTACAAACAAGACGAAAAGACAACCCTCAGAATGGGAGAAAATATTTGCAAACGAATCAACGGACAAAGGATTAATGTCCAAAATATATAAACAGCTCATGCAGCTCAATATTAAAGAAACAAACAACCCAATCCAAAAATGGGCAGAAGACCTAAATAGACATTTCTCCAAAGAAGACATACAGATGGCCAAGAAGCACATGAAAAGCCGCTCAACGTCACTAAGTATTAGAGAAATGCAAATCAAAACTACAATGAGGTATCACCTCACACCAGTTAGAATGGGCATCATCAGAAAATCTACAAACAACAAATGCTGGAGAGGGTGTGGAGAAAAGGGAACCCTCTTGCACTGTTGGTGGGAATGTAAATTGATGCAGTCACTATGGAGAACAGTATGGAGGTTCCTTAAAAAACTAAAAATAGAATTACCATAAGACCCAGCAATCCCACTACTGGGCATATACCCAGAGAAAACCATAATTCAAAAAGACACATGCACCCCAATGTTCACTGCAGCACTATTTACAATAGCCAGGACATGGAAGCAACCTAAATGCCCACCGACAGACGAATGGATAAAGAAGATGTGGTACATATAGACAATGGAATATTACTCACCCAAAAAAAGGAACGTAATTGGGTCATTTGTTGAGACGTGGATGGACCTACAGACTGTCATACAGAGTGAAGTAAGTCAGAAAGAGAAAAACAAATATCGCATATTAACGTATATATGTGGAACCTAGAAAAATGGTACAGATGAACTGGTTTGCAGGGCAGAAATTGAGACACAGATATAGAGAACAAACGTATGGACACCAAGGGGGGAAAGCAGGGGTGGTGGTGGTGGTGGTGGGATGAACTGGGAGATTGGGATTGACATGTATACACTGATGTGTATAAAATGGATGACTAATAAGAACCCACTGTATAAAAAACTAAATAAAATAAAATTCAAAAAAAATTTTAATTAAAAAAAATAAACAATTTATTATTTTAATAGTATTATTTTAATAATATAATTCATTATTTATTACTTTACCACTTTACAGTATTAAAGTGGTAGGTGGGACATTCATGATTCTATTTCTCTTAAACCAAAATTCTCAGTTTCTATAAACATTAAAATATTTACTCATTGGATGGGAGTTTGGGATTAGCAGATGCAAACTGTTATATATAGAATGGATAAACAACAAGGTCCTACTTATAGCACAGGGAACTATATTCAATATCCTGTGATAAACCATATGGAAAAGAATAGGAAAAAGATTATATATATGTATAACTGAATCACTTTGGTGTCCAGCAGAAATTAACACAACATTGTAAATCAACTATACTTCAATAAAATTTAAAAAATAAAAAAACTTACTCATTGGCTTTATCTTATAATATACAGAAAACGTTTTCTAGCTTACAATACCAATATTACAACTAGCAAGACTACTGAGTGACGTTTATTTTTCCATTTCTTTTTTCCTTTAAATTTATTCCATTAAGATTGGACAATCTTCATATCATGTTCAAAAGCCATTTGAAGTAACTCTTTTTCTCTATATGGCAACTTTCACAATTTGATATAGTTAGGGTCCTTTGTTTCCATTTGTCTTCAATTTTAGGGTTTGCTGTTTTCTTTTCACTTTGATTACATTTTTCAATATGTAAAAAGTTCAAAAAAGTCAAAACTAACTGAAAAGGTATCCTCTGAGAAGTCTTGCTTCCATTCCTATCCCCTTCACTTCTGCATTTTATTTCTGCTCACACCATATATATATATTTTTTTTTTTTTTGTAAGTTTCTGGTTTCTTATTCCACTGTTTACTTTTTTGCAAAAATAACATACATACATATTCCTATTTTCCTCTTCTCTTACACAAAAGGAAGCATCTTCTATATGTTATTCTTCATTGTATAGTACTCTAATGTTTTGCAGAATATACACCATTTTATTTTATTTATTTTTTAATTAATTAATTAATTAATTTTTGGCTGCATTGGGTCTTCGTTGTTGCGTCTTCACTGCTGTGCGCGGGCTTTCTCTAGTTGCGGCGAGTGGGGTCTATTCTTCGTTGTGGTCTCCAGGTTTCTCATTGCGGTGGCTTCTCTTGTTGCAGAGCTCGGGCTCTAGGCATGTGGGCTTCAGTAGTTGTGGCACACGGGCTCAGTAGCTGTGGCTCGCAGGCTCAGTAGTTGTGGTGCATAGGCTTAGCTGCTCTGCAGCATGTGTGATCTTCCCAGACCCGGGCTCGAACCCGTGTTCCCTGCACTGGCAGGCGGATTCTCAACCAGTGCGCCACCAGCGAAGTCCCTATACCATTTTAATTTGTTAAACTATTTTGATTATGCTCAAAGAGAACAGTCACAGGTCCACTGAGAGCTAATAGTAAGGGAACAGGATGGACAGCTCCAGTGTGTGTTTTCCATCACCACCAAGCAATTCCTCAATTCTCAGCGGACAACGACCAGGTGTCCTACAACGTAACTCAATTCTGACACTACTGTCAGATCCCACAGGTTAAGAGCTCAGTCCTCCAAGACTGCCCGCCCCTTTTAGATGCCAATCACAAGTCCAAGTTGTTACCTGCTCTTCTGAGCTACTGGCTATTGATTGGAGGCTACCAGGTTTGATTAATTTGCTAGAGTAACTCACAGAACTTAGGAGAATAATTTACTTACGAGATCACCGGTTTATTATAAAAGGACATACAAACAGGAACAGCCAGCTGGAAGAGATGCATAGGGCGAGGTATGTGGGAAGGGGTGTGGAGCATCCATGCCCTCTCTGGGCGTGCCACTCTCCCGACACCTCCATGTATTCACCATCCACGAAGCTCTCTACACTCTGCTCTTGGGTTTTTTATAGAGGCTTTATTACATAGGCATGATTGGTTAAATCATCAGCCACTGGTGACTGAACTCAATCTCCAGCCCCTCCCCTCCTCAGAGGGTGGGGCTAAATTACAACCCTCTAATCAAGGTTGGTTCCCCTGGCAATAACCCCCCAGCCCCCCAACCAACTTCTTGCAAAAGTTAGCTCATTAACATAAACTCAGGTATGGTTGAAAGGGGTTTGTTATGAAAATCAAAAGACACACTAATTGCTCTTATCACTTAGGAAAATACAAGGGTTTTAGGAGCTCTGTGCCAGAATTGAGGACTGAGACCAAATTTACATTTATTATAAACCACAATATCACAACAGCATATAGCACTAATTGTTGGCATTGTATTTGTCCACTAGTGCCACAATAATACTATATAACAAACTACCTCAAACTTACGACTAAGGAAGTTGATGACAACTGAGGTTGGGGAGTGGTCAGTTCAAATGTTACTTTACATGACTACTTCCCCGAGACTGAGATAAACTCATCATTCCTAATATTTTGACCCTATTATTTTATTTTCCAAAATAAAAATGGAGGTCAAGGAAACTTTTTGTTGTTGTTGTGTACTCTGAGTAGCCTAAATATGGAAGATGCTTTAAGAACTAGGAGAAGAGTAACAGGAGATAAAATATGAGAAGTAGTTAAGGGCAGGTTATGTGTGGTTTTGAAGGTCATAGTAGAGTCTAGATTTTCTTCTGAATGCAATGGGCAGCCATCAGAATGCTATAAGCAGGGGAATAATATCTCCTTTGTAAAAAAACTGTCTGCTGTGTGGAGCATGGGCTGCAGGTGGCAAAGTGGGGACAGGGAGGCAAGTTGGGAGGCTGTTATAGTAGTAGCCCAGGAGAGTGATGGTGGCTTGGATTAGGCTGGAAACAGTAAATATGGTCTGTGGTCAAAGTTGGGATATATTTTGGAGGTAGGACCTATAACATTTGCTGATGGATTTGATATGGGAGGTTATAGGAAAAAAGGAAAGAGTTGACTCTTAGTGTTGATTTAATGGTGGATGGGAAATATTGTTCTGGCTTAGATGTGGTATATTTGGGAAGTCTGTTAGTCATCTAGGTAGAGATAATGAGTGAGCAGTTGAATATACTTTTGTCGGGTATCAGGTACAGAGTTGAGATAACCATATTCCCTAGTAGTCAGTAGCACAGTATAATAGATATGGGCACAGATTGTGGAGCTGCCTGCCTGTGTTCATATTTCACCCTTGCCACTTACGGCACTGTGGCCTTAGGTAAATTACCTAACATTTTCTGTGTCTGAAGTTTTCTGTTTCTGTAAAATGGGAGTAATAGTACCTACTTCATAGGCTCCAATGGATTAATATACGTAAAGCACTAAGAATAATGTCTAATGTAAAAGCTATATAGACATTAGCCACTGTTAGCACAGTCATCTTCAATCCATGCCAGGCATCTCATGTATTCTTCTTCCCTTATCTTCACTCCTATTCTCCTCCCCCAAAAAGGTACCTGTTCGAGTGGTTGGTTTTGTTCTTTTTTTACACCAATATCCAATTCTCCAATTCTCTGGATACCAACTGGGTGTCCAATAATTCAATTTGATGAAGACACTATCTACCTGGAGTTAGCATTAAATGCCACTGGTTAAAGGGGATCAGTCCCACAAAACTGCCCCCACTTCAGATGCCAGTCCCAAGTCCTTGGCCACCCTTACTTCTGACCAACTGGCTGTAAATCAGGGGTTCCCATGACCCCCTCCTCAAGTTCAGAAATTTGCTAGAGTGGTTCACACAACTCAGGAAAATACTTTACCAATGACTGCTGGTTTATTATAAAGGATACTACCCAGGAACAGCCGAATGTAAGAGATACATAGGGCATGGTATGCAGGAGGGGGATTTCTGGAGTCTCTGTGCTCTCTCTTAGCTGTTACCCTCCCAGCACGTGGATGTGTTCACCAGCCTGGAAGCTCTCCAAACCCTCTTGTTTAGGAGTTTTTATAGAGGTTTCATTACATACGCATGATTGAGTAAAATATCGGCCAGGCCATTGGTGATTAAACTCAACCTCTACGCCCTCTCCCCTCCCTGGAGGTTTGGGGGCAGGGGGAGGGGTGAGGAGTGGGGGAGGGATGGGACTGAAAGTTACAACCCTCAACCCTTTAATCCTGTCTTGATCTTTTGTGGCAACCTGACCCAGCCTGAAGCTATCTTCAGGGGCCCCAGCACACTAGTCATCTCATTAGCATACAGAAGACACTTTTAACACTCCAAGGGTGTTAGGAGCTGTGGCCCAGAAACCTGGGACAAAGTCCAAATATACATTTCTCTTTACATCACACCACTTTAGTGTTGAAATATGACCTTAAATATGCACATAACTTTGTATTATATATGTTGTGTTATGTCCTTTTAAAAAACTTTTATTGTTAAGTATAGCAAATACAGAAAACTGCATACCACTAACAGGTCAGAATAGAGAGACCCTTGCTCACCACCCTAGCAATGTTCCATGTGTCTCCTCCCAATTACAACCCTTCTTCTCCCAAGAATAGCTACTATCCTGATGTTTCTGACAATCTCCTTCTCATCACCTAAGCGTGCATCCCTAAGCACTCTAGTTCTGCCTGGTTTTTCTTTCTTTCTTTTTTTTCGGCTATGTCTCTTAGGTCTCTTTTTATCTAAAGAAGCCCCTTTCTCCTTTTTTTTTTTTTTTTTCCCTTAAAATTTATTTGTTGAAATACCAGATTAATTGTCCTGTCATTTCCTATAACCTGAATTTTGTTGACTGCCTTCTGTGGAATAATTTAACATGTTTTTTCTGTAGCTCATATTTTCTGTAACTTGATGGCTGATCACCTTGGGGTCAAAAATTAATGATTTTGTTCAACCAGGGTACTACAGACAAATTTAACAGACCAGGAGAAGATATTTGCAATATCTAAGATAGGAGAGATTAAAAAAAATAAAGACTATAATATATCTGGGAATCCAGCTAACAAAGAATGTACAAGATCTTCAGAAGGTTTTCTCTATTGAAATATATAAAATATTTGAAAAATATTTTGCACTACATTCATGAATGTGAAGATTCAGCATTCATTCAAACTTCTTTCAAGCTTGCTTCCTTATCCTATAAATCTTAAAAAGTTAAATACTATCAATACATTTCCAGACATGCAGTTAGGGTTCTAGAGGTAAATGATTTCTGCCAATTAGATAGGTACATTTAAGTAAAATTTGGAAGGTAGAAGTAAGGCAAAAGCCTTCTTCCTGCTACTTTGTTTTTTGGTTGGTAGGCATCACGGAGATGAAGATAATGTTAACTATTTTCTGCAACAACTTTCTTTTCTTTTTTTTTTTTTTTTTTTGCAACAGCTTTCTAAAGCAGTCATTTGCTTTGAGTACTTGTTTATTCTTGAATTGTAGCTACCGTAGTGTGTTCTTAATATCAATAACTCCAATTGTGGGGTCTTGATTCTCCATCATCCTGATGGGTGGAGACAGTGGTAGTAGCTCCCTTAACTGCCCAGTTTGGCAGTATTATCCTGGGACTCATTTCTGACAGCCCACTCCTCCAGCCCTTTAAACAATTTTCTAAACACCAATTCCCCATATTAAATCCCTATATATTTAAAATAGCTGGATCTATTTCCTGCAACTGAACGCAGACTCATACAATAATGAGTAAAGATAAATAAGCTTCCCAAATTAATCTACACAATCAATCCCAATTAAAAAATTTTAAATAATTGAACAAAATCTAAAGTATATATGGAACAAAGGTCTGCAAATATGTCAACATCAAAAATGAAAAATAATCACCCTACCATATTAAGAATAATGAGTCTACATATTAATAATTGTTGATGCTTGGGTGATGAACCTATGGAGGTTCATTATATTATTTTTATTTTTATGTACATGAAGTTTTCTATAATAATGTAAAAAGAATATTCAGTCTGATGTTCAAAAAGTTGGAATTATAATTTTGGGACTTATCAAAATGAAGATAATATTTACAGTCATGGGATTGGATGAAACCATTTAGGGAGAGTACAGATAGAAAAGAACATAGGACTAAGATGTGAGCATCTCTAATGTTTAGAAGTTGGAGGAAGAAGATAAAGCAAAGTAGACTGAAGAGATGTCAGTAAAGTAAAAGGAAACCAGGAGGTGAGATATTCTGGAAGCTTAGAGAAGAAAATGTTTCAAAAATGTGGAAGGGCCAAGTATGTCAAATACTGCCTAAAATGAGAACTAAGAATTTGTCTTTGGATTTGCCAAGATGGAGGTTTAGACAATTTGGGGAGAAATTTTGCTATAAAGAGGAGTGCAAAAATTAAGTAGTGGCTGGAGGGGAACAGAAGTCAAAATTTTTTTGTTTTGCTCTCTTTTAAGATACCTGACACTAAGGCATATTCAGTGCGCTGGCAGAATGATCTAGTTGAAAAGGGGAAAACAGATATAGGAGGGAAACAATAACAGAAGAACCAAGGTCCTGAATGAAATAAACAAGTAGAGAGACTATTTCTTTCATGTGTAACAGGAGGGAAGGCAATATCTATAGGTTCAGATGCATATAGATGGATAGACTTGGTGGAGGGAAGATGAGATTGCGTGTGTCTATTTTCACACCTTTAACTCTTTAAGCCTCAGTTCCCTCACCACAAATACGGAAAGTACCTATCTCATAGGATTTCTGTGAGGATTCAACAATCAAGGAGCCAACACTCAGTATTAACCCAGTGGAAAATTGTTATTAAGACTCCTAGTTCAACAATTCTCAATTCTCCATCAACTCAACAAAATTATCAACCTCTCCTTTTGCATTTAATAAAATACCACAACCAAAATAAGTATGATGGGGACTTCCCAAGTGGCACAGTGGTTAAGAATCTGCCTACCAATGAAGGGGACATGGGTTTGAGCCCTGGTCCAGGGAGATCCCACATGCTGCGGAACAACTAAGCCCGTGCGCCACAGCTACTGAGCCTGCTTTATAGAGCCCAGGAGCCACAACTACTGAGCCCGTGTGCCACAACTACTGAAGCCTGCGCGCCTACAGACTGTGCTCCGCAACAAGAGAAGCCACCGCAATGACAAGCCCCTGCACCACAACAAAGAGTAGCCCCTGCTCACGGCAACTACAGAAAGCACGCGTGCAGCAATGAAGATCTAACACAGCCAAAAATAAATAAATAAATAAATTTATAGTAAAATAAAATTTATTAAAAAAATAGCTCATTCCTTAAAAAAAAAATGAGTATGATGGATGTAACTTAATGGTGTTGGCGATGTCAGAGAAAGCTTTCCTGAGACACTTAAACTAAGAGCTAGATGAGGTATAGATGTTAACTTTATAAAGGTGGGAATGCTAGAAGAAGAATTTAAGAAGGTTTAGTAACTTAAAAGAAAAAAAAAAAATCCATTGTGGCTATCAGTCAAGGGGCCAGAAAATGAAGCAACTAAAAGCACAGGAACATTTATACTCAGTGATCTCCAGTACCTCTTGTGGGTCAGAATGGGGCTCTTAAGAAATAAACATAATATAAAATAAGTATTTTAGCTCTTACTGAAGCAGACTCAAGTCCAACTGAGAGGTGAAAACAATTCATAGACGTTAATTAGACCATAAACCATAAACCAAGGAGGACTGCACATTTCCCCTGTCTTGCCTACTTGCTCTACTGACAAAGGCCAGGTTGAGTGCTGAGTAAATGATTCTTAGGTTTGTTCAAGCTCAGTAGTAAAGTGTGGGAGCCAGCTAACCATATTTGTCATAGACATTGGGAGCACATAGGAAGTGGTAATGTGAGTTACTCTTTTGCCATCACTGAGCTAAGATGGCAACTTAGTAGCTATTTTCTCAGGGGGTGGGGGAGGAATCCCTTCAGTTATTTCTTTTAAAAGACTGGTATGTAAATATTAGCAGAATCAGAATTTCCTGACCACTCACAAAATAACCAGGAGTCAGAATCAAAATTTTCTTTTCTTACTATTAGGGAATCTTTCATGATTTCAACACATGAAAGTTTTAAAAATTACAAACGAACAACAGTAAAGAGGAAACCAAAGGAAAGTTAAAATCTGCAACATTTCCTGAAAACAGGTGAAGAAAATCAGGTGGCCGGTTACTTAAGTAGAAACCTGTGTTTATGCAAATACTCAGAAAACCTCACATGACTAGGAAGTTTCAAATGCCATCAGTATAACATGGAGGAAGGGGGGAAAACTGTTCCTGAACAAAGATATACTTTCAAAAAGAGGGGGATTTCTATATATTTTGTAATATTCCTACAGCACAGTCATTTTGACCCTTATTGTTAAGACAGTGACCCCCAGAGCCTAATAGTACAAACTCCTTTTTCTGTAATAAACTTGACTCATATTTAATAATAGAAGCAACATTGTTTTTTGAGAAAATATCAACTGTTACAAGTATCCTAAAAAGCAACACAGCGGTCCTCATCAGTTATTTTCCTAAAGAGGTCACAATCCTAACAAATTCACATTAGATAAGTATTCAAAAACAAAAACATTAATCTTAACTGGGGAGAAATCTGCACCTAGACAAGTTTTCTTGCTAGTAAACTGTATTTTCTCTTAGATTTCCGACTCACTTTTTAATATGCAAACGCTTTTCAGAGCTAAGACCACAAAAAGGCTGATCAGGAAGCATTCTGATTTAAATTGCCAATTTTAATATCGGTTGTTTTAAGATTGTCTTAAAGCTTGTCCTAGTGTTTAGAAAATTTTAACTCACACCAGTTTAGCCTCCCCAAACACACCGGACACAAATTCTCCTTTGATTGAATTACTCAGCTAAGAGAGGTAAAGTTTGTTCAACTGTGAATCGCTAACCGTCAAATCCATACCAACTGGTATCAAGGAGTCAACTTTTTGTCTAAGACACAAAAGAAATAAGGTAATCACGGTCACGGGTCTAAGGTGGTTAGCCACCTGCTAAAATGCAGACTACCTGGTCCCATCCCCAGTCAGACTGAATCGCTGAGAGGTGGGGCTCAGGTCTGCATTCTGAACACGCTCCCCAGAAATTCTGAACCATGGTCCCGCAACCAACCAAACCACCTAATCTGTGAAAGCTAAATTAGCTTCGTTTTTTACAAAACGTCTTGGTAAAGGCTCATTCGGGCCAAAGGGGAAATTCGAAAACATTCCGATGATCGCTACAATCTACACCTCCCAGCGAATGGAGGGGTGAACACACTCTAGGCTCCCCGATTGTTTTCGCAAACGTGAACAGGCCCTTTCTTCTGAGGATGAAGAACTTGGGGATTGGGGCCCCGAGACAGGACCGACTTACTCAACCCTAACTGTGCAAAGAACCGTGCTCTCTGACCCTTCCACAGCCTTTCCCAGGGTCACTCGCGGTGCTTCCAGCCCAGTCTTTCGTTCAGTCTCCACCCGGCCGGCGCTGGCCCACGAAAGGACGGTCACAGGGTACCTTCACAAACCCGGCGACCTGAGGCTGCGCATGCGCAGCCAGCCGCTGAGCTCGCGGCGAAGTCCGTTTCCTGACTTTCCGAGGAAGTGGCGTTGCGTCACTTCCGGCCTCCCTCTAGCTGCCATCTTGCGTCCCCGCGTGTGTGCGCCTTATCTCAGCTGGTCTGCCCGAGACCCCCCTGAGCGCCAACCCTAGTCCCCCGCGCGGCCCCATTTCCGCTCCAACAAGGTACAAAAAGGCTCTGGACGCCGGCGTGGGAGGAGGACGGGAACGGGGGCGGGAAGTGCCCGGAAGGAGCGAGACAGGGAGGGACAGGGCTGAGGAGAGGAAGGCGATGCGACGGACAGGCGCACCCACTCAGGCTGACTCTCGGGGTCGAGGTCGGGCCAGGGGCGGCTGCCCTGGGGGCGAGGCGACGCCGTCTCTTCCTCCACCTCGCGGCGGAACCCGAGGACAGGAGCCTCAGGTACCGCGAGGCTTGCGGAAAGTGGCTGGGCCGGGCAGGCCCTGGCTAGGCCGAGGCGAGGCCAGGCCGGGGCCGGGGGGGTGGGAGGCGCTGACCAGCTGTGGGTTAGAGCCCTTCTTCTGGGCCGTTAAAGAGCGGGGGAGGGGTAGGAAAGCGGGTGCTCTTTGCGCTCCCTCGGAACTGAAGTTCGGGAGCTTGGCGGGGTGGATTCGGGATCCAGGCCTCGGCCTGTGTAGGACGTTTATTCCGCTGGTGTCCTGGGAAATAACGAGCGTGGAATGCTAGAGTGAACTAGATCTTTCTTCGCTGAGGGTTTCCTGTTTTTCTAGATGAAAGAAACTATCATGAACCAGGAGAAACTCGCCAAACTGCAGGCACAAGTGCGCATTGGTGGGAAAGTAAGTTTTACTAGCGTTGGGCGTTTTGGGTTTTGGAGTTTTTTTTTTTTTTTGAAGTTTTATGGTTTAGGTTTTTTTCTCCTTTGCATTTTTAATAGGATTGGCTTGTCACCTTGTCTCTAGAGGGCATTTCACAGAGCTTGCAAATCGTTATGAAGGGAGTGGCAAGGGATTAAATTAGGTATACAGTGTAGTGTATCAGTGAGACGTGTAGGTTGTAAATTAGAAGAAAAACATGCAAGCGAAGAGATAAAGAGAGCATTTAAACTGCAAACTTTGCTTTTATGTAGATGTTTTCAGTGTTACAGTATTTTAAGTAGAACAGAAGTGTTTCCTAATTTAATTAGAAAGAAAATGTGTCATTTCGGTTAGATCATCACGTGACCCTTAATACCCTTGACTTGTTTTGTCATTGGCTTTATAACCTGAGTTGTATACAGTCAGTGCTTGATTTTTATTTTATTTATTTTTTTAATAACTAAGCTAACTGAATCTAAGTTTCACCCATCTTTTCAACTTTAGTTTATGGTTGTGGATAATTGTGGTACTTAATAGTTGGAAGTTCATGCCTCTTGTAAATTAAGACCTTTTGTAATCCTTTCTTAGCTAAATACAACCCAGGGTAGTTGTGTATTTTCTAGGATATTTGAAGATGTAGTTCTTATAGGTACATTTTTTTAATTTAAGAGCAATGACTGTGGATTTGGAAATATTACCTAAGCAGATACCATTCCATTTTTGCTTTGTAATTACACTGAAACTGAGGGAATGAGAGTGATTGACGGGTGGGTTTTTAAATGATCGGGTTTTGGTTAATTGATCTTTCCTGGTGGCTGTTGGTCCCCTTCAAGGGGATTCTTTTTTGAACTTGGTAAGTTTTAGGTTCTCTAATTTACTTAAGTCAGAAGTGCACTCTAGCAGAGGTCTACCTAGTTGTATTTTACCTTATGTTAGCACATTCCTAGTATTTAACAAGGTGTGGTAGCTTGTTGAAACAGAGCGTGTCTTTACTTGGTAAAACTTGTAAAGCTTCCATGCTGCAAGTTTATTATCTATTAGTTTTACTCACTTCAAGCATTTACCTTCAAGTAGAGTCTACTGCGAAATAGCCAAAAGTTGCACTTAGATTTAAGTAATAAGATGTATATCTGTTAATTACTGGATTTTGCCAGAAGTGAAAGTATCCTGATTCCCCCCGTGCCCCCAAGCTGGTCTTCAAGATCTACACCTACCCATTAACAGCAGTAGGTGTTTCTTGTCCTTTTTAGCAATTGTTATAAGCTAGATGTGGCCTTCAGGTGCCAGGAAAACTCATATTCCTTGTGGGTCAGTGTTTGGGTGCTCTTATATTGGTATTTTTAACCATCATTCCTCTTAGTGCAGGTTTCAGAAGGAGTCATTTGAATAATGTGCTTGTGTGCCTTCTTTTTGTTGTTACTCTGATCATTAGTCTTTAACTTGTGAGTGACATCATTCTAGGGTAAAGGAAAGTCAGGGTTTTCTAGGATTCTTAAGGCTGATGTAGGATTAAACTTTGTTTATTTAATGTAGGAACTATTTCTGTCATTGTAATATGGAAACATTTTCTTCACGTTTTAAGAAACCTACTTACTGTGGAATGTGAAATTAGATGAGTTAGTGTTGCCTTAGAGAAATCTGAAAGCATTAGGTACTTTTTAGGTAAATGCTATGAAAGCCCTTTATTTCAGTAAAAATTGAGTGTAAAGTGTATGAAGCCTATAGAATGTGGGCTGGTTTTGTTTTTAGAATCTTATAGTAGTTCTTTGGAATGTCTTTTAGGGAGGATTCTTTGGAAACCAGGTATCTACATCGCTTCAAGATGATCTTTATTCTTAAAGGTTTTTGGGGGTGTTTGGCAACCAGTATTTTTTGTAGCTATTGATATTTTCTTCAGTTAAACTATGATTTGTTTAAGCCTTTATTATTGCTGGATCCTGAGAGTATAAAATTTAAGAAGTTTAAAGTCCTTAGAGGGGGACTTTAATGCTAGTAGGGGAGATAGGCATCTTAAAAAAAGCAAAACAAGACAAAAACCTCTTTTCACAGTGTAATATACATAGTGGAACAGAAGCATTTTCAAAATACAGAGATGGGAATGATTTGGTTTGGGGGTGTTAATGGCAGTTTAGGGAAGGCACAGAAGAGATGATGGCTTTAGCAGGATTTTAAAAGGATGGATAGGAATTGGTGTGGAGGTTGGAGGAAGGTGAAGTCAGTAGGTGATAGCCTTTCCATGAAGAGCCTTATGTGCTGCATGAACAGATTAGTCTGTATGAGAGGGTCCATGAGAGTGTCATTAAAGAGCTTTGAGAAGAGGGAGATTGGAGATTTGGCATATATGTACAAGAGACAAGTTTTCCTGAAGCCTGTATTCTGTTCATTCATCAAGATGTGTGCTTTCAATGAATCAGATACCGTACTCAATAGTAGGTTTATCGCAATAAACAGAATCGAAGCCCTCGAGGAGCTTACGTTCTAGTGAGGGAAGACAATAAAATGTATTTCTCTCTTATAAGTGTTATGAAGAAAAATAAACCTGGATAGACAGGAAATGAATGTGGGAATTACTGTTTTTCATTGGGTAGTTGGGAAAGGCCACTCCAATATGGTGACGTAAGAACGGAGATCTGTAGTGAGGTAGGGAGCCATGCAGATGTTAGGGGAAGAAGGGAACAGTATATGCAAAGGCTCCTGTTTGGCCTTTTTAAGGAACAGCAAAGAGGTTTATTTGGCTGAAGATGAGTTTACATGTGTGATAGAAGATGGAGTGTCAAGAGTGGCATAGAGGGGCAGGGCAGATCGTGTGGGACCTGCTAGGTTAAGATAGATTTTACTTCAGATTTTACTCTTGGATGCTGTAGAAGTCTATATATAGACATATTTGTGTCTTATAGTATCTTGTCTATGAATATTAATGGATGTTGATTTTTCTTTAATATAAAAACTGAAAAGGTTAATGGTTCTGGATATGGAGTTTCTAAATGAGGCTTAATTTAGGTTGGCACATGCTCACTTATAGAGCAGATAATGTAAAAAGTAGAACTTTGAAAAGATCATTCCTTTATATCTGGCAAAACTAGAAGCTTAGAAGTTATGAAGGATTTTTAGACAATTCCTTTCATTCTCCTCTTTTGGCTTCCATCGGTGCCTTAATATACCTACTCACTGCATAAAAGTTTGTGGTTATGGTAATTTTCTTACACAGATTGAGAGGTCAGAAAGGAATTAGAAACTGTCCATTTGAAAATGACTCTTGTGGTATAAACATATGCCGTGTTCTTTCCTTTTCTCCCCACTTTAGGGAACTGCTCGCAGAAAGAAGAAGGTGGTTCATAGAACAGCCACAGCAGACGACAAAAAACTTCAGTTCTCTTTAAAGAAGTTAGGGGTAAACAATATCTCTGGTATTGAAGAGGTAAGTGTCAGATTTTATTTTACAAAAATAAGATTTGATTGAAAACTTAAATGTTCGTGCGTTAAATGATTTTTTTGACTCTATTGCCAACAGAATTTCATCTCTCTCTAAAATATGTTTCTACTCTATTAATATCAGGGAGATTGCTAAGTGTAAAAGGGATTAGATTGCACTTTCCATTTCAGGCAGAATTTTGCTTGTGCATCATGGTGAAATACTAGGTTACTTAGGTAGACTTCAGCTTTTGCTTAATACAGCGTTTGGTTTTAAAGGGATTTTGGTGAGTGTTGCTAATTTAACAATTTTTTTTTTTTTCTTTTTAGGTGAATATGTTCACAAACCAAGGAACAGTGATCCACTTTAACAACCCTAAAGTTCAGGCATCTCTGGCAGCAAACACTTTCACCATTACAGGCCATGCTGAGACAAAGCAGCTGACAGAAATGCTACCCAGCATCTTAAACCAGCTTGGCGCAGACAGTCTGACCAGTTTAAGGAGACTGGCTGAAGCTCTGCCCAAACAATGTGAGTTTCCTAGTAGCAGTTTTGCCCAGGGTTACTGATTTGTCAGTAAATTTCTAAGATTTAGGGTGTACAGTGGATATGAATATTTTTAAATTTGGAAATGCAGACTTTCCTCTAAGAAATACCAATTTTTATACTGATTTTAAGCAGGTGTTCTTGGTGTGTTAAATAATTTATCTAGTATGCTTTGATCGTTACACTTGATTAAGTGGAATGTTTGCTTTCTACTAGCTTTCTGTTTTGGATCAGAGACTAAAAATTTTACTTTATTAGCTGGAAATGACGAAAATGTTAATTTGGGCTTCTGTTTTTTTTAATAACTGACAGGTAATTGAAATATATTTAAATATATTATAAATTATTAAACTTCTTCAGTTGTACAAATTCAGTTGGTATTACCAATAGTCTTTAAGAATTGGCCTCCTGCTATTCTGGTGTTTTTAATTATACTGTAATAAGGATTTTGTTCGGGGCAGAAAATTGTGTGGTTGAATAGGTGTATATCAGGGGGTATAGCTACTTTATGCTGAAGCTCTCTGATTAAAATTTTGAGGAATGGAAATGTAGAAGTGAGACAGGTTTATTATATGATCTGCTGTTTAGTCATCCATGTTTTTCTTGGGGTTTGCTCACTCTGCTTTAATCAGTTTGTGTGTGTTGGTGTTTTTTGTTTGTTTGTTTTGTCATGCCGAAAGACCTAAGAGGTTCTAGAAAGTCTTAGGCTTTCAGAGCTGAGGTAGGCTTTTGAAGGATTCCACTGAAAATTGTACAGGGCTAGTACTGTGAGGTCTCAGCTCTCAAGTGTCGTTCATTTTCTTGTGTAATAAAAGGAAAGTGGAGGCTTACCAGTCAAAGGCACTTTTAATTTTTTGATTATTTTATTTTCACTTCAGTAAAGGTTTTTTGGTATGTAGGTTTACCTGTACCCTGTTGTAGGTGAGAGAGATTGAAAGGAGAATGGGTTTGGAATTTGGTGTGTTGGCTGGTACTAGTATTCTAGCTCATTTGTAGACGTCAGACTATCATGCTGTTGCTAGTACTGTAAAAGAAATCCCAAATGTCACCATAAACATAAGTTGTAACAACACTTGACCATTCGTCTGTTGTTGTTTTGGTTAGTGTTCATTGAACATTTACATTTCCTTTCACAGCTGTGGATGGAAAAGCACCACTTGCTACTGGAGAGGATGATGATGATGAAGTTCCAGGTAGGAACTTTCACTTGTGGTTAAACTAGAGAATCTCAGCAAGGGAGAACGAAGAATCTTTGTACTATAGGAAAGATTACCCTAGGCCAGGGGTTGGGGAGGTATGTGAAATAGGGTAAAGTGGGGCAAAGGGAGAATGAGAAAAATAATGCAGTGTTACTCACCTGGGAGTTAGGTTTGTAGGCTTGGTTTTTCTCTGTTTGGGATCCCAAAAAGGTATCTAACCTTAAATATTGTGTAAATAGATAACGTATGTAATAACCTAAATATAGTAGGTACTTGCAGATCACAAATGACCCTTGTTTCCTACTTTGAGATCCATAAATGTATGAGAAGGCATGGAGAAGTTGTAGAAAAATCTTCTATATAATCATTCTGAAATCAGCAGAAAAACTCCTTTGGCAATCATGAGGCATTTTTCTATCCTAGCTGTTATTGGATAATTTATTTTGTTGTAAAACAGGTATTGGGCAGTAGACTCCCTAGACTCAGAAATATTTCCACATTGCATAGACAGGTATCCTCAGGAATCCAGGAAAACTTCAAATTGTGTGTCATGGTATTCTTTGATTCTGTCCCCCACATAACTAATATTACTTAACTAATTCTTGGAGTGGGGCAGGAATGGGTAGGGCATATACATATTCTTTAAGCATAATATTTATGTCATTGGCAAGTTAATAATTTCCCTCTTTCCCTTGTATTAATTATATGCCAAAATATACACTTCAAAATATGTCAAATTGAGTAGTGGTCTCATTGGAAATAAAAACAGGTGTCTAGATTTATATCCTAATTTAACTGTAGGATATATTTTGAGAGCATTTCCCTATCTTCTTTTTAAGACCTGCTGATTATTTTTGTAGACTTGGCTTTTTTTTCTGAGTTTTTACTTTTTTTTTCCTTTTCCTAGATCTTGTGGAGAATTTTGATGAGGCTTCCAAGAATGAAGCAAACTGAATTGAGTCAGCTTCTGAAGAAGATAAATCTTGAAGTTACTGGGAGCTGCTATTTTATATTATGACTGCTTTTTAAAATTTTGTTTATGGATCTGATAAAATCTAGATCTCTAATATTTTTAAGCCCAAGCCCCTGGACACTGCAGCTCTTTTCAGTTTTTGCTTATATACAATTCATTCTTTGCAGCTAATTAAGCTGAGGAAGCCTGGGAATAAAGTTTCAAACAAAGATTAATAAAGTTCTTTGCTTAGTATACGGTTTTATATTTTATTTCATTGATACTGATTTGTATACAGAAAGCAAAATGGTTTATAGAAAGCTAATCATGGCATGTAATATGACTGATAACCATGGATGGAATCTGATTAAAGATTTAAAATGACAGTGTAAGTATCAAAGGTGGTTTAAAGTTCTTATGTCTGAAAACTTTTTTCTGCAGCAGGCCTCAGGGCTTCCATGGTTTGTGATGGGTGTAATTATGAGACTAGCATATTCCTTCGTGGGTAAGCAAGGAGTATTTTTCTCTTAATATTGTCTATATTGTAAACATATACTGAGTGCCTTATATGTATTATAACACTTAATTTTCTCTCATTTAATTCTCAATCTATGAAGTAGGGACTAGTAGCTCCATTTTGTAGATATAACCGAGGTTACATCAAAAAAGTTAAAGTAGTTAATCTCTTAACTCCATTCTATGTAGTGTATTTTCTAAGATACCTGAAAAAAAGTAGTGTTTGTGTTAGGAATGTCATCGTATCTTCCTTAAGTGATAACACTTTAAATGAATAGGACTACTTTTTTCTTTAAACTTGTTTTTGTTACTTTTTAAGTTAACAGTAATATTGACATGCATGTATACAGTTGTAAGAATTTTAACACATAATATGACTGCCACCATAGAATACTGAACAGTTCCATTACCCCAGAAAATTCCCTCAATATAGGGCTACTTTTAAAAAATTGTATTAGCAGTCATAATGCCTTAGTTTCTGCTTGCAATAATAAGAATTCATTTTAAATTTTCATTCTAATTGGAAAGTACCTTTTGAAGGTACTATACAGCTATATCTAAAAGTCAACTATTAACTCAAAAATGAGATGCTGTGCAAAAAATATTTGCACATCTTAACATTGTATTTTCTTCAAAGGATGTGTATCAGTTCTGTTAAGGTATACTGCTACAGTAAGCAGGACTAAGTCTCAGTGGTTTACAAAATTAGGAAACAAGTACATGTCTCCAGACTGCTGTGGGTTAGGTTGGGCTGTGCTGCATACTCACTCCAGGTCCCAGACTGATGGAGCAACCTCTATTTGGGACACTCAGTTTCCTGGCAGAGTGAGAAGATGGTGGGTCACGTGCTGGCTCTTAAAGTGATACGAGTATCACTTCTGGTATATAATTGGCCAAGGCAAGTGGAGTGGCTTACCTGGAGGGCAGAGGGTTTGGAAGTCTTGGAGTAGAGCCTGAGGATTTACATATCTGATAAGCTCCCAGGTGATGCTAGTGCATTTCCACTGGTGATGCTTCCTTTGAGCAGCACAACTAGAGATTTTCCCAACTCATCCCAAGAGATTGCAGTGACAGAGGCTGATTTGAGCATGTGAAGATGGCCGCTGTCTGAATATCCTTATAGTTATTTGCCTTAGATCTGTATAGGAAAGGGACTAAATAGAGAAGTGCAATAGATTTCTAGGCCACTTGCTGCTTGTAGCAGATGCTGGCTAAGGTTAGTACTGTTTTGCCTGCGCTTAGAGACTTTTTTTTCTCCCAACAACCTCTAAAAATGTTATTTCTTTGGTCCATTATTTAAAGGATCTGGTGGTGTGTGTTGGTGGCTATAGACAGGTAAGAAAGGTTTTTCTTGTAACATTTTCAGTATCAAGATAGGCAGGGTTACGCTACAGTTAGAAATGACTAGAAACTTTAGTTGCTACAAAGATTTGTTCGTCAGGCTTGATGTTTGTGGTTTGCCTGTGGCTGGGCTCCACTTTACTTCAAGAACAGCCTCTAATCAGAACATTTCCAGTCTCAGGACAAGGAAAAGAGATGGCAAACAATCAGCTGGCTCTTCAGACTTAGACGTTGGGAAGTGATACACATCATTAAATTTCGGCAGCCAGAGCAAGTCACATATGTAGTCAAGTCTGATGGCCATGAGGATTGGGGAAGTATAATCCTCCCCCAGAGCAAGATAGCAGATTTTTTTTAAAACAATAATACAATCTACCATATCCTTATAATTTTTCTTAAATTGCCCACAATTCCTGTGGCTATTATGTTAAGCACTGTATAACTCATTTTATATCATCTTACTGATTGTCATAACAATCTCCCCCAAAGAGCCACATTATTCGGATAAGGAAACCCTTAAAACATACCCCTTAAGTGGTAGAGTGAGATTCAAACCCAGGTCTGCTCTTTTGACCTCAGTACCTATTGGAAAGAATTTCAGGTCCTGGCAGGCTGGAGGGGCAGATGATTCTAGTCTGGTTGATCTTTTGGCTGTTGTCCCAATTTGCTGGCTGTTGTCCACTGCTTTTAAGACTAGCCCTGAGCCAAACTTACTTTCAGCTGGATCTGAACCAGGGTTACACTAATGAAGAGATATGAACTCATTGATTATGAACTCAGGATTCTTAGGATTAATACTCTTTATTTGTTGAACTAACCGACCTAGAGTACACTTGTGTCATCCCCATTATAACCCTGTGTTGTAAGGGCAGAAAGCTACATTCTAAAATTTGGAAACAAGTTTTTAAAAATATGGGTCAAAGGTCACTGACGGTTGGGTCTGATTTCTACCAATCATTTTTTTCTCTATTCCATAACACTGGACTTGTGCTTCAGTTGATTTCTACCAATCATTTTTTTCTCTATTCCATAACACTGGATTTGTGCTTTGGTAGCTCTCCCCACCCCACCCCTTTAAGATACATATGCTGTGGGGAGAGAAATCTTAAGGGGACTAATAACAGTTTTTAGCCTTTCCAAAACAATAGTTAGAAAAGTCTTCTATTCACATAAATTTTCATGACTCCAATCAGCACAGTCTTGACTGCCATCTTTGCAGCGAGTTCTGGGAATGCAGGCACAGTCGGCAAAGAAAACAGTATCACATCTGTAGCCTGAACACTTTGGGCGCTGTGAAACTAGACAATTTTATTTATTTTTAAAACCATAACTGTTAAAATGTCAAGGTGAACTGGAAAAGATACTATTGGAAAAAAATAGCCATTTGGATTTTTAAAATATTAGGGAAGACTGTCCAAGAGGAATATTGCAGATGTTTATTAAAGATTCTACATATTTGGGTGAAAGAATTTGTACTCTGAAAAACCAAGAAGAGTACTGTTTCTCTCTATCAGCCTGAGAATAAACATACTGACACACTGCGTAAACAAGGAAAGGTCCATATGAGTTTATACGTTCAATAAGCAAGGAAGAGAATCAGTATTTGGTAATTGGCAGCTAGCAAGAAAGATCTGTTTATACTTCTAGTCTTTTGTTGTCAACACATTGTTAGATAACATGCAACTCCTAGGAAGCATTTCTATTTCTGCCTTCCATGAGGACTAGACAAAAGGCAGGATATGATCTATTTAGCGTACTTTATTTCCGATGAGTCTTTTACATTGCTGATTGGGGCCATGTGGTATTGGAAGGGTATCTACCACCGTGGTTTTAGAATAATCCAGTTTACCAGACTGTAAAGTGATCAGGGGTGCTGCACAGTGTTAAACCACCATAGAGAACACTGTGGAAGGCAGAGAGGAGAGTGGAGGAGGAAGGGCAAAAGGTTAAATAAACAACAACAACAAAAAATCTTTGAAAGTCAAAGCATTCAACAGACTTTTCTTTGATCTTTACTAAAATTTCCAAAGAAATCAAACAATTTTGGTAACAGACAAGAATTGTCCGTCAAGGTTAATCTTAATCTTTGTTAATCTTTGCAAATCTGGCTTTATTTGCTTCTTAGCTAGAGAACTCACCTACCTTAAATATGCAAACTATTGGAAGTGATAGAATTGCTTAACTGTGAATGTAAATATCCTTAGGAAGGTTTCTGAGCATGAGTTAATTGATGTGGCTGAAATGTAAGGGTAGCAACTCCAAGAACCCATTAAAACCTTAATTACATATTTTCATCTTTACCTGATTCATCTGAACAATCCCCACAGTCGTTTCTTGTGTCACACACCTTGTCTACGTATGTCCAAGTCTTCTGGTTGGGACACTTGAATATCAAGTTTTGTGAGAGACTGCTGGGCATTTGGCCTGTATAGACAACAGCATTATTTCTCATAGAAACATTCGTTCATTGATAATGTTTTAATTATAATTCTGAATTTTAGATACTAGTTGCTGGTGACTGCTTTTTAATTTGGATTGTTTGTCCACCTCACCACAATATGTGGCAGACTCATCTTCACTGTGACTGCAGTTCAGCCTGCCGTTACAGAGCAGGGAGGGGGGCAAGCAAGTAGAGAGGTCCTCACACAAGAAGCCCAGTCGCTGTGAAGCTGTTTTACATGGTCGATACAACAAATCTGGAAGATTTATAAGACAAGTACTGGATGTTGACATATGCACCTGTGACCATGAACATCAAGCTCTAATAATAGAATAACCTGCCTTTAATAATCCGCTTTCTTCTTCCCCCTTTTGCTTCTTTCTATTGTTCTTTTTCCCATGATTTCCTCTCCTCCCTTTCTTTCTTTTTCTCCCCCATGCTCCCAAACTCTCTAGGCCGACTTAGCTTGCATTTCTTGCAATGCCAGTGGCCTTTGGGTAAACAAGTATGTACTCATTCCTGCCTGAGAAGGAAGGTGACCAGGAGGGGGCATCGAGCCTGGTATCTGCTTTGAGCTTCTCCACACATTGGTTCTGTGTATCTGTGATTTTCCCTCTGCTTTTCTTAGCTAGAAATGAGAGCAAAGATAAATTGCTCCACCAACCTCAAGGGGACACTGTGGGCTAAGTTGAGATCACTGTTTAAATGCAATGAATCTACTAAAAAATGTGTGGGAGTTTATCAGAATAATGTGATAATATTTTTTAAAGAAATTTAAGTACTGTAAAATTTTGATGGAAGTTAAGAGGTAAATAGCAGATAGGTAACACATATCTCAAACATTTACACCTGAAATAACGTATTGCCAGAAAATTCTCGCTTGGTGTGTGTAGTGGTAAATAGGAAATATTTTAAATACCTGGGTTAGAGTTGGTGAGGGCTTGGGGAAGGTGCATTTTGCATCTTGAAAGTTTTATAGTTGGACTAGGTTAATAATTTAAGAAGCAGGTAACACTACTGTGTGTATCCCTTAATCCATGAGGTGCTTGGACTGTGCTTGTGGCTGGTTTCACTCAAATTGCTAACAATATTTATTACCCCACCCAACCTCACTTAACACTGAACGATATGCTCTCCTGTATTGTTCACCACTGTATCCCTGGTCTCCCTAAATATGGCAGAAACTCCTTGCAGATAGAAACCATGTCCTGTGTAAGCTTCAGAGTTGGGCAGACCTGGAATGGAACCCCTGGCTTGTCGATTTACCAGCTGTGTGATCCTGGGCAAGTCACCTAACTTCCCTGAGTCTCTGTTCTTAATGGTTATAACAACAACCACCTCTCAAGGTTGTTGAAAAGAATGGAGTAAAGATGAGATGTGTTAGGTGTCCAGAGCAATGGTTGGCACATAGCACGTGCCAACCATCAATTATCAGTGGACTCACTCCATATCACCCATATCAGGAGACTCACTCATTTTGGAAATACATGGGGGATAAATATACTCTTGCTGGTGGAGTGAATTATTGACAGATCCATCACCTAGGGAAGAGACATACTTGCAGGTTTTATAGGTATCCCAAAGGTGATCCCAAGACTGATCACAGCAGCCATCACTCCGAGCACAAGAAATGCCATGCAGGAAATCCAGAGACACTGCTTTGTGGGAGGCCAGCATTGCTCTTATCACAACAGAACACACAGACACAGAGGAGAACAAGTTATCTTGGGGCAGAGGCTCGGGTTGGGGGTATGGTGTAAATTAGCCAGCTGTTGTCCGTGTTTATCTCAGTGTGAAAGGCAGGAGACAACATTCAGGACCTTAAATGTGTGCTTCGAGTTGTAGTGGTGCTTTTCCTGTCTAGTATCTAATTCAGTCTCCGAGCAACAGGCCTTTTGATGAATGGGTGTTGGTCCCTCGGTTGTAAATGAAGCTTTGAAATGAAGGAACAGGGCCAGTGAGATGGAGTGACTTCTGAGGTTTATACTGAGGTAAGGGGAACTGTCTCACCTGACTCTCAGGTCTCCTGGTTCCCTATCCAGGGCTGTGGCTACTGTGCCAGTGTTTCCCCAAACCTGGCTTTCAGGCTACCTACCTGAGAATCACGGAAGGAAATACAGATTCCTGGGCTCCCCCCAGACATACAGAATCTCTAGGGGGTGGGGCAGGGGGGTCTGAATATTTTTTGAGCACCTCAGGTCACTCTTACACACACCACAGTTTGGGAACTACAGCCCTGTGCCAAAGATGAAATGGCAGACCTTGGTCTTGGGTTCCGAGCATTCCAAAGGACATTGCTTGCTGGTTCTGGAGTGAGCAGTCCTGGAAGAACAGGAGAGGCAGCTGCCTGACTGGTTTTACTGGCACGCCACGAAGAGAAAAACTGCTCAGACTACTCTCGATCTTTCCTCAGAGTTCGGCAGCACTGCTTTTTGCAAGCAGTGAGACTCACCCTTGATATTTCTGTGGTGACCCATTGGCCAGAGTTCCTGATATCTCTGAACCTTCTTCTGGGGCCTGAGTCTGCAGTCAAACCCCCTTGTGTGTAAACAGTACATTGTAATAGAAGAGAGACAGGATGGCATCTTTTCATGGGAACCAGTCCTAGACTCCAAGGCTTTTTTTGTTCCTCTGACGAGGATAAACATTATTTTATCTCCAACACCTAATAGTGCTTCAGAGTCAACAGCCCTATCGTGTAGCTGTGAACGTTCACATTACTGGTGAAGAAATTTAGGCTTAAAAAATCTTAGGGGGCTTCCCTGGTGGCGCAGTGGTTGAGAGTCTGCCTGCCAATGCAGGGGACACGGGTTCGAGCCCTGGTCTGGGAAGATCCCACGTGCCGCGGAGCAGCTGGGCCCGTGAGCCACAATTACTGAGCCTGCGCATCTGGAGCCTGTGCTCCACAACAAGAGAGGCTGCGATAGTGAGAGGCCCGCGCACCGCGATGAAGAGTGGCCCCCACTTGCCACAAGTAGAGAAAGCCCTCGCACAGAAACGAAGACCCAACACAGCCATAAAATAAATAAAATAATAAATACTTAAAAAAAAAAAAAAAAGAAAAGGTCACAGCCAGTAAGTGGTAGAACCAGGTGCTGGGATGCAATCAGACACGCCAAGGCTTTTTGCCACCTCACAGAGCTCCACTGAAGATCCTCCCTCAGCTGGATCACAAACACCAGGAAGCTCTTGCCCCTGAAACCAAAGTCTTCTGCTCCTGGGGTCGGTGTTATTTTGTCCTTCCCACAGCAGCTACAGCCTTTTAAAATGCTCTCACTCGGGCTTCCCTGGTGGCGCAGTGGTTGAGAGTCTGCCTGCCAATGCAGGGGACACGGGTTCGAGCCCTGGTCTGGGAAGATCCCACATGCCGCGGAGCAACTGGGCCCGTGAGCCACAATTACCGAGCCTGCGCGTCTGGAGCCTGTGCTCCGCAACAAGAGAGGCCGCGATAGTGAGAGGCCCACGCACCGCGATGAAGAGTGGACCCCGCTTGCCACAACTAGAGAAAGCCCTAGCACAGAAATGAAGACCCAACACAGCCATAAATAAATAAATTAATAATTGGAAAAAAAAATGTTTAAAATGCTCTCACTCTTTGAAAATCCCCCTCTGGGACCCTATCCTCTGCCTATAATTGGGTATATAGGAGAAAGCTTTATGTAAAAAACATTTTTTACATAGTCAAATTTGTAATAGGAGATGCTAAATGCTAAACAATACTAAAACACTTCAGTCACTTTCAATATTTAAACATCCATTTACTGGACTTCCTTGATGGTCCAGTGGTTAAGACTCCGTACGTCTACTGCAGGGGGCACAGGTTCGACCCCTGGTCTGGGAATCAAGATCCCACATATGGCGCGGCCAACAAAAACAACAACAAATCTGTTTACTAAAAGTGATCAAATAAGCTACTCACTTTTATATGATTGGTACTCGACTGTGCAAAACAGTCATATAGAAACACTAAGCATTAAAACAAAGGCCAGGGGAGCTACCACTGGCTGTCTCTGGACTGTGGTTCATTTGTTCATCATTCATTCCTTCAGCAAATATTTATGGAACATCTGTGTAAGGCAGTGTGCTAGGCTCCATAGATACAATGGTGAACAAGACAGATGGATGTCGTCTGCCCTCAGTGAGCTGACAGTCTAGAGTACTATGTGATTTTTAGCAGAGAGGGTTTGCGTCAGAATCACCAGGGGGTGCTTTTTAAAAATTCATATATCAGTTGTTTGGCCTGAGATAACCCAACACTGGAGCCGACCTGGGCTCTTTAATGGGGCTAATGACAGACTCTGGGAGGGCTCACGCCAAGGAGTACTTCCCAGAACTTCTGCTGCCAGTGTCCTTGTCCCCACGGTGAGCCACAGCCACCCCCCGCCTCTGCAGGAGACCCTCCAACACTAACAGTTCTCTGAAATATATGCTGAATACCATTTTTCAAATGAAGAACTGATACAGAAGAAGCTGTCTGCCCTAGGACTTAGAATTTTAGAGCTGAAAGCACTTCAGAGATCTCCTGCCCAAGTGGTTTTCAAACATCTTGTTGCGCAATCCCTTTCCTCAAAAGATACAAAACCAAAATGACTGTAAAAGAGAAGCAAGAAGAACTACAATCCTACAGCCTGTGGAACAAAAACCACATTCACAGAAAGACAGACAAGATGAAAAGGCAGAGCGCTATGTACCAGATGAAGGAACAAGATAAAACCCCAGATAAACAACTAAATGAAGTGGAGATAGGCAACCTTCCAGAAAAAGAATTCAGAATAATGATAGTGAAGATGATCCAGGACCTCGGAAAAAGAATGGAGGAAAGATCGAGAAGATGCAAGAAATGTTTAACAAAGACCTAGAAGAATTAAAGAACAAACAAACAGAGATGAACAATACAATAACTGAAATGAAAACTACACTAGAAGGAATCAATAGCAGAATAACTGAGGCAGAAAAATGGATAAGTGACCTGGAAGACAGAATGGTGGAATTCAGTGCTGTGAAACAGAATAAAGAAAAAACAATGAAAAGAAATGAAGGCAGCCTAAGAGACTTCTGGGACAACATTAAAGGCAACAACATTCGCATTATAGGGGTCCCAGAAGGAGAAGAGAGAGAGAAGGGACCAGAGAAAATATTTGAAGAGATTATAGTCGAAAACTTCCCTAATATGGGAAAGGAAATAGCCACCCAAGTCCAGGAAGCGCAGCAAGTCCCATACAGGATAAACCCAAGGAGAAACATGCCGAGACACATAGTAATCAAATTGGCAAAAATCAAAGACAAAGAAAAATTATTGAAAGCAGCAAGGGAAAAATGACAAATAACATACAAGGGAACTCCCATAAGGTTAACAGCTGATTTCTCAGCAGAAACTCTACAAGCCAGAAGGGAGTGGCATGATATACCTAAAGTGATGAAAGGGAAGAACATACAACCAAGATTACTCTACCCGGCAAGGATCTCATTCAGATTCAATGGAGAAATCAAAAGCTTTACAGACAAGCAAAAGCTAAGAGAATTCAGCACCACCAAACCAGCTCCACAACAAATGCTAAAGGAACTTCTCTAAGTGGGAAACACAAGAGAAGAAAAGGACCTACAAAAACAAACCCAAAACAATTAAGAAAATGGTCATAGGAACATACATATCGATAATTACCTTAAACGTGAATGGATTAAATGCTCCAACCAAAAGACACAGGCTCACTAAATGGATACAAAAACAAGACCCATATATATGCTGTCTACAGGAGACCCCCTTCAAACCTAGGGACACATACAGACTGAAAGTGAAGGGATGGAAAAAGATATTCCATGCAAATGGAAATCAAAAGAAAGCTGGAGTAGCAATACTCATATCAGATAAAATAGACTTTAAAATAAAGAATGTTACAAGAGACAAGGAAGGACACTACATAATGATCAAGGGATCAATCCAAGAAGAAGACATAACAATTATAAATATATATGCATCCAACATAGGAGCACCTCAATACATAAGGCAACTGCTAACAGCTATAAAAGAGGAAATCGACAGTAACACAATAATAGTGGGGGACTTTAACACCTCACTTACACCAATGGACAGATCATCCAAAATGAAAATAAATAAGGAAACAGAAGCTTTAAATGACACAAGAGACCAGATAGATTTAATTGATATTTATAGGACATTCCATCCAAACACAGCAGATTACACTTTCTTCTCAAGTGCGCATGGAACATTCTCCAGGATAGATCACATCTTGGGTCACAAATCAAGCCTCAGTAAATTTAAGAAAATTGAAATCATATCAAGCATCTTTTCTGACCACAACGCTATGAGATTAGAAATGAATTACAGGGAGAAAAACGTAAAAAACACAAACACATGGAGGCTAAACAATACGTTACTAAATAGCCAAGAGATCACTGAAGAAATCAAAGAGGAAATCAAAAAATACCTAGAGACAAATGACAATGAAAACACGACGATCCAAAACCTATGGGATGCAGCAAAAGCAATTCTAAGAGGGAAGTTTATAGCTATACAAGCCTACCTCAAGAAACAAGAAAAGTCTCAAATAAACAATCTAACCTACACCTAAAGGAACTAGAGAAAGAAGAACAAACAAAACCCAAAGTTAGCAGAAGGAAAGAAATCATAAAGATCAGAGCAGAAATAAATGAAATGGAAACAAAGAAAACAATAGCAAACATCAATAAAACTAAAACCTGGTTCCTTGAGAAGATAAACAAAATTGATAAACCATCAGCCAGACTCATCAAGAAAAAGAGGGAGAGGACTCAAATCAATAAAATTAGAAATGAAAAAGGAGAAGTTACAACGGACACTGCAGAAATACAAAGCATCCTAAGAAACTACTACAAGCAACTCTATGCCAATAAAATGGACAATCTGGAAGAAATGGACAAATTCTTAGAAAGGTATAACCTTCCAAGACTGAACCAGGAAGAAATAGAAAATATGAACAGATCAATCACAAGTAATGAAATTAAAACTGTGATTAAAAATCTTCCAGCAAACAAAAGTCCAGGACCAGATGGCTTCACAGGTGAACTCTATCAAACATTTAGAGAAGAGCTAACACCTATCCTCCTCAAATTCTTCCAAAATTTGCAGAGGAAGGAACAATTCCAAACTCATTCTGTGAGGCCACCATCACCCTAATACCAAAACCAGACGAAGATATCACAAAAAAAGAAAGTTACAGACCAATATCACTGATGAATATAGATGCAAAAATCCTCAACAAAATACTAGCAAACAGAATCCAACAACACATTAAAAGGATCATACACCATGATCAAGTGGGATTTATCCCAGGGATGCAAGGATTCTTCAATATACGCAAATCAATCAATGTGATACACCATATTAACAAATTGAAGAAGAAAAACCATATGATCACCTCAATAGATGCAGAAAAAGCTTTTGACAAAATTCAACACCCATTTATGTTAAAAACTCTCCAGAAAGTGGGCATAGAGGGAACCTACTTCAACATAATAAAGGCCATATATAACAAACCCACAGCAAACATCATTCTCAATGGTGAAAAACTGAAAGCATTTCCTCTAAGATCAGGAACAAGACAAGGATGTCCACTCTCACCACTATTATTCAACATAGTGTTGGAAGTCCTAGCCACGGCAATCAGAGAAGAAAAAGAAATAAAAGGAATACAAATTGGAAAAGAAGAAGTAAAACTGTCACTGTTTGCAGATGACATGATACTATACATAGAGAATCCTATAAATGCCACCAGAAAACTACTAGAGTGAGTCAATGAATCTGGTAAAGTTGCAGGATACAAAATTAATGCACAGAAATCTCTTGCATTCCTATACACTAATGATGAAAAATCTGAAAGAGAAATTAAGGAAACACTCCCATTTACCACTGCAACAAAAAGAATAAAATACCTAGGAATAAACCTACCTAGGGAGACAGAAGACCTGTATGCAGAAAACTATAAGACACTGATGAAAGAAATTAAAGATGATACCAACAGATGGAGAGATATACCATGTTCTTAGATTGGAAGAATCAATATTGTGAAAATGACTATACTACCCAAAACAATTTACAGATTCAATGCAGCCCCTATCAAATTACCAATGGCATTTTTTACAGAACTAGAGCCAAAAATCTTAAAATTTGTATGGAGACACAAAAGACCCCGAATAGCCAAAGCAGTCTTGAGGGAAAAATACAGAGCTAGAGGAATCAGACTCCCTGACTTCAGACTATACTACAAAGCTATAGTAATCAAGACAATATGGTACTGGCACAAAAACAGAAATATAGATCAATGGAACAGGATAGAAAGCCCAGAGGTAAACCCACGCACCTATGGTCAACTAATGTAAGACAAAGGAGGCAAGGATATACAATGGAGAAAAGACAGTCTTTTCAATAAGTGGTGCTGGTAAAATTGGACAGCTACATGTAAAAGAATGAAATTAGAACACTCCCTAACACCATACACAAAAATAAACTCAAAATGGATTCGAGACCTAAATGTAAGACCGGACACTATAAAACTCTTAGAGGAAAACGTAGGAAGAACACTCTTTGACATAAATCACAGCAAGATCTTTTCTGATCCACCTCCTAGAGTAATGGAAATAAAAACAAAAATAAACAAATGGGACCTAATGAAACTTAAAAGCTTTTGCAAAGCAAAGGAAACTACAAACAAGACGAAAAGACAACCCTCAGAATGGGAGAAAATATTTGCAAACGAATCAATGGACAAAGGATTAATCTCCAAAATATATAAACAGCTCATGCAGCTCAATATTAAAGAAACAAATAACCCAACCCAAAAAATGGGCAGAAGACCTAAATAGACATTTCTCCAAAGAAGACATACAGATGGCCAAGAAGCACATGAAAAGCTGCTCAACATCACTAATTATTAGAGAAATGCAAATCAAAACTACAATGAGGTATCACCTCACACCAGTTAGAATGGGCATCATCAGAAAATCTACAAACAACAAATGCTGGAGAGGGTGCAGAGAAAAGGGAACACTCTTGCACTGTTGGTGGGAATGTAAATTGATACTGCCACTATGGAGAACAGTATGGAGGTTCCTTAAAAAACTAAAAAATAGAATTACTATATGATCCAGCAATCCCACTACTGGGCATATACCAGAGAAAACCATAATTCAAATAGACGCATGCACCCCAATGTTCATTGCAGCACTATTTACAATAGCCAGGTCATGGAAGCAACCTAAATGCCCATCGACAGACGAATGGATGAAGAAGATGTGGTACATATATACAATGGAATATTACTCAGCCATAAAAAGGAACGAAGTTGGGTCATTTGTTGAGACGTGGATGGATCTAGAGACTGTCATACAGAGTGAAGTAAGTCAGAAAGAGGAAAACAAATATCGTATATTAACTCATGTATGTGGAACCTAGAAAAATGGTACAGATGAACTGGTTTGCAGGGCAGAAGTTGAGACACAGATGTAGAGAACAAACGTATGGACACCAAGGGGGGAAAGCTGCGGCGGGGGGGATCGTGGTATGCTGAATTGGTAGATTGGGATTGACATGTATACACTGATGTGTATAAAATTGATGACTAATAAGAACCTGCTGTATAAAAAAATAAATAAAATTTTAAAATTAAAAAAAAATTCTTATATCACAAGCTTCACTCCTGAAGATGGTGGTTTTGAATCTGGGATGGGGTTAGAGCATAATATACTTTTTTAAAAAGCTCCCTTAGTGATTCTGAAACCCAGCCAGGATGATTAATACTCTTCTAGAATAGAGGTCTCCAACCTTTTATCATCGTATATCCCTTCAGGAACAAAACAAATAAATCAAATAAAATTAGCACTTCCCTACAATATATAAATATTTATGTATATAAACAACAAGGTCCTACTGTATAGCACAGAGAACTATATTCAATATCCTATGATAAACTGTAATGGAAAAGAATATATAAAAAATGTATATATATATATATATATATATGTATAACTGAATCACTTTGCTGTATAGCAGAAACTAACATTGTAAATCAACTATACTTCAATAAAAAAATTAAGAAAACAAAGTAATATTCTCAAAAAAAATTATGTATAAGTTCTATGCCTGCACTAGTCCACTAGTATATCATGTATATTGTAAAATATTGTCCAAGACTGAAACTTTAGAAGAATGAAATTAAATATACTATATAAAAATAAAAGTTCTAATATTTTCTTCCCTGAACCCATTGGAGCCTCTTGTGAGTCCCGTGTGGTTCATTTGGAAATTACTTCCTTAGTCTAAAGAATAATGGGGCTGTGAGTGGCAAACAAAAAAGCTGCTTTTAAGAACTCATTGCTTATCTAGAGCCATGCCTCAAGAGTGTTCAAAAGGCTAATGCAAATACTTATCATTAAAATAGAATTAGACATTCAAATAGACCTCAAACATTAAAATGGAATTAGAACAACAGAGCATATCTTTTTACCTCAGGGCCTAATGTGTAATTGGAAATCATTTCATTGCACGTCAACAGACATGAGGAAACTTTATAGGGTCTCTGGGCCCTAAAATCATCTTAACTAAGCCCTAACAACAAAGAAGGTGGGCGAAGGAATTGTGCAGACTTTAAAATGAACAGAGGAGCTTGCACAAGTCCTAGGGCCTGAAGCCTGCGGTGAACCAGGGCCAGCCTGGAGCTGTGGGATCCTGAGTAGGGGTTGGAGCTGGACTGTTGAGCTGAGGTGCCCAGAGGGCAATAAGGCTTGGGCTTGCATGGTACTTCCTGACTTGCTGTGGAGACCCCATCCGATGCAAGGCCAATTTTCATACTGAAGAGGGCAGCAGAGAGCAAGGAATGGGCCCTCACTCCTCTTAGATGCTTTCAGAAAGCTAACCAATAACCACCACCCTTACTTGCTCAGGAGAGGCCTGGACCAGAAGGGCCAGGAGATATTCACATCTGTCCCCTGCTACTCAGGGATAACTGGCCAGGGCATTTCAAAGCGTTTAGAAGTCAACCTCTAGCCACTTGGCCCTGCCACTGTGATTGTGTTTTCCATTTGTAAGCAGGATGAGGGTTGTTTAAGCACCTGCACGTAAGCTGTCTCATTCACCTTCAGAGTGGACCTGTGACGCAAGGGGGATTATAGGACTGTTTCATAGATGAGGAAACAGATGCCTAAAGATGTAAACACTTGCCCAACCTTCCAGAGTCAGTTATTGACAGAGTTGGACTTGGACTTTAGTCTCCCAAAGGCAAGCTGTTTGACTTTTCCCGCTAAACTCTCTTTTCCCAGAGTTCGTCAATTTCTCAAGGATCTGTAAATTCTCTATGAGAAATTTAAATTTGTGTTTTCATAGTGATGATCATCTGTAACAGTTATTATAAGCAGATTCTGAATCATATGGATGACCACACTTGAGTAGTGGCCTGTATCATCAGAATCCTTGTTTTTCTCTTTTGATTTGTGTTTATCTTTGAGTTTATACCAAGTGCAATCCAATTGCCTTCTTGGTATACTCTATCACTGAGATTTTTTGCAGCAGGCTGAACACAGAAATGTAGGAGAATTGAATCATCTCAGGACACACAAAATACGGGCATGTCAGACTAAAAAGGAACTTACCTCATAACGTCCGTGTTTACGTTTTCGGTAGATGTGCACTGTGGTCTCAGTCTTTGAAAATATCAATTTTCAACCATTCAATTAACAATAATTTTAGTAGTCAGTATGTTTTGAAGAATGGTCTGTTCTGGAGGGCAACAATAATTGGATTAGTTGCCCATTGAATGCAGACGAATATCTTCAAATCAAAGAGAAAACTTTACAGAGTTATCAAGTGACATCTGCATTGCTCACTTACAGCATGTTGGTTAAGTGGAAGGTTTCCTCCTCCTGAATTACAAACAAAGGCTGGGATGCATTAATACTTCTGTTTTGTGTGCAAACAGATGTTCTTGGGAGTTGTATTTTCAAACTCACAATATAGAAAAAGACCAAATATATGACCAGATCTGAGCTAACATTTTTCTACTATTAACCGCAAATTGGCAATTTAGTTTCTGCAAGACAATATCATCCACTTACCTATCACATTAAATTAATATCACAAATTTGAATTTCATTAGCTTTATGGTATTTGATTTCACTTTTGTTCTGCAATGATATAGTAACCTATAAACATGGAGTTTATACATTTTTATGGCTGTACATATGGAAATAACATTATAATAAAAATTAAAACGATAGTTGGGGGTCTGCAATAATTTCCCAAGAATGTGAAGGGGTCCATTCTTTACCTGGTTTGAGGAACTTACACCAGAAGAAGCTCTCTTATCCCCTTCCCACTCCAGGACAGCTCACCTCTGAGCACTGCCCACAGATTCCATTTCTTCCTCTTTCTTCTTCCCTAACATCAGCCCCAACTCTTACTGTAACTCCACACTGAGCTCCTGGGCCCATCAGGGGACCCTCCTTTTTGGGAAAAGTTTTGAGAACCTAATCTCGTTCAGTTACCTTATTTTATATATGAAGAAACTGGGACCTTGTCTCTAATTCAAGGTCACTAGAGACTGTAGTCGGCTCTCCTGACCCTTAGCACAGGCAACAGATCCACAGAAAGAGGGCAGGGAGCAGCAGTCATTATTCGCACAGGCCTACTCATTTCCTGTTTTAAATGGGAGGCAGACTCGACCGCAGGCATGACACAGGGCATTAGGAGAGGGGTTATTGTGGACTCCTCACCCACTGGCCAACATGGTGCCCAGACTCCCAGCCTGAGCCTCCTGCTTCCCTGAGCCAAGGCTACAGACTGAAGGGCACAGTCATTGCACCGGGAGTCAGCAACCTGACCCTGGACTTGGATCTGCCAAGGAGGAGCAGGCAGCCTTGGGTGAGCCTTTACCCCTATACAGGCCTCAGCTTCCCCTTCTGTAAAATAATCAGGGTTATGGTAGAATTTCAGTGTCTCCCAGTCTTCCCTGAAGATGAGAACTCCTTGGAGTGTTTCTTAAAAACCCACATTCCTGGGCCCCAACCCAGATTTGGAATATCCAGGGGCAGATGCCTGGTAACTTGTATTTAACAAGGGCCTCAGCTCAATGCTATCATCAGGAAAACACAGGACTTGCTGAGCACTGAGGCCTCTGCCAGCTCTTAAATTCTGAGTCATCAAAGGCCCTGGATACACTGCAAGCGTGACTCTGAGAGGAAGAACCTGGAATCAGTATCAGCGGTTCACTCCTAATAGTATTGTCAGTGAGTCACTCAGTAAGGCTCTGAGGCACTGGGGAAACAGGATGCGTGAATTTTAATGAGAAATTAACTGAGAGAGGGAAAGGGCAGGCCTTCAAGGGGAGGCAAAGGCAATTGTGGAGAGCAACAGTGTGGTTCTCCGGGGCTCTGGGGTTCGACACACTGGGGAGGCCTGAGCCTGGAGTGGAGCCATCTCACTTCCTCCAGGGCTCTGAGTGGAACCAGCTCTGTGGTTCTGTTTCAGCGGATGAGTGTCCACGATGGCATGTGGATGAGTGGTGGCCCCATGTCAGAGGAATCAGCTGGGCCCCCTGGTGACATGTCCTGACTCTAGAGGAGGCCAAGTGCCATTTTCTGTCTTAATGGGCAGTGACACCATCTAGTCAGAAATGACATGCAGTGATGAGGGGTGTGAAAGAAAAATTATTCTAACACTTGTTAGAATGGTAGGAAGACTTCTTTTGAGACCATTGCAAGAGGGGAAGACTAAACTCAACTCCAGATACAGCAAAGGCAAACTGGAGATTTATGGCCAACAAGCAGAGTGAGGGGGGCCAGTGGACAGAAGTCACCGGGAGGAACTTGACCAGACATCAAGCGTAGGGGGATTCTTGATGAACGGGATTCTTGCTAAAGCAGGCCACGGTGATTACCTATCAAGGGTGGGGGATTCTCAATAAATTGGCTTAGGAAGAATTGTGCCAAGACTGGGTCCAGCAGGCCAAGGTCAAGGGCAGCAGGCCAAGGTCAAAGGAAGCAGGCCAAGGTCAAGTTAAGAAGAGGGCTGAGAGTGAAACAGCATGTAAAATATTGACCAGCTTAAACTGGCTTTGCCTCCTGAAATAGGTTGATTGACTAATCAGACGAGTTATTTTAGACACAGCATGGCTCCTGTGCAAGACAGGAAGCCAGGTCTCCAGGATGACCCCAGGACCAAAGAATAGAAATGTTTCCACCAGAGCCCTTTATGTGACGTGAGAAGTCCTTCAGTAGAGAAAATCTGGCTTCCAGCAGCACCAGTAGCTTATGAGGACTGATTTGAGACTAGCCAATCAGCTTCCAAGTTTGAAATTCCCCTAACCCCTTAAATTTCTCCCGAACCCTGGATCAGAGAGGCGGATTTGAGTTAGGCTTTCAGCCTCCTTGTCAGTTGACCTCACAAAAAAGCTTTTTCTTTTCTCAAAAGCCGGTGCCATGGTATTGGCTTCTATGTGCGTCAGGCAATGAGCCCTTGCTCAGTAACAGGAGGAGCCTGATTAAGGTTTGGTCAGGGAAGAAGTCTTTGTTAGAGGCTGAGAACTGCCACGGTTGAGCTGAGTTAACAAAAAGCTGGTGGGAATCTGAATTTCTCTGTGTCAGGCTGAAGAAGTTGACTGAGAGGAAGAATCATCCTCAGGTAAATATGGAGGATTGAACTGGGGGTTTGTATTTCTTAGCAGAAGCAATGTTAATAATAATAAAATAGTAATAACTATAGCTCTGATTTATTATTTACTATGTGCCAGTAATGTTATATACATTATTTGAAATCCTTAGAAAAACCCTCAAAGATGGTATGATTATTTTAACTTTACAGGTTAGGAAACAGGCTCAGAAAAAATGTTAAGTCAGGAGTTGAATCCAGGTCCCTTTGATTCTAAAACTCTATTTCCACCATGGCATGAATCTTATATATAGCCGTTTGGAGAGAGAATGGATTTGTAAAGTGAATGAATAAGTGAACACATCAATTCTATTCAAGCCTAAAATAGGTTTCCTGATAAAAGAACTCATCTCTCGCAAGTCTCAAGAATTGTACGAGCCTCTTACTTATACTAACTTCTCCTCTCCCTCTGTCATGGTTTCACTGCCTCAACTTCGATAATGTAGTTAAAAAAACAAGTGACTAAGATGCCTAACAGGGAGGGTTAGTTGGCTGCAAGCCTGGATACTTAGTGGGCAGCTGAGCTCTTGGAAACCCTGGGGATGGAGGAGGACCAATGGGCACTGCGCGGACCGCCTGGGTGCATTGATGTCCTGGGGTCACTGACTTCTCCTTGCCCATTTTCGACTAAAGGCCACTGGTCAAAGTGGTGAAAGGAGAGAGGAGGCTTGTGACCTAGGTGTAGAGAAGCTTCATTCCACAGCCTGCTCTCTGTGGTGATATAGCCTGTTCCCAGAAATGCACCGTTGATGTGAATACTCAAATGGCTAGAAATATTAAGAGCTAATCCAAACCATCAGAATGGCTGGCTCCAACTCCAGCAAAAAAGGATAAACAAAATCCTTCTAAATTGGGAAATGGCTCGGGGTTATTTTTCTTTGTTTTTCCAACTCATCAGAGATAAGCTTTCATCACCAGAATGTTTTATTAATATTTTTCTAACAGGCTTTATTATTTTGTTAATCAAGCTAATCACAAGCGTAGCATCTTTATGTCTGTATTACTGATTGGTTTCTTTCAAACCATGTTGACATTTTAGTTGTTTCTGAACCAACTTTTTTTTCTTTCTTTTCCTGAAATGGGTCATGTCTTACTGGCTTCTTTGAAGATTGGCTGCCTTTTTAGGGACATTTTAATCATACTGACTGGTGTGCTTATGAAATGTATAGTGAGGACAGATTGACAGAAGGCTGGAGTGGAGAAGAAGGAAATAATTATCTGCCTAGTGCAAAATATGTACTTGAAATTTTCTATGGAAGCCACCAACTATAAAAGGTCATGAAATAGTGGTGTGAGCTGTTTAAGAGAACACAGTTGTTTTGTGTCTGGTCTCAGCCTGTGGAGAGTGATGCCATCAGGGAGGAATGCCTGGGGGCACTCACCCCAGCAGGTACTACTTGTGGTGAGGCCCCCCACAGATATTCCCCAACCAATGTCGTGGCTGGACCTGCCCTTGTGGTTCCTATTATAGTTGCAAATCGTACCTCAACAACAACTGGTTGTATCAGAGAACTTTGAAAAGACAAGGTTTATTACTCAAAAGTCCTAGAGGGTGCATAGCACACCTGAGGTCACACAGAGAGGTTGTGGTGTGGGTCGACAGAACCCAGGGTTCTGCCTTTATTGGGGTGGAAGTTGGAGTGCTTAGGGTTTCATGGGTTCACTCTGTTGGTGAATTCTAAAACTAGGATTAGAATATAACCTAGGTCCTAGTATTATTTAAAATAAACACTTGTTGTAGTTGTATCTTGCTCCAAAGAAGCCATTACGTATTTCATCAAATCTAAGGTGCTTTTGAGATTGAGGATTTCTCCATCCTATTGGAATGCGTCAATGGAAAATTTCCTATTACTACATCATGACTGCCACCTGGTGGACAGTTATTGTATGACACATTGACTGCATCCTACTTTCACAGATGGCGTGCTGATTTTAGAGGTTAAAATGAGAAAAAAATAGAGTGCACTTTAGAATCGTTGAATAGGGTATATTTGCATAAAAATATTAAGGACTAATTCTTCATTTTACATAAAATTTTCATATTAGCTCCTTAAATAATGACTCTGGTTTTTAAAAAAATACAGTTTGATTTACTAAATCCCAGCATTAATACACAATGTTGATGAAATGTCACTATTGCACAGAGGAGGTGACAGCCGGCAGTGCAGCCTCACAGAACCTGTGCTTGTTGCCTGCCTTTCACCTGCTGAGAGAAAAGGCTCCTACATCAGTACATCATTAGTCCTGATCATCTTCCTTTATTTTCTCTCTCTCTCTTTGCTTTTGGAAAATATAGATAGAAAATTATTCACAGTCAACTTCTTCTCTTTTAAATAAAAAAGTTAATAACAGACCTCATAAGATAGGTAGTGGGTTTCTTGGGGGGTTTTTTGTGCCTCAGTGTTTCAGCCTGGAAAATGCCAAGGGACAGTCCTCTGTGTATTTCTGTTGTGAGCATGTACAGAGCACAATCTTGGGAGGTCTGGCTTCTTTACTATTTGCTAGCTGTGCAAGTCTCATGCCTCTTTGGGTGTCGGTTTCCTTGATTGTCAAATGGATACACTCACCAATCCTTCCAGCTCCTAGGGACTCCTGAGTGAATCCAATGAGGCAATGGGCAGATGCATTTTGGTAACTTTTAAAAGCTTTCTGCAAATGTATAATGAGAATCGCTGAAAAAAATACTTGGAGAGTGTTTTGGCAGTGCCCGTGGTAGTCGAAACAAAACTTTTCAATTTAAAATTTTTTTGACTTTTAAAATAATTTGGAACAAAATCAAAGTATTGGATCTAAGTCTGTGTGCTGTAAAGAATTTGGCCAATTTTAAGGTTTAAAAACGATGACAAATTATTATCTTATGGGATGGCCATTAAGCTATTGGCAATGGCATTCAAGTCCTACTCAGTGGGGGGACACGAGTTTGGTGCACAGGTTGCTGGGAAGCCCACCCAAGAGCAGCCTCAACTTTCTCCCAGGTGTACGTTTATGTGGCAGGTATGTGGGGACTTCCTGAGCTGGAGCATGAACCCCTCTTTAGGCAGCCAAAGATAGTTTCCAAAATGAGCCCTTGAGGCGGTAGGGAAGCTTGTGACTTAGGGACAGTGTGGGGAGCAGAGCCAGCCCTCCTCAAAGCAGGTGAAGACAGAGGCTTTCCTGAACTCTTCTGTGGCTTTGTCACTTGGGGATTCCCCTCTCCTTCTCCTCTTGATGGCCCTGATTTGGAATAATCCTTCCCAGGTCCTGACTAAGTCTCTGACAGAGGATTATAAGTGTGTGTGCCCCTGGCACCTGGAGATGCAGAAAATCTGACCTCCGAGTCCTGTGGCCTGTGAAAAATCTGCTTAGGTCATGATCATGGAAAGTCGTCTTCAGCAGGATGAAAATTATGGCTGTTTTTTTATTATTTTGTAAATAATTTAGTCTGCTTATAACTTTTAGGGCAAAAAACTTAACCTATATATTTATTTTGAGACTATGTGTGTTTATGTATATAGTTAACTTTATTAAAATATGCCTTTATAATGAAACTATTATATGTGTGTCATATTCACATGTCAATATAAGCATATTGACTTTTTAAAAAAAATTATATTTTATTTATTTTATTTTTGGCTGTGTTTGGTCTTCATGCTGTGTACAGGCTTCCTCTAGTTGTTGCGAGCGGGGGCTACTCTTCTTTGCGGTGCACGGGCTTCTCACTGCGGTGGCTTCTCTTGTTGCGGAGCACGGGCTCTAGGCGCAGTGGGCTTCAGTAGTTGTGGAGCGCAGGCTCAGTAGTTGTGGCTCGTGGGCTGCAGAGCGCAGGCTCAGTAGTTGTGGCGCACGGGCTTAGTTGCTCCGCGGCATGTGGGATCTTCCTGGACCAGGGCTTGAACCCGTGTCCCCTGCACTGGCAGGCGGATTCTTAACCCCTGAGCCATCAGGGAAGCCCGCGTATTGACGTTTATGGAAAGTTGGTTACTGCAAGTGACTGGCAGTGGATGTATCTGAGCCATTCTTGTGCATAATCTTTAGTCCCTGGGAACCCCGAGGGACTAAGTGGGATTTAACCCCAACCAGCTTGGTTACTCAGAATATACCTGCAACCACCCTCCAGGTAAAGTTTCCTAGGAGCCAGAGTCTGGGAAACACCTACTGCTACTTTAGGTGCCTTGAAGCCATTGGCTGAAACACAGAGAAGGTATCACTGAATGGCTCCTGGGACATGACCGAATGATTCTTGTTTTGCAGAGCCATTTTATTTATTATTTATTTATTTATTTATTTATTTTTGGCTGCGTTGGGTCTTCGTTGCTGCGTGCGGGCTTCCTCTAGTTGCGGTGAGCGGGGACTACTCTTTGTTGCGGTGCACCGGCTTCTCATTGCAGTGGCCTCTCTTGTTGTGGAGCACGGGCTCTAGGCATGCGGGCTCAGTAGTTGTGGCTCGCGGGCTTAGTTGCTCTGTGGCATGTGGGATCTTCCCAGACCAGGGCTCGAACCCGTGTTCCCTGCATTGGCAGGCAGATTCTCAACCACTGTGCCACCAGGGAAGCCCTGGTTGATGTTTGATGGTGTCTTTTCCTATCTTTTTACTTTCAATCTATCTGCATCTTTATACTTAAAGTATGTTTCTTTAAAATAGTAATAGGTGATTCTTGCTTGGTTTCCTTAGTCCAGTCTCTTGGAATGTCTAGTCCTCGTACATTTAATGTTGAATTTAAGTCTACCATCTATTCTTTGTTCCCATATTTCTCATTTCCTGCCCTCTTTTGAATCAATCAAGTATTTTTTTTTATCATTCCATTTTATCTTCTATGTTAGCTTTTCAGTTCTGTATTATTCTTTTGCTTGTCTACTTAAGGTGACTGGTCAGGGCTCTCCAAAGTGAATTTCATATGTATTGTATTTGCTCCTCTTTCTCCTTCTTAATGGAAGGCCAGTGCTTCTCCCCACTCAGCCCAGGTGCTACACAAGATGCTGACTCTCAGTTGAATGGGCATGACTGGTGGGTACTAGGGTAATCTCAATCTCCATGACTGGTTCAGAAATGAGCATGTGACCCAATTGCAGGAAATAAAACTAGAAGAGAGATTTTCTGGAAGCTTCTGGGGAAGTTCTTCCTCACTGTATTGGAAGGGGGTATGGGACACCTCTTTCTCTCAGTGGACTGGACAGAAACGAGGAAGCATATGGCCCCTGCTATTGGAAGTCACACTATGACCCCCAGGGCAACCAGACTTAGGATGAAGCTGAATTGTGGCCAGCAGAGTGCAGAGCCTGAAGGAATCTGGGTCTTACTTGGCATTGTTAAGCTGCTATCTATGAACCAACCTTGAAGTGTACCTAACTCTTCATGTGAACAAATACATTCACTTATTTATTTAAGCCATCTTAGGTGGGTCTTATTTGATAGCTAAAAGCATCCTAACAACAGATACAAGAAGTATACATTACTTTTATATTCAGAAAAGTAATAAAGATCAATGTTTTAAAATGCCTAAGTATTAGGGATTTGACATTTACTTCCTAAAGCCACAGAAATAATTTTCTTCCTCCAGTTCATTCCTGCTTGACAATGGCTTTTGTTATCTACTATCTCACAGTGCTTTGTGGTTAGTTAATCTGTATTGCATTGAGGCACAGTGACCGTGACCCCAGCAGCCAGCACAAAGCTTGACATTTGTGCTAGGCTCTTTCTCGTAAGACAATAGTGGTTGATATGTTTGATTTCTCCCCAAGTAGGAGGCTACGTGAAAGCTGACCAAGTACACAGTGCTCTCTCGGGGAGGGCCCTATAACATCTCATCAACATAGGCAAGGAGACATTATCTTTAAAAGAAGAATCTGGAATGGCGCAGAGAGAGTGGTTTATCTTCTGAACAGGCCAAACTCTGGCTTGGTTAGGTGGATGGGCTCTTCCTTAAATACTGACATTAAATTAAATTAAATTCCTTAAATTCCTGACTCAGCTGAGGGGGCCTCTGAGGAAGGGGCTCACTGAGACAGGGGTACATGCAATTCACTTTATTCTTGTTGACAGTCTCCTTGGAAGAGGGGCAAACACCAGGACAGCCAACTAAGAGGAAAAGGTTTTCATAACAGGCATGCATGATGGAGGAGGCGTTACCTGGCCTTGTGACCCCTGTGAGCTGGCATGCGTTCTGGAGGCCAGTGCTTCAGTCAACGCCCGTGTCTCCAAGGAAATCCTAGAACAAAGGAATAACAAGATAAGCTCTTTGGTATTTGTGGGTGAAAAGTGCTGTCCTGGATGTTCAGGACTCCTTTTTATCCAAAAGGTAAGCAAGATAAGTAAATAGTCACACGGCATCAAATGTGGGGTCTGTCTTTAAGAAATGCAGGTTAATAAAGGATGTTGAGTCACAGCTAACAACTTGCTGAACAACAAGGTGAATTACAAAAGGTAAGATTAGGGTTTCAAAATTCTTTATTTTGTCATATAGGCTTAAAAGGGTACATGTTTATCTTCACCAAAAAAATCAGAGCAGGTACCAACAGGCCAGAGAGAAAGGATAAACTAGGTTCTTTCATAAGGTTCTTTGTAGACAAGATGGCAATGTGAGAGGCAAATGTTAGGATGTGGTTTGGAACATGCTGGTTCCACCAGCCAGGAGCTAATAGCCCCTAGAGCAGGGGTTCTCAGCCTTGACTGTACATTAGAATCACCTGGAAAACTATTATATGTCCTCATACGGCATCCTAGATTGATAAATCAGACTCTCTGGGGTGGGCGGCAGAGGGCAGGCCTCAGTGTTTTCTTTTTTTTTTTAAATTAATTAATTAATTTTATTTTTGGCTGCATTGGGTCTTCGTTGCTGCAGCTAGGCTTTTCTCTAGCTGTGGCGAGCGGGGGTTACTCTTCATTGCGGTGCACGAGCTTCTCATTGCAGTGGCTTCTCTTGCTGAGGAGCACGGGCTCTAGGCACGCGGGCTCAGTAGCTGTGGCTCACGGGCTCTAGAGCACAGGCTCAGTAGTTGTGGCGCATGGGCTTAGTTGCTCTGAGGCATGTCGGATCTTCCCGGGCCAGGGATCAAACTTGTGTCCCCTGCATTGGCAGGCGGATTCTTAACCACTGTGCCACCAGGGAAGCCCAAGCCTCAGTGTTTTCTAAACCTCTCCAGATAATTCCACCGTGGCAATTGAGAACCAGCTGCCCTTGGAATGGACCTTTCTTCCATCACTCTAAATTGCTGGGCCCTCTGGTTCCCCTCAGGACATAGGAGTTTCTGTTGTGTCAATAGGAGCACTGATGTTTCGACACAGCAGAACAAGTGGCATATGGGAAACCCCGTAATAGACATATTTGAGCCTTGAACATACTTCAGTTAGTACATGACATTTTTTAAAATTGAAGCATAGTTGATTCAGAATGTTGTGTTAATTTCTGCTGTACAGCAAAGTGATTCAGTTATACATATGTATACATTCTTTATATTCTTTTCCATTATGGTTTATCATACGATATTGAATATAGTTCCCTGTGCTGTATATTAGGACCTTGTTGTTTATCCATTCTATATATAATAGTTTGCATCTGCTAATTCCAAACTCCCACTCCACCCCTCCCCCAACCCTCTCCCCCTTGGCAAACACAAGTCTGTTCTCTATGGCCATGATTCTGTTTCTGTTTCACAGATAGGTTCATTTGTGTCATATTTTAGATTCCACATATAAGTGATATCATATGGTGTTTGTCTTTCTCTTTTTGACTTACTTCACTAAGTATGATAATCTCTAGTTGCATCCATGTTGCTGCAAATGACATTATTTCATTATTTTCTGTGGCTGAGTAGTATCCCATTGTCTATATGTACCACATCTTCTTTATCCATTCATCTGAGTACATGACATTTTTAACTTGTCCTCAGGATGTATGGGATGAGGGGAGATGATTTTTAGCAGAGCCACACTCGCTCGGTATGCAGATTCACTATGTAAGATCTGCAGGGCAGGGCAGGGCAGGGCAGGGCACTGGGTCTGTGTGGGTCTCCACTGCATCCCCGGGGCCCAGTCCAAATCAGACAGAGTATGGGCTCAATAAATGTGTGTCGAAGGATTGAATAACTGTTAGAGGAAATTTCTTGTTTCAAACATTTAACCTTTTGGAGGAGAGATGGTGAACATAAAATCAATTAAGCACCAAGAAGGTATTCAACATACTTTCCACAAAGTGATTCTGGGATATGTAATATATCCAACTATTCTCAGGGAATATGAAGAAGGAAAATAACAGAAACATCTACAAGTTTAAGATACTTCCCAGGTTCATAAACTAATATGAGTGAATCTGAATGAACAATTTCACTGAATTTATGAATAAAAAAAAAGTGGGGCAAATGTATCATAGTGGTCTGTACTCCATTTCACAGAGAGGAAAATTCAGCAGGCAGTGAGTTTGGGAGGGTCTGTTCTCAGTGTAATAATTACGTATCCAATCGTAGTTTCAATCCCACAGAGCATAAAATCACCAATAATAATTTCATGCTTACCGTCACTGACATGATAATAATGCAGGTGGATCGCATTTTTGTGCACCAGCTCCTATTACACAGCTCAGAAAAGGCTTTACTGTCTGAAGAGGAAAATCTACACAGCAGACCATAAACCTTTGAAGTTTACTTTAATCAAAAAACATTTACACAAATATCTGTGGGCTGTACCCCTTTTCTTAAATGGTTGCATCTCCTGTCTAAACACATACCTAAAAAAGTTTCAATCATGTTACAGTCCTTTATTTTAAAACCAATCTATATGTATTGTAAAAATTTCTAAGCAACAAAAAAATGTGAAAACTTACTCTTGCCATCCCGAGTTTTATCAAGAGTATCCACTACAAAGGAGTAAGGTGGTGAACTTTTGAAGCTCTTGTAAGGTATGTAAATCTGAAAAGGACTGTCACAGAAAAAAATCTGAATATTAAAGAGAAAGGACACTTACTTTAAGGATTTTATAATAGCCAGAGTTTGTCCTGCCTTTCATTCTATTTTTATTCTCTTTACAACTATCAAATTTGTAAACATTTTATCTATCACATAGGAAATCACCTAACAGATAGAAGTGCATTCAGTGCCACCTACTGGAAATATAAATATTCAATGATATAACTTGCATGAAATGTAAATATATAGTGTATTAATATACAACCAGTTTGTTCTAACAAAAGAATTTAAAGTTTCAACTTTAGGTATGGATAAAGAGACAGGAAATGGTAATGAAATAATAGTGTTTTCTAAAAATCAGTAGGCTAACTGGATTTTAGAGAAAATTCAAAGCTATAAACCTTAAAAATCTTTATAGTTTAGTGATTAACATCCTCCATTACATCCTCCATAAAAACAGACATTTTTTTCAAGCTATTGACAATATTTTTTGAAAGTTCAAGAATATTAAAATGATTAACCTTTTTCATTGAGCTCTCTGGTTCACAGCTTCTTTCACCATGGAAAAAGTGAAAGTGAAAGTGAAAAGTGAATTATATGGTCTAGTCAGGATGAGGATGTGACAGAGGCGTTGTCACCAACACTAGGAGGCTTATATTAGTTTACCTCTCAGCTGATGACAGAAGAGCCATTACAAAGGTGATTACCTTACTCCCAGGCTGGCTTTCACTGAAGTACTATAAAGGGTCATGGCCACACATCCTTTTTCAATGTCATGTGAGATGAAGTCCACCCAAGGATTACCTAGAAAATGTAATTTGATTCACCATTTACTATTTATTCAAGGTCCCAGACTTAGTGAAGTTACATGTTAATTTGGATATTTGTCTGGTAGAGAAGCAAATAATTTCTGTCTTGTGGAAAAAATCCCCCAAATGACAATTTCTGTCCCTGTTGGACAACAGTCAGATTTGTATATAACCCAGCAATCTTAACATTGCTAAAAATGCTCAGCTTCTCAAATGCTCTTAGAGCCAGTTTTCATATCTTACTGGTTTCCTCATTGAAACGGGACAGAACCCTATGGTCCTTCCCCCACCTCCCCGGCCCCGCCACCGCCGCCCCGTGTCCTCAGCCTGCCTTTTGTCTGTGAAAAAACTTTAGCCAAAGAATAAGTTTAATCAGAGAAGTGAGAAAATACAGAAACAAAGGAAAACAGTCAAAGGAGACCAATAATATGTATAGCTGATTTACTTTGTTATAAAGCAGAAACTAACACACCATTGTGAAGCAATTATACTCCAATAAAGATGTTAAAAAAAAAAAGAGACCAATAATAATAGTTTAGTCATTAAGCATAGTCAAGGACTTTACTTCCTCCTCAAGGGCTATAGATAATATTCTGAGCCATATCCTGTGAGCTGTCTTATAGAGACTGAAACCCCCATCAGGTGGAAGAAGTCAACTACATGATGACCAAACTGTAGCCATGACATAAGCTGCCACAATTCCAAGAATTGGCCTCAAGAAAATGGGAACAAACCGACCCCGGAACTGAAGATTAATTGTACTTAAGATGACGCTGGTCAGACCACCAATGACCAATTTCAAGATGCCTGTCAGAGCTGTTGGGGCTGTTTCTGCATGTAGCCCCCTCCCTCCCTCCGTTTATAAAAGCTCTTGCCCCCTGGTTGTAGGTGGTGGGATTCGGCCTTTGGACAGGAGTCTGCATCCCCCACCCCGGAGGCCAACATCCAAAATAAAGCACACTTTCCTTTCCACCAACTTTGCCTCTTTATTGGTTTTTGAGCGGTGAGCAGCTGGACCCCACTTTCGGTTACATCATCGGTTAATAAATTGAATTAAATCTTTGTCATGTGTTCATTTTATTCACATGAGTCATGTAACCTTTTGAAAATTATATTTGGTCAGTTTTGAAGGTCATCCACTGAGATGTTTGAGGGGATTAACCCAACGGAGACAAATTAAATCTATTTGCCTGCACATCTTTTCTTGGCTTCTGAAGTGAATCCTGGGTGGCAACAGAACTTTAAATTTTCTGACTCTCTAGTTCTTTTTTTCTTTTTCTACTGATATTACGTATTTGTTTTTATGTCTGGCTTGTACACCTTCAATAAGTTAGTCTGAATTGGTGTCAGCAATGATTGGGGATTTGCTCTTATGGTTTATTTGGTGATCTCTGATGGGTGTATAATGAAGACCTGTTCTCTGTTGGGTGGAAGATGACAGAGAATCCACTTAGTAGTCTTCTTTCTTTTTTGTTTTTGCTCTTTTTAAAAAAATCCATTTGTCTATTTGCAACCTTAAATCAATTAAGAACTACATGCTCACTGGAAGAAAAATAACTCTAAGTTTTTGTTTCTGGTTCACTTCTGATTTGTAGCCAATAGACAAAGCTAGAAGCTCTCCCTCTGTTTGTGTGTCTGCATGTCTATAATTAAGAACCTTTACCTCTTGTTGTGTAAGAGAAATATCTTCCTAACACTGGAGGGTATTAAAAAACTAGATTGGTTTATAAAGATAGTCACTTACATGAATCAAATATTCCCTCAAATCCCAGAAGATAAAGAAACTGAACCTCCTCCGGTATTTTGTGTGCTAGAGTATTAAGAAAAATGTTTTTCTTACAGAAATCATTAGCTAGGAAACATTTTAAGAATTCAAGTTCACATAAGGATAGTCCATTTCCAGCATCACCTGGAAACTTGTTAGAAATTAAAATTCTTGAGTCCCAATCCAGACTGACTAAATCAGAAACTCTGTGGGTGGGACTCAGCAATCTGTATTTTCAACAAGCCCTCAGATCGTTCTGATATACACTAAAATTTGAGAACCACTAATCTGGGGAAAACTACTTAGTTCAACTCACTGCTTACTATTGACTAAAAGTACCAGATTTAGTGAAGTCACATGTTAGTTTGTAGATTTCTATACTATAGAGATGCCAGTAATTTCTGTCCAGTGGAAAAGATAGCCTCAAAGGTTACGGTTTATGGCCTTGTTGGATGTTCATCAGATTTGTGTCTAACTCAGCAAGCTTATACTAACATTGCCTAAAATATATACTCTTGGAATTAGTTTTAACATCTAACTGGTTTCTTTACCAATTAATTAGTTGAATAAAATCTTTGACAGGTGTTCAATTTATATTTACATAGAATAATGTTTTTAAACTTTTTGAAAATTATTGTTAGTGTATTTCACTCTGTGGCGGTAATGAGCCCTAGTACTGTACTAGGCAGTGAGTGCCTTGACAGCAGGACTGTGTCTGGTTTTGCTCAGTATTTTATCCTCACATCAAGCACAGTGTCTGGTACATAAGCTCTAAATAAGTTTTTGTGCAGTCAATAAACACTACCTAAAAGGTATTTGATTTTTTTAAAAATAATTTATTTTTGGCTGCGTTGGGTCTTCGTTGCTGCGCATGGGCTTTCTCTAGTTGTGGCGAGCAGGGGCTACTCTTCTGTTGTGGTGCGAGGGCTTCTCATTGCAGCGGCTTCTCTTGTTGCGGAGCACGGGCTCTAGGTGCGCGGGCTTCCGTAGTCGTGGCTCGCGGGCTCTAGAGCGCAGGCTTAGTAGTAGTGGCGCACGGGCTTAGCTGCTCCATGGCATGTGGGATCTTCCCAGCCCAGGGCTCAAACCCATGTCCCCTGCATTGGCAGGTGGATTCTTTAACTACTGCACCACTAGGGAAGTCCAAGGTACTTGATTTTTAAAACAGGAATTTCAGAACTGGCCCATTAGTATAATTCCTGTTGTTTTAATTAACTTTGTCTGTTTCTTAAGGGATTTTTCTGGGGTTTGTTATCAGGGACCCCGAGGCTAAAAGGTGATTGATAAAATAGGAAAGGGGAATTTTGTTCAAGATATTCTCTGAGATCTGTTGGTTGTCGACCTGAGTCCGATTAGGAGTGGTTATTTTAGAGTCAATCCCAGCATAGGTTGTTTGGTTGCCGTTCAGTTGCGGAGAGCACTTGCAAACAATACTGAGTGATGTGCCCAAAGGGATCACTGGATTTTGTTACTTTATAATATGAACAGGAAGTAACAAACACTTCATGGATAATGTGCCATCAATAAGAAAAGGAACCAAATGGAAGGGTGAATGGTTTTAGGTAAAATCGGTTTAAAGCCTATGCCTGACAAAAGGGGAAGCATTAGTACTATTTTCACGTATGATTTAGCTTGCCTTTGGAGTGAACATCTATCGTTTTCTTCTTCCCGTGGTTTTCCTTTAGGCCTCCTGCTTTCCAGGTGGCCTGGGGGCAACGGTGGGTTGTTAACCAGTCATCCCCTTCTCCACTCAACTCCATACAGTGGTGCATTTCTATCCCATGCTAAATAGATTTCTGCCTCCTGGAAAATTTAATCCCGAGCAGAATGATAAACAAGGGGATCTAAGCATTACCAAAGCGGCATCCAAAATGACTGGCCATGACTTCCTGATTGAGATCCCTGGCCTAGTTTCATCCCTTTGGTATTGCCTGCTTCTTCAGCTTTTCCTTCCATTCTGTGTCTTTCCATTAATTCCTTTTTGCTTAAATTAGCTAGATCAAGTTTACGTGGCTTACAACCCAACTGTCATAACTGATATCACACCTGTTTTCCAGATGAAGTGATTTAATAACCCAAGTCCCACGCTCAGTGGTCATGTCAACTTCTAGCTCGTGGCTCTCTCTTCCAGATGTTGGTGTAGCACGAGTTTATAGTGCTCCTTTAGTGGAATTAAAGAGCATCTGACTTTTATCGAAGAAATGAGTTCTCTGTCACAGAGGGCTTTTCCTACTGAAAACTTATTCACAAGGGAAAAATATTCTCAATATACTTCTAGAAATGACAATCAATAAGTCTTTGTTGACTAATTAACATTCAATTTATTTTAATTATATTGTTTGATCTAATGGAGTATCCTGGCAGGACAGAAGGGTTAAACTAAAAATCCCAAAGAGATACCTTAATAATCTTATGCAATGTAAAAAGAACAACCTGCATGCAAACTAACAGAAGAAAAGTACTTTATTCATTTATAATATCATTTTGTAAACAACCACACTGTGCATTTTTAAATTTAATAATAACAAACTTTTTTCCTATGGATTTATAGCAAACTCTATATAAAGTCAATGAGTTAATACAAGAGTGAAGATGAATAGGGCAGAATAATTTCCGAAAATGTTAAATTACAGCACTTGATACAAACACAGATAACTATCTGTACCATAAAAATTTACATGCCACAAAACACTCATTTATAATTTTAAATATGCAGTAAAACACATTTATAAAAAAGCATCAACGTTAATTTTATTATAAACCAGTGAATTACTCAGAGGAATATTTATTAAAACTTACTAAAAATCAGTAAATACTGCAACTGAGGTAAAAATTTATAAGTAAACAAAACTATCATTTATAAGGGCCAAAAGTAAATGGAAGGGCAGACAACACTTTCTGATGACTATGTCTACTCCTTGATGTTCTGAAGCAGTTTCAGTAAATGTGACTCAATAACCTGTTGAACTAGAACACACAGGTGATCAAGACAACAGCATGTTGATTACAAAATTTTAAAAACTATCAAATTCAACTTAACATCACCAACTTTTTCCTAAAATAATTTCTAATTAGGATATAATCATAGTCTGAGGGCAATAAGATTACAATGCAATACTTCAAACTTAGTCTGTCACTGACTTTAGTAATTGTCCAAGTTACTGGGTTTTCTGTTCTTGGTTTCTAAATTTTGAAACTGAAGGAGAGTCCAGAATACAAGGTTGTTCTAAGGAACAGAGAAAGGGCAACTATAAAGCGTTTCATAAATAGTTTGCTATGAAATGTTAAACACATCTTGTAAATAGGTGTACACGTATCCTCCAGCAACTAATTATTTGGGTTGGTGAAAAGTAATAGTAACAAACTCATTTCTAGACTTCGTAGGAATCTATTGATTTTGCCCACAGCTGAAAGTATATGTCAGGAGTTAGGATAACATGCATGTTCTATAACTGCAAATGATGAGAACAGTTTGGACCACTGGTTTGTATTATTATAGGACTTTACTAAAATGAAACCTGAGAGTTCTAAACCACTTACCACTTCTATAGCCCAAGGCTACAGCTAGATCCATAGAATTGTATCCAGAGTCAGTTTCAATTGTTGGGTCAGCTCCATTTTCTGTACCAAAACAGAGGAATCTACATAAATAAAATGAAAATATGGATATGTTTGTCTATCACTGGCTCATGTGCAAATAGCGGGACAGATTTTCAGCAAATCTGGAAGATTTTCAGGATGGTCTGACAAAGTAGAGTACACAGAGTGCATAGAATTCACTCTGGTGGGTCAGAGGGAAGACACTTCAAACATAGAGGCATCCTCTAGAGCAACTGAAACTAATACACCACTACAGACAGCACTCAGGCTTAAAGACACTGTGGACAGAGAAGAGAGCCGAGGATTCACATGTGATCCCTAAAAGGAAAGCAACAAGGGCAGATACTGCGATTGCAGGCGTGCTGTGTGATGGAGCTACGGCTTATACAGGAACCTTAGGGCAGCAGGTGCTCCAGGGGTGAATAACGTATTTAATAACAGTTCAGGATTCTCCTGAGGCTAGCTTGTAAAAAATAATGTCTTCGTGTGGCGTTTTCTAAATATTTCCACTTTTATCTGCTTACCTAAGAGCATTTTTACACATTTCACATGATTTCCATGTACAGCGTAAAGCAAAGGCGTCCCTCCATTCTGCAAAAGGAAAGGTGATTTAGTTTTTCAAGGTGAGCAAGATTCAAATAATTTAATGCTCCTGTGAATTGGCCATGTAAAAGCAGTTTAAGGTAATTTTAATATTTTGTGAAGAATACTTAAATCAGAATAATTGAGTTTAGGACATTAACTTCTTCTCCCAGCTGTTTAATTAACTAATGTAATTAATTATTCTTCCAAGGGTTTAATAAAACTTATTATGTCTCCCCAAACCAAATAAATCCTAGAGTTTGTTCCAGTAATTTAAACATCAGTATTACAGACTCACCCAGTCATATTCATTTACATCAACTCCACAATCCAGCAGCATTTTGACAATATCTGTGTAGCCCTTACTACAAGCTAATGACAGTGCACTTTCTCGACCTTTTCCTAAAAGCTGGGGATCAGCACCCTGCAGTGGGAAATAGAGATAAAAGACTTTTCAGTTTATGAAAACAAGAATATTGTTACTTCTGTCAATATAATTACAGTTCAACACTTCGGTCAGGTAATGTTCTGGGGTTAATAAAGAAAGAGCACAAACTTCTATTCCTGGACGTTCTGTTACCAAGGTTGTCTGAAGGCCTGCCTTCCTCCCTCTACCTCAATCCTAACTATCTTGTCACTTTGGAGTCAAATTATATCTTCTCCAAGAAGCTTCTCCTACAGGGCTGACAGGACTTTTGTTCCCATTGTGCTTAGTGGGGGCTGGGCATTCACTTCTCTCTCCATGCTTCATGGACGACTAGACTTGCCTGCTCAACCAGATGCAAGTTCCACAAGAATATGAAGAGCATGTAAACAGTTTTTGGATCCTCTACCATTACATCTAGCTGGCTGGAGATGTAAAAACTTTACTAAATACTTAACTGAACTTAAGTAACTGTACATATACATTTTCTGAGGCATTTTCCTTACATTCTGAAGTAGAAACTCTACCACAGCTATTTGCCCGTGTGCTGCAGCCCACATCAGAGGAGTAAATCCTTCTTCGTCCGTGTGATTGATAACATTTTCTATTTAAAAGAAAAGCAATTTTTGTGATCTAATTTAACAACCACATATTAATATCGCTATGAAAATACTGGCATTCTAAAAAGGTGACTATATTACCCAATGAGGTTCACGTTGTGCTGACTTGTGTTCACTGAAGTGCTGTGTGTTTTTGCAATTTGCAGTCTCAATGTATTAAACTGTGCCTCAATGTACGTAGCTGAGCTCAAATAGCATATTATTTAAAGTATAAACTACCAGACACAACATAATGCTAGGTACAGGGCAGTCCACAGAACGCTGGACTCAGAATCAGGAGACCAGAGTTTGAATCCTGACTGTCACTTTCTAGCAGGGTGATTCTGGGCATGTCATTTAATTCCTCTAATATCCAGAATACTACCTTACTACCTTGCTTATCTCAGTAGTTAGCTGGGAGGATCACAATAAAAATGAGGTTATACAATAGCCCTTAGCATTACATAAATACATATTATAAAAAGCCCCAAATTAGTAAAGCTATTTTTACTCTCTAGCCAATACTGCTGCCTTTGAGTTTCTTAAAATTTTCGGTGGTTTGCTAACATAATATAATATGAATGAAGACTGAATAATCTGAAACACATTTCTATGCAATTCTACCTCAAAACCCATTTTGTTCCCTAGATTCAGTCTACCAGGTATAAAGTCCACAGTTTTTTCCCTAATTTATTTAGTAGATTGAGAATAAAACCTTCAAATGTTTATAAACAAATAGGAATATAATATGAAGTCTTTCTTATAAAAGAATGACATGATTAAAAAAAAAACACTCTTTAATCATATGCCCTGCATTCAACTGATAATGTTGGGACAATTGGCTAACTTTTTGAAAAATGAAAATAAAAGTAAAGCTCCACCTTTACCTCATTACACCAAAACATATTCCACATGGGTCAAAGATTGAAATGTAAAAAAGAAACCACAGAAGTTCTAGAATAATGTATGAGTGAATTTATTTATAATCTTGGAATAGGAAATCTTTTCTAAGCAAGATATAAAACTCAGAAGTCACAAGGAAAAAAATAAATTTACCTCTTAAAAATGTTAAGCCTGTGTTTGAAAACATCATAAAGTCAAAGGAAAAATGGCAAACTGGGAAAAAACTAGATTCAACATAAACAAAAAGTGAACTTCTTTAATTTAGGTAAGAGTTCATATAAATCAATATAAAACAGGCAGTTCACACAAAAAGAAATTCAAATATATCATAATTTTAAAAAGGCAAACAAAACCAGTATGAAATACCATTTTTCACCCATAAGATTAGCAAAGATTAAAGTCTGATAATATTCTGTGTCAGTGAGGGTATGGGGAAGTAGAAACTCTAACTCTGGTGTGAGGACAGGGCAAACATCTGGCAATGTATATAAAAATAAAAATTCATATACCTTTTGACCCAGCAAATATACTTGTAGGAATTTAGCCTATGGATATACTTTAAAAGAATGCCAACAATATTGTTATTTAATAGAAATAAACTGGAATCAACTACCATCAGAGGAACTAGTTGAAAAATAAAAAACATAGTATATGCATATACAATACAATGCAAAATCACAGACCTATTAAACAGAATGAAATAGACCTTTATGTGCTTATATGGAAAGATCTCAAAATTTAAGTGAAAAAAGTAAAGCGCAATGCAGTGTGTATATTTTCCCTCTTGTGTAAATTTAAAAAAGCACATACATACTGTACTCTCACATATAGCCCCAAGTATAAATATTTTCCAGAAAAGTCTTCTGAAAATATAAGAAACTTATAATGTTTGCTTCTGCAGAAAAGGCGAGGGTGGTAAGGGAAGCTTTAACTTCTATACCTTATATTACTATTTTTTTTAAAGTATCTATTGGGTTATCTGCCTGGTGAGATTATGCAACTATTTTTTTTTGTCTTTATACTTTCTTGTATAAAAAGAAAACAATAACAAATCTGATAAATCCTATTAAATTTGTTTTAAATACATCTAAAAAAATAGGCTGGTACCTTGTTCAATACGAGTAGCCAGGTAGAGCATCTCTCCCTGAGCAGCCAACTGGTGAACAGACAAAGCTGAAACAATACCATAAAAACTTTCATGTATATCTGTAGGTATACTTTCATCATCTCATTGTTCATATCTGTGTAGCAATTTTCCTTTCCAAAACACAAACTATCATTTTATTGTTTAAAAAAATCTAACTTAAAATATAGCCTAACATTTGCAGATGTCAGAATTACCTTAAATATCTAAGAGTCTGAGAATTGACTCATATATGTTTAAGGCAATTCTGACATCTGCAGTGTTATTATCAGTGAATATGCAAATTGTTTGATTATTAACAATGCAAATTGTTACTGATCTTATCAATTAAAGAAATGGTTTAGGTACTTAATTTTTAACAATGGTATCTCTTTATCCAAACTTACAAGGAAATATAAGGAAGTTGGGTCTAAAAGACTCTTGTTTTTTAATTGACTGTATTCATTTAAGTCCCAAATATCATTATTTCAAGAGGCCATGGGTATTCCTTAACTTTAGGAGGACTAAGATAGTAAATTAAAAACTAGCTGAGAGGAAATTCTTGAGTACAGACCTATTTGTGGCTAATTAGCTGTGTGACCATGGAGACCTGATTAAAGATTTTTGTCTAACATGAGGTATGTGAACCACATGATCCCTAGTTGTTTTTTTCAAAAATTCTATGGTTGGGGAATTCACTGGTGGTCCAGTGGTTAGGACTCGGCGCTTTGACTGCGGGGCCCCGGGTTCAGTCCCTGGTCAGGGAACTAGGATCCCATTAAGACTCTCGGTGTGGCAAAAAAAAAAAAAAAAAAAATTCTATGGTTGGAATATTTTAAGACAATCTCTTTATTTTAAAACAAAGCCAAACAGGTACTGTTCTATGACAGTTCATCTTAAAAATCAGTATCACTTGATCCTTGATTTAGGATGATATGACTGGGTGGCCTTAATACAGAAAGGAAAGCAATTGGGAGGCATATGCAAATTTACATAAATAAAACAGAAGTGGCTCTTAGGTGGAGTTAGAGTCATGAACTCTTTCTGGCTTACCTGCTACAGCATACAATTCAAAATCAGGAGGGACACAGTGTTTCCAAAGTAAAAACATATATTTCACCATGCTTTAGAATACAGACGCATTTATGTTATATTCTCAAATATAATTCCTAACATCAAATTGCTAACTGGTTTCCTCTCATTAAGAAACCCGTACTATATAGAATATTTTCTAGTTTACAGAGAAAACCCTTCATTTTATTTCTTCTAGAATAATTCTACATTAAAAAAATTGTAAATTCAAAGTTTTTATAGAGGTGATTTCGTATTCATATTATTATATTCAAATTCGAAATTATAGTAGACATTGCTCAGCTTTTACTACAAACCATTTGTTGATCAGTGATCTAGTTTATAAAATGCACTCCAAGAACACAAAAACACTCACAGTGTCTTGCTTTGCACAAAGTTCAGAATAACTCAGTTTTTATAGTAAAATTATGAAGGTTTTAAGAATTAATATTTCAATCTGTATTTGTTCTCAACAGAGAAACATAAAACATGAAATATTTGAATATGCAATAATACGTGAGTTTTAAATTACTAAAACTATCAGGACATCACTTAAGCTTTCCAAAATAGAATATGCATTTAATGAAAATAATGTTTCAAAGCCAAACTCTTGAAACCATTACATTAGTAATAACAATATTTTAATACATCAGTGGTAAATACTTACAATTTGCTAACAGAGGTGTGGTTGAGACCTCATTTCCTCTGTGTTTGTTGGTTAAAGTAGTTGACTGTTTTATGGGTGAGAAGTGCTTTGTTGTAGAGGGAGTGTAGACATGCCTTACTTGAATTCCCGGAGAAGGAGATGTATGGATACTGCATTCAGCTACGTAAAATTAATTTAAACACATTAAAACAATATTTTAACAACAAAGCATTTCAAAGTTCTATGTCAATGTTTACATTAAAAAAGAAATACAAGATGTATAATATCTTCAACTGGTTCTCAAGTGATACTATTTTTTGCCATAAAAAATCTGTACAAGTTCCAGAAAAAAAAATCAATATTAATCTTGAGCAATTTTATCCAGAGATTAGTTTTTTTTATTCGATAGATTGTTATAAAAGTAAATCTACAATATGATGACAGATTTCACTGTATTAAAGCATTGGAAGCTAATGCCAATCACATATTCATGGAGTTAATTCATTTACAAAAGGCACAAAATTTTTTTCTCCTATAATTTTAAAAGGTACGATAATAAACTTTATTAGAGAATTTGTAAATAAACAAAGGTCAAGGAAGAAGTAAAAATCAACATGTACTTATTATGGACATTATATAACATGAAATTATTTCATTTTGGTTTCTATGAGATTCTAGAAAATCATAATTAAAGATGACTTCCAAACTCTTCGCAAACTCAAAATCTCATGATCAGAAAGGGAAAAAAATAAAAAATAAAAAAATAAATAAACAAAAACAAAACAAATGCAGATATTTATACCATAACTTTCAACCTTTAAATAGGACAGATGCCACCTCCAGGTCAGAGTTAACTTGATCTTGAATATTTTTACTATCTTCTTCATTTAAGGACTTCACAAACCGAGAACAGACATTCATATCAAATCTGTTAGGCAGTATGAATTTCATCCCCATGGCAACACCCTGAGCTGATCCTTCTTCTGCATTTGAGTCCAGCTGATGTTCTATTTTAATGTCTGGCATGCCAGTTAGACTGTAACTGCTGGGGCACTCTTCTACTATCAGCTGGGCTCCAATATCCAGATTTGCTGATGTAGCCATGATTTCAACTGTAGTTTCAATAATTAAAACATTTCTTCATGATTTCCCCTTGGTTTTATAAGAATGGCATACAGTGTATTCTTCAAATTTGGGTATTAAAACATCTGAAAGAAAAAAATTAAAAGTATTATATCAACTTAATGTATACAAAATAATCATTTTCAATCATGTATGCAAACAGTGCTCTTATTAGCACGTATACATAATAGAAAGCATACAATCTCCAGAGGTAGAAAAACCTGGGTCTGAATCCAAGCTTCACCATTTATTAGCTGTGTGAATCTGTACAAGTTCCTCAATCTCTCTAAGCCTCAGTCTCACTTGTAAAATGGGTATACACCAGTAACCTCACAGGACCCTGGCAAAGACCAAATGAAATACGGTAACATTCTCACCGCCATCACTAGGTCCCAACAAATTTTACTTATCCTTTTCTCCCCTTTCCTATTCCTGAATATTGCCAAATGGATTTTTAAAAAATCAGGCTAACAACAAAAATAAGCTTTCATGTAAGAACTTTAACCTCTAATCTGAGGTTCATTTTTTAACATGCTGTTAAAATTTGAATTTAAGAAAAGATAGAACTCATGTTGTACCCAAGTCTATCAGCATCTACACTATCCATGATTCCTGGATAGTGAAAGGCTTTACAAAGTTTTGGTTATGATGAACTGAAGACATACTTATTAATCAGTTTTTGTTCAGATCAAGTGTTAGCAACTTAATACAGGTTTTTATGAAAAATAAAGTGTACAGATTATGGATTGGCTTCCTTTGCTTTAGTATCTCTAGGACATTATAATCTAAGTATAATTTTTGGTCCCAATATTTGTAATAAGTATTAAGAAATTAGAATTATTGATTTTTTTCCAAATATAGATTGTCAAGACATGAACTCAATAAATGCGAACTCTCAGAACAGAGGTTAGAAGCACACCTGTTACTGAATCATTTACTATTGTTTTAAAATGAGTTTTCAGTAAGGTAATCACTGGCACTTTCCTATGGGCCTTAATATAATTTCAAGAGAAATTTCATTATTGTACCTAAAATTGCTTCTAAAAAAAGGAAGAACTCCAAGGCATATAATTGTCTTACACATATAGTCACTGAGATAAGAGGAAAATTAATAGCATCCAGTAAATTTTTTCATGTTAGGGCTTACTGCCTCAGAAACTTTGAGGGTGCAGGGTGTTTTAAAATTGTAATTAATTGGGACTAAAAGAGAAAAGTGCATTAAGGACCACAGTGGAGCAAAGGTTGGCAAATCATACATTTATAGATAATCACTTTTACAGTTTTAAAACATCTTCCAAGATTGATCTTTATAACAATCCTTTGTAGTCAGGGCAGGTAATCATTATGTTCACTACAGAGAAGAGAAAAGAGGAGCTCACGACTCCATCACCCTGTTCGTTAAAAGAAAAAGCAGCACTAAACTAATCCAAAACTTCCAAGGGAGAAAGAGTTGAAGAAATAATAAACGATAATAATAAAAAAGAAAGTTAACAAGTAACAAAGTCAACACACTTCAGCAAACGGTAAGGAGACTAAAACAGAAAATGAGTTGTGATTCAAATGGAGGTGGAGGGGCAACGCAGAGGTCTTTAAAAGTATATTACAAGATATGAACTGTGTTTCCTGAGGGAAGAGCCATCTCCCACAGACTCCTACCCAGAGTTGGGTGAAGTGCAACTCCCGAGCTTGCTCAGCACCCGCATATATCTTTATTTTAGCATTTATCATTCTCTTGAAAATTTCCATTTAAACTCCTAATAAATTGAAAACTCCTCTAGGATGGGGGGGAGCCACTCTTACTATTTTTTGCACACAAAACAGTGCTTGGTGCTATCACGTACCCCATAAATATTTTCTGATCTGAACCTTAACAAAGGTTCGTATTCTTTTCTATCCTGAAATGACCCTGCAAGATGCTCAACAAACATCTGCTGATTATATCTGGCTTTCCGTTCCCAACATCACTACCAACTAGCTGTGCAACCCTGGACCGATAAATCATATACGTTTCCTAAGACTCATTTTATTCAGATAAGATGAAGATGGTTGAAATAGGTATCTCTAATATTCTTTCCAATTCTAAACATCTTCCATGTTACAAATCAGGGTTTAGAAATGGAATTACCAGTCTTTGAGGGAAGAAGAGCAAATGTACTCGGGGGAGGAGGGAGTGGAAGCAGAACGCTTATCTTGGCACCACTCCAGAGAGGAGAAGCAACACTGACTGGTTAAGCCATAATTTGGAAGTATAAGAGAAGAAGGGGAAAAAAAAAAAGATCGAGAAGAGGAGGCGGTGAGAAAAAGAGGTAAGGCCAAGGAGAGCTAGGATCACCTCAATCTGTCAGAGCCCAGGGATAAGAGGAGAGAGACCCTAACGAAATAAAACGGGCAACTGGGTTAATCCACAGTGGGTGCTAGTAACAGGAGCCCCCCGGTTCTTCCTCATCCTGGAGTTGTCCTACAAGGACAGGAAGGTGCTATAAAAATGAATGATGCCTCACAGGCCACAGGTGTCCCGGCGTCCCAGGACAGGAACCCGCTGGAGGGGGAGACTGTTGCAGGGAGGGAAGTCCGCTCTGTCGCCTCCCGCCAACTCTGCCCGAAAAATCCCAGCGCGGCTCCGGTAGGGAGGGCGGAAACTCTGGCTCAACCGCGGCGGGCTGGTCCCGGGGATAAGGGCCGGAGGCCGACCGTGTGGGAGCGCAAGTCCTGGCGACCGCCTTCGACAGCCCACAGCGAGTCGGGCCTTCCCATCAGCGGCCAGATACAGGGCAGGGCCCCACGCCCCGGCTTGTTTTGACCGCGACGTCACTTCCGATTTCTTCTTTCGGTTTCCGGCCAAAAAACGTGCCGCACCGGTGAAGCTGTTGCAGGGAGGGACTTCCAGGTATTTTCCCGCCGCTGCGCGATCCTTACTGCCCCAGTACTATAGAGACAGCGTCCCTTCGGCTACAGCTCTGGTTCCCTAGCGCCAGGCCTCGGTCTCTCCCTCCGGCCACGCCTCCTCCTCCCCATCGTCCCGCCCACCGGGCTCGCCCCTGCGCACCAGGGCTGCGTGCGTCTCGGGAGTCTGCGCCATCACGTCACCTTCGTGCGACGCGTCTCGCCGTTCTGTTCGTGGCGTGTTTCGGCGGCTCCTTCAAGGATCCGCGTGACCTTCCGCATGTTCTACCGCACAGTCCGGGGAGGGGGCTGGCGGAGTCCAAGAACTTCTCCTTGAGGCCGGGGTGTCTCGGCGGACCCTCCGGACCCATCGGAGGTAGGTGAAGGGGGCTCCCAATGGGGGTGGCCCGGACTCAACATCGGGCCTTCCTTGGTATCTAGCATGCTCCTCTGGGGTTTCCCAGTCTCCGCGGAATAGCTAAACTCAGGATCCCCGCAATTTAGCTTCGACCTACATTTTCCCTCTCTATAGTCACGTCACGTCCACTCCTACTGTCCACCGTTATTAGTCCCCGGAGTAAGCCACACCCCTTTAGGCTGATCTCCATCTCTGTCTTTGCTTATGAGGTTCCCTCAGTTTGCAGTGCCCAGCCATGTTAAATGGTTTATTCGTTTTAATGTTATACTTAAAGGCCCAGCTGAAATGCACACTTTGAATCTTTCTGGCAGCCGCCAAGTTAGAGTTAAAAATCGCTTCTGAGCGCTCCGTGTTCTGTACGTTACTTCTAGCATACATTTGGTATTCTGCATTGTGATGGAGTAGTACCTGTTTTTCATTTAGTCCCAGTTTCTCAGCCTCTAACCTCTCCCTGATCATTTTCTTCCTATTCATTTTCACATCACTTGCATCCGTGCCTTTGCTTTGTCTGTCTTGCTTCCCCTCCCCTGCCTCTAATGCTGTTCCTCACTTTAATCTGGCAAACCACTGTTCCTGTGCCTCACTTTTTCCTTCTAAAGCTTTAAACGATTTCTTTCAAGGCAGAGTTATGTACTCCTTTGCCTATACAGCTGACCCTTGAACATTGCGGGGGAGGGGGAGGTTTAGGGGCCCCAACCTTCCCCTGAAGGATAACTTACAGTGGGCCCTCCATATGCGTGGTTCCTCCTTATCCAGGTTCCTCCACATCCTAGGTTCTGCTTGTGCATTCAAAAAAACGGAAATTCAGTAGTACTGTAGTACTTATTGAAAAAAATCTGCCTCTAAGTGGACCCACGCAGTTCAAACCCGTGTTGTTCAAGGGTCAGCTCTGCGGTAGTAAGGGGCGAAGGCCCACAGGCTAGATCTGGCCGAGTGTCTGTTTTGGGGTATTCAGTGAGCCAAGAATGATTTTTATAGATGAATATTTGATGATAGGAAACACTAACTTTGAACCAGAGAGAGTGAAATGTTTTCCCCCTCCTCCAAAAAGTCCCATTCCTTTCATTCATAAACAAAATACTGAACTTATCATTATTTGGGGCGGTTTCCTTAGTAAAAAAATTGGGACGTTTTTCTTTCATGCTATATAAATAACTACATAATTTCCTCCATTTTGCCTGTTGGCCTGCGAAGCTTAAAATATTTATTATTTGTCCTTTTACAGAAAAACTTCGTGGACTTGTGCTCTATAGCAGTGTTCATACAATAGACACCACCTGTGATTTTAATTTTGTTTCCCATATAACCCAGCACAATGCTTCCTTTCCTTCCACAAATATTCTTTGAGCACTTGTTTTTAATCTTTCAGATATGAAATGTTCAATTTAATGGGAAAAAGAGGTCATTAAAAATGCAGTGTGATTATGTGCATTGACAGAAATACAGAGTCTTGCAGGATTATAGAAGACAAGCCCCTGACCCAGCTTAGGAAGTGAGAGGTTTCTTGGAGGATGTGATCCTTGAGTTGAACTTTAAATGATAAATAGGAAGTAGGTAGAAAGAGGTCATTCCTGCCATAGAGGACAAATGAAGAACGACATTGAGACAAGAAAGAGCATGGTGTGTTAAGGGAATAACGAGGTGAAGCTGGAAAGGTAAGCAAGGGCAAGATCACAGAGGGCCATGTAAAGGAGCTTGCACCTTCTTTTTTGGGCAGTGTTGGGCTTTGTAGCAAAAGCCAGATTTGCATGGTAGTTAGGTAACTCTGGTGGCTATTTGGAAGGTAGGTAAGGGAGTCAGAGAGACCTTTAGATGAGAAGATGTGAATTAGAGCAGTGGAACTAGGTGGAGTGGACATGATGGAGTTCAGAAAGATTTGGGAGGTAAAATCAGCTCTTGTTAACTATTTGTATGTTAGAAGTGAGAAGGAAGGACAAGTCAAGGCTGATTCCAGATGCCAGTTACCAGCTGAAATGAAGAATATTGGAGTACATGAAGGCACTGACCATGTCTGTTTCACTCACCATTGCACCCCAGTGCCTAAAACAGTGTGTCCTACACATTATAGGTACTTCAGTGAACAGAAAACTTTTTAAATCATCGATTGCCATGTTTCATCAAAGCCTTTAAAATGTGTCACACCTATTTATTTTGGTGTTACTGATACGGTGTTTTCAGGCTTTTGGGAAAGATGAGTTGCACCACTGAATCATTCCTCTGATATAATTGACTCTCTGTTGCAACTGAATGGTTCTGGAAAGACATTTCGGCCTAGTTACATGTCAGTTAAAGTTTTAATTTTTATTGTGTCACTTTAATTTAGAATTTAATTTCAGAATTGCTTTATTCTTGTTTCCTTTCTTACTGTTTAAACCTTTTAAAATTAACTTAATTTTAAGCTTCTACATCAGAATATTAGATTTTTATTTTAAGCTTTTAAATTTTAATCTTCTGCATTAGAATATTAGCTTTGTTTTCTTTTCTTCTTGGCAATTTTAGGCTTTCAGGAAGTCAGGTCCCTAGATTATGTTCTTATAGATTAAATGTCGTTTTAAGTTTAATTTCGGGGAACATTTGTATTTGCAGTTTCACCTTAACGTTTTCTGTTGTCAATAAGTGAACATTCTAAGCCAGTGTGTTTCTCTCTGCTTTGGCTACTGGATGGCCGAACCAGATTTATTCCCAGGTGTTGTAAGTTGGTCAGTTAGGTGTGGGAACATTTGTGTATAGCCTCTGCCTATAGCTGAGTAGATAGTACACTATGGTAGCCCTATCTGTATTCTTCCTGCTTCCTATAGATTGTCCCTTCTGTATTAAAATTAAGTGGTTTCTGATCACTAATCTATAAGCTACCACACAGCTTTTTGAAAAGATGCAGAGTGAAAATCATAACTATATACAGGTTTATGAATAATAATGTGTTTATAAAATGTTTTCTTTTTCAGACGTGAGGCAGAGTCGCTTTATTTCTAACACCAATTTCAAACTATTTACCCTTGGATAACAGTGCAATTATATGAAAGTATGGCTGGGTATAAGCCTGTAGCGATCCAGGCATATCCTGTACTTGGTGAAAAAATCACCCAAGATACACTGTACTGGAACAACTATAAGGTAAGTATAGACAAAATTAAGGGAGGGAGGTGTTTTACATTTATGCCAATTTCTTCAGCATATGTTATACTTTGGATATGCTAATAGAGAACTAATAACTAAAAATAATCTATCAGCAGCTTATAGTTTGGGTGGAAAATTTGATATCTGATATTTTTTTCTTGGAGTTATATAAAAATCCATATTCCTTAATCAGTTTAATCATACAAGTATCTAGCACAGAATGGATGATTAATCAATGCCAAATGAATTAAATTTTAGAATTTGAATCTCATGAAAGAAGGGTTTTTTTTTCATTTTTCTTAATCTAAGGAAGAAGAGATGCAAAATTAATTCTTCTAGAATATATGTAAAGGCTAACAAATGATTTTTTTTAAAAAGCTGAACAACTAAACAGAAAAATGGAAAAAGATTGGGACTGGGAAGGTTATAGAAAAAGAAGTTTAAGTGGCCAATAAATATATTAAAAGAGCTTCAGCTTCACTCATAATTGAAGAAGTGCAAATTAAAACAATAATTGGATTTTGGATAATAATTTGTTGGATAATAAAATTATTGGATAATAATTTGGATACTTTTTCATCTTATATTGGCACAAATGAAAAATTTTGATCATCGTTGCTACTTGAGGGAGGGAAATTGGTGCAGACTTTATGGAGGGCAATTCTGGCATTATCTATTATGATAAAAATACCTTTTGGTCTTGTAAGTTCCACAGCTTGGAACTTACTCAATGAATATACTCTCCAGAATTTGTGTATAAAGATGTTCATTGAAGTGTTATTTGTAATATTAGAAATCTCAGGGACTTCCCTGGTGGCACAGTGGTTAAGAATCCGCCTGCCTGCCAATGCAGGGGACACAGGTTCGAGCCCTGGTCCGGGAAGATGCCACATGCCGCGGAGCAACTAAGCCCGTGCGCTACAACTACTGAAGCCCACACGCCTAGAGCCCGTGCTCCGCAACAAGAGAGGCCACTGCAATGAGAAGCCCATGCACCGCAACGAAGAGTAGCCCCGCTCGCCGCAACTAGAGAAAGCCCGCGCGCAGCAACGGAGACCCAACGCAGCCAAAAATAAATAAATAAATAAATTTATATAAAAAAAGAAATCTCAGAAAAACCTGTTTGTTAGTAGTGAACTGGTAAATTAAATTATGATGAATCTTATAATGGATGATAAAGCTGTTGCTCTTATGCAAAGTTACTAGCTAAGGTGTTAATAAGTGAAAAAAAGGCAAGGTGCAGAACAACCTGTGTGGTATGATCTTTGTGCCAGTTAAAAAATACATGGTTAAATATATGCTGGTTTAGGCATAACTTTTTCCCAGTAATAATCACAGAAAACTCCACAGCTAAAGAGAAAAAGTGGGGTGTGGCTTTTCAACCATATATTTATTTACTTTAATGGCCACAGAGATTGTCTAGGTGATGGGATTTGGATCTTTTTTGCTTTCTTCATACTTCTCTATTAAATACAACCTAGTTACTAAGAACAAAAAGAAATTGTCAATAAGAAATTATATGCTTAAATATGTCTTACCAGTTGTAACTTTGTTAATACACTATTATTTTTCATTAAGACCCCTGTTCAGATCAAGGAGTTTGGTGCAGTGTCAAAAGTAGACTTTTCTCCACAGCCTCCGTATAATTATGCTGTTACAGCTTCTTCAAGGGTAAATATAATTTTTGTTTTCCTTTTATGTAGTTTATATTTACTACTGGTCTTGAGCCATCTAGTAAAATACTGTTTTTGTTTTTGTTTTTTAATACTGTGTTTTTTATCTTCTTGTAGATTCACATTTATGGCCGATACTCCCAAGAACCTGTAAAAACCTTTTCACGATTTAAAGACACAGCATACTGCGCTACTTTTCGGCAGGATGGTAGACTGCTTGTGGCTGGCAGTGAAGATGGTGGCATTCAGCTTTTTGATATAAGTGGGAGGGCTCCCCTCAGGCAGTTTGAAGGCCATACGAAGTAAGAGACAGTTGTTTTGTTTTAATTTATTTTTTATTGAGCTATAATTAACATACGTTATATTAGTTTCAGGTGTACAACATAATAATTCACTATTTGTATATATTGTGAAATGATCACCATGATAAATTGAGTTAACATCTGTCACCATACAGTTACAGATAGTTGGTTTTTATGTGTTTTTGTTTTGTATTATTGTAAGCTCTACTGGTTTTACAGGCTTTGAAAAAAACAGAGTTCTGTGAAGATTATGTACCGTCACGGACTTTATTTTCTGGTTGTTCTAAGACAGTGCTTAACTTGGTTCAGTCCTATGGTCCAGTTTGATGGGGCTTATGAATTTCCTAGAATTGTATATGACATTTTAAGGAAATGTGTGGTTATCTATGGAGATGTCCTGTAGCTTTCATTAACTTCTCAGTGAGTTCTGTGACCCCATTTAGGTTATAAACTGCTGATCTAAAGGCAACCTCACAACTATTAATGAGAACTCTAAAGGCTTGGACTATATTAGAGGTTGTTATTTTGAAATCAAGTTGGAAGGTGGATTTTTTCTACTTGGATTTGGTGTTTTGCCCCTTTATAAATTAAATGGCCAAGGACAGGTTTATCTCTTTCAGGATTACCAATGTCGTCGCTGAAATTTGCTATTGATTTTAAATCTCAAAAGTGTTTTTTATATTATCAGGATAGTCTTAGTCCATCAGTGAAACATTTTAAATATAACAAGTTCACTTAATATGATCCTACTTAGTGGCAAGTGTCCTTAGAATTTTTTAAGAACTACCCATTTTGAAATTTTTCAAACTAAAGTACCTTTGTGCCAACATTTAGAACATTTACTTTCTGTTGAGGTGCTAAGTAGAAATGTTAACTTATTAGAAAATATAATTTTAAGGCTACTGTTTAATATTCTTATTAACTTCATAGTACTAGGGGTATATAAATTTTAAATTGGCTTGGGGACAAATACCTGTTTTAAAGATTTTCTTATTTTCTCATGATTTCTCCTTACAATTACTCACTGAAACTGAGCTGCTTTTTTTGTTATTTTGGGAAGAGGGGTGTTTGATGTCAGAAGGTGCCAGAAATAATTTTTCCTTGCTTTTTAATATACTAATCCTTGATCTTTCAGAGCAGTTCATACAGTAGATTTTACAGCTGACAAATATCATGTGGTCTCTGGGGCTGATGATTATACAGTTAAATTATGGGATATTCCAAACTCCAAAGAAATTCTGACATTCAAAGAACATTCTGATTATGTGAGGTGTGGATGTGCTAGCAAACTGAACCCAGATCTCTTTGTAACAGGTTGGTGAAATCTTTTTCTTCCCTCCTGAAGTTGGTAATTTTATTGATATACCTTAATATTGCTTTGGGACTCTTTTGAGATAGAGGAGTTTTGTTTTTTGTTTTTTAAACATCTTTATTGGAGTATAATTGCTTTATAATGGTGTGTTAGCTTCTGCTGTATAACAAAGTGAATCAGCTATACATATTCATATATTCCCATTTCTCCTCCCTCTTGCGTCTCCCTGCCACCCTCCCTATCCCACCCCTCTAGGTGGTCACAAAGCACCGAGCTGATCTCCCTATGCTATGCAGCTGCTTCCCACTAGCTATTTTACATTTGGTAGTGTATATATGTCCATGCCACTCTCTCACTTCGTCCCAGCTTACCCTGGGATAGAGGAGTTTTAAAAAGTTGTATAAAAAAATATGTCTCTGTTTATCCAATTGTTTTATTTTCTTTTTCTTTTGGGAATTTTTTTTTTTTTTTTATGAAATAAGCTTTTTTATTTTAAGTTTATGACTCAGACTTAAGGCAAGGTTTTTTTTTTGCTTTGTTTTTTGTTTTTTGGCTGCATTGGGTCTTCGTTGCTGCGGGCCAGCTTTCTCTAGTTGCAGCGAGCGGGGGCTACTCTTCGTTGCGATGCGCGGGCTTCTCACTGCGGTGGCCTCTCGTTGCAGAGCACAGGCACTGGGCATGCGGGCTTCAGTAGTTGTGGCACACAGGCTCAGTAGTGGCTTGTGGGCTCTAGAGTGCAGGCTCAGTAGTTGTGGTGCATGGGCTTAGTTGCTCCACGGCATGTGGGATCTTCCTGGACCAGAGATTGAACCCGTGTCCCCTGCATTGGCAGGCGGATTCTTAACCACTGCGCCACCAGGGAAGTCCCTGGGGATTGTTCTTATCATCCTCCAGATGTGTTTGGAAACATCTGTACTCTGGTTTTCACAGGTTCTCCAGCAGCCAAGAAACAGAGATAATGCAGTTCAGTCTTAATGGGTGCCTGTGCAAAGATTCCCAGGCGACTCAGTAGTGACAGTAGTCTGAAGATAGGAATCCATTTAAGTTTCTGTGTAGGTTAGTGCTTTAGAAACAGTCAGTGGTACCAGAGGGTTTGGAAGTACTGTGTCTTCATGAGTATACATATGGCTTTTTAAAATTTCATCTATGCTTCTTCTCCCTTTAAAGTTTATGTTTGATTATGCACACACACACGTATAATTTTTGTTATTTTGAGTAGTGAAACTCACGTAGTACAAAAATTGACATTTTAGGGTCATATGATCACACTGTGAAGATGTTTGATGCACGAACAAACCAGAGTGTTACCTCTGTTGAGCATGGGCAGCCAGTGGAGAGTGTCCTGCTTTTTCCCTCTGGAGGTCTTCTGGTATCAGCAGGTATTTCTTTTAAAAATTGCTTTCACCAATATTGTTCGTCTTGAGTCAGATATTTCTTTATTAGTTACTCTTTATAATTTATCAGTGTGCACTTGAAATGCGTGGCTCAGTTTTTGCTCAGACAGTTGATAAGTGGGACAGGCAAGCAATTTTCATTTATTGAGTAGCTAATATGAGCCAGGCACTGTGCTATTATAAATGTATTATCTCCAGTCCCCTAGGTGAGCCTACAAGATAGTTTTCCCTCTATTTTGCAAAAGAAAATAAATAAAAGTTTTAAGTAATTTGTCCAACACAAAGTGGTTAAGTGGCAGATCTGAAATCTCAGAACTTGAGAGCCTTCATTGTGTACTTAATCTAAAAATCCAGGTCGTACTCCTGCTGTTGTTCCTACGTGTGGCAGCTTTTGAAAACACAGGTCCTTTGAGATCTAGAATCAGGCTTGTCTCTTTTTATGTGACTCTTGATTGAAAAGGCCTTACCCAGCAAATAGCTAATGGTGCTGGAGGAGAAGATAATGTGGAGTCAAAGGGGCCTTGATACATTTTTTATCAAGTTGGAACTGAGGTGCATTTAAAAAATTATAATGGAAGAAGTAAATTGTCTTTTTTCATTTGTTAAGTCAAAATTAATGTGTTGACATTAGAAGAATACGTAGGTAGTGTGTAGCTTTGTTTTGTTTTGTTTTTTGCTTAATTCTAAAATCCAAATAGAGGTTATCCTGTTTTATACTCTTTTCCCCAGTACCTATTTGATTTCAAAGTAAGTTGATAATATTGTCAGAGTTACCTATTTTTCTTGCTGTTATTTTGAGAAATGGAAGTACATACAAGTTGAACAGGGAGAGTGGATGCCTGTATGCTAATCTCCGTCCTGTCAGTAGCTAATTGTGTGGCCTTGGGCAATCCTTTAACCAATATAGACCTTGAAAATGAGAGGTTGGGCTAGATCAGTGGTTTCAAACTGTGATCTCTCTCATGAGCTGCTACATGTGGGGAGACAGGGACTGTAAATTGGGTTCCAGGCCCTTTTACATAGTCAGGATAAGTAAGAACTTCGTCCCCTCCCACCCCCAGCCCCCCAGCCTCTTTTTCCATTTTACCTACTAGACTTTTGCTTAATATTTCATTGAAAGAAAAGATGCCATAATAAAAAAATTCTTTTTAAACCCCTGGATTAAACTGCCTTTAAAGATGCTTCCAATTCTTAGAGTAAAAGTTATAGAGTTTTTCAGTTTTGTTGGGATTCACAGAATTTTTAGGAAATGAAATCTATGTTATTCTTTTCCATGGTTATACAGAATTCCTTTTGAAGAATGATTTTGTTTAAATTTTGTTAAAATAAAATCTTTCTTGATTATACGTCTTATTTTGCCAGGTAGTTCTGTGTACTTTACACATATGAAATTATTTAATCATCATAACAGGTTTTTGTGAGGTAGGAACTGTTACCAGGTAAATAGTAGACCCAGCACTGAACCCAGGCAGTCTGGCTCTGGAATCCCTCCACTACGTACTGTGGAGTGTCCAGTGAAGAGTGCTTTTCAGATCTTTTCATAATCAAACTAATGATTATTTCTTTTTATAGGAGGTCGTTATGTTAAAGTCTGGGACATGCTAAAAGGAGGACAGTTGCTAGTGTCTTTGAAAAATCATCATAAAACTGTGACGTGCTTATGTCTGAGCAGCTCTGGACAGAGGTTACTTTCTGGCTCACTGGATAGGTTAGCATTTTAATTTTCCTTCTGGTCATTCTTAATGTACACATGTTTATTGCTTGAGGAAATGAGTTATTTCTGCAGTATTAGTGATAGTATACATATTTTAAAAGCTAGAAAATATTTCTAATACAGAGGAACTTACTATGTAAATATATAGCAAATTCTCTGCAATGGTGTTACTAGGCAATTTGGGACTTGAGTTTTAGATGTGTCCCTCAAAAGCTAGGTGTAAGTTGGCTCTATTCATAGTAGTTCTCAACCCAGAGTGATTTTTGTCCTCCAGGGGACTATTTGGCACTATCTGTGGACATTTTTGGTTGTTGTCACAACTTGGGGGTGGAGTGCTGTTGGTATGCAGTGAGTAGAGGCCAAGGATGGTGCTAAACATCTTGCGGTGCACAGAACAGCCACCATTACAAAGAATTATCCTGCCCGAAATGTCGATAATGCTGAATGAAGTTGAGAAACCCTGCTCTTTCCGATGAACATTCATGATGCTTTTTCTTTACTTTCAAGTTTCATTTTCAGGAGACAGTGGTCTATCCTTCTGGTGGCTGGTTGAAGTCTTTATGCAAACATAACAATAAACAGTTCATTTTTAAAAGAGATCCAGTGATGAATTAGTTTGTAACTAATACTATTAATCATTGTTTTTCTTCATTGTTGTATAAGTTTTAATATTCATATATAGAGTTTCAAAAAATAGACATTTTACCTTTTATGCTCATTTCCAAGATGATTTGTGACAACGCTTTCTTTTTCATTAGGAAGGTGAAAGTATATAGCACAACTTCCTACAAAGTAGTCCACAGTTTTGATTATGCAGCTTCAATTTTGAGTCTTGCACTTGCAGTAAGTACTTTTAGCTCTTTTTAAAGCTTTCACTAACCTTGCCTGTTAAATGAAACTAAAATGGAATATTAGGGTTTATCTTTGTATTTGAATAAGTATTATTTTCTTTTCACCACATTAGATAATTGCTAGAACATGTAACTTGTCTCAGTAACTAGGCATGAATTCAGATTTAGGTCCCACTCAGTGCATAGCTTGAAACCAACTACAGTATTGTAGGCATTGTTAACACTAGGACAGGACCTGGAAAGCAGATAAATCTTTCTTCAGTACATTTACCCCAAGGGTTAAATACTCCAGAAAGTCAAGTCGGCTCTCTGAACAAAAAAAAAAAGAGAATAGGGGTAACACAATGAAATGTCTCCTTTTCTTTGTTAACTGCTCCTTCTGGAATGTTCATTGTCAAGTTTCATGAGCCATTGAGGAGGAATAGATTTGAATACATTATATAGAAATTGGGAGGGGAAAAGTTATTACAAAATATTTTCTTGACAAGATTGTGGAAAGTCATGCTACCACATCATTCTTTTTCTAGGAAGAGGATGTGGGAAAAAAATTATTTTGAAAGTTTCTTAAGATACCATTAACTGTGTATTATTATACAAACTGCCAGTGATAATTTCCAAGTATAATTAAAAGTTCTGTCAATATAATAGTATCTTGGAGGAAAAAAATGATTTTATTCTAACTTTTTGTTAGAGTATCTATATCTGAGTGGAACTCTTGTTGAAAGTATGGATAAGTGGCAAACACATTATAAATGGTATTTTGAAGAAAAAGTAAGATGAATTATGAGTTAGGAATATACTAACTTATTTTTCTAATTGCTGTTAGCATGAAGATGAGACAATAGTTGTAGGAATGACCAATGGAATACTGAGTGTTAAACATCGGAAATCTGAAGCAAAGAAGGATTCTCTTCCCAGGAGAAGAAGGCCTGCATATCGAACTTTTATTAAAGGAAAAAATTATATGAAACAACAGGTATTTATATATTTTGTGTAATTTTTTTTAAAGGTGAAATTTGTTAGAGTATCCAACTTCATCCCTGCACATTACTGAAAAGTGTGGTTCACATGGCATTTAGCTTCATTTTGCTTTTCTCTACCTCAGATTTATCTCCACATTGCTAGATTGGGGACATTAAATTAATAAGTAATGGGAAATAAGAACTGTACTTCTTAATGCCCTGAATCCTAACAATGCTATGGTGCTCAGAAAAGTGTCTTTCACACACTGTCTGATTTGATCTTGTAAACAACCCTGAAAAAGAGTAGAGCCAATAATATCTCCATTTGGCATCTGAAGATGGAGAAGATGGAGATATAAGGAAGTTGTGTTGACCCAGGATTTCTTTACTGGGACTAGATGGCAGTTTCTCTGATTCTTGTTTTCTCTTTCTGCTGAATCACTGCTTGCTATGTAAAGAGAATTACAGTGAGTAATGTTTGCCCAGAACGGAGGTATTGTGTATGTATCGTAAGTTAAAATCATAGGACACTAAGAACACAGTGATGTGGCAGATTATTCCATTTTCATTTAATCGACAATATGGACTTATGACCATTTTTTATGATACAGTTCAAGGACACCACAGAACTATGAAAAAATACCACTATGAAGAAGTTTATTTTGAATGAAGCTCTAAATGGATATTTGATTTTTCTCTGTAAATTTACTTTTCAATGCAGGATGACATTTTGATCAACAGGCCATCAAAGAAACACCTAGAATTGTATGACAGGGATCTGAAAAACTTCCGGATCTCTAAGGCACTTGACAGAGTCCTTGAGGTGAGTGAGGAATGTGTGTGTGTGTGTGTATTTTTTTTTTTTTAATTTTAATTTTAATTTATTTATACTCTTTCTGCTTCAAAAAAGTGGATGTAATTTGTGACACACACATATAAATAGGTTGCTAAAATCATATTGAATATGAATACCCATACTATAGAAAGATGCAGAATCTTAGGCTATGAATATATACTAGAGTTGAACATAAATGTATATTCCAATTTCCTAGAAGCAAGGTAAAAAGGATAATGGATTGAATTTCATAATTGTTATTATCAGATAAAGGAAACATATAAATCTATATTTTAGAAAAAATACACAAAGTTTTTTTTCACACTATAGTACAGAAATATATCATGAGTTGTTTTTAGTTGGAACACTAAGAAAAATATAGGAATCATGTGATAGTCTTTATGTCATTAGAAGATGCAGAAATATTCTCAAGCATAGGATTATGTATTAACCCTCTGTAAAAGCCAAAGACATAATAATAAATGCCCACAACTTCTATAGTGTCATTTCGCAAATAGGTAACCAAATACAATTCAAGTAAGAATTCACTTATAATAGGATAGAGCTAAAAACCAATTTAGAGCAATGATGGTTAACTTGGTCCATAGATTTCTTCTCTCAAATACCAGTTGTGTCAACTGAGATTTAATAAGGGCTGGAAGGTAATCAATTTTATTTTATTTATTTATTTATTTTTTAAACATCTTTATTGGAGTATAATTGCTTTAAAATGGTGTGTTAGTTTCTGCTTTATAACAAAGTGAATCAGCTATATGTATACATATATCCCCATATCTCCTCCCTCTTGCGTCTCCCTCCCACCCTCCCTGTCCCACCCCTCTAGGTGGTCACAGAGCACCGACCTGATCTCCCTATGCTATGTGGTTGCTTCCCACTAGCTATCAATTTTACATTTGGTAATGTATATATGTCCATGCCACTCTCTCACTTTGTCCCAGCTTACCCTTCCCCCTACCTGTGTCCTCAAGTCCATTCTCTATGTCTGCGTCTTTATTCCTGTCCTGCCCCTAGGTTCTTTAGAACCATTTTTTTTTTTTAGATTCCATATATAGCTGTTAGCATATGGTATTTGTTTTTCTCTTTCTGACTTTCTTCACTCTGTATGACAGACTCTGGGTCCATCCGCCTCACTACAGATTGTGTGTGTATTTTTTATTAAGACTTTTTTTTAAAGCAGTTCTAGGTTCACAGCACAGTTGAGGGGAAGGTACAGAGAGTTCCCATATACTACCTGCCCCACACATGCATAGCCTCCCCCCTTATCAACATCCCCACCAGAGTGGTGCATTTGTTACAACTGATGTATCTACAAGGAGCTTATTTTTAAAAGAATCATTTTGTTTCTTGCCTTGTCCATTACCATGACTCAAAACTGGGAAGAAAAAAACCTGTTTAAATTTGGTAATTGTTAGTGAGTTCCAAGACTATGATTTTTTTCTTGTACTGTCTTGTCTGCTCATGTTGACTCTGAAAAATTTTCTAGCCCAGTTGTGCAATAAAGACACCTGAGATTACAGTTTCCATCATAAAGGAGCTAAATCGAAGAGGAGTCCTTGCAAATGCCCTTGCAGGTCGAGATGAAAAGGAAATCAGTCGTGTTCTTAATTTTTTGATAAGGTATGTTTTATGTCTATGAAGCGCATGTATTTTGCATCTGAAATTTTATCTCCAAATTTACTTTTAGTTTGAGCTTTGTAAAGAACTGAGAGAACAGTTTAGTAAATCTATTTTAAGGATTTTTTTTTTAAAGTTTGCAGGTTTCAGTAAACAGAATTTTTGCTTTGTAGGAATCTGTCCCAGCCAAGATTTGCCCCTGTTTTGATTAATGCTGCCGAAATAATTATTGGTAAGTAGTTGTTAAAACCTGAAAAATTGTAGCATACTTGCAGAAGTAGAGACGTCAAATAATGAAATCAAATAGATTGATATACCTTGTCTTTATCAGTTCTCCAGTGAAGACTTCATGGAGAAAACAAACAATAGTAGTAAATCAGTGCATTTTAAAGTGGGAGTAAAATGTTTACAATGGATTGGCTTTCAGTTGCTGGCACCAGGGTTATTATAATTTAAAAAGTTTTTTCCTTAAGTACCTCCAATGACCATGACTAATTTTTAATGGGAAAATGAAAATAAGTTAGAACCTCAACACTGTACCTTCTTTAATTATTTCTTTTTGAAATACGTTTTTCAGATGGATTGTTTACTTTATGTAAAATAAGTACAGATTTTCAATGTCTTTTATATTTAATATTTTTGTACTTTTTCTAAATATTGCTGTTCATGTATTGTTTAGAAAGATGTTTCTAGTAAATGTGTTTCCTCTCTCTCTTTCTAGATATATATCTACCTGTGATTGGTCAGTCACCTGTAGTTGATAAAAAGTTTTTGTTACTTCAAGGACTTGTAGAAAAAGAGATTGATTACCAAAGAGAACTACTAGAAACCTTGGGGATGATGGATATGCTTTTTGCTACCATGACAAGGAAAGAAAGCACTTCTTTGTTGCAGCATAATACATCTGATGGATTTCTAGAGAACAAGAAGATTGAATCATAGTGTGCGCTTAACAGGACACATAAGAACTCCTAACTTGGAATAGATTTGATGCTGTTAACTACTGGGAAGAGAATCTCTTTGATACATTTAAAAAAACTATTTACAGAAGCAGTTTTATGGAAGAGACTGGAATAACTATGCTTGGGAAATAAGAACCTGTTTTTAAACATGGTTTTCCATGTGCTATTTTAAATTATCTCATGGCATCTTCAGCTGGAAGATCTTCTCAGTTGTTTTGGTCATAGTGTATGTCCATCTTGGACAAGTTGACGTTAATTTTAATACAGCAGAGTTCTGTTTCAGCAACTATTTCAACCGTCTCCAAGCATTCAGAACTCTGGAGACGGTTTCAACTAGGAATCCTGCCAAAGGAACAGGGCTTTATTTTTCCCTTCTATCCTGGAAAAACAACAGCAACAAAACAAATGGCAACGACAAATAAATTCTTTCTTCACTCTAATCGGTGCACTTGGGATTCCCAAGCCCCAGCTGAGTTTGCCTCCCTCTCCTTGATGTCATCACTTATCCCAGGTCACATGTTCCACCTAGCTGGTAATTGGACTGTATCTGTTCCAAGTGTGGCAAATTAGTGGCCAACTCTGAATAATTGACCCCAGTTTGACCTGTATTCAGAGAGTGTGATGAGGCAGATTTGAATACTAAAAACTGTGCTCACCAGCCCATGTTTCTTTTTCTTTCTGTAATCTTGACTGTGCTTCTCAGAACAAGGTCTGCAGGTAGGCCTTACAGACCATGTTTTTCCTCTTCCCCGAATATGCAGCCTTTCTACCAGCTTTTCAACTTGCTTCAGGTCAGCGGAATGATAACATTTGCCATGTCTCTTGTGATTAGTAGCCTTTCAGCGTTTTTTATACATATTGATATATTTGGAGCTTATCTTGTAGCTACCTACCTCTGAAAACCATTTGATCTGTGTTTAGGTTTTTTTTTTTTTCCCCCTCTATTCTTGACGTCATTTTGTGTTTCAGAACCCCAAGCCAGAGTAGCTTGTTTTGGAAAATACTTGTGTTTTTTAAAAAAAGTTCAATGTAAATCACATTTTTTTTATAAAGAAATTCATATTTTCTTCTTGGCTTTCTGAGATGTATCAATTCCTGATGGATAGTCACTGGCTGCTCATTCCTAGCACACTGATTTTACACTTGCTACCTTTTCCACCTTCCCCCAGTTCCTTAAGTAGTTAATTATCTGTAAGGAAATGTCTTAGGCGAGAAGAATTCTTAGTTAAAGGAAGATTTTGTAATTGCAGTCTCCTCTTAAAATTTCAGTTCTGTGAATTCAGATATATTTTTTTAAAGCAGAAAAAAATATTCCTATGTTCTGATAAGGACATATGCTCAAACAGAGGGTCTGGTTTCCCCTTCATGAATTGATTTAAGCAATCATGAAGCCCAGTGGCTTATAAGAAACCAGGAGTTTGCTCCCCTGAGTAATTATGAGATTAGTCAAGGTTAGAAACTGTCTTCATGTTAAGAAGGGTTAATTTATTTAAATAAATTTAAAGCTTTTAAAAAAACTTAACTTCATAAATATGCTGATATTGGTTACTATCAATAGTTAAGAATGAAAGGTTGAAATTCTACCAAAAAACTAGCTGCCATCAACTGTCACATGTGACAAGGGTTTTCCCATACATTATTTTATTAGATTCTCACCACAACCATCCAAGGTTGGTATTCTCGTTTATCGTTGAATTTACTACAGTAGTTAATTCAGCCTTGAATTCCCCCAAGCTTGAGTTCCTCATGCCAGCACCCTGAACTGGCCTGCCTGCTGGGGCCCAAACCACTCATTCCCTGTAACAAAACTCACAGAGTGCTGCCGTTTTTAGATGAGATGGGTAACGATTACAAATTTTCAAAAAGGTTAGGAAACAATTCCCATAGCCATCAATACTTCAGTGTTAAGTTCAGGAGTAGTTTTTTATAGTCGTTGGGACGAACTGTAGTATTTGCTATTTGAGGTAGTAGTGGAACATAATTGGCGTATTACAGTATGTAACACTGGCCTTCGTTTCCAACTTAAAATGCCTAACAGATTTTTAGACTTGTCAATTTTAGTTGAAATGTATTTTAAGATCTTACAAAGCCTGCAGAAATCCTGAAATATGTCAGAGAACTTAGTCACTGTACATTTAATTCATTATATTTATAAGAGTTAAGTACTTGGGAAGGTTTTGCTTGTTGGGTCAAGCATATGGAGTGCTATTGACAAAATATCTTAAAAGTATAAATGCTGTGAAACTGTTCAAAGGACTTTGGGTTGTAAATGGGATTGTTTAAAGAAATTTAGTCTGTTCAACTTAAATCAACCATCAAACGTTAATTAAAAGCCCCATTTAAAATGATTATTAAAATACAGTAGTTTATTGAATGGAATGACAGACTGTATGCTGGTGGGGATAATCCCTCTATAGAGGTGGGGAGACTGATGATTAGAGTAGAGAGGGGGGGCCAATTGCTGGAGCAGTGTCCTTGGAAGGGGGCGTGGGGCTGAGCGCCCAAATGGAATGGTTGGCTTACACAGCGAATGAATAGTTTGGGCATAGTTCAAGAGGGAAGGCAGAAGATACGGCACAGATGTAATCAGGTGCGTAGCTGTGGTGCTGGGGGTGTGTGGAAGTTCTTTACTAAGTTCCTTTATGGGAAAAAACAACCAACTGAAACAGGTTGGAGAAGGAGGAGTTCAGAGGTTAGAGAGTTTGAGGAGAGAACAGAAAATAAGTACTTCCAGGGAGGTCAAGGGCTCGTACTCTGGAGCCCTCTGCCTGGGTTTGAATCTTGGCTCAGCCACTTGCTAGCTGTGTTCCTTTGGTCAAGTTATTTTACCATTCTGCATTTCATTTTCTTCATCTGTTAATCAGACAGACAAAGTCACAAAAGGTGCTTGTGAGAATTGAGTTAATCCCTGTAAAAGTAGCCTAGAATATTTCTGTTCACTGTTATTGTTGGGGGGATGGATGGACTAGAAAAGGAAGTAGCATTACCAGGCAGCACTAAGGCCCGCATGAGGTTAGAGCCATGGGCTTAAAGCGGACTGTAGCTCACCATTAGTCCACGAGGTGGCAGTACTACTTCAAAAACCATGAGAAACCCGCTTTTCCCACGGCCCTTTCTCTGAATCAGTTTGGTGTTGCTAAGTCGTAAGGTGAGTTCTCTCACAAAACAACCAAGATATTTGGTTATTTTAATGTTGACACAGTGGGTTCAAAAGTCATTGATAATTATTATTAGATGCTAGCCAGAAATACGGAAATAAAATCTCACCAACGACCGTTTTGAATTAAAGATTAAACTTTTCAACATTGTAGAATAATGGAAAGAACATGAGCTTTGTGTTCCTGGGTAAGTCCCAGCTGCCCTGGGCCTCAGCTTGCATATCTGTTAAATGGGGCTAATATCACTTCCTTTGCAGGATTGTTGTGAGGATAAATGCAATGATATACGAAAGTGTCTTACCTGCTTTACTGTGTTTTTCACATGTTTGTGATTATGGAAAATCTACTTGCCCTGCACTATTTGGGAACTTTTTCTTAGCTTCTCTGATTATTAACATCATTTGGATCATTTAAGGGTTGAGTTGAAGTTTTCTATTATACTAGTATAAAGGATGTTTTTAAAATAAATTAATTGCATACACTATTAAATAAGGGGTGTAACTGATTTGAGAGAGACTGCTTACAAGCATTTTGAAAGTAAATGGTATGATTTGCATTAGGTACAAATAAGACAGTAACCCCTTATTCATGAAAACAAGATGTGAGTTCCCATTGGATCATTAGTGTTATAGTAGAAATTTTAAGCAGAATTATGTCTTTAAACACATATATTAATGCAGACTTTCCTTTATTCAAATTAACTATATTAGCTGTGACTGTGTGATGGCTGTATTGACCAAAAGGTTGAAAATCTGAACTGTGTTAATTTAATGAGGGTTGGTAATTTTTCTATAAACATTACTATAAAACACTGAACTCATAAGATTTTTAAAATTTTTTTATTTTTGTTTATTTATTTATTTTTGGTTGCATTGGGTCTTCGTTGCTGCGTGCAGACTTTCTCTAGTTGTGTCGAGCAGGGGTTACTCTTCATTGCGGATTGTGGGCTTCTCATGGTGGTGGCTTCTCTTGTTGTGGAGCACGGGCTCTAGAGTGCACGGGCTTCAGTAGTTGTGGCACACAGGCTCAGTAGTTGTGGCTCATGGGCTCTAGAGCACAGGCTCAGTAGTTGTGGCACACGGGCTTAGTTGCTCCAACGCACGTGGGATCTTCCCAGACCAGGGCTTAAACCCGTGTCCCCTGCATTGGCAGGCGGATTCTTAACTACTGTGCCACCAGGGAAGTCCCTCTCATATAAGATTTTTTTCAAGGTTTTTTCTTAACTGAGATATAATTGACATTATATTAGTTTCAGGTGCACTAACAGATAGAGGCTTGACAAAGTGTTACCGATTAAAAAAAAAAACCAAAAACCGAAACAACTCAAGTCAAAAGCAGTTTCCTCATAGGAAACAAGTGGGAAGCAGTAGTCAGATTTTTTCTTTTACTGTTGTCCCCTTAGAATAAAAGACTTTGAGGTCTACGTGCCTAACTCATTCTTATCTTTCAGTGGGAAGAGGTCTAAGTGATAACAAAGAATTGAGAAAACGAAACAGCCAGTTGCAGTGAAATTTGTTGATAGTAGTATATATGAACTTGCTTATTCTGTAATTTCTAGGAGAATATTATGAGCTCATATACATGATTTTCTACCATGACATTATTACCCATAAACTTACACGTAACCTAGTGGTTTTATTTACTTACCTTGTGAGTGCATTACAAGTTGTTTAAGAGTGCAAGTCAGTGCATTATTAATGGTAGGAAACTCTCTGGTCAACTTTTAAAGAGGACCTTGTATAATTCTGCTTTAACAATAAGTATAAGGGTGATCAAAACTGGAAAATTATGGACAAGAAGAATAATAATGGTTAATACTAATAATATACTTACTAAGTCACTGTTCTCACCAATGTACATATACTAATTAATTTAATCTTCACAACAACTCTGGAGTTGGTACTATCTCTATCAAAATTAACTGTTTTTGCAAATACATATTTCTAAAATGTGTGAAGTTAATACAAATTAAACAATGAGAAACAATATCGTAACTATGTGAGATCATGGGTATGTTAATTAGCTTGGTTTTAGTAATCACTGTATATCAAATCATCACGTTGTAGACCTTAAACATATATACTCATATTTCTCAATTTTACCTCAATAAAGCTGGAAAAAAAAAAAGAAAGAATAAGCCACTTTAAAAAGTAAAAAGAAACAAAGAACAAGAAGTAACCACAGATGCTGAGGAAATTTAAACAACTTAGAAGAGTATTTGACAAAACTTTATTCAAATATATTTTAAAAGCTGGATTACGTGGATGCTTTTCTTGAAAATATAAATGAGCAAAATAGGTCCCAAAGAGATTGGAGATTAAAGCAACACTGAATAGGGAAGTAATTGAGAAGGTAATCTGAGGAGCTCTGGACTCAAATGTTGTATTAGTAAATTCTTTCAAAATTTCAAGGAGCAGAAAATTCTAATGTATTTAAACTGATCTAAAACTTAGAGAAAAAAACTTCCAACACCATTTTCTGAAGCCAGCACAACACAAACGTAGACCTGACAGGCCTCTTTGGTAGGTTGTACTATCGTTCAAAGTATTGCTGCCCCTCCTGGGGGACAGGTTGCAGTTCTTCGGACCACAGGCATCTGCCTTTGCCTCTAGGACTTGAGGGCCTCCTGTGGTAGGATGACATATCCCCACCCTGTGGAAGTCAGGTGTGGTCATGCAACTTGCCTTGGCCTATAAAATAAGGGCAGAAGTGACATCGAGCCACTTATAGGCAGAGGCTTTCAAATCCAGTTCATGGTTCACCAGATCTCTTGCCATGAAGACCAGCAACGTGCCAGATCATCTGGTTTATCTACCTCATCCCAGAGGGAAGACGACGTGGAGAAGAGACACGGTAGATATGTGAGTAAGAATTAAACCTGTGATACTCTAAGCTACTGAGATTTGGGGATTGCTTGTTATCACAGCATAACCCAGCCTATCCTGATTGATACACTCCTCTCCCCCACAAAAGAACACGATAAATTCACTTATGAATATCTGTGTTAAAATCTTCAATTAATAAGAAAAATATCTCAGGCATACATTGTAGGAATAATATACTTCCAACTAAGACCTCTGAACAGGTAAGTATGTTCCCCACTGAAGACTGGGAGACCTCTCACTTTAGGTGTGTGTGCTCCCAACTAAAAAGGTAACATGGTTTAGTTTGTAAAATATGTAAGTAGCTTTGTCCCCTCTCTCCTCCCATCTATTGTGTCAGTATCAAAAAGGAGTTAAGGATTTGAAGGCTTCATGGTAGCAAAAACACCCTTGAGTGGGAAAATATATCTCAGCTGAGATATGGATGAAGGGTATACTAAATGAAAGTTCCTAGGGCTCATGCCTTATACAATTTCAGGGTGCAATGCTCCCTATGAAGGCATAAGAAGTGGATATTACTCCCATTTTTCAAGAGGAGAAACTGAAGTAGTTAACAGGGAAGCTCCGATTTGGCCTCAAATCACCAAGTAAGTTCCTGATGCAGTTTACTTGCTGATGTTTTCTTATTTTGTTAAGAATAAATCTACCATTGCCCAAGTCAGTGAGTTTCTAGCAAAGATACTCCAATGTTTACTTCAGGCTTTTTCTTTTAAGTGTTAATGGATGTGATGATTTCTAAGTCATTAAAAGATGAGTACATCAAGCTCTTGCAAAGAACCCCAGGTAACTGGTTGACCTTGTAAATAAAACATTATCTCTGCTGCTGCTATAAGCAGGCCATGTGATCGATGATAAATTTTCTTAGAAAACAGGACATGGAGGTCATTTGATAGTCAGAAGAACACTCGTGTTCAGCTCAACCAATATAAACTGTTATGTTAATAGTCCAAATAGTAACCTGGATTAGTTCATCTCTGGATTTCTTTCTTAGCAGTATAGGAGATAAGAATATGAATCTCCTGGATCCATCCTGGAAGGACAGTGGTGAGTGCAATATTTAAAATTTGAGTGGTGACTCACTTAAATAGTAATCGACAAAAGGTTGAATGGATAAGAGAAGTAAGCTGTGAGAAAACAGGGCCCATACCTGCCTTATGTATAGGGTTTGGCATACAGGAGGTGCTAAATAAATGTTTCCTGCTTGAAGGGTGAATTCTGAGAGGCAAGTGTCAGACTTGAGATGGAGGTGAGCAGGGCTACCAGAGTGGGAGGTGGCTTGCTCCCTCAGGGCTAAACAAGGAAATGAGTTTTCTAGTTCTCTCTTGAGAACTAGATAAAAATGAAAGCTTCGAGGACAGAAGGCTTCAAAACCCTATGGTTTTTATGTTATTATTTTTTTGTTTTGAAATCATTTTAGACTTACAGAAAAGTTCTAGGAATAGTGCCGCTTCCCCCAACTTCTCCCAAAGTTAACAACAGTACAAGTATCAAAACCAGGAAATTAACATCGGTGCAATGCTACTAATGAAAATATGCCAATTCCTCCAGTTTTCTCCCTGATGTCCTTTTTCTGTCCTAGGATCCAGTTCAAGATCCTACCTTGCATTTAGCTGCTGTGTCTCCTTAATCTCCTCCAATCTGTGATGGTTCCTTAGTCTTTCCTTGTCTTTCATGACCTTGAAACTTTTGATGAATCCTGGTCAGTTATTTTGTAGAATGCACCTCAGTTTGGGGTTGTCTGATGTTTTCTCATGATTAGAAACACGTTACAAGTTTTGGGCAAGAATATCACAGAAGTGATATTGTGTCTTTCTCAGAGTGTCATGTCAGGTCTTCCTCATGTCCATATGTCTCATTACTGGTGACTTTAGCTTTGATCCCTTAGTTAATTAAGGCATTTCAGGCCAGGTTTCCCCACCGTTAAGTTATTATTTTTCCCTTTGTAATTGAGAAATATTTAGGAGAGATACTTTGAGATTACGAAAATATCCTGTTTTGGCTTAAGCTTTCACTAACTTCTCCCACTAATAGGGGTTTCGATTTGCATTTCCCTGATGATTAGCGATGTTGAGCACATTTTCATGTACCTGCTGGCCATTCGGATGACTTCTTTGGAAAAATGTCTATTCAGGTTTTATTTGGATCCATTTTCAGTCAGATTATTCTTTTTTTGCTGTTGAGTTGTGTGAGTTCTTTATATGTTTTAGATAGTACCCCCTTATCAGATGGATGCTTTGTCAATATTTCTGGACAAGCTCTTTGTAAGGGGTCAGTAGGGGAAGGATCTGTAAAATTCCTTTCTAAAACTGGTTTATTACTAAATCCTACTTCAAAATGTTATCATATTTAGTCTTAGGTAATACGATTGCTGCCAAGAAATGCAAATGATTTAATTTCTGTACCCTATGAAGTTTTCATTCAAACGTGTAAGTACTTAACCTGTGGACCACGAATGGGGCTTTGGTGGAGTCAAGAACCCCCTGAAAGGTAAATTCACGATTTGGTGAATGTGTATTCTTTTAGGGTGAAAAATCTGAGCTCTTTTTCAAATTCTCAAATGTGTCTGTGACCTCATTCCCTCTACCCCCTAAAGCCGTATGCTTTAACCAACCTAGTGGACAAACATAGATCATTCTTTTGTACTTACTCAGACTTGATATGCTGGGTTTGACGACATGTATAGAGGAGGACAGAATAAACTTTAATTCAAACTGATCATTTTTGTTGGAGGAAAACACATTCACACAATGGATGAAAGAGGATAAGCTTCCCTTTTATGTTGCCCGCCGCACAGATTTGGATCAGCGTTGTACCATGAGGTATGTTTGACTTACAGAGAAACAATTACATTTTGATGCCAACAAAAAAAGCAAATACATGTTTGGTGTGGTTAATGATACTTTCCCACTGAGGCTTTAATCTTGTGGTGTGATATTTGCTTATTACGGTTTATACAATTTGTCATGCAGTCGGTATCAAAGGCGAAAGTCAACCTGCAGCATGTTAACAGTTTTACGGAGCCCCATTTCCATTCTTCCCTCAAACACTCCTCCCCTGTTTCTTAAGACAGCTCATAACGTGTGACGGAAGAATGCAATGTTTTCTACTAAGGAATGTTTTAATGACGGTATTTTGTATTTGTCATCAAAGCTATCGTAAGGGTGCATTTTAACAGTGCTGAAATGACTGGCAAAACAAATATATCCTGAGCTATGCAAGTGTGATTGGGGCAGGGGAGCAGTGAGAGAGTGATGGCAAATGAGATTTGTTGGTAATATGTTTAGTAATCTGGGGTATATCATGAGTGTTCTAGGGGGTCAATAGAAATTATTTATAAAATTGTTAATGGAAATCATAAAAGAATATTTTTTATCTATAAAGCCAAATACAAAGTTTTACAGAGAAGTTGTGAAAAGCACCTGCCATTCTTTGTTTCTTCTTACTTGGCTTATTGATCTCCTTGACCACCGGGTGGTTCCATTGACAGTTCCTGCTCATCTCCTAGTACTTCACAAGCGGCAACTAATTCCAAAGACCTCAAATTTTAAGAGAAAGACAAGAGAGTTTGTAGCTACAACCTTGAGGTTGCAGATGACTGTCAGATGTTTCAATTTGTCATGCGTCTACATTTTGGAGCCTCAATCCAGAAGCCCTAAGGCCCCATTTCACCTGTTGCAGTAGGTCCCCCACCAACAAGTCTAGGCAGGGTGGGAAAGAGAGATTTAAGGATGATAAAGGGGACATTATCTTTTAGAAAAGTTGGAGTTTGAATGGGAGCTTATCTTTTGCATATTAAGCATGACTTTTGTGTCCGTGGCACCTCAGCTATAGAAAAAGAAGATATGTATATTGGGGCAGGGGTTTGAGGAATATAGGAAAAGATGCAAAGAATATATCCGTAGTGTCTAGAGATAACGTCTTAATAAGGGGCTGATGGAAGATGTTCCTTCTTGCCCCAGATTCCAGGGGAGAATTAATAAGCCCTTCTTGTAACATGAGGGGTGGAGGTATCACTGAAGCTGATGTTGTTTACTCAACAAATAGTTATATGTTGCTTCCACCAGATTTTGCACTAGGCGTCAGAGAATCAGAGATGATTGAAACATACACCTGACCCTAGTGAACTCTCAACTGAGGGAGATGGAAGCCAACACAAACTATCATGATGCCACATAGTAAGTTTGGTGATCAAGAAATGCACAGAGCAAGAGGGAAGTGTGGATGAGGTACCTAACCCAGCTTGGTGTGGGGGGATGCTGGAGAACATTTTCTGGAAGGAGAGCCTGAGCTAAGGCTTAGGAAATCAGTAGAAAAACACTGAGATCCGCAATATTGTTTTTAGAAGTTATGTGGCTGAGCAGACCAAAGAGATGGGAAGGCTGGGGCTGGTGGTGGAGCCAGATGGACCGGGGTAGAAGTGGTCAGCAAGGCGACTGGGGTTAGTTTGACCATAAAGAAATGTGTGACTCCTGAGGCTTCTGAAACTTGCTGCAAGAGGCCATGTAAAGTATCGGTTACTAGTATGGGCTGAGTTTAAATCTGGTCTCTACCACTTAATAGTTTCTTCCTTGGTAATAGGAGACACCACCAGTATCTCAGAGTGTTGTTGTGAGGGTTAAATAAATTTGGATAAGTAAAGGACTCCGGTATGTGCTAAGCATAAGCGGTAGCTGCCACTCTCAGGGTTCTGAGGCTGTGTTCCATAGTGCAATTCCTTACGGCACTGGTGAGTGAGACCAGTGGCCAATGAGAAAATGGCTTTTTAGGAAGGAATGCCAAGAGTAGTTCTTCAGAAGGGAAGCACAGGGAACATTGGTGTTTCCCAAGGGTAGAGTTGGAGAAGAACCTAATAGAATTACCTGGGGAGCATTTTCAAAGTACACATGCCCAGGATGCTCCCGGGATATGCTGATTCAGTACTTCCAGGGGCGGGGCCCAGGCATGAGTGATGGGGAAAAGTCTTCCAGGTGATATGTCTGCTCAGGCCCCTGGTCTAAAAAAGCACAGCTGGCTCTGCCTAACTGTGGGATAACGACCCGACAAGGGAATGCATTTAGCGTAGATGCATGCCAGGCACGCTCTGCTGCTGGGTAGTTTTCCTGAATACACAGAAGAAATCAGATCGTTTCCCTTTCCACCCTGCAATTTGATGCTCCCATGTGCAAATGTCAAGAGACAGGGAGAGGCAAAAGATAAAAGAATAGGAGCAACGGAAGAGCTTTGCAACCCAAGGGATTAGGGTAGAGTGCCCTGTGCTTTAGAAATTTGACTTAGGTAAAACAAGGGAGAGTCTGGGGAGCTTTTGCAGAACCTTTGTGTTTCTTACATCACAACCATCCAGGGAAGATATTGATGTGGGTGGATTCCCAAAAGGAGGGGACACAGATGGGGCTTTTCAGGCTTGAATGCATCTCCACATTCCGAAAGGGACTGTCCATGTGGGAGTTTGTCAGGAAACACGCTAAAACAAGCACATTGGACACAGTGCACCTAAAGGAAACTTCATTAATATAAAACATATTTATTAAACTATGAAGCATAAAAAAAGGAAAAGAAGCAACAATTGTTAGGCGTCTAGAATCTCAGAATTTCAAATGTCCCACAAGGACAATTCTACAGTGTCACTTACTGTCCCCGGGGAAGTTTAGTTCCTATGGCTTCCCTCCTGGCTCTGGGGTACTGCGATGGGCCAGTGACATTCACTCCACGGGAGCAGGCTGTACACTGCTGGCTTTAGAGCTTTCATGAACGTCTGTCAGTTGACCTTCTGTTTGCTCAAATGACTCTTATCAGGGCATCCGGTACTGTGTTAGACACCAGGGGCTCACAAAAAAGATAAGTAAGACATGCCCTGTCCTTAAAGACCTTTGAATCCAGAAGGGAAGGCATAAACAATAATGAAGGCTACCATTTTACTGAGTTCTTGCTGAGTACTAGGCTCTAGTCCTCACTACAATCTGAAAAATATGTGTAAGATTCATGTTAAAGTCTTCACGTTAATGGTAACTGAAGCATATCTTTGAAAGTTAAAGTAACTTGCTGGAGGAAAATCGTCAGCAAGGGGAAAGTCAGGTCTTTCTGATGCCAAAGCCCATGCTGCTCTTTCTACACTCAGTCACATCCCCTCTTAACTGGCACCATAAACAATCAATTAAAGCACAAGGTGATAACTGTTTTTATAGTAGTGTCTTCAACATACCATGGGCATATGGGTGAGAAGGGAGAAAGGCTGACTTCTGTCATCATATGCAGACCAGAAGTCTACCCTATATTGGTAGTATAAGGGGTACATGGATAAGTGTTACTAAATCTTTTTAGAAAATAGGAGAAGGTTCAAAGTTTCTGAATGGAGCAGGGCCGCACGTTTCTGTAAGTTCAGGTATGTAACTACAGACGTATAAATTAGCTACTTAAAAATTTTAAAAAATGTAATTGTGGAAAAATATACCTAACATAATATTTACTATCTTAACCATTTTAGGTGTACAGTTCAGTAATATTAAGTATATTCACTTCATTGTGTAACTAATATATTAGCTACTTTAAAAAGTAGCTATTAGTGTGTTTCTCATTTATTTTTCAATTTTATTTCTTCTATGCTTTTAAAACTCCATTTAAGTTTATTCATTTTTCTACCTGTTTCTTTACGGATGATAGGTAATTTGCTAATTTCTTTCTCCCCTTTTCCAATGTAAATTCTTTTGTCTGCCTTATTTTCAAAAACCTTTATCGTCTAACCTAGTCACTTGGCAGAGATGGTTAACAGTCCTTCTTTACTCCTAGAAATCTTGTATTAATAGGAACATCAATGTGCCCAGCTTAAAAAGCCTACATGTTTCCAGCCTCCTGTAATTGACAGGGGTAGCCAATGAGATGTAAGTAGAAATTGTTGGGTGCAGGTTCCAGGAAACTCTTCCAAAGAGGTTGGCTGGACTGGGAGGTATGTCTCTTTTCCTTGCTCCTTCCTTCTGTGTAGAGCATAGATATGATGGCTCATGCTACAGCGACCATCTTGCAATTATGAGGCTACCTTGAAGATTGGAAGCAGTGCTAAAGACGGTGAGGCAGGAAGGGAGGAGTCTGAGGCCCTGATGATGATGAAGCTATTGAAATAGCCCAGGACGTTGTATCTCCGGCCTCCTTTGACATGAAAGAAAATTAAACCTCTATCTTATTTAAGCCACCGTTAAATAAGTGGCTTAAGTAAGCAGCCAAACCCAATCCTAACTAACATGATCCCTCTAATCTCAATGGGCTGCTCTCCTCACCTTTGCCTGAATTCTGCATGCTCATTGGGATCCATGTCTTTACTCTTACTGGCTGTTTGGCTTGTAGTGTTTTCCTTTCTGCCTTTATGATCATTCAAGTCTTACTTCCTTCATGAAGCATCTTTGGCTACTCCAGTCTTCATAGGTCTCTGCCCTCCAAGCTCCCAGGCTTTGACATTCTACACAATTCGACAGGAGGCTGTACCACTGAGCCCTGGTCACCGCTGGCCATCTGTATGAGTCTACGTTCCTAACTCTAACATAAGCTCCTGAAGGGCCTGGCAATACCTTTTACTGCTTGTGTTCCTCATCTGGGTCTTTCTCTAATTAGGAATTTCATTTCCTTTTCCTCCTGACCCCTGATAATCTTCCTAGAGATATTGTAAAGGGAAAAACTTTTTTTTCCTTTCCATACTATTGTAAATAATTTACTTATTGCTTTTGATTTTTAGAAGTTACAGAAGAAACATATAAACATTGTAAAAAAAAAAAGGCCATGATGTAGATGTATGTAAATGCAAAGTTGAAGGACTATTCATCTAACCCCCCAATCCTGCTCGTCTCCCAAGAGATAACTCCTATTAACAGCTTCTTGAGTAACTCTTTAGACTAGCTGCAATTTGCAAACATATATTGATCTTTAAACATTTTATTTATTTTATTTTTCAATATAAAGGGGCTCCCCGTAATAATACGTTCTACAACTGGCTTTTCTCACTTAGTGCCAGAAGCTGGACATATTTCCACGTTAGTACATCTACAACCGTATTATTAATTTTTAAACAACTACATAAGTATAGGTGTTCTGTAATTTAAGTAACCAAATAACCATGAACAATTAGGTTGTTTCCGATTTTTGCTCTTACAAAAATGTTGCACTAAGCACAATTGTGTATGTATCTTCATGCCCTTGCATATATCTTTAGGATAAATTCTTAGAATAGACTTATGTTTCCCTGAATTCAGAGCTTAAAAAAATGTATCTTTGGGCTTCCCTGGTGGCGCAGTGGTTGAGAATCTGCCTGCCAATGCAGGGGACACGGGTTCGAGCCCTGGTCTGGGAAGATCCCACATGCCGCGGAGCAACTAGGCCCGTGAGCCACAATTACTGAGCCTGCGCGTCTGGAGCCTGTGCTCCACAACAAGAGAGGCCGCGATAATGAGAGGCCCGTGCACCGCGATGAAGAGTGGCCCCCACTTGCCGCAACTAGAAAAAGCCCTCGCACAGAAACGAAGACCCAACACAGCCATAGATAAATAAATAAATAAATAAATAAATAAATAAACCCGAAGTTTAAAAAAAAAAATGTATCTTTGATACTTTCACTCTCCTTTCTTCTCCTGGACCTCTTTTTAGTGGTATGTTGAATATGTGAGCTTAATCCTTAAAAATTTTACTTTTGATTTCATATTTTCTGTGCATTTGCCTTCTCTTTTTTTAAAATTGAAGTATAGTTGATTTACAATGTTGTGTTAGTTTCAGGTGTACAGCAAAGTGATTCAGTTATATATATAATATATAATTTATATATTATATATATATATATATATATATATATACTTTTTCAGATTCTTTTCCATTATAGGTTATTAGAAAATACTAAATATAATTCCCTGTGCTATACAGTTGGTTCTTGTTGGTTACCTATTTTATATATAGTAGTGTGTATCTGTTAATCCCAAACTCCTGATTTATCCCCCGCCCAGTTCCCCTTTGGTAACCATAAGTTTGTTTTCTATGTCTGTGAGTCGGTTTCTGTTTTGTAAATAGATTCATTTGTATTATTTTTTAGATTCCATATATAACTGATATCATATAATATTTGTCTTTGTCTGACTTCACTTAGTATGATATTGTCTAGGTCCATCCATGTTGCTACAAATGGCATTATTTCATTCTTTTTTATTGCTAAGTACTATTCCATTGTATATATATACCACATCTTCTTTAGCTATTCACCTGTTGATAGACACTTAGGTTGCGTCCATGTCCTGGCTATTGTAAATAGTGCTGCTATGAACATTGGGGTGTATGTATCTTTTCAAATTAGAGTTTTTGTCTTTTCCAGATATATGCCCAGGCGTGGGATTGCCGAATCACATGGTAGCTCTATTTTTAGTTTTTTAAGGAACCTCCATACTGTTTTCCCTAGTGGCTGTACCAATTTACATTCCCACCAACAGTGTAGGAGGGTTCCCTTTTCTCCAGCATTTGCCTTTTCTTAAACTTTCTGGGATATTTTCTCAACTTTATCTTCAACCTTCTGTTGAATTTTTAAACTTTACTACCTTATATTTTTAATGTCTGAGTATACTTTCTTGTCCTCTTATTGTCTCCTTTTCATAGCATCTTATTCTTGTTTGATAGATATATTATTTTCTTTTATACCTCTGGAGTATATTAATGAGAATTTATGGAAGTTCTCTTTTCTTCCCTTCACTATCTCTGTTTTATTTTTTTCCCTGGAGCTTAACTTTTAATTTCTATAGTTTAATTCTATAGCTGAATTTTGAACTCTTTGCCATATTGTGGATTTCCATATGGTAATATATTTGTCCATATTTGAGGTAATATCCAGGCTTTAGTGATTTTTAGAGCTCCCCATGATATTCCAGTGGTCTACAACAGCGGGAAGGCAAACTACAGCCTGTGGGGCAAATCTGGCCGACTGCCTATTTTTGTAAATACAAATTTCTGGAACACAGACAAGCTCATTTGTTTACATATTGTGTATCACTAGTTTTGTACTACCATGTCAGAGTTGAGTGGTTGTGACCGAGACTATACAGCCCACAAAGCCTAAAATATTTACTATTTGGCCCCTTACAGAAAAAAGTTTGCCGGCCCCTGGTCTAGAGGCAGGCAGAGGCCATCTTGTAAGCTCTGAGTTTGTTCACCACTTCTCTTGTGGCTGCTTCCCATGCTCATCTATGGCTGAAATTATTTTTCAAGATGAAAAACAATGAATTATTTGCACTATGAAATAATATGAGAGAGTGCTAATTTAAAGACATTTTCTCTGATAGAAGAGAATTAACTTCCTTTTATGGCAGGGCTCTGGATAGGACACTTTATTATTGAAAAACGAGAGGAGTTAAAGACATGTTATTTTTGGACTCTCCATTTTTTCCCAGGTCTTTCCATTTTCCTTTGTACATTATGGATAATTCTTAAGTTTCTTCATCTGAGTTGGAGTCTCAGGGCCTCGGTAAGCTTACCTGCCCTACCTACCTCCTTAGAGTCCTGAAGAAAAAGTTCTGCCAAAATATCCAACTTCAGGGGTGAGCGGGAACGGGGTCTTTTCAGAATCGAAAACAGCAACAACAAAACAACGACAACATCAACCACAAAACAGTTCTTGTGCACTGCACTTGGTATTGACTATCTTGGTCTTTTGAGTTGGATTCAGAAATTCCAGGATATTTAACTGAGGCTATTAAAATATTCTTAGATCCTTTAGTGGCAAGATTCCAAACTTAGCTCTTAGGTTATGTATTAGGAGCAATCAAATGGGTCTGAATGAAAAAGTTGAGTTAAAATATATTTATATAGGTTTTTTTGTGGGGGGGAAACTGATTCATACTAATTTTATTTATAGATTTTCCTGTCTTTTCCCTTCCTCTCCCTGCCCTTTGTAAATGGAAAAACAGGATCTCGATCCTCCTTAGTGAGTAATAGCTGCCCAAAGCTATACGTGCTTTTTGAGGCTTCCAAATGACATCATGTGCAGAACACTGAAGCTGCATTCTCACCCTCTGTCATGTCACCAGAAGTCTTAAACATAATTCCAGCCCATGTGACAGCTGCACACACATTATTTCCCACCTGTGTTATCTCCTCCCTAATTAAGATGGTGTTAGTATCTCAGTTATCAACTCTGTTTTTTCAGGGCTTTTATTATATAACTGTGAAGACTTGCTCCAGGCTGGGATTTAATATGTTCATGTGAATGTTTAGCAGGTGTTAGGGGATTGGAGAAATGCTAGAGAGTAGTTGTTCTGCCCCACACCCCATACCTGAGCACTCCAGCAGGGCTCTTGGAAACAAAATTGCTGATGATGGGAGATTATTTATAGACACATGCATTTGGGGCATTATCCAGCTGGCCTGCCTTGTACAGTTATGCCTGGGAGATCAAAGAGGGCCCTTGGAGTTGGTTTAAAATTTAAGAAGTCATCTACAACTTGAGGACAGCTAGAGTCATTCCGCAAGGATAAAACCCAAACATACCAGTGATGCAAATAAACAATCACTTTTTGGGATAAAGGCTGCTCTAGATCCTGGGATAAACCTTTGAAGTTCCTTGGGTGGATCATGAATAGTATATAATGCCCTTCACAAGTCAAAAAGGTCTAGCTTTCTTGAAAGGCAAGGGAATTTCAACAAAAAGTTGGTTTTCTAGAAAGTTTGGTTCGGAAGGTTTAGAAAAGAGCAGAGTGACTGATGATCTGGGTAGTTGTAGACCAGCTGACAAATGGGAACCAAAAAATGTGCCTGAGCTACAGTCTGCATACTTCCCCAACTGGCCTTGCATTTCAGAGGGTCCAAGAAGGGTGGTCCCCTCTCTACTCAAACCCTTGAAACAGCACTGTCTGATGGAAATTTCTGTGATGATGGAAATGTTCTACCTCTGTTGTCCAATAGGTACATGTGGCTACTGAGCACTCAAAACGTGGCTAGTGCAGTGAGGAACTGATTTTTAGATTTTATTTCATTTTAATTAGTTTAAGTAGTCTACTAGCTAATGGCTATAGTAGCGGACAGTAAAACAATCAGTAATTTTTGTTGAGGTTACTGTATTGAATAATAGTGATGAAGGTGATGTTGTTTAGCCATGTATGGCCACATTTAAATTTTTAGGAGCTGATTAGAATTGGTGTTTCTTATAAAATGGAATCTCATTATTATGTTTTCTTCTTTTCATAGAAAATCCCCTGATAAGTTCCTGAGATGGGGTCCTGGATCTGGAAGGTAAAAAAAATTGGTGCTGAAAGAAGGCCGATGTTACAGAGAAAGGGTCTCTAGATAGTGTGTCTCTATAGACTGGCTCTGGAGGTGGAAAAAGTCTCTAATGGTAGAATTTTAGAGCCTTAGGAACCAGCTGACGAGGGACAATGTTTTGTCAATGGAGCATCCCCAGTGTTCCTCAAATCACTCATGTAGGAAGTGATGAACTCTGTGTGGTTATAGGGGCAGCTCCACTCAAGGGACAATTTTTATCTTCCCCAATATCTTCCTGTTCCTGTAAATATCAGCCACAATAGGCTTCATGTGCTTTCCTAAAACTACTCGGGACTAAATTAGACTGAGCACACAGTCACATTATGACTTTTGTGGGCCCTAGGCACTTTTGCCTTCATGGGTTGCTTCCTCCATAAAAAATAAAGTAAAATAAAATAATGACATCTTACGACTCCACTGTTATAAAGACAAATATATTACTATTATATGTGAAAACATTTTCTTTGACCTAAAAGTTCATCTTTTTTCTTCCATTATAAAAGAAATTAAAACATTTTGTTGGTTTCTAAAAGTATGGTGGGCTTTGGGCACTGAGCCTGCTGCGCCTGGTGGAGAAGTTGGCCCTATTTGAGAGGCTGTACCTTCCCTTTAGGGAAGTCCTCACACTTAAAACTGGCTGGAGGGACTTCCCTGGTGGTCCAGTGGCTAAGACTCTGCGCTCCCAATGCAGGGGGCCAGAGTTCGATCCCTGGTCAGGGAACTAGATCCCACACGCATGCCGCAACTAAGAGTTCACATGCCGCAACTAAAGATCCTGCATGCCGCAACAACAACAAAAAGATCCCTCATTATCCCTCATGCTGCAAGGACGATCCGGCATGCCGCAATCAAGACCCACTGCAGCCTAAATAAATAAATAAGTGTTAAAAAAAAAAAATTAAAAAAAACTGGCTGGAAATGGCCTATTCTTTTCTTAGAAGATTGCAAAATATATTTTTAGTTGGTGTACAATAAATATTAATTGATTAAAAATATTCAGAGATGTCGAGACTTCTAACAATACAAATATTTGTCTGCTTTTTGTTCCTAATGTCCATTTTGGACTTATTATTTGGCTACTCAGAGTATGGTCCACAGACCAGCAGCAGCGGCATCACCTGGAGCTTGTCAGAAATGCAGAGTATCAGCCTCCATCTGATACTGAGTCAGAATTTGCATTTTGACAAGATCTCCAAGTGATTCACATGGACATAACACTGAAGCACCACTGCCCTGCAATTTAAACAGGATTGTTTATCATTAGTAGAAATGAAAGAGCTGATTCCCTTAGCCTCCTTTAATCGAGGGCTGGCTCTCATTCTTCTCCAGTGGCAATGAATTCAGTTCCTTTAGTACAGCTCTTCCCAACTTTGGCAGACCATTGGAATCATCTGGGGAGCTTAAAAAAAAAAAAAAACCCAACGTGTGGGACCCATCCCCTAGAGATTCTGAAATAATTGGTCTGGGGTGGGATTGTGGGAATCAAGGTCTCATTTTTAAAGCTTCTAAGGTGATGTTAATGTGGAGCCAGAATGAGAACTGTGAGCCTTTCCCCACAAGATTTGCCCCCTGGTTTTGATCATTTTGGCCTCTTCTGTATTCCCTAACCTTCTCACTCTGAGCAACCAAGTGTATAGTCCAGAACTAGTTTCTTACCTTGGAGTCTGACATGCTCTATTAATTCTCAAAGTTCTGAAGTGTTCTCCTAGTATATACATACCCCGAAAAATTAATTGCCACCATTTCCTACATCCTTATTATGTGTCCCATAATCACCTTCAGTCATTTAATCTTCACCATGATAATAAATACTATTCTTATGCTCATTTTACAGCTGAGGAAATGGAGGCTTAGAAAGGCTGGCTCTTCCCAAGCTCATCCAATTTCTAGTTCCAAAATTTGTCCCCCCCCCACCCCAAAACTATTGTCCTCTACTGTCATGCTTTTATTTAGGAAACACTGATAATTTCCTAACTCATATGTCCGAACATTAGATTTACCATTATTCAGTCTTTGAGAATTACTGGCAAAGGAAATAGAATGAAGACCAGGAAAGAATTAAGTAGCTAACAGAATTTTGAGTGGTTTTAATCCATTAAAGAAAAGTTTGAAAATTGTGATATACATTTTCCAACCTGCATAACTGATATGATACTTCACTTGAAAAAAACAAATATTAAATACTCCAAAGGTACCCTGTCTTAGGACTGTGGAGATTACTGGGATAAAAAAAACAGTCTTTGCCCTTGAAATGACAAGTGAAGAGGCTAAGGACCTGAATTAGTCTGACATATGACAGTGAAAAGAATCAGGTGCTAAATTGTGTGGTAAGGTCATTAAGCTTTGCCAAAGTTCAGAGGCTGGCAGAAACTGGACAGGATTTATGGAGTTCTGTCTGAAGTCTGTAAGGATGAATGGAGACTGAATAACTAGAAAAGACAAAGCTGAGCTGGGACACTGGCCTAATATTCACTGGGAAGTAAGAATTTTCCCAACTGAATTACCAGCCTGGTTTCTTGTTGGCTGAATGTCCCTTTTCTGGGGCTGGAGAATACGTAGTCTTTGAATTCTAAACAAATGCCATCTCAGCCAAGCTTAGCACTATCTCAGTGTCCTGAGTGACCTATATCTGGAGCAGCAAAATCAATCAGATGCAGAGGATTGATAGCTTCCTGCTGCATATATCCACGGGCTTCTTTTAAGGTTGCTAGAGTACACTTTGCTTAATATTGAACCAAGAGAAGTTGAAAGCCAAGTACTTATTTAAATATTTAAATATTGATCAAGCTCAGTGCTTGAGAGAGGGCAAGAAAACTGCAGATAGCATGATTATATGTCCTCAGTTGCTGAGGGTTCCACAAGTACTAGTTTTGCTTGTTTGTTTCTTAATTTTAGTGGGGAAGGAGGTTTGGGGTAACTTCTTATAATAGTTGGTCCTCCTCCCACATTTTCTTATTTTTTTTCTATCTACATATCTGACAGAAGTAACGAAAAAAAGGAGGGGGGAGAAAGAAAGAAAACGCACAGTACCAGTGATGTAAAAAGAAGCATAACAACAAAGGCCACAAATTCATCAATGTTTTTGCTCACCACGGATTGGAAACCATTTTTGTCAAGTGTGTTGTTCAGTTAATCTCCAGTACACATTTTAGGGTTGGAAATATTTTTTAGTTTTGAAAAATATAAAACTTTTTATTTTTTTTGTCTTGAGTACTTTGAAGTCCTGGAAATGGGCAGGAACTTCTTTTTCTTTAAAAGGCAGTCCCTGAGGCCAGGCCTTGGGGTCCCAGCTCCGCGAAGCAGGAGCTGGGATTGCAGCATGGGGTCAGGCGAGCTTTGCCAGGGTGGGGTCACTTTATCAAGGCAGAAGCCCGGACCTTTGCCTTGGAACAGGGTGAAGGACACAAGGCAGGGTTTCCTTGCTCTCTTCTTCAGCCTTGCCTTCTTCCTCAGGCTGCTCTGTCGGCAAGGTGGGCTGGGCAAGGTGAGGACCAGGAGGGAGGCCAAAATGGCTAAGGCCCAGGAGAGGTGTTGGTGACAGCTGGGGAGGGGTGTCTCGGTGGCCAGCTCTCTCGGGCTACTTCACTTGAAAAAAACAAATATGATATACTCCAAAAGTGCCCTGTGTGTTAGGACTGTGGAGATTACTGGTTCTGCGGGCGGCAGGTCTTCACAGGAAAACCAAAACAAAGACTCAAGGTAATTATTAGAAAAATCAAATCGGTACTTTTGCCTTTAAAGCTGCTATCATTATCTGAAGTCTCTTTTAGGAAGGCCTGGCTGATGGAGAGGCTTCTCTGCTTGGGGTTGCGATCAGTTCTAACCAGAAAAGTGCGTTGATGGTAAGGGGGTCCCTCTCATATTGCTGTTCATGGTAAGAAAGAGGGTTTTCATATTATGGTGACTTCTAATGGAGCCCCTTGCTGGCGTGAAGGCGCAGAGAATCGCAGCTCGCGAAGCTCTCGGCTTGAGGAACCTGAGCCTCGAGAAACAAGAGGGCGTCTACAGATGTTTAGGTAAGAAATGGGCCACGTTAAGTCACAACTGTGGTGGCTTTTGGCCGAGGACAGCCTGGGGCTGCCTCGGGCCAGACACATCTCCTTTCAGGAGCCGGCAGCCGACCCCTCCCTCTGGCGGCGCCCAGGCGAGGCCAGTGGGGTCCGGGGCGCGCGGGCGCCGCCACCAGGGCGCAACCTCGCGCTCCCCGGGCTCGGAGCCCCCGCCGGTCCCAGCGCTCGGGGCCGGGGGAGCGAGGCCGAGGCAAGCGGCCGCGGGCGTTGGGAGGGGGCCGGCGGAGCCCGCGCGGTCGGGCAGCTTCAGGTTTCCTCCTGGAGCCGGTGTCGGGCGCGGCGGCGGGCGGGCCCGGCCATGTGATGCCGGGGCCGGGAGGCGGGCAGGCGGAGATCCAGCGGCAGCCGGCAGGCGCGGAGCGAGCGGGGTGGCCCCCGCCGCAGGCGCAGCCAGCGCGGCCCCGGAGCGCGGCCTCGGCTCCGCCCCCTCGCGCTGCCCGGGCCGCGCCGCCGCGGGGCGTGGGCCGCTTCGGGAGATCCTGCCCGGCTCCGGTGGCGCGTTCCGGGCGCCCTCGGGGAGGGCGCGGGGGCAGCGCCTCGCTCGGGCGTCGGAGGCTGCGGGACAGCACCTCCGGGTAAGTGCTCTCTGGGGGCTCCATCCCCGCGTCTCCCGGCCGCCCGGGGTGGAAAAGTTTGGCCGCCTCACCTGAGTTCGCCCTCGCGGAGCTACTTTCTCCAGGGTTCCGGAGGGCGCGAGGATCAGCGGAGGTGGAAAGGGGGTGCTGCCGCGGGCTCGGCGGCGCGGGGGATGGCCGCCGCCTCCCTGTCCTCGGGGATGGCAACAAGTGCAGAGGCGGCGCGGCCGGCGCGGCGGCTGCAGCTGCGGAGCGCTGGGTCGCCCGGACCGCGCGGCCCCTCTCGCCCCCGCCGGCCCCGCTCAGGGGACCGGGCATGGGCGGGTGGAAGCCCGGCCGCTGTCCTTCGGGCGCCGGGGAAATAAATGGTCTTCTTGCGGTGGAGAAGGCAGAGCCTCGAAAGCTGGGGTTTCCCTTCCCCATCAGTGCCTGGCTCCGGGGTGAGGGTGCTCGGCGGGGCCGGGTCGCCAGAGAGCAGCACACCAAGCGGAAGCTCAGGACACAAGCGCTAACATTTCTTTCATGTGGAAACACATGTTGTGCTTTAAAAGGCATCTATAGTTATCTTGGTTAGGAGAGGCGGCCAGAATTCCGTTGGACTTCCTTAGGATTATTTCGTGGATCTGTTTTCCTCTTGGAAACCTGGGGTGTGCCTGCTGGTCCCCTAACCTTCCCGTGCTGGGAGTTTCCACAGGGGCATAATGACGGCCTGTTGGCCAGGGAGGCATCCTCGCCTATGCAGGGCTTTGTGGAAGCTGGGTGCACAGGCAGCCTTGGAAACCCAACTCTCGTTTCCCAGACACCAATTAGATTTCCAGGAGAGAATCCATCTTCCTCCCTAGGAGCCCACAGCGCCCCCCCGCCCCCCATTGGTTGTAGCTGGCAGCAACATCTGTGTTTGCGCAGCTTCTCCCTTCTTGACCTCTGCCTGAGTCCAGACAAGTCCCCGCAGACCCAGAGTTAAAGAGGTTTACCACCAGACCCGCGCCAATTGGGTAAGAAATACGAAAACGTAAGATGTTTAGAAGGAACTGATCATTTGGGGTCCCATGGGGTCCCTGGTTTTCTAAAGCTTTGCCATCTTGTGTTCTAGGCCCTGAAGATGTCAGGGGAATTGAAGTCCTTTTTTCACAACAAAAAATCGAAGACCTGTTCTCTTGGGTTCTGTGGGTTGCTCTTTGCACATCATAATCCAAGCAGATTACCTGGGAAGCTTTTTAGTATAACTGTCTTGGGTTTTTATATACACATACTTAAAGCACATAGGTATTTGCCTTATCTTGATTAATAGCCAATCTGATTCCTTTGTAGTATTTGGAGCAAAAGAAATTACTACTGCAAAAACCTTTGGAGTTTTCTTATACAACATAGTATTTCAGTGTAATGTTCTGATGTGGACTTTCTGTGTGATTATTGTGCTCATTAACTTTGATCAAACAGGAATTTGGATAGCATCAGACCTCATATTTAGTGGTTAGAGAAACTGAGGCACAGAGCTAGCTATTGGGCGTTTGACTCAGGTGAATGTCCTGGCTAATGGGAGAATGGAGAACAGAGAATCAGTGTTTGTCCTCCTTTTGATTGTGTTTTCTTCCTTATCAAAACCACATAGCCTGGCCAACCAAGAACAGGTTATGTAACAGGTGTGTCGTTAGACTTTCCTTTGAAGCACTTCTCCTGTCCTCTAAGCAGTTCAGAAACACTTAAAGGTAAAGAGGAAATAGTAGTTGGTAACTAAGGCTCTATGAAATTTCATCAGGGGCCTCACTTGTGTTTCACACCTTTTTTTGTTTAATCATGTGAGTACTGCAGAAGAGTTTGGAATATTTTCTCATTGTGCTCTTATAAGAAACTACTGTTGTGGCTAAGACATAAGTTGCACAGGAATTTCAGGTGAGCTGTGACACATGACCTCCTTTGGTAAATGAGAAAAGGATATGTGTTTTAAATAGGTATTAAAACAAATAAAGGAATATAATGTTACTTCTATATTAAGCATTCTGTACAAAATTGGTAACCACTGTATTGGTACTTAAGCTCTAACTTCAAGTTCTGCCAGAGTTTATGACCAAGTGTGACTCCCCAGAAAAAAGGTTTATGATATATTGGTTTGGCCAAAAAGTTCATTCGGGTTTTTCCATAACATCTTACGGAAAAACCTGAACAGACTTTTTGGCCAACCCAGTAAATGTCGGAAAACCCTTTACAATTGGCACATGGTTAGAATGGTACTGCAGAGAGTACAAATTACTCTCAAACTCCCAGGCTGACTGTAATTTTATTATGCTTTAATTTACTGATCAGATATGACAGATCTGGTTTATGTAGGTTTTGTCTAATTGCATTTGTATTTATGTTGCTTTAGTGAAACAGAGAAGCTATAGGATAATTTTCCTGTGACCTTAAATTTGTTACGAAGAGATGGGTCAAGCTGGGCAACTCCCACTGAGAGTTCTAAATTAAAAACAGTGTTATACTTGAAGTGCACCAAATTCAGGGAATTTTGCCATGTTAGAGTTGTACTGTAAATATTATGCCACGCTGTAGGGCTTGAGTCCAGATCCCTCCCGTAGGCAAAGCTGGGCTTAGAGATATTTTTCTTACGAAGTGCAGGTCAGGTACTAGACCACAGAGCATTTTGCCCTGATTGGATGGTACTCTGCCATTTTTGTCCAGTCTCTATAATCCTTAGTTCTTTTGTAATTTTCCAGGTATTTAAAAGTTCTCAAAACCTCAAAGCAGTGTCGCTCTGCTATGTTGCCATTTTGATGGTCTCTATCATGCCCCTCTCTTTTTGTGAACATTTTCTTATATTTATTCAACAAATATTTGAGGGCAAACTATTTGAGGGCACTGCTCTGTACTTTAATTCTCTGGACTGTGGATTTCATGTCTTAGACTGTACTTTTCTGATTTTAGAATTTTTAGGATCTGTTGCATTTTGAGTGGGCCTCTCCACACTCAACACTAAGACATTTGGCTGATAAAATGGCAGGTAATTTTTTCTGTGATAGTACATCTTCTTAACTTGACTGCAATTTTTCCCTTGAAATTTGCTCTTTGGCACATTGAAATTTGCTTATTTCTACCATTATTGCTCCTGGACTTCTTCTCCTGGATAACCAAGGTAATGAGATTTGACATCATTTTTAGTATGAAGGAAAGTGAAAACATAATTGAATATTGGGCAATTGTTCCAGTGATCTTGGTTTTGAACACTTTTATAAAAAATGTATTTTAATTTTCAGAGGTGTGTTCTCTTATTTTAATCCTCAGTTTATTAATTTGAGGTTTGATTTCTGTAGAAAGTTGATGTAAAAAGAATGCCTCATAGCCACGAGTGAAGGCCCGCATAGATGGAGATGGGCAACGACACCTTCGCTTTACATAATAGCATGTGTACTCAGCACTCAGATAACATTCTGCCTATTTCAAGTGGCAGGCTTTGTTTGACTGGTGTGCACATGATCATTTTGCCTTTAAAAAATGCTTAAGATGTTAACATGCTTTCTGTATTTCCCTCAAATATACAGACATTCCCTTAATAAATAATCATGAAATATATTGCATATATTAATGAAATGTATGGTTTAGCTCTTAAATTCATTATCATACACTAGTGATCATGCCCTTTTTAAGGCTTGCACCTCTTCTTCCATCATTTTATAAGTTAAAGCAATTATCTTTTGTAAACTATAACCAAGTGGTTAAGAGTGGGGACTCCGGAGCCAGCCTGTCTCATTAGACGGTCCTGGCTCTGTCCTGGCTGTACCACCTCTCTCTACCTCAGGTTTCCCATCTGTAAAATGGGGATAATCACTGTAACCTGCCCTCTAGGGTTGTTGGGAGAATTCACTGAGTTAATTTGCAGAGAGCCCTTCTGGTAGTGCCTGGTAGAGATTAAGTGCGAGAAAATGATGGTTATATTTATAACAAATAGAAAATAGACATTTAAAAAAAAAAGGAGCTTGAGCAGGTTTTCCAGGTTTCAGAAGGCAGTGAGATGTCCGTGTGATCTCAAGGGGAAGCGCCCTAGGCTGGGAGTCCAAGGCAGGGATGGAGACTGTTGCCTGTGGCCTCTCATCTGTGTAACCTTGGGCAAGTATGACCCCTCTGTGGGTCTCAGCTTCCTCATCTGGTCAAACGGAAAGGGGTAGACTTGATGGTCTCTAAGGACCTCTGGTTCTAACATTCTATACTGTCCTGAAATTTGAAGGTGAGGAGGGCGTTTGTCAGTTCAGCCGTGGCTGTCTTGGGCAACACAGGACAGGAATGTACTGTCCACAGGGTCAGAACTGCGCCTGCAGCGGGCGGTCAGTAAACGTTTGAAGGGATTATGAAATAATACTATTAACTTACCTCACCTTGATCACCAGACAGTCATCAGGTTGAAATGACTGAGTTATCTTTCTGGACTTAGTCCAGAGAGATTTTAGACATGAATGTCTGGATCCCATGCATGTGGGTCATAGGCCATCCTGCTCCCTTTCTTCTGTGGAACCCCTTCTTGTGGAAGAGGGGTGGGGTAGATCTGGGAAGATGAAAGACAAGTGGACTGATTATTTCTGAATTTCATGATTAAAGTATTTCCACACCTGATACACAGGAGAACATCACCAATGGCCTTTGCAGGGGTGCTGTAAACTAGAAGGGCTTGGAGCAAAGGCAGTCTCATTAAGGACTTCTGACCATTTGTGAAGATTAAGAAGTTTTCGTTGGGCTGGATGGTTCAGGCGAAGTCTGTGGAGCAAATTTGTCTCTTCTCCCTAATGACCATTGTTTATTGTCTGTGCATGGTCCTTTTTCGACAGTTTTCCTCATTTTCTTGCTCCACCAGCCTCCTGGTTTGCTGTGTGGCCAGGTGTTAGTTTCAAAAAGTAGGGGGTACCCAGTGATTAATGAGATTATGGGTTATTTGAGCCCCGAACCCAGGATTCTGAGCCTGGCTGTTCGTTGGAATCACCTGGGTTCATAATCACTCAGCTTGGGCCTGACATCTTTTTTTTTTTTTTTTTTGATGTGGACCATTTTTAAAGTCTTTATTGAAATTTGTTACAATATTGCTTCTGTTTTATGTTTTGGTTTTTTGGCCGGGAGGCATGTGGGATTTTATCTCCCCGACCAGGGATTGAACCTGCGCCCCCTGCTTTGGAAGGCCAAGTCTTAACCACTGGACCACCAGGGGAGTCCCCTGGCATCATTTTTTAAAAAGGTGATACTAGCTATTTATAAAAGGGTTTGCTAGCCATTTACCTAACCTTTAGTGTTTCTGGCTTTCTGCATCTGAAAGAATCCAGGGAAGGGTAATTCTCCTGGTATCCCTTTTAAGCTATGGGCAAGTCACCTGTCTCCTACTGCCTCCTCTTGTGTCCCCCCACCCCTGCTCCCATTAGCCAGGACTGGTACCTGCCTGTGGAATGTGCCGTGTACTCCCTACCTTCTTTGACTTTGTTCCTTTGTTCCCTTTCCTTTCTAGCGAAAATCTGTTGCAATCCTCAAAGCAAGTTCAAACCACCATCTCTCTGAAACCCTTGACCAACTTCTCAACTTTCCAACTTGACTGTAGGCCCATTGATGGCAGGGACCCTGATTTAGGCTACTCTGTAGGGGGCTCCACAGAATATACCTATATTGGTTGGTTGGTTAGTAATTTTGCTAACTGTCATGTCAACAAGTCCTAGTTTACAGCATCCCCATGGAGGCTAATGGTGATTGTTTTCCTGTGTATAAGGTGTGGATCGCATTGGAAAATATTGGGCTGCAGGGGAGGAAAGGAGAATGTTGCTCAAGAAGTTAGATAGCTAGTCCTTCTGAGATATAAATGAGAGGCTACGCAGGCCTCTCTTAGGAAATTGTATGTTCTGTCTGGGGAAATGAATGAAATTCTTGTTCAGAGTTAGAATCTTAGGACTGAAACAATCCTGAAAGGTTTTTCTCTAGTTTCTAGCAGGTGAACAATCCCCCTGTATAGCATACTTCCACATGGTTGACCATTTGAATACTGTCCTTGAATACTTTCAGTAATGGGGGACCAGTAACCACAGATACCCCAGTCTATCTTTGTTTTCCCCCCCTCAACTTTAGATACACACAATTATTTGTCAAAGTGTGCAGTATGATTTGATATACATGTACGTTGTGGAATGATTACCAAGGATAATTAACACATCCATCACCTCACATAGTTAACTTTTTTGTGATGAGAACACTTAAGATCTAATCTCAGCAACTTTCTAGTATACAATACAGTATTTTTACCTATAGTCACCCATGCTGTATGTTAGATACTCAGAACTTTTCAAGAGGTACAGACTTTCAGTTATATCTCCCTGTTTCCTCATTCCCGCAGCCTCTTGAGTCACCATTCTATTCTGTTTTTATGAAATTGGCCTCTTTTTTTCATAAGATTCCACGTATTGCTGATGTTGTATAGCATATAGAATTTGTCTCTTTTTTTTCCTTATAAATTTATTTATATTTTATTTATTTATTTTTGGTTGCATTGGGTCTTCATTGTTGCGTGTGGGCTTTCTCTAGTTGCTGCGAGCGGGGGCTACTCTTTGTTGTGGTGCGTGGCTTCTCACTGCAGTGGCTTCTCGTTGCGGAGCGCGGGCTCTAGGTGCGTGGGCTTCAGATGATCTTCCTGGACCAGGGATCGAACCCATGTCCCCTGCACTGGCAGGCGGATTCTTAACCACTGCACCACCAGGGAAGTCCCTAGAATTTGTCTTTCTATGGTGGCTTATTTCACTTAGTTCTATGCCCTCCATTTCATCCATGTTGTCGCAAAAGGCAAGATTTCCTTTTCTAATGGCTGAATGATATTCCACTGTGTTACACATATTACATTTTCTTTATACATTCATCTTTACAGACACTTAGGTTATTTCCATGTCTTTCTTGGTTATTGTGTATAATGCTGCAATGAACACAGGAATGCAATCTTTTTGAGATAATGATTTCATCTCCTTAGGCTATGTACCCAGAATTGGGATTGCTGGATCATATGGTAGTTTATTTTTAATTTTGTGAGGAATTGCAATCCAGTTTTCCATAGTGGCTGCACCAATTTACATTCCAATCAACAGTGCACCAGTGTTCCCTTTTTTCTACATTTTCACCAGCATTTATCTCTTGTTTTTTGATAATAGCCATTGTAACAGGTGTGAGGTGATCTCATTGTGGTTTTGATTTGCATTTCCCTGATTGGTGATGTTGAGCATCATGTGCTTGTTGGCTGTCCGTATGTTGTCTTTGTTAAAATGTCTGTGTAAGTCCTCTACTCATTTTAAAAATGAGATTTTTTTTTTTGCTATTGAGTTGTTTGAGTTCCTTATATATTTTGGATATTAACCCCTTATTAGATATATGGTTTATAGATATTTTCTCCCATTCTGTAGGTTGCCTTTTCATTTTGTTGATGGTTTCTTTTGCTGTGCAGAAGCTTTAGTTTGATGTAGTCCCACTTGTTGATTTTTTTGCATTTGTTGCTTGTTCTTTTGGTGTCATATCCAAAAATCATTGCTAAGATGTTGTTAAGGAGCTCCCCTGCCTTATCTTCTTCTAGGAGTCTTATGGTTTCAGGTCTTACAAGTCCTTAATCCATTCCAAGTTAATTTTTGTGAGTGGTGTAAGATACTGGTCCAATTTTATTCTTTCACATATGGATATCCAGTTTTCCCAACACCATTTATTGAAGAGGTTATCCTTTTGTCATTGAGTGTTTTTGGCACCCTTGTTAAATATTGACCATATATGCATGGGTTTATTCTGGGCTTTCAGTTCTGTTCCATTGGTCTCTATGTCTGTTTTTCAGCCAGTACCATATTGTTTTGACTGTTATATTGTAGCTTTGTAATATAGTCTGAAATCAGGAAGTATGATGCCTCCAATCTTGTTCTTAATATTGCTTTGGTTATTCAGGGACTTTTGTGGTTCCATACAGATTTTAGGACAATTTTTTTCTGTTTTTCTGAAAAGTCATTGGAATTTTGATAGGGATTACTTTGAATCTGTAAATGGCTTTGGGTAGTATGGACATTTAAACAATATTAACTCCTCTGATTCATGAACACGGATATTTTTCCATTTGTTTGTCTTCAGTTTCTTCAGTGTCTTACAGTTTTTGGTGTATAGATCTTTCACTTCCTTGGTTAGACTTATTCCTAAGTATCTTACTGGTTTTGATGCTATTGTAAATGGCATTATTTTCTTTATTCTCCAGATAGTTAATTAGTGTACAGAAATGCAACAGATTTTTGTATGTTGATTCTGTATCCTGCAGCTTTACTGAATTCATTTATTAGGTCTAACAGTTTTTTTGTGGAGTACTGAGAATTTTCTATACAAGATCATGTCATCTGAAAACAGACATTTTTACTTCTTTTCCTATTTGAATGCCTTTTAATTCTTCTTGCCTAATTGCTGTGGCTAGAACTTCCAGTACTATGTTGAATAGGAGTGGTAAGAGGGGACATCCTTGTCTTGTTCCTGATCTTAGAGGGAAAGCTTTCAACCTTTCACTGTTGAGTATAGTATTATCTGTGGGTTTGTCATATATGGTCTGTATTTTGTTGAGGTGTGTTCCTTCTATACCCAATTTGTTGAGTTCTTATTAAAGGATGTTGAATTTTTGTTAAATGCTTTTTCTGCATTTATTAACACATTTATTGATTTGTGTATGTTTCTTTTTTCATTCCTTTAAATGTTAATCACTAAAAACTTCTCTCTTAGAACTGCCTTTGCTACATCCCATAAGTTTTGGTATGTTGTGTTTCTATTCTTGTCTCAAGATTTTTGAATTACTCTTTTGATTTCTTTGACCAGTTGGTTTTTCAGAGTGTGTTTTAATTTCCACACATCTGTTTTTTTTCCTGGTGTTCCTTCTGTTATTGATTTCTAGTTTCATACCACTGTGGTTGAAAAAAGATATTTTATATGACTTTCATCTTCTTAAACTTGTTAAGATTAATTTTGTGACCCAACATATGATCTATCCTGGAGGATGTTCTGTGTGTGCTTGAGAAGAATGTGTTTTCTGCTGCTGTTGGATGGAATGTTTTGTATGTTTGTTAGGTACATTTGGCTTAAAGTATAGTTCAAGTCCATTATTTCCTTATTGATTTTCTGTCTGGATGATCTATCCATTGTTGAAAGTAGGTTATTGAAGTCCCCTACTCTTGCATTGCTGTCTATTTCTGCCTTCAGATTTGTTAATAATTGTTTAATATATTTAGGTGCTCCAATATTGGCATGCATATAATTACAATTGTTATATCCTCTTGATGAATTGACCTCATTATTATATAATGACCTTGTCTCTTCTTATAACTTTTCACTTAAAGTTTATTTTGTCTCATAAGTATAGCTACCCCTGTTCTTTTAGTTTCCATTTGTATGGAGTATCTTTTCCTATCCTTTCACTTTTAGCCTATGAGTGTCCTTAAAGTTTAAGTGAGTGTCTTGTAGGAAGCATATACTTGGGTCTTGTATTTTTGTCCATTCAGCCACTCTTTGTCTTTTAATTTAAACCATTTACATTTAGAGTAATTTAGTTATTGATAGGTAAGGACATACTATTGACATTTTGTTAATTGCTTTCTGATTGTTTTGTAGTTCATTTGTTCTTCCCCTCTTGCTCTTGTCCTTTGTGAATTGTTGAGGTGGCCTACCAGGGTTCTACTACTGTCCTTTTCCTTGTGGGGTGAAATCCCTCCATGGGGATCCTTCTTGGCACCAAGCTGCTCTGGACTGAGGGATAGAGGGATGCAGGTAAAATGCTTCCTATGCTTCTCTCTGCTGTCATCCTCAGTTTTTGAGCTCCACAGGGTTTCTGCTGCTGCTTTGTTGTAGTGTAGAGCTTTCCCAGGGCTATTTTCATTGGTTTGTAGGTGGTCTATCTTTGGAAACCTTTAGGCTGTTAAAAAACCATTTCCCCTGTATTAAATTTTATAGTTCTGCTGCTTGGGGGCCATTATGAACAATTTATTACTTTTTTATTTTTTATTTTTTAAAAATTCTTTATTTTTTATTTATTTATTTTTGGCTGTGTTGGGTCTTCGTTTCTGTGCGAGGGCTTTCTCCAGCTGCGGCAAGCAGGGGCCGCTCTTCGTCGCGGTGCGCGGGCCTCTCAGTATCGCGGCCTTTCTTTTTGCGGAGCACAGGCTCCAGACGCGCAGACTCGGTAGTTGTGGCTCACGGGCCTAGTTGCTCCGCGGCATGTGGGATCTTCCCAGACCAGGGCTCGAACCCTTGTCCCCTGCATTGGCAGGCAGATTCTCAACCACTGCGCCACCAGGGAAGCCCCTGAACAATTTATTTTACATAACAGCCCCCTACATTTTTGAAAATTAATTACATACCCTACCTTTAAGCCTTATTTAAGTTGGTAAATCTCTTTCAGCTCTTATTAAGTGACATGATTTTGAATCCTCTCACTACCCTGAATACTGAACATATACCAATTTGCTATATTTTTCTTAAAGTGTAGTGCTTCCGGATGCTGACGGATGGTGCAGAGTATAGTAGAACCATTCCCACCCTTGCTGAGACCCGCCTCACCCCCCAGGGAAGCACTGAAACCTCATAGTTAAGATTACCAGTTACAGAGTAGAAAGTTGGGGAGACTCTCAGCTCTGCTACTTTCTACCTTGTGTTGGGCAAGTCATCTAAACTTTTAGTCTCAGTTTTTACCTATTTCTCTTATAGGGTTAAAAGGACACAATAAGATAGTCTATGTAAAATGCTTAGCACAGAACCTAGGACAGAATAATTTCTCAAACAATGGCTTTCCGACTATGGTCCTTCTAAACAAGGCCATTGACTCTTGATGTTCAGTCATCTCAAAATAACCAATTTGTTTTTACACTTGTTGCTGCTGAGCCCCATCTCCTCATTCATGGATGTGTGCAATTGGCTTCTTAGTCCTATAAATAAAACTTAATATTTATCTAAATTTTCCTGTATATGACCATCTGTTCTAGCCTTTCAAAGTCTTTTAGATTGTTTATCTATACATTTATCATTCACTACCCTCTTTTGTTCCAAGTTGTCCACAGATTTGATATGCATTTCTTTAATGTCTTAAGGAAATAATAAAATTATTGCCTAGGCTGAGGTCTAGGGCAGAACAATTTGATGTGTCTATACAAACTTCACTTCAGATTGATGTTTATCAATTTCAGGTAGAGTTGTTCAACGAATTAATCCTATTTACACTAGCATCGGATTCTTAATCCTCCATCCTGTCATAAGGATATATGCTTTGTCAACCAAATCTACTGTACCTCTACTATATAGAGTTACCAGTTTGGTAACCACATAATGGAATGGGGTTATTGTCACGTGACTTATTCTTGGGGAACCCACACTGACTCCAAGTAGCCACTGCTTCCTCTGAGGTACTCAGACATCAGCCCTTTAATCTGTTCTAGAATCTTGCTTATGATCAATATGAAGCTCCTTCTGTCTGTAGTTTAGAATTGGCTTTTTTGAAAATTGGCATGATATGTTCCTGTCTCCTATATTTGAATCCTGTCATTGTCCACAGTTCCTGACTGATTATGGTTGGAAAATCTCATTGGATTCTCTCCTATCTTGGCCTGTCCAGCAGCCTGCAACTTATTCAGAGCCTCTAGGTGCCCTCTTATGATCGACTTTCCCACTTACAGATGTTCTTTCTGTCCTTTTCAATTGGAAGGTTATCTCTCTCCAAGAGGAGATAAAATCTCAACAGCTGTAGAGGAGTTCTCCTTATCATTCATCTACACTACATCACCAGTCCTAAGCAGACCTATCTATCCCTTCCTTGATGTTCTGGCTTAAAAAATAAGTTGAAATAAAAATCTGATTATCCTTAGTTTTTTGGCAGCCTCATGTTATTTGGGGCTTTAGTATGTCTGACACAGTTCTTTAGAGCATGATATCCTCATTATTTGTTCTGGAAAAGAGGCAGGGGGGAGGATAAAAACAAAGCAATTCTTCTTATCATTTGAGTAGAAAAGAGCACAAACCTAGGAATCGGGAGCTCCTTGAACATAATGATCTCTCCACATCTCCACAGAATCCATATCCTCTCCAGATGGGAGGTCTTCGATTAGTTCTAAGAATCATGATGATTTCTTTAAGTAGTGATTTCATTGATTGATGATAACGTTTGGAGGTAGAATCTGGGTGGGATGGAGTGACAGAACACCCAGTATGTATCACTACATATATTTATGTATAAGAAACAGCTCATCTAACACTTCAGCGTTGCATTTTGTGAAATTGCTAGCTTTGCAACTTCCCTCAGAAGTTCTCAGGGATGAATTTCTGGAAGTTGCTTTTATACCGGCTATCACAGCCCTTAGAGACTTAACCAGTCTCCTGCTGGCCACTCACCATTCTTGGTGGTCAGGGGCAATACACAAAACCTATTATTAATGCTTTATTAAGTTTTAAATTGATGGATTCTTAGGGGGAATAAATAGAAGCATTTCTCTTAAATTGTTATGTTTCATGTTACACTAAGTTGTTATATAAAATGCTTATGTATTTTTTCTTCTCCTATTTAATAACCAGAAATGTTGATAGCTTGTTTATTGAATATAAAACATAGTGTCAAGAATCTTTAAAATCTTTAAAGTCAGCCATGGGAATTCGAATGTTTCCTTGTTCTTTACTTAGAAAGGTTGCACGGAACCCTACTACACTGTTGGTGGGAATGTAAGTTGGTGCAACCACTATGGAAAACAGTATGGAGGTTCCTCAGAAAACTAAAAATAGAATTACCGTATGCTCCAGGAATCCCACTCCTGGGAATATACCCAGACAAAACTATAATTCAAAAAGATACATGTACCCCTATGTTCACAGCAGCACTGTTCACAATAGCCAAAACATGGAAACAACCTCACTGTTGATTGACAGATGAATGGATAAAGAAGATGTGGTACATATATACAATGGAATACTACTCAGCCATAAAATAGAACGAATAATGCCATTTATAGCAACATGGATGAAACTGGAGATTATCATACAAAGTGAAGTAAGTCAGAAAGAGAAAGACAAATACCATATTATATCACTTATATGTGGAATCTAAAATATGGCACAAATGAACCTATCTTCAAAACAGAAACAGACTCACGGACATAGAGAACAGACTTGTGGTTGCCAAGGGGAAGGGGGGAGGGAGAGGAATTGACTGGGAGTTTGGGGTTGGTAGATGCAAACTATTACATACAGACTGGATAAACAACAAGGTCCTAATGTACAGCACAGGGAACTGCATTCAGTATCCTGTGATAAACCATAATGGAAAAGAATATAAAAAAGAGACTGTCTATACGTGTATAACTGAGTCACTTTGCAGTACAGCAGAGATTGGCACAGCATTATAAATCAACTATACTTCAATAAAAAAAAAATAATAAAAAAAAGAAAAAATAGTTTCCATGGGACAGGAATTATGAGGCAAAAGTCTCATATCCTTTAATTTTTAGGTTGCTTCTTTTTTTTTTTGGCCATGCCGTGTGGCATGTGGGATGTTAGTTCCCCGACCAGGGATTGAACCCGTGCCCCCTGCAGTGGAATCGCAGAGTCTTATTAACTACTGGACTGCCAGGGAAGTCCCCCTAGTGAACTCATTTGAAACCTGAGAGGTTGGGCCAACCTTCTCCATGGTACATCCTAACTCTCGAGTTCTGTGTTTTTCTGGAGGTAAGGATGGTGTCTTGAGCCTCCCTTGGATTACTAGCCAATGTTTGGTTTTCAGAGCACTTTCAGACACTTGACTGGCAACATCTGAACTGTTCAGGAAGTTGGGTTTGAAGAAGCTACTTCAGGGTTGCATCTTTACCGGGAGAAATGATTGCTTATACCCTGAGATTTCCCTGTGATGGCAGCTCATGTTATTGTTGTCTGAATACTTCACGAGCAGTGAGGTGGACTCAGCCAGTAATAATCTAGTAATTATTTTTAATTGAATTCAAAGATGACTGAAAATAGGTATTAATTTCATTTTAGCAGATGGACTTTATGTCCCTAACTCCATTGAGGCTGGGTGGAGAATATGCACTGAAATTCATGGCATTTTTTTTTTTTTTAAAGTTTATTTATTTTTATTTATTTATTTTTGGCTGCATTGGGTCTTCGTTGCTCCGCGCGGGCTTTCTCTAGTTGCAGCGAGCGGGGGCTACTCTTCATTGCAGTGCGCGGGCTTCTCATTGCGGTGGCTTCTCTTGTTGCAGAGCACGGGCTGTAGGCACGCAGGCTTCAGTAGTTGTGGCATGCGGGCTCAGTAGTTGTGGTGCATGGGCTTAGTTGCTCCGCGGCATGTGGGATCTTCCTGGACCAGGGCTTGAACCCGTGTCCCCTGTATTGGCAGGCGGATTCTTAACCACTGCGCCACCAGGGAAGTCCCAATGGCATTTTTGATAAATGCCAATTTTTAGCTAAAATAACACTTATAATGATTCTTTCTTTTTCTCCCCTCTCCTTCCCCACCTCGCTCCACTTTGTTTTCAACTTGTAAAATTGAACAAGTGAAATCCTCCTTTTTTTTCAAAAGGTATAGCAAATTTCTAAAACCTCTAGTATTTAATGTAGCTCCTGACTAGTAATATTAAAGAACGTAAACTTGTGCTGATAAAAAGGTGGCATTTTAAGGCATGACACCTCAAGATAAAGATATCTTATTGTACTGGTGTTTGGGATTCTACTTGCTGGGTGTAGGGGCTCTAAACCTTTATCCAGGAGTCCTTTCCAAAGCATTTCTACCTCAGGGGGTTTGAGAGTTCTGTTAGAGTTTTGAGCCGTCATTGAGTTGAGTTTGGCTAGTAATTACTAAGAGGCAGGCCTGTATGGGTGCTGAAGGCTTAGAGAGAAGAGGCTTAGAAGTAGCTTTTCAGGAAATCTCAGTGCTGCCAAATCAGAAGCCATGAAAGCACATGCGTATGTTGTGATGTGGAGGTGGTGAGGGCAGGGTGCTCTGAGCAGCCTGGCAGCCGTACCTGGTATAATGGGAATCAAAGTATTGCCTGGTCTTTATGTTATTGTTGTTGTTGTTGTTTGGTATAGTTTCCTAAGCATAATCTATATTGTAAATATGTATCAGCTTCAGTGATGTTATAAAAACAGAAGTGAATTTAAGAAATAGATATTTTAATGAAAATCTGTGTACTTAGTTCATAAATATAATTGGAGTATCAGGTGTCATAACTCAGCTAGAACCTCCTGCACTTGCCTTGAAACGCTTATTGAACTTAAATAATTGTTGCTAATTAAAAAAAAAACCCTTTCAAATTTGGGCTTATGATAACTATTTGGTGGGGAGCAGAGGAGAAACTTGGATATTATCAAACAGTAATGTCTATTTTGTATTTCAATTTATTTTGGCAATAGTCTTGTAATGAGTTTACATTTTAAATTTGTATGGAAAAACCCAGCCATATATATATATATATATATATATATTTTTTTTTTTTTTTTCTAACTACAGACACTTGAGAATGGAAGCAATTTTACAGAATTCTGAATGTTTGATCAAGGCTTTGGAGTCTGCTTAAGTTAAGCGCAAACTGATTCTAACGTTTCCGTTGTTGGCGGACAGCTCTCCAGTCCAGCACTAAAGACTCCATAACTTGAATTACGTCCATGGCCACCAGTTTGGCCAAAACTAAACTAGGGAAGGCAAACAGTAGTTCCTTATCTTGCCTTAGTGGCATTAAAGAATACTGTTGTGAATACATTGAGTACATGCTTGTTTTTATTCTTGGGCACAGGATCATTTGAACAGCTTAGTACTTAAAAAATAAAATCCTTTGTTGCCACAATTGAATATCATTAAGTTTATGGAGCATTTAAAGTCGCATAGCGCTTAAAAGATACTAATCAAATGAATCACCACCTCATGTGTTGTTTTGACAGGAAATGTATCACGTCTCAATAATTTCCTTAAAATATTTTCCTGCCAGGTGCCTGTTTTCTTCTGTTAACTTATTCCCATAGAATTCCAAATATGTGGTTGATTTCCCTACTGATACTTTCATAGTTTCTTTTCCTTCTTTAGAGTAGCTGCTGCACTTTTGTTTGTATTGAATTTAAGGCTTATTACAAGGAAGAGGGAACGAGTAGCTTTTTTGAAGACTGATGTCCAGCCAGGATGACTCTGTCTGGTGAGCAGATCTGCTTGTCTCCAGCGTGTAAAATTTAGCTAAGTAGGTGTTAAGACGTGTCTGTTGACAGACCTGGCCTAAGGCCAGACGTGCATGAAATATTGTTCAGTCATCTATGGAGAGATTAGAGAGAGTTTTTATTTTCTGTGTACATATGCAGTTGAACACAATTTTTTACAATGACCTTGAGGTACCTTGAAATAAAACAGGGAAATAAAATATTGGGCTCTGTTATAAGCAAGGTGCTATACAAAGCAATATGAGAGATGTGGAAAGTTTGCTGCAGCCCCTGATGAGAGGTGTGTCATGCAGGCTCTCCTTACAGGGCAGCGTGTACAGCGGCTCTAGGGGAGGTATGGGCTTAGTGCTCTGAGATGCTCAGTGCTGGGGCCTCTGGCAGGGAGGAAGAGCCAATGAAACACCCTTCCTTGACCTGTAGCATCTTCCGGTGGAAGTAGGTGCAGAAATCTCCTTTTTCTACATTAAGAAATTACATGGATGTGTGCAAAGAAGAATTTTTAAGTCAGTAACTTGTGCAGCTGTTGAACATTCATGTGTTTACCTTTGGATATTTGAGTCAGTATATTCCTGATTAGTAAAAATGTGTATGTATCAATAAAATCATAACTAAACTTACATGCATTCTGTCACATAATAAAAACACTTTTATAAATTGTATTTTTATCAGTGAGATACCAGACACAGCATTTTATTTTATAGTCTGCCTTATTTTTTGTGTGATTTTGTGATTTACTGCTTGCTTTCTTTGGTAGGATAAGTTTATGGTTTAAATCCTTTATTTTTCTTTCTTGGATACAGAATTATTGCATTTTTTTTTTTAACATCTTTATTGGAGTATAATTGCTTTACAATGTTGTGTTAGTTTCTGCTTTATAACAAAGTGAATCAGCTATACATATACATATATCCCCATATCTCCTCCCTCTTGCGTCTCTCTCCCACCCTCCCTATCCCACCCCTCTAGATGGTCACAAAGCACCGAGCTGATCTCCCTGTGCTATGTGGCTGCTTCCCACTAGCTATCTATTTTACATTTGGTAATATATATAAGTCCATAAGAATTATTGCATTTTAAGTATAAGTATACAGTAGGTAACTTATTTTAAGTAAAAAGACAGTGGTTTCTTCCACCAGAAGTCTTCCCTTTCTTGTGATGTGGGATTACATGGGATAGTGAGTCTTAACATCACTAGACATTAAAAGCATGTAAGTTTATAGTGTATCCCATGTAACTTAGAAGACTGTGAGTAGATTTGAAGAAGGCACGCCTGTCGTGATTATCACTTATGCAATCACAGACAGACCTTATGACACGTTAGTATAAGTTTTTTTTTTAAAATTAATTAATTAATTTATATTTATTTTTGGCTGTGTTGGGTCTTCGTTTCTGTGCGAGGGCTTTCTCCAGTTGCGGCGAGCGGGGGCCACTTTTCATCACGGTGCGCGGGCCTCTCACCATCGCGACCTCTCCCGTTGCAGAGCACAGGCTCCAGACGCGCAGGCTCAGTAGTTGTGGCTCACGGGCTTAGTCGCTCCGCGGCATGTGGGATCTTCCCAGACCAGGGCTCGAACCCGTGTCCCCTGCATTGGCAGGCAGATTCTTAACCACTGCACCACCAGGGAAGCCCTAGTATAAGCTTTTAACTATGATAAGGAAGTTAGTTTTTCACATTTGTACTCTTTTATTTAGGAATGACAAATTTGTATAGAAAAAGAATAACATTTATTGGTAAACCAATCTGTTTCAGAAATGTTAACAATAAATGTCCCATTTTTGTCATGCATAGATACAAGTGTCAAAACCACTATATGATTAAGGTGAGATGCACATATGGTGAATAGCAGTCTTGAAAATGGCAAGTCTTGGACACTAGTACTACGGTATGCAAGGTGACAGGAGCGGGGTGAGGTGGGCCTGGGCTCCTGACCTGGGCTCCTGCCCCTCATCTCAGCTCTTCCTTGCATTCTTCTCTGCATTCCTCTTTAAGGGATCAGGCAGGCACCTAGCCACAAGCCCATAAGCAAGACTCATATCCCTGTCCTCAGTTTCCTCATCTGTTGCCTTCTGTGACTCTCTGAGCAATATATAAACAGTTACATGTACAATATGAAAATCCCCTAAGAAAGTTAAGCAGCCTTATTAAGTATATTTTACATGCCTTGTGTCAGAATGCCACTCACCCATCAGTTTGAAAGAGTTTTGATATTTATAGTGCCAAAGAGGTCAAAGCAGAACTTTCTTCTGCACTACTAACATTAGAAAAAAGTTTTAAGAAACTGTTCTGTCAGCTAGTTAAGAATTTATTAACAGACCACTTTTGTATAAAATGCAGGTGTTCTCACTTAGTCTGAAAATTAAACTTGAGATTGGGAGTGCAAACCTAGTTGAACTTTAGTAGAGTGTTTTGCACTTCTAGGTTCCCCCTCTGTGAATGGGGATGATACCAGCCCTCTAGATAAAGCTGAGAAGTTTGCCAATCAGATGAAATTATAGATGGAAATACTTGGCAAGTTTAAATAACATATAAATACAAAACCTAAAGAATGACAGTTCTGTTTGTGAAAAATTATTTATGGCATAACTCTGTGAATATACACGTGGAAAAGCAGTGAATGTGATCAGTTGGTACGATACCAGTCCTGGGTCTTTTTGTCTGCATTCAGTGACATGGGAGGAAGATGTGGAGACAACTCAAAGTAGGGGAGGAAAGTCTCAAAGAGGCCTGTTGTGTAAGAAAAGGGGCTGATGAGTGGCATGTTCTAGCAGGAATCCCTGCTTCTGTACTAGAGGTTGCAAAAAGTAAAACACAATCAAAACCCTCTCAAAACCCAGTGTTTTTCTTCTGTTGTTTAGCCAGAGTATAAAGCCACTTGAGCAGAAGCGTTAGTGAGGCATTTCATGAGACCACAATACCCCTTTCAGAAAAGATATATTGCCACCAAGAGAGGTTTTGTGAGTACTTCTCTCATATGTTGGTGGGAGTATGTACACTTAAATGATTTGTAAATGTTTGCCTTACTCTTTCATTAGCCCCAAGCATTAGTCTCTTCTAATCCTTCAAAGCCAATGACGAAAAGACCCTTCACTCTTGGGTTGGTGGTCATAATAAAAAGGCAACCACAGGGTCAGGAATGTTTTTTGCTCATCTCATCTGGCTTTGGAGTCATTCAATTGTAAAATTGTGTTACTGTTGTCAGTTGAGTCTCCATACTAGAAATGATTTGGGCTAAGTATACATTGATTATCCCAGAGTCTTGAGTTGGGCCACCTCCCTGGGAATGAACTGGCTGTTTAACACAGTTGGGAAAAAACCCAAAAAACCTCTGGATCTTGGGGTGGGGGTGGGAGATAGGGTACATAGTGTTCCTACTGCAAAAGATGAACTAATTAATAATAATTAGCTAAGCATGTGATTGTCATAGGCCATAGATAGAACCACTGTGTTTTTTGTCTTCGTACAGTTGGAGGAATGAAGCTTCTGAGGTTTATCCAACCATCCATGCGGCCCCTGTAGCATTTGAGGGCCCTGTTACAGGGAGAATGGGGTGAGATTTTCATCAGCTATAGAAAGACCTCTTTGTGTCATTTGGTTTGGAGTTCCATAATGAAGGTGATGATAACCATTTGTTAATTGCTTTCCCTTTGCTCAGCACTCTGCTTGGAGCCTTGTGCCTCTTATCTTTATCTCCTACAACAACCTCTTCTGTTTTACAGATAAGGGAACTAAGGAGATATGGGAGGTTAAACAACCTGCTCTAGGTCCAGCAGTTTGTTTATTGATCCTTCCTAGTCTGTGGGACTCCTTTCTCTCTTTACTTTCCCGTGGTGTCTCTCAGGAGGCTTAGAGGGGAAAGCCAGCTCGTCCACGTGTAAAAGAGACCAGGAGAGCTTATACTCTATTCAACTGATCCAAAAAAATGTTCACTCCCTCTGCATTTTCAGATTTGTCTTCATAGTGAAACTAAGTATCTCATCTTTGCCATTTGTCACAATTCAGGTAAGACACTTGTCAGTGGTAGAGGATCTGATTTATATACCTTGTCATCTTAAATCTTTCCAGGATGAAAAACAGAAGTTAAAAATTGTTTTTCCATAGAATCTAATATGCTATCTGGTGGGTCAATTATGACCTCTAAGTTCATGGCTGTTTCTTAGGGAGAAGGCTCCAGACTAGGCACAATATCCTAGACCCAGAGTTCTGACCTCTCAGTACCTGTGGTTTGTTCCCAGAATTTTTATGCATTCCAGCAGCCTGTTGGCATTTTAAATGTGTTTCATTTTGAACTTGAAGTTGACTTCTGATTTCGTCACTCCCAAGGATTTATCTGTTTGCTTTTGTTCCACTTGCTACCACTCTGCACTTGTTCCTTGTTGGCCTTGATTCTGTCCCCTCGGCCCTTTTCGGTTTCAGTGGCATCTCGAGGATGGGCAGTGGTCATCCCCGCCCCCCTCTGCTGCCCGGCCAGGGTGCGGACAATAAAGGAGTAGTTTTTCTGCAGAAATTGACTTTAGTCAGTCTGGTTTTGCTATCACCATGCACTAGCAGTTATGAACAATATCTGTTAATGTTACTTCTTGCCCACAGAATCCTTCTGTTGGTCTAAGCTCTAAATAATTCCTGCGGTCACTGTGGCATTTTAATAATATCTGTGAAAGCTTCAAATTAACACATTTAATGACTTAAATGTGTTACAACCTAATAAACGTTGTATAAGTTATTATACAACTTAATAAACGTATTCAACATGGAGTTGAACTTGGACAACTCCCAGTTATATACTTGGTCCCCAGCACATAGTATACAAGTTGGTTCTGAGAGTAAAATCAAAGATTTGGCATTGTTCAAGCTTGCTTTGGGTTCAGTTTGTGTATCCGATCTCTGTAGTACTATTTAACAGTACATTTAAACAGTCGATTTGAAATCAGCAATGATAGGAGAGGGATGGTAAAAAAACAAAACTGGGGTTACTTTAATTCTGTCACTCTGTGTGACCCCTTGGAGTTCTTTATTTACTTATTTATTTATTTATTTATTTATTTTTGGCTGTGTTGGGTCTTCGTTTCTGTGCGAGGGCTTTCTCTAGTTGCGGCAAGCGGGGGCCGCTCTTCATTGTGGTGCATGGGCCTCTCACTATCGCGGCCTCTCTTGTTGCGGAGCACAGGCTCCAGACGCGCAGGCTCAGTAGTTGTGGCTCACGGGCCCAGTTGCTCCGCGGCATGTGGGATCTTCCCAGACCAGGGCTCGAACCCATGTCCCCTGCATTGGCAGGCAGATTCTCAACCACTGCACCACCAGGGAAGCCCCCCTTTGGAGTTCTTGTGTTTAAAATGTAAAGCAGTGAAGCAGAGTGAGTGTTGAGTCTTAATGTTGTTTCATAAGTGAATATTTTATGTTTGAAATATTTTATTTTATTGAATTTGAATATCTTCCAAGTTGAAATTTGTTTCGGAATTAAAGACAAATGAAGAAAAGTTGTATGACTGGCACAGTTTAGTAGTTGTTTTCATTGTATCTTTGGAAGACATTTAAGCGTTTTATTGACATTTGCACTATTTTTTTTTTTACTGGCATGATTATATATTTGTAGTTCAATAAGATAATTATTTTCAGTGCATTTCCTGCCATTATTATGTCTTAAAAAAAACTATTACTGAAAATTTTGTCACGTAGGGGAGGGAGATATATATATATATATATTTTGCTGCACTGCGCAGCATGTGGGATCTTAGTTCCCCGACCAGGGATCAAACCCAGGCCCCCTGAAGTGGAAGCACGGAGTCCAAACCACTGGACTGCCAGGGAAGTCTCAAGGAGGGGGATATGAAATGACCTGCTTTAGGTATCAAATTCACTAGGAATGCCACTGCTAGGATCACCCTAAATGTTGCTCTTGTATCTTCCCATTATGCATTATCTGCTAAGTTAGTGGGAATCGAGGTTATAGAGAAGCATTTAACTAGCAGACCCTGAGTTAACTTTTGTGGGATTCTTCCTGTGATCTCCACTGTGTGCCCTATGGTTCAGGCCTCTTTTCTCTAGATTACTATAACGGTTTCCTAATTATAATCCCTGTTTCCAGGCTCCCTTTACCTGTCTGCATCCTCCTACCTCCCACTTCACACACCAGTCCTCCACTGCTTTCAGGGTGAAGTTGCTAAAGTACAAACCTGAGCATGTCAGTTTTCTGCTCGGAATCCTTCACTAGTGCCTCATAATTTTCACGACCCTTCGTGGTCTGGCTCCCGTATTTCTCTCTGGCCTTCCCTCCTGCCACACAGGTCTCAGGCAGCTCCCTGAACACACCTTGGTTTTCTGCCTTTGCATTTCTCCCTCTGCTCACCATTCCCTTTTCTCTGCACTCCTCTGCTCTCTGCAAAAACCTGGCCGCCTGCTGTTCTTCTTGGAGTCTGGGTCAGTTTCCCCTGTCCTGCGTGCTCTGTAAAGACCTGCATCTACTCTGTCAGAGCACTTACTGCTGCCTGTTGTCATCACTGGTGTACGTGTTGTCTTTAACTTCCCCTACTAGATCGTAGGCTCCCTCCCGGCACCTAGCTCCGTGTCTGGTGCAAACTGGGTGCTCGCGATAAATACTGCATGAGTGGATAGACCGACCGCCACAGAATCCAGCCAGCTGAGTTACAGTGTATGCGAAAGGGTCTGTGATCTGGCCAGCATTTTCTAGCTTTGAGTCCCCAATCTAGCTGGTCATTAGAACTACCTGGGGTCGAGGGCGGGGGAGCTTGAAATACAATTTCCTGGGCACTGAGACTGCTGGAATTAGAATCTCTGGCAGGTGGCACCTGGGAATCTCTATTAAACTCCACTGGTATCGATTAGTTTTTGCCTGGGAAACTTTTTATGAAAATCAAGATTAATTATTACTGTTGCTTTCTCTCCATCCATTAGCTTGCCACTGCATCCAAGAAAGAACTTTTAGTAGTCTTGCAGAGTTTCTTCTGTATAAGAAAATAAAATTTGCATATCCTTCTACAGTTTATAGAGGGCTCCTGTTAACGTCTCACATAATCCTCAACAATTCTGGGAGGTAAGAAGGTGGGTCAGATTTTCATTGTAAAGATGAGGAAACTAGAGCTCAGAGATGTTAAGCAACTTGCTCAGGGTCATGTTTTTTTTTTAAAGCTATTTATGTAACTAGGTTGTTAGGGTTCCCAATCACACTAGCGTTTTCAAAATTCAGAATTGATGGGATTTCTTCTCAGGTTGTTTCCTAAAAAATAGGCAAAGTGAATACACAAGTTCTGCAAAAATAGCAGATTCTGTGGTCTAGAGTCTTGAAAAGAAACTACTCACTATGAAATTTTAATCTCATTTTGATTAATTTTAGTTTTATAAAACTTAAAATGGAATTGCAGTATCTTTATGTGTGATCCTTCCTTAGGAAACATGGTAATGAATTTGAGAAGATGAAGTATTCTAAGTCATTTGGGATATGCTTTTATTACTGATAAAATTTAATGTAGAGGTTAAGAGAGCCAATTTGGGCAAAAGTTTTGCTTTAAGTTTTTATAATAGTTTCTACTCCTTTTTGTTTGCCATTTCCCCCTAAAAAGTCTTGTGCACGTTTGTTTCTCTACTTTTTTTTCTGAGAAGAGCCTGGAGAGTCTCAGCAGTGTTTTACATTCCTGTGATTTTGATTAACTTTTACCTCCCTTTTCCCTTCCTCTCCTTCCTCCTGGTGTTTACCACCCCCTGTTGGGCCATTGATGTCTGTGGACACTGGGTGTCTACATAAGTACCTCCCTGGCATCTGCATCTTGTTTCTGGTACCATATTTAAGCTCTAGGCAAGGGACAGCTGTTAATGACGTGCTTTGGCACAAATGGCGACATCTCAGTGTGTCTGAAACTGAGCCTGTCACCCCCTGCTCCACCCCAAATGGCTCCTCCTCCTACCTTAGTTGTTGGTCCCCTCCTTTAGCCCAGAAGTCTGAGAGTCTGTTTTACTTCTCCCTCTTCTTTGCCCCCTAGGGTGACTGGACCTTTTGAACAGGCTTAATTCTGTCCCCTCTTCTCCACACTGCTACTGCTGCAGGTCAGACCCTGATCACACCTTATCTGGGATAGTCCTTCACTTCCTGCCTTTGATTTGGCCTCCTGAACATCCACTTTATGCACTGGCACCGGAAAGATTGTTCCCTCCTGAGGTAGAATCTTCAGTAGTTCTCCATTCCTATGTGCAGAAGTTCCAGGTTGTCAACCTACCATTCACGGCTTTCAGGCATTTGACCAGCCTTTGCAGCCTCATCTTGAGTACTACCTCTCCCTCTTCCAGAGCTCCGTGTCTCCAAGCTTGTGCTCCTGTTTGAAAGCTCACTGGACACATCCCACTGACCCTTGCCTCTCTGCCTTGGCTCTGTCATCTCCTGTGCCCCAAACACCCTTCTTTTTGCACCTGGCCCTCATGATCAATATACCTCTCTCCTTTGCCTGGCTAACTAAAGCTCTTGAAGATGTCTTTAAAGGTATGATCTCCTTTAGGAAGCCTTTTACACCCTCCTCTGTTAGCTAGAATATAGTTGAGGTGACTTTAGAGAGACTTAAACAAGGCAGGAATTTCTCTTACGTACATAAAAGTCTAACTGGAGAGTCGGGTGGCTCCCTCTGTGAGGTTATCCAAGGACCGTGTTCCTTCTTTCATGTTGCTCCCCCATCCATAGGGCGTTATCTTTATTGGCATGAGTGCAGTTGGCTCATCTCCACATACCTGCATCCAACCGGTAGGAAGCGGGAAAGAGGGTGTGGAGGCCCCACTCCTTCCTCTGAAGGGCCTGACTCAGACCCTGTATACAGGACTCCTGTTTACATCTTGCTAACCAAAACTTCATCGTATGCCCACATTGAACTTCAGGGGAGGCTGGGTAATAGAGTCCTTAGCTCAGCACTGTCAAAGATAATGGGAGCTGCATATGTAACTTAAAATTTTCTAATAACCATATTGAAAAATAGAAAACAAGTGAAATTAACCCAGTATATTTAACCCAATATATTTAAAATATCGTTTCAGCATGTAGGATTAGCCACATTTCAAGTGTTTAATAGCCATGTGTGGTAGTGGCTACCATTTTGGGCCATGTAGCTTTAGCTGGTTGGCCATGTGCACAGCTGAAATCGAAGGATCCTACTACTAAAATGAAGGGGAGAATGGATATCTGGGGTCATCTGGCAGTCTGTCATATCTCTTCCAACCAGTTTCTGCTCTTCTGATTTGATCCTACTGCTTGGTATTACCTGTGCCACACTGGGCATATAATCTGTTTTAGTCTATCATTCTCATTGGATTGAGCATTTTAAGGGCAAAGATTGAGTCATCTTTTCTCTAGATCTTAGTACAATATTTGGCACATTTTAATTACCCAATAAGTGTTAGTTAAGTGAACTAATAAAGTGATTGGGGATTTCATTAAATTTTTCAGTTATCTTTATTATTATCCTCATTCTTATGGATATTCTTCTTCCTTGTGCATCAAAAGTTATATTGTCCTCAGGGGGGTGAATTTATCTTGATTTTATTGACAAATTTGCTGTGAACTCACATCCAGAGGTGCTTTAGTTTGACATCCACATGCTGATATAATGGCAGGTTCTCTGGTTCCATGAATAATGTTTTAGAAAATTATGTCCAGAAAACACCTATTTTCCCTGAAATAGTGAATCTTGCTTTGGTTGAGGGTGCCTCTTCACTGTTAACTGGATGGACCTGTTTGCATGGAACCCCTTACATTGAGAGTTCCTTTTCAGTGCTTGGGGAAATAGACCATTTCCAGGAAATACTATTAAAAATCTACTGCTGCTAGAATACAGAGGCAGGGATGATATTTTACGTGTGAAGCACAGTATTACCAGAAGTAAATCAGTAAAACTTACCAGCGATTCCTAGAATTTTAAATGAAACATGAATGCAGCTTCTCATTAAATGATGTAGGGGACTGATTGTTCCCTAAACAAGTTCAATTCTAGATCTGACAGGCTGTTCTTCTCTTGCACAGGCCTGCCTTGCATCCCTCACAGTCAGGTGGCTGTAGGAATGCCTTTCCTGGGCTAGCCCTCGATGTGAGGGCCCTTCTTCCTGGAGAACGGAGGGTAGGAGCAAGGGTAAATGCATAGGACTGCATCTTCCCCTCCCACTTCTCATCAACAGCTCCCCTCGCCCCTCACCCCATCTTTCAATGCCCCCTGCAAACAGAAGCTTCTCCCCGTCTCAGGAGTGGCTCTTGGGTTGAATTTTATAGTTTAGTCATCCTCTGGGGGAGAATCTCATTTCAATCAGGCTGTAGCATCTTTCAGGGAAGTAATATTTGTAGCAGTAATGATCACTGCCACCATGACCACGATAATGGCATCATAGTGCGTGCATGTGCCAGGCTGCTAAGGGCTTTATGTGTGTTACTCACTTCTTCTTACAACAATCATATGAAATAGGCATTGTTAGGGTCTCCATTTTATAGATGAGGAAACAGAGGCTTAGACTAAGTGACTTGCCTGGGGTCACAGGCTAATAAGTTGCTAAACTGGATTGACACCCATATCTGAATCTAAATCTTGGGCTTTTAACCAGTATATGGTCCTGCCTCCGAAATATCACTTATGTAGCTTTTTTCCTATTTGGTATGTTCTTGGTGGTGGTGGGGCTGGAGAGGGAGAGGGGCCCAGGGGCGCCTGACCCAGAATTGAAGGGGGTTGAGGAGGGTTTGGATGAGGCTTTTTAGAACCAAGGATGATTTTGTTGGTGGAGCAAGGAAGAGCCAGAAATATCAGACTCTCACTCTGAGTGTTGGGACAGGTTTCACTGCCACCCAGTTTATGATTAAGGAGCTGTCGCTGTAAAGCAGTTCAGCCCCCTTGTTTTCTTGATCAGGAAACTGGAGCTCAGAGACTTGAAATTATCAATGCTTGCCCCTGGGGACGTGCTCCTAGTGAGTAAAATAAAGCCAGGGCAGCATACTTGAACCCGCTCTTCTCAGTGAATTTAATGTATATTTTGTAACCAACACTTATTTGTTATTTCTATTGGATGTTTCTATTTGTTACCAGTAGAAAAAGTACCTGGAAAATATCAGAAGAGAATGTGTGCTTGCTTGAGGAATAATAGCAGGGTAATGGAGAAACTGGGACAGAAATTTGTTTCTCAGGGGCACCATGTCTAACACAGTGGGTGGTGGCAGGGAAGGGGGCTGTGGGTCAGCCCCTTGCATCCCCCCTGCAGTAAAGGGAAGGGGACCCAGACTGTGGATGCTGGGCCCTGCTGCAGCCCTCAGACTGCAGCCCTGTTTCTCACGTAAGTTGGGAGAGTCCTGGCTTCCATGGCTCCATGAATGTGGGGCAGGGAGAAGGGTCTAATCCCACAACCAGGGTTATAGCAGGAGGAAGTATGTTTTTGGAATTCTAAATGCGAACTCTGATTGTCCTGTGGAAACATGGGTAAACATGATGCTTAGGACAATACTCACAGGTTAGGGACTTCCCTGATGGTGCAGTGGTTAAGAATCTGCCTGCCAATGCAGGAGACACGGGTTCGAGCCCTGGTCCGGGAAGATCCCATATGCCGCAGAGCAACTAAGCCCGTGTGCCACAACTACTGACCCTGCGCTCTAGAGCCCACAAGCCACAACTACTGAGCCCGCAAGCCACAACTACGGAAGCCTGCACGCCTAGAGCCCGTGCTCTGCAACGAGAGGCCACCGCAATGAGAAGCCTGCACACCACAACGAAGAGTAGCCCCCGCTCACCTGCACACGGCAACAAAGACCCAACGCAGCCAAAGATAAATAAATAAATAAATAAATTTATGAAAAAAAAAATACTCACGGGTTAGTATTTGAGGTAAAAAGGCTCTTGTGGGCTGGTCTGGATATTTAACCCCCATGGCATGTAGCAGCTGCAAATAACCCATTTATAGGTGTTGGAATCTGGCCCATTCATAACCTGAGAGATGTGTCCTAATTGAAATTACCTGTATATGTAGGTTTCTCATCTATCCAAATGAGAAGCTTGTCTGTATACAGGTTACTTGATAATTAATGCATGGAGGAGTTATTAGACACTGAAACTCTACATCTCAGGGAGACCAAAATACTTTTGATAGACAAATGCTACAATTAGGTCTAATACATTTAGGAGAGTTATAGTGAGAGCATGAATGAGGTAAGATTTCCCAGGAACTCAGCCCTGGCCTGATCATACACGTGGGGCTTTGACAGTCTGCTGAGTTTGGTTGGGCCTGAGAGGGGGATGGAAAATGCTCTTGGTGTTATGGTCCAGGTAATGAGATCAGGACGAGATATACATGGCTCTAATTCCCAGCTCTACCTGTTTTTTTTTTTGTTTTTTTTTTTAAGCTGGTGACTTTGGGCCCTCCGTCCGTTTTCTCATCCATGAAATAACAGTAACAACACTTTATGGACAATGGTGCAGAATAAATGATTAACATATGTTAAGAGGCAACTCCAGCTTTTCACTATAGTAAGAATGGAGGGAAAGCAGTTGTACTAGGAAGAGGGGGCTTGTCTTGAAGCCAAACACAGTTTTACTTAGGTTGTGTTATTTGGGGGAAGCTGGTGGAGATCATGGGGGATGTGGAAGGTCTCACCCAGGCTGCCCTTGTCGTGGTCATTGTGTGAAGTGCTTGAGGTGGGGCCTGGTGGACAGTGAACCTGTGGTCGACCACAGCTTGTTTCACCGTAACGTAATTGGGATCACATAGTACGTACATGGGGCATTCTTTATTTTTTACTTTTGATATTATTAATGTGTTTGTTAAATACCCTTCAAAAATGATCATTTTCAGTGACTGCATAAAATTAGTATACTATTCTCAATGTGAGACTTTTCGATTATTCCCAACATTTTGCTCATAATGCATTAAGTACATCTTTGTCAGAATTCATGGCTCGATTCCTACAAGGGAAGAGGCAGTTTTGTTTTAACCGTGGTTGTAGATTGAAAGTCAGCATTAGAATCTGCAGCTTCCCTTGCTCCACTGGACTGGAGTCTGTCATTGACCTGTTGGTGTCTTGAGCCTCTAAGACCTGGGAACTTGCCCTGCTCACCTTGGTTTCATTAACGTCAGGCACAGAGTAGGTGCTTGTTAAGAGTTTGTGGAAATGAACCAAGGATGAAAGTTTTGGTGCACAGAGAGGTGTGAGAACCTCCCGTCCATGTTCTCCTTCTATGTTGTTGTGCTATGTTGAACTTTTTAGGGAATGGGGAATGGGCATAAAAATGACATGCTCTCTTCCCTCAAGAAGCTTGTTACCTAGTTGAAGAGAACACTAGCAGAGAGGAGAAATTAGGGAATTTAGTAAAATATCAACTGAGAGTCTGGTAGGGAGTTCAGAACTAGGAGAGAATCCTTATTGCTGGAGTAACCAGCGGTGTAATGGAGCAGGTAGAATAAGTTGGGAGTTAGGATTTATCCACTTAGGTCAACAGAGAGGGAGAAGGAAGGGTGCTAGGTAGGAGAGCCAACGCAGGGGCGGGAGTGAGTGTGGACCATGAGAGGGACAGCGTGCAAATCTGCGAGAGCAGGAGGAAAGAGTATTTGAGAGCCAGGTAAGGTGGGACCACGTTAAGGAGAGTTGGAAATCAAACAGAATTTGAAAGAGGCCTAACGAGCATAAAGAGTCTTTGTAGGTTCACGAGTGACATGAGGAAAGTGGTTGAACTGGAATTTCAAAGGTGGTGTCAGAAATATGTCTCAGAGAAGGTCATTTATAAGTACACAAATACTTGGTGATGATAGTTTATGTATCTGGAGTTCGTAAAAGCTTCTGTGACTCTCCCTTAATCCTTGCATGTCCAGGAGTGGGCAGTGATTATTGTCTCCATTTTACAGATATGGAAATGGAGCTCCCAAGTGGTTGGTTGACCTCTCCCAGTCACACAGTTGGAAACAGCAGTTATAGGAACCCACATCTCCTCACTCCTGGCCCACTGGTTTTCCAGTGATGCCTCAGGGAGTGAGGGACATGCCTTCCAGAAACTGAGGTCTTTGTTGGGGGAACTGTTCCTTGGGAAGAAAGGGACGGCGTCAGTGTGTGGCTGAGTGTACCAGGTGCTTTAGGTACCTTCAGTTTCATCACCCTAACAGTCTCGTAGCTGTTGTCATCATTAGCTACGTTTTACAGTTAAGGAAATCAAGGCTTGAATTAAGTAACGTGCCCGAAGTCACACATCTAGTTAGAGACAGATTGAGAACCCTAATCCAGGTTATGTGTCTCTTTTCTGCCTTGGTTCTTTCCACAGCCTGACACTTGGACACACTGCAGTTGCTTCTGTTTCCTGCTTTTGCTCAGGAATGTGATGGGGTTGATTTTTTTTGGGGTGCTATATATACAAAACTAAATTATTTTGGAATGAGTTTAACTGAAGCAGGTGTCTTGGTTTAATATTATGTTGTATTTTGTGGAGGTGAGTGCATATATTAAGAGTAAATGTTAGGAATTTCAAAAAGCTAATTGGGAGAAACACAGAGTTTTGCTCTCTTTCTGGCTTTTAGGGATTTATTCTTGTATTTCTTCTAAGCCACCCCTTAAGCTTCAGGATGGAGACTCAAATGGTAAAGTGCTGAGCGGAGCTCTGCTTGCACCTCTAGTCTCAGCTTTTGTCCCCTTGTCATCTTGCACACAGTTCTAAAGAAGAGACTTCAGACCGTACATAGATCGACATGTTCTCTGTGCTCAGTGTACAGGCTGGAATGTGTCTCCTCTCCAGCCCCACATCCTTCCCTTTAGTCTACTTCACTTGCCTTCATCCTTCAAGACTCAGCATGCCCAGCTCCTGGACTGGGTTTGTTGTTCCTGCCCTGTGTACCCCGGTCAGGCACCTCTGCCCTGTGTTTTCCAGGAAGATAGCACAGGGGTGGAAGTGTACATGCAGTGTTTAGGTGGGGGAGATGGGGATACGTAGTAGGCCACCCTCATAGAATGGCCAGCCTGTAATGGGAAGTTGTAGGAAATAGGCTGGAGAGTGCCTTAGCCATAGTTCTTGGGTGATAACGGAAATAGACTTTGATGCCTAACTATGACCCTAACTGCCCCTATGGCATTCCCTTGCATAAGCTCTCTACCATGTACCCACCCCTGGCTGCAACGAATTCCCGTTGGCTTCTGTAAGGACAATGGGATCCTACTTCCTGTCAAAGCTGTGCACAGTGGAGGGCTCCCCAGAGGGGGGATGCAGGTGCTAACTGGAAAAAGGGAAAGATGCCCGACAGCCAGAACACCACAAAGCCCCCTCTAGAGGAGAAAGGAAGTGTTGTCGGAGGCCCTGGGAGGGACGCTCACACACAGCGGCCTTGAATGGCAGGTGTGGAAGGGTGGCCTTTCCTCTCTTGGCAGTGGGGAGCCACCGAGAGGCTTAGAGTAGGTGACGGGGGCTGGACACCCAGAGCAATATTTGAAGAAGTGGAATCTTTTGGTTGCGGGCCTCACGGACTGGAGCGAGCTGGGGCCAAAAGTAGGGAAACCAGTTGGGAGATTAGGGTCCGTGTGCAGTAAACACGGAACTGGTAGTTTGGAATTTACCGTGAGTCATGAGCAGCTCAGGGATTAGAACGTGCTGACCTTGGGCGAGTCAGCCTTTCCCGCCTCAGGTGTCCACAGTGGGGGGATCGTGCCGGCCTGCTCGCGGAAACGTTGTTGGGATGAACTCATCAAGATCTTTGGTCTAGATCCAGGTGAATCATGGAGTCATTTGTAGCTTGTTGTTTCTGCCCTCTGCGTGTCGGATATTTTTCTAGCCACCACTTGCTCTTCTCTTTCTGAAATGAAAAGTTGAGGTGTGAGAAAACCTGATGGTCACAGTAATCTGAGCACATCATTGCTTGGTGGGGGAAAGGTTCCACCTCCAGGTCGTGTGTTCATCTGGTTTTTGGCACAGTCTGAGCCAGGAACGAGACAACGTGAAAGGTTGTTTGAATACTGAAGTAAAAATCACAGCGGGCAGGGAAAACCGTCTACCTGGATTATCAGCAGAATCTATACAGTGGCCTCTTCACTTCAGTGGTAACCGTGACCACTTGAGTGGACTTGGACAGCGTCTAGAAAATAAGGGAAAATGCCTTCAACAAAGCTCTTTTCATGGACGGCTCTTACGCTGTGCTCGATCCTACGGCTCTTAGACAAAAGCCCATATTTTCTTCCCGGGTCTTGTCATGTTTCCAGCAACAACTCAGAATATGGCCTCACAGGTCAACACATTTAACCACCACAGGGAGCTTTACTAGAACTACAGCTTTTTGTTGGTTTGTAATGATTCTTAACCTGTTTAATATTGCATTTTTATCTTGTTGCTAGAAATCCTAACATTGGAGTTGAACTTCACAAAGAGCTTTCAGACATTATCTCATTTTGTTTCTTCAGGCTGGTGCAGGATAACTTCTGATATCTTAGTCTGATTTTCAGTGGGGTTTGTAAGAAAAGAGTTAAGATTGCTCTGTCTGAACCTCAAAAATTTACAAATAGAGTTTCATTGTCCTTTTATTTGAGTAGCTCATAGTGTTTTATACACATTAATTCATTAATGCTCACAAAAGCCCTGTGTGTAGGCAGTGGAAAATATTTTCCCTGCTGCAGTATTTACACATTGAGAAACCAAGTCAGGAGGCAGAGGCAGGGCGGGGCCCGTGGAGGGGAGCCAGGGCTGACTCGAGAGGCCCGGTTCTTAGTCTCGTCCTCTTCCTTGTCCATTAGAAAACCCGAACACATTTTCCTTTGGAAAATGATCGTGGTTTCCAAGGAAAATAACCCTGTAGACCACACTCTATCTGGAGAACAGAACTGTAAGAGGGGAGTTTGGGGGAGATTTTATCATAAAATGGTGGATGTGGTTTCATTTGCTTGTATCGTTGGCATGTATTTTGGCTACAGCTGGAACCCAGACAGTCAACATGGTGGTGTGTTTTTGTGTCTAAAACCACTCTTTGGATGTACTCATCTCATTCCTTTGATGCCTTTCCAAGTGTTAGAAAAGGAAGATGCCATTTCCAGCTTAGGCTGTGCCATAGGTGGCAGAAAAGGCTTTCATGTTCCCTTTTTAGATTTCCACATCCTCAAGGACAGGGAACTGTCCCTACTCTTCCTCCTTTTAATCTCTTATCTTCCCACTAGTGCTTTGAAGAGAATAAATCAGTAAAAGGACTTGGTGGGCAGAATAAACTGCAGACTGTGTATCTCAGTGCCTGTGTGACAGCTCTCCACGTGTGGGCATCTCAAACTTATGCCCAAAACTGAATCCCTGGTTTCCTTTCCCAAACCTGCACCACCTATGCCACTCCCCATCTCCGTTAATGGCAATTCCATCCTTAGCTCAGTCTTCAAATTTTGGAGACACCCTCTTTCTCTCACATCCCACTTCCGATTTGCCAGGAAATCCAATTGGCTTTATCTTCAGAATGTGTCCAGAATCCAGTTACTGCTCTTGCTGCCCTTGCTACCACCCCGTTCTTGCCCACCATCGTCTCTTGCCTGGATTATTGCAGTGGCCTCCAAACAAGTCCCCCACTCTGCCCTTGGTCCCTTTGTCAACCTGCAACATAGTAGTTAGAATAATACTGTTAGTATATATGTCAGATCATGTCACTCCTTAGCTTGCAGCCCTTGAATGAATCCTTTCGTAATTAGAGAAACCCAAGCCCACATGATGACATATAAGGTCTTATGTGATCAGGCCCTACATTTTTCTCTGTCCCCCTTTTTTTTTGAGTGCATGTGTGTGATTTTACTACAGAGTATTGTAAAATAAAAACACAAACGCGACTTGGTCACAGCCTCTTAAATATAGTTATAACGTTGTCCTTCCTAGAAAGCTCCAAACCTGTCTGTGGAGTTCTAGCCTGCTCAAGGTAGAGCTTTGGAAGGAGGCAGAAGACATAAGCAGTTTTTCTAACCGCCCCCCAGTGTGTACGGAAGGTTCAGAGGACACTGAGGACACAGGAGTCTGTAAATATTTAGTCGTGGGTAATGAAGTTAATCTAGGAAGGGGTGGAGCTCTGGCGGTAGCTGGTACAGGTCCGGCTCTCCCGTCTCTTTGGGGAGATGGTGGGGCTTTTGCTATTGGTTCAGCCAATCTGATGGTTGAGGCAGGTTTGGAAATTTTCTCAACACTTACGGTAGTTGGTACAACCCTTCTGGTGGGTTTCTTGGAAATTCTTAAAGGTGGAGCTGCATTTGTCTTTTCCTGCTGCTACCGAGGGGTCCTATAGGCATTCTGGAAGCGACTATGTCAGTCTCTGCTGATTTTACAACTTTTTCAGAGCCGGGAGAAGTCATGCTTTTAAACTCTGAAACTCTTTCAGTAGATGGTATGTGTTTTTTTGAGGATGCTGTCAGTATTTCCTCTGGTTACTGAGTATCTTCCGAAAGATGCTGAAGATAGGCTGCTGTAAGTTGAACAGGTTTTCACGAATCATTCTTTAGTTGCAACAGAGCACCAGTTTATTAAAAAAGGATGTAACTCAGGAAGAACCATGTGGAAGAGATGCAGAGGGCAAGGTATGTGGAGCCTCTGCGCTCCCTCTGAGCGTGCCGCTCTCCCAGCACCTCCACGTGTTCAGCAGCCCAGAAGCTCCTGTCCTCCTTTTTCTGTTACTCTCCGTGTTACCCACTCGGACTCCTTGCTGTTCCTTGATCACGCTCGCACTGGTCAGTGTCCCCAGCTTGCTTCACGGCTTCCCACTCTCTCCTTCCTCTGCCTGAGACTCTTAGCCCAGACATCTGCATGGGTCTCTCCTACACCTCTTTTAAGTCTTTGTTCAAATGTCGTCATCTCAATGAGGTCTTTCCTGACCAGTGTACTTAAAATTGCACCCCACTGCCCACCCCTGCCACTCTTTCCTCCTCCTTTGCTTCATTTTTAAAATAACACATATCACTTTCAAATGTACTCTTAGAAAATTTTCTGGTTATTGTCTGTAAATTGTACTGTCAGCTTCAGATGGGCTGGGATTTTTGTTTCTCTTGTTGAATTATATCTCCTCAGCACATGGTATCCTGTTGCCCAGTAGTTGCTCAAATGCTGTTGAATGAATATGTTGTGTTTTCAAACACAATAGTCACTCTTAACCTCCACTCCTCGTCAAAGAATATATAATGATTGGACTTAGTCTCCTAATTTTTTGGTATGTATGGAACACAAAAAAGGATGCAAGAGAATAATTTAGCTGGGGATATAAGATAAACACATGAAACAATTAGCAACAAGTGCTGGGATATAAGTGTTAGATTGTAGAAAAAATAAAAGATACAGGAGCAGTCATTGGGAACATGAGGGGAGGCAGGACCCTGGAGTTTACTGAGTACCTACTGAGTGTCAGTTCTACTCTAGGGGTTTTGTGTACTGGATTCCATTTGATCTTTACAACAGATATTGTGAGGCCAGTGAGGTAGTCCAAGGTCACAGAGTTAGTAGGTGTTTGATCCAAGATTCCAACCTTAGTGTCCCATGCTACAGAGTTAGAATATTCAGAAAGGGATTCATGGAAGTGTAAGGTGGTATAGAGTCTGGGCATGGGACCCACGGGGAGCAAATCTGGGTTAAGTGAGATTTATGTGGAGAAGTGATGAGCGATGGGTTATGTGTGCGATGAACAACATTTCAGGATGCTCTGGAAGCCCAGTGGGGGAGTTTGTATTTGATTTGATAGGTACTAGAGGCTAAGATTTGTTCTTGACCAGAGGAGTAAAATAAGGGAAACAATGACTTTGAGTATTAAACTGAGTATTTAACCTGGTGTTAATATCCAAGATGGATTAGAAATGGGGAGGGGGGAACATGCTTCTGGTGATCACTTAACAGACTCTTGGAATATTGCTGGGAGGTTGGGGGAGGTGATGGGAATGGGATGCCAGTTTAGTAGAGAGAATGAAGAGGGGATGATGGGGGGAGACTCCAAGTAATTACTACATGGTACATGAGTGAGTGTGGAAGTGAAGGAGGAAGAGAAATAAACGTTCTAGGGTTATAAACCTGAGTGGCTTTTATTACCTTTAGCAAAATGGGCAGTGTAGTTAATGTGGACCAGTTTGGGCCTGATAATATTGAATAGTTCTTGAAGCAATGATATTAGGGAAATAATCAAAGAAACAGTTCTCCTCTTAGAGAAGAGAAAACATAGAGGATGGAGAAGGGTTGATGAGATAAGTAGTCATCAAAGATTGTGGGAAAAGGCATTAGCCTAGTTCTGTGAAGTTTCAGAGGTCAGTTTAGAACTAATGGGTGAAAATTAGGGGGAGGCAGATTTTGCCTTAAAATAAGGAACTGTAGTACCAACACTGGGAAAGTTACCTATAGTAGCTGCTTTGATCTTCACAGCTCTGCAAAGTAGACGCTATCACCCCATTCTTACAGGTAAGGAAACAGGCCTTGGAGCACACTGCTTAAAAAGTGCAGAGCCAAGGTGTTTTGGTGTTTTATTTATTTTCCTTTTGTGATTGAATTTTTTTTAATTTAAAAGATTAAAATTAAATATTTAAAATGTAAAACAAGTTATTAAATACAAATAAATTATTTTAAATATAAAAAAATTTACATTGTAAATTTAAATATTTTTATTTAAAAAAGACATGGTATCACCAGCAAAATAATAGAGATTTTTAAAAGACTTTTCCATCACTCCCAGCAATTTCTCATTGTAAGAGAACCAATATATAGTTTACATATTTTTCTACACTTTTCTCTGATCGTACAAAATGCAGTGTATATTATTCTCCATTAGAAATCATTTTAATATCACACCTAGACATGATTCTGCAAAGTTCTTTTTAAAGATCTCTCTGTGTTCTGTACTTTCACTATGATGTATCTAGATAGAGATTTGTTGGAGCTCAATATATTTTCAGCATCTGAGAATTGTATCAATTAATAAGAATTCTCCAAAATTATCTCTTCACATATTCTGTTGTCCCTTTAATCTCAGTCTGGAACTCCTGTAAAAAGTATGTGGACCTTTTCATACTATATTTCATGTTTCTTAACACCTTTCATATCCTTCCCCTTCTCTAGCTTTTTACTATATTCTGGGTAATCTCTTAAATTTCAAATTCTAGTTTACTGATTACCTTTTCATTTTTCTTTCTTTGTTATTTAACCTGTCCAATGAAGTTTCAGACATTATACCTTTTTATTTTCAGAAGTTTTATTTGGTTCTTTGTCAAGTCAGCCTGGTGTTTTAGGATAGTGTCCTGTTCCTTTCTCATGCTTTCAGTTATTTTTTTCAACATCTTATTTAAATATGCTTCTATTTTAAAATATTTGGTTAGTGTATTTGAAGTTCGGAGGGTCTGATTTTGCTGTTTGTACTGTCTTTCTTGTGATGCATAGCTGCATAGAGTGTTTAATGATTTGGAATTGTGGGCCTATGACAAATGAGACTCTAACTTTGGGAGTTTCGTAAATCTGAGTTAACTCCAAATGCAGCATTACCAGCCTGGGACTATTTTGTGTATGTTAATCTTTCAGTTGAAGATTTCCAGGGAACGCTTTCCCCCCCACTTCAAAAGCTTAGGCCGAGACAAAGTTCCTTGCCTTTTCCTTTTACTAGTGGTCATACTTTTCTATTTGACTAAAGGTAGAGCCCTCTGGGTACTGCTTTATTCAGGAGATGGATCCATGACTTTGTCTCTTGCCCTCAAAGGCCATTTAAACTCGATCTTCTGGGCTGAGACCAGCCAAACTCTTCAGGGCAAAGATTCTCGGTAGGTCATCACTGTATTTCTCAGTGAGTCTTAATTTTGTGACTTTTGGAGAGCTCCCTTGTTTTCTTGGGAGAGTTCAAACTATGCATTTGAAGTAATTCTTAAATAGTCTAACTAATGCTTTGAGCAATAGAGGTGTCAGGTTATTTAACCCATCATATTGGCAGAAAGAAAGTCTGTTTTCTTAAACACTTAAAGGAACAAGTCCTTGTCAACTCATCTTACAAATTTACCCAGCCCATTCCTGGTAGGATTGGTGCCTTTTCTCTGTCCTCTGCTAGCAACCAGTGCTTTTCTTTATTCTAACGTTAATTACATGGCATTGGCTGTTTTATTGTATGCTTCCTGCAATAGGCTAGGAGTTCCTGAGGGCAGACCCTGGACTTCTGTGGGTGCAAAGTCCCTCAGCTAATGGGAACAAATGGGACCCAGAACACATAAGGGGAGATGGATGAGGGAATTGGAGGCAGAGCCAGAAAGAAAGAGCTCTAATGGCCTAATATGTGACCAATTGATGAAAAGTATTGGTTTCAAAATAGGGAATGAAGTCTTTGTTCAGAGTGAGGTGGCATCTTAAGGATGGAGGAAAAAAGGAAAGAACCATAGTCGTTCTTTCTAAAAATGTAATGTAGTTAGAAAGGGGAAATGAATTGGTAGAGCATAACTTGGCATGAGCTCATTTCAGAGGTGGGTAATGGATGTGGTCTGGAATTGATGTTATAGACTGTCTATCAATAAATCACTCACTCACTGTAATTAAGTTTACTAGGTACATTCCACACCTGGGACATTTTGTATGGTATCTGTGAATGCTCATCTAAAATGAGGTTTCCCCACAAATATGTAATCTAAATTTATAGGCCACACACCTAGATAGATCTGTGTTGCATGTGGGCGCATACACATGCACTGAGTCAGGGAATGGCATATTTTCTGTAATTTGGCTCATAGACCTGCTTGCTCCAAACTGTGTGCCTTGCTTTCCTTCTGTGTTCCTGTCTTTGAGTCAGTGTTTTTGAATGAAGGCATGATTTGTTGGTAGGAAGATCAAGACTTTATACCCATGACTATCCATTACCCTATTAACCTGGATTATATCACTCGATTAGTTAGCTCTCACCTACTAGAAGATAGGAATGCAAAGAACTAGGAGATAAAAGGTAAAAGTTTGTGTGTACCTGTATGTGTGTATGTTGCGAGTGGGGTTAACGATGAACTAAATTTAGTCACGTTGTTGAGAAGACCTAAGGTGATGAGAGGTATCTATTAAGTGTGACCATGTATTTGGCATTGCTATTATGAAATACCTTTATTTCTCACAGTTCTGGAGGCTAGAAGTCCAAGATCAGGTGCCAGCGTGGTTGGGTGAGGCCCCTCTTCTGGGTCACAGACTTCTTGTTGTGTCCTCACATGGCAGGAGGGGCTGCGGAGCTCTGTGGAGTCATCTTTATAAGGGTACTAATTCCATTCATGGGGACTCCAACCTGATGACCTAAGAACCTCCCAAAGGCCCTGTCTCCTAATGCCATTATCCTGGGGGTGAGCTTTTCAACATTTGAATTTGTGGGGGGAGACACAAACACTCAGGCATGCACATACCACACCTGTGTATTCTGTTGGTGCAAATGTTAGTTTTTCAGATTGCATTTTTTTCCTAGAACAGGTAGAGAGTAGTTCAGTTCATGGCATGTGAATATCTGCCTTGATGTGGCATTTACTGCTTCAGGTTCTGCAAAGTGTAGCATTTAGTTCCTAGTTCCTTTGTAATAGTACAGTTTTTAAGAATAATGAGCTCAGTGTTGCTTTAGGAAACACACTGTTATGCGAGAGCCATGGAAAACATGATCTGAAAAGGGACTTGAGTAAATAGTAAGAGGGAAAGGGCCCAAGTTCTACCTGCCTCACAGCAGGCATTGCAGTTTTTGGAGCACATCCAATCTTAAGAGCCACCCACTTGTCCAAGATCAGACTGATACAAAGACAGAGCCTTATTCTTTGGTCTCTCTTGGTGAGGACTGTCAACAAGGAACTTACATGCCATGAAACAGAACCATTCACTCCAATGGAAAATATGCAGATTTAGAAACTAAATTCTTTTTACTCTCTTTTTGAAAAATTGAAGTAAGATTAGTATTCTGTTTTCATTTTTAACTGAAAATCAATATTAATATACAATTTATGAGTTGGGTAGTTAAATTATAATTTAAATGAAAATATTTAGGAATTTTAATGGTAGATCTGAAAAGAAATTATATGCTAATTTCCTCAGGGATTACATCAAGGGTAGTATTATGTAGTGAACTGGTATGACTTTCTCGAATACAGGAACTCTCCCATGAGGGATCCCCTTTCTGGAGGAGACCTGAGGTTGGCTAACCTCTCTTTTGAGGAAAAGGCACACCTAAGCCATCAGAAGCAAAATTAAAATCTGTTCAAATTTCAAAGAAGAACATGGCACAGTTCTTCAGGATGCAGGACTGTCCCCGTTATGTGACATTTAACATCCTTGGCCACTAGGCACCAAGTGCCAAGATCTGTTCTCCCCAGCACTTTCGACATTCTCATTTCTTTCCCTTGTCCTGGTAAGCATGCACAGGTCCCCGCTAACAAAAAGACCGAAATAAAACAAAAGTCCCCTTCATTTTCCTCTCCATTGCCCTGGAAGTGATACCCAGTAACTTTCTAATTTCCAAAGACCATGGCGCCTTCTGAGTCCTCATTCTCCTTGACCTCGCTGCAGTCCCTTGTGAGCTCTAAGCAATTATGTATTATTATCAAATTATTATTTAAGCTCTTGAATTGTTGCTGAACTGTTCATGTGGTTGGACTTGTCTCTCTATAAATGTTTTGAGGGCAGGATCTTATACTTCTCTGTGCCCTTAGAAATATTCAGGACAATGTATTTGGTGTTTATTTTGTTAGCTGAATATTTATTTCTAACTCATTGCACTGTTTTAATATTTATCCTGTAGGAAAGTTCTTTTCTGTTTTAATCTTGAATCCCAAATGCTGAATTTCACGTCTTTATTGTATATGTGATAGAAATTTGTAGTTATTATTCTTAGCATATGTAGGTCACATTTGTTCGGATCACTGGAGCCCAGGGGTATATCTGGATCTCAGTCACAGTAACAATATAGTTTTTGACTTGGCTTTCACCAGTGAAAACATTTGAATACCAGTTCTCACAGTGTTCCTCCTTTCTGAGACACAGGTCAAGATCCCTCTTCCCAGAAGAGTCTTTTCTGACAACTTCAGCCACAAAGTTCTCTCATTTTCCTAAACTCTTAAAGCATTTACTGTTTAACATGATTTTCTCCACTCCTTACCTCCTGGTTACTGCTCCACTGCCCTCATTAGGCTGCTCCTTCCAACATGGCTGTGGCCAAGCAGGCCAGCAACCTCTCAAATCATGGCTTCAGTGGGTCCTTCTCAGTTCTTATCTTGCTTTGCATCATTTACCCACAGGGTTTGCTGCCTTGTTCATTTCTCTTGGATTTTGTCACATTCTAAATTTCTAACATAGCAATAGTTAGATAGTTGGGAGTGTGGGATCTGGAACCAGACTGCTTGGGTTTGAATCCTGGTTCTACCACTTAGTAGTTGTGTGCCTTTGGGCAACCTGCTTAACCTCTCTATGCCTCACTTTTCCCATTTGTAAAATGGGGACAGTAGCAGGAGGTACTCTATAGGGTTGTGAGGATTAGATGAACATTGTCTAGCACAATAAATAGTGCTCAGTAAATGTCAGCCCTGATTATTTCTCTATTTCTGAATGCCTTTTGTGAGCCCCTCTTCCTCTACCTTTCTCTTGGAGTTCTCCAAGGTTCTGTTCTAAGCCCTTTTTGAATTTGTGTGTATCCACTTCCTTGATCCATCCCATTTACTCCCAATGACTTTAACTACTGTTCTATATTATCAAACTCTTTCTTTCCAGCCCAGACCTCTTTCTTGAACTCCAGATCCCTGCTTTTGACCTGTCTTGGACACCAGTCCTCACATCTCAAACTCATTATGGCCAGTACTCATTTTTTTCCTCCGAGTCATTCATCTGCTTTTCCTTTCACTTTCCCCATCTTGGTCAATGGCATTGTCTATCTCATTTCCCAAACCAGGAACCAAGGAATCACCCTCGATTCCTCCTGATCCTTATGCCCTACATCTAGTTAAGCATCAAGGCCTTTCCATTTTGTTCTTTAATCTCTTAAATTTGCCCACCCTACTACATTGCTTTGAATCAGGCTCTCAATGTCTTTCACCTGAACAATAGCAGTGGTCTCTTACCTGGTTTCCCTGACTTTGGTCTCTCTCTCTCTTTCCAATCCATCTACCACCTGTGTCACAGCGATCTCTTTAAAACACAATTTGGATCACACCCCTCTCTTGCTTAAAGCCACTCACTGGCTTGAAGTTCATGTTACTTAGGATGACATAACATTTGGGGCTCAGAAAAAGCTTTCATCCTTCTCTCCCACCGCTACCCTACACACACTTTCAGTAGCCCTGGAGGTGCTACTGAATAACCTCTTCTTTTATGCTTCCATGTAGTTGTACCTATTTCTTCTGCTTGAAATGTCCTCCCATTTCATGGTCTACCTGGTGAACATCTATTATCTGTCTCAGTGATTTTCAGCAAGGCTCGCTATTGGCATTTGGGGTGGGACAGTTCTTTGTGCAGGGCTGATCCAGTATTCTAGGACACTCAGTACCCATGGTTCCTGTTGCTGAATGCCAGTAGCAGCTCCCTTCCCTCTTCTGCTCTTCTCCTACCCCACCAACCCAGTCAGGTAGGAAACCAGACATGCTCTGCCCTCATTTCCAAATGCCTTTCTGGGTAGGAATGCCCCTAGTTAAAAGCCGTAGTATGTATTCTTTAAGACTTAGCTTAAACCTCATTTCCTTGGGGAACCATGCCCGATACCTCACCTGCTGACTGATTTGAGTATTTCTGCTTCCCTGTGTTCACAGAATCCCACACATATTTTACCATTTACAATTACCATTGTTTTCCTTTTTCTCACTGGGCTGGCATTTCCTCTAGGACAGAATTCATCCTTGCATCCTCAGTGCCTAGGATATGATAGATACTCAATAAATATTTGTAGCGTAAGTGAATGTTTATGTTATCCTTGGTATTTAGTTGTCTGTCCTCTAGCTTATTTGCCTATTTCATATCGGTATGCCCTTTTCAAATAGACTGATAGACACTTGAAGGGAGACATTTATACTTTTTTTTTTAACTGAGTGCTAAGCATATAGGAAGTTCTGAGTAAATATGCTAAACTAAATGAAACGTTTAGAGACTAGCTATATTTCTAAGGTTAAACCTCATTTCTTTTCATTGTTAAGGTCATATTTCTAAACATTAAAGCATCATTCTAGAATTTCTCCAGGTTTTACACATTTGTCCACTAGTTTTATAGTCTAGAATTGGGTGCCCTAGTCTAGCTCTTCTGGTTTAAGAATGTCTTAATTTTTATGGGTGGTGGGCAGAGAGTACCTTTTTGTTCCTGCAAAGACTGTATAAAGCCTAGTTGGGAACGGGGGGGTGGATGAGGGTGGCTCATGGCCGCAGTTTGCTGCCTGAAATACAGATGGAAGCCATGGGGGAGGTGGTGGCTGCCACCGCCGGTTAGATGTGTTAACTCCTCTGTAGAAATGCTTCTTAGTATCAGGAGAATTTTCCATGTACCTATTCCCCCAGCTACTCTCTTCTGCCTCTACTTTCTTCTCTCTCCAGTCTGTTCAGCAGTCTTTGGGTCAGCCTCATGGCAAGGCAACCTTAGGTAGGTTATTGCCTCACTTCAAACACTTCTTTGGCCTCGCATTGCCTCTAGAAGGGATTTTCAACCAGAAGTATGTGATTTTTTAATCTTGGATCTCACAACCTTAAATTCTCCACAACCTTAAATTGTGGAGCCCACGACTCCACAAAAGAGAACCAGTTTCTTGACTTAGCAGTTACTTTGTTTTTGCCCATAAATAGTATTTCCTACTTTGTTCCCTCATGTTTCTTCTCTAACACAGTTCTGAATTTCTTTTGACATTTTAAAGTTTCAAATTTATTCCTAAGGATAAAGCCTTGCTGCCACACAAAATAATCAAAACATGTCATAAGCTGAGAAAGAAATTCTAAAACTATTTTAAGCAATGGCAATATTATTGGAAAATGTGGGCCGGGGGTGGGGGGATGGCCACCACCAGAGAGAAAATTGATTAGCATACATAAATTTTAGCATGACTTTTCAAATTGACAATTTTATTGAGATAATTGTACAGTCACATTCAGTTGTAAGAAACAGTATAGAGAAACTTTATATTCTCTACCCAATGGTAACATTTTGTAAAACTGTTATAATAAGCTCAATTAATATGGACAGTGATACAATGTACCCATCTTATTCAGGTTTTCCAGTTTTACTTACATTCACTAGTACGTGTGATCTTAAATTTCTGTACCATTTTTGTCACGTGTGTAGGTTCATGCGTTCACCACTACAGTCAAGATACTGAACAGTTCTGAAACCACTAGGATCCCTCATGTTGCCCTTTTATAGTCATGACTGCCTTCCCTCCTCACCTCTCCCAATACTGTTTCTCACCCTTGACAACCACTAATCTGTTGTCCATTAATTTTTCTCATTTAAAAAATATTATTATATAAGTGGGATTATAGTCTGTAACCTTTTGGGACTGGCTCTCATCACTCAGCATAATTTCCTGAAGATTGATCCATGTTGAATAAATAGTTTGCTCCTTTTAATTGCTGAGTAGTATATCTTGCTGAGTTATGTATGTACATATGTAAGCGTGCACAAAGACAACAGAGTTTAACCATACACCTACTGAAGACATCTGGGCTGATTCTAGTTTTTGGCTGTTATAAGTAAGACTATGAACAATCGTGTCCAGGTTTTTGTGTGAACATAAACTTTTATTTCTCGGGGGGGGAAATACCCATTAGTGGAATTGCTGGTGGCACTGTGTGTTTAGTTTTTAAGAGACTGCCCAGCTGTTCTCCAGAGTGACTATATTATTTTGCATTTTCACCAGCAATGTATAAGTGATTCAGTTTCTCCACATCCTTTCCAAGATTTGGTGATGCCACTATTTTTATCATCAATGATAGGGGCACTATTTTATATATTTTATATTTTATATATTTTAATATCCCTCCCATGACAACCTGCATAGTGTTGTGCACACAGTGACAGTGAGTTGACTTTGACATGATGGAGGAACTTTATAGATCTGTTGCTGATGAGGACATTGATGCCCTGATAGGATGTAACTTGCCCAAGATACTTGAGTGATTGAGCTTTGCACTGACTATGAAGAATACACTAAACGGATTAATAGCATAAGTGAGATGGTACGCATATGTTCAATTGACTTATAGAAAGCTTTTAAGGGCCTAATCACTTTGTGTGCAAATACATCCTGTGAAATACCAGCAAGTGTGACTGGTTTGGCGGAACATTGTGTTAGCAGCTAGCTCCCGCTCCTCTTTGTACTTTGCAAATGTCCTCTAATTTAGGCTGTACTATTTCAGACTGACTGGCTCCCCTTCTTCCTCCCCACCCCCAGTAGTTTGAATTAATGAGATCCCATTGAATGGTTATTGTGTTGCTTGCTTTCTAATCTTCAGACATCTGCCCACACTGAGTTCACCAGATAATTCTACTCTTTCACTTAAAGCTGCTTAGACCTGCATAACTCAGGTAGATAACTACAGTCTGAAGCAGGTCTGTAGACACCGTTGTGTATTAAACAGTAGGTTTATTTCTAAAATGCTTTCTTCTTGCCCATCCATTGTGCTGCCATTGAAGGTTTTTACTTAGACTTGGCCTTACCTCCCATTTAACTGTTCTTTCCTCCTCCTGTTAGTATAACAGTTGTGAAATACAATTAAAATTCTACACTCCTAGGTTCACAAAGGAGCTGTGAATCAACATTTCCCTCTAAGTGCAGAAGGTTTCAAACTGAGGTAGCAATTGAATTACCCCAATAGTAATTGCTCTCTGCCCTTTGAATTTTCAAACTGTAGGGGGAATGTTTGGTTCTATAAAGTCAAATAAAATTCTTTGGAGCTTGACAGTATTATACTGATGTGGTACAGTGCTCTTCAGAATTCCTGATGCCTGAGGATTCCTTGGGGCTGCCAGGATGAGGCTGAGCTGGATAGGCCTCTTTTAGACCATCTTTACCCCAATTACTCCTGAATCATTTTGATCAGTCTAATATGTAGAGGTTCTGAATGATTAAATAAAGATTCAAATGTTTTAAAAAATCCTTTGCGTATGTTTACTGTACAATGATAATAAAAATAGTTACAGCTAGCATTTATTGAGTGCTTATGATAGGCCGTTAAGTGTTTTCTCTTTTTTTCTCTATCAAATCTCTTAATCTTCCCAACAATCTTAGGGGGTAGGTACTGTTACTAGTTCTACTTGACACATTGGAAACTGGCCCAGGGAGGTAAATAACAGACCCAAAGTCACACAGTTAGAACAGGGTATAACTGGTGTTCAAACGCAGCCTGTTCTTGAGTCTGTACTCCTAGCTGTGAGGCTTTTGCAGCCTTTTAGCCCAGCAAATTGCTGTCTTTCAGACCATAGTAATGTTACAGAAGGACTCTGCTGAGGCAAAGGAGGGCATGGGCTCTGGGCTCAGACAGGTTGGATCCACATGCCTCGGCCATGTCTAGCCTCTCGGCCTCATCCTCAACCAAGTGGCACAACTTTGCTGAGCTTTTCTTTGCTCTTGTGAAGTGGAGACAGGGGTGCTGGAGGTCCTCCTCTCTGAAGAGAGCAAGTATCAGGAAAGCCCTTTAAAGTGAAGCTTCTTAAAGTGGGGACCACAATTCAGAGGTAACAGGGGTGGAGAAAAAATTTGCCTGGGGTTCTAGTTTTTGAAAATGAAATTAAAATTATGAAAATATTTTTAAAATGTAAAGTTTATTCCTTTGGCTGAAAGGCAGCAGAGCATCATGGCTAGAATTACAGGCTCTGGAGTGGCTGCTCGAATACCAGCCCAGCCTTGTTCGGTGTGACCTAATGCATGCTGAGTTTTTAACTCTGCTAACTCTTAGAATGAACATAAGGTGAATCATGTGTGTGTGAGAGATTAGAGGAGGTTGTGACTTTTCTTCTGACACGACTGATAGCACAGTAGGACATCCATGTCATCACGTTTGATTTTCAGAGCATTATTATGGGGCTCATGTTTATTAGAAATACCCAAGCATGTCTCCCATTTTCTCCTAGGGTGGGGAGAAGGTGCTGTTACTCATTTAATGTTGAAGTTACTATCTTTAAGCCTTTATCTCATTATGATTATTTCTTCTTACTTGTTAATGGATCTCTGTCACATTCTCATTGATAGTTTTGTATATGACTTGAAGTTCTGCAGTACTCAAATTCTTTTCTCAATTTTATTTAACCTTATTTCATGCTTAAAAAAGATTTCCAGTTTTATTTTGAGTTGATTTGTATTTAGCTATAATATCTGGTAACCGTACCAAGCCCTGAACAAACAACTACAAAAAAATTTTTTTTGATGTTCAAGGTAAAATGGCTAGAGAGTAGATGCCAGCATTGGGTGGGGTGAAGAATGAACAACGGAGGTTTTTGCTTGTAATTCTGTAAGTGGTCAGTTCATTTAAGTATTTTTGTTTAGGTAACTTGCTCCTCAGTTAACCTTGTAACTGGAGGCACTTGTAAATGAAGATTTAGGTAACTAGGACTTCCACATTTTTCTCAATGCTACCATGAGGATTCTTTGAGATGATGTTTGTGAAATACTCGACGCAGTGCCTGACACACCATTAGCCTTCAAAATGGAGTTATTTATAATACGGACAAATATTTGAACATTATCTGTTAATAAGTTGTACGAGAGGCATACACGCCAATGACTTTTAGCACGTTGAATGACAAAATTAGTCATGGGTTTTATATTGAATCAGTCTTAGAATATTTCATTTAGATGCAAAAACATGAGAAACCCAGAACTTCAAAGAACTGATTTTTTTCTGTATTAGTTAAATGTTATGTTTTAAATTTAAAATATTCTTTTCACCTGTTGAAAATAGTCTAATATTTTTCTTTAGTGTTAACTAGCAACCAGACATATTGGAATAGTATGTATGCTTCATAAAATATCTAAAATATTGAATCTTTTATGTCTTGATGATCTTTTCATAAGATTTTTTTTCCCCTTTTGGGAGCAAACTTAGAAACTCTGTACTAAGACCCCAAATTATTCCATGGAGTCTGCCAGCAAGACTAGAAATGTATTGGCTCTTTACTTTCCCAATAAACATTTTCAAAAATACAGTACAATAAAAAAGGACTTGAGTCTCAGTTTTTGAAATTGCAGGTGGAGAACTCAAGCTTTAGGAAGTGGAGTGTAGCGCATGCTACTTCACTTATATAGTGAAAAGCTACAGCATGTGAAGAACTTAGGCAATTGTGACTTGCTTATTTAGCAAACACAAATTTTTTATCATTAAACTTGATGTAAAAGGAGGCATGGCCATATTTAGCCATGCAGCTCAGCAAGTGAGCACAGAACTTACTGCTCTTTGCTATAAAAGAGGAATTAATTACAGGAAAGTGAGAATATAGTTTTTAATATCTATTCTGGTTTGAAGTTTTATTTGAGGATATAATATATTGGCAGCAAACTATGTTCTCTACAACTTAAGTAGGAAATCCTGATGGGGTTTTAGAAGTGTTGGAACAGAGGTTGAGAACTGGGGGGACTTTAGTTTTTAGTTTATTTTTTCAAGGAGTGAAAAGTAGTTTCTCTGAAAAACAAAATAACTGCTGCTCAGAATGGCTCTTAAATTTCTTTACTGAAAAGTGGTAAAAGGTAGAGTAGGCAGGAATAATAAAATATGAGTTGCTAAATATCAGGTGAAATACAAACAGTATGTTGTTTAGCCCTTGATGTTTTGCCTTTTGCCTGAGATGATTATAATTCAAATTTGAGGCAGGCATTTGATGGCGTCGGTGGAGAACCTGGATTCTTCACAAAGCTATGCGAGGTTGGATTCTGCGCTCCAGTGCAGGTCATGAGGGCCTTTTCACTGTATAAATACAGAACTCCAGAGGCGCTGGTGATCACCCCACACTCCACTGGTCGTGCCTTTGTCTGCTGAGCCTGGAGGAAAACTATTGGGAAAAGTAGCCTAACAAGTAGGGGAAAAGGCTTACTTTATAGAGCGGAGCTTCAAAATGTTGACGTGTATATACCCTTAAGTATAATATGTTAACATGTATCCCTTACTTAATGTATTTATTAATAAAACATATTACTGTAACAGTGTATATTCTAAAACATATCTGAAATCTACAAAGCTATAAGGATTAAACATTATAGTAAGATTTTTTTTTTATTAATAGCCCTTTTTTCACTCACTAAAAACATTGACATGTAATACATGCCAGTGAGAGTAATATGATGAAAATGTGTCATTCTTTTGAAAACCTTTGCTTAATAATTTTAATGCTGTGTTCAGTTCAGCTTGAATGTCTGGTTCCAAGTACTGTTTACTTTGAAGTTGATTTTGAAGTGTCATAGCTGAAAAAGATACCATGTTATGATAAATAGATTCTAATTGAAGAAGTGAGTGCTGGCTGTACTTGTACATAAAGGGATTTATATTTTAACCCCATCCAACAATTGTACAAGAGTTTAAATGTGGCTAATAAATTCCCATCTTCCATGATGTCAATCATTCCTCCTGCAAATTAATCAGAAGTTGTTGCATTTAAAGAATATAAAACCCATGAAACATTTGGAAAGGTTAAAAAAAATAGATTAGAAAGCTTTTTCCAAAAATTTAAAGCATGCATGTATGAGGGCTTTTGTAGGTGGCAAACTTTAAATAATTTTTGCAACGAAATCACAAAATGGAAAGGTGCAAATACTTTTTCAAAATGTTTTTACAGTGGTATACACTGTCTGTAACCTGAGTTTCTTTTCAGATGCATTTTCTTTTTCACTTGTTAAAATATCACCCCTTTCTTGAAGGCATAGGATATTTATTTGAAAACTATTTTTATTTATTTATTTATTGATTTATGGCTGTGTTGGGTCTTCGTTTCTGTGCGAGGGCTTTCTCTAGTTGTGGCAAGCGGGGGCCACTCTTCATCGCGGTGCGCGGGCCTCTCACTGTCGCGGCCTCTCTTGTTGCGGAGCACAGGCTCCAGACGCGCAGGCTCAGCAATTGTGGCTCACGGGCCCCGTCGCTCCGCGGCATGTGGGATCCTCCCAGACCAGGGGTCGAGCCCGCGTCCCCTGCATTGGCAGGCAGATTCTCAACCACTGCGCCACCAGGGAAGCCCTGAAAACTATTTTTAAAAGATCTGCTATAAACAGCCAGTTTTCATCTCAGAAATCCCAGCAAATATGGAACACTTCTATTTTTGTTAGAAAATTAGGTAGTACATGTTTGGCAACTTTTTAAAGTACTTTGCTGCGATATAACCAACACACCTTAATGTGGTAAAGATTTTTATGGTCATTTCCCGTCTTGTTACAGCAATTGTAAAGATTTGACCATGTTTGAAGGTCTTATTTCTATAAAGTTAACCACACTGACATTCTGTGGAACTGTGTGCTTTTGGCTTCAAGTTCTTCTTTGCAGTATCTCACCCATGAATGACACAGTGAATGAATTTTGTGTATGTGCTTTTTAAACTTCTTATCTGAGAAGCTACCCTATCAGTGGTTGTACTGGAACAATTTTCCTGTAGATCATTACTTATTAAAGAAGTAATTCACTCTTCAGAATGTCTTCATATTCTCACCAAAAGTGGTTTTTTTTTTTAGTGTATTTTATCAGACAAAAATCTAATACCATCTGTACTTTCTTCTAAGTGTATGGCAAGCCTCCCACACAGCTTAATATGTCCTAACATGCTTCTTAAAATACTAAGTTTTGAAAGTTTTGCTCATAAAGGAAAGCATTTTCGTTTTTGTTTTTTTTTTACTTTGTGGATTTCAGCCTTTTTTCTTAGCACAGCATTTGCTATAGAATACATTCATTTCTTTTGCTATTAGGTAGAAATCTTAAAAGGATCTTCTAATTTTATTATCAAGTTTGCCGAAATTTTGTAAAGGATTGGAATTATGTATGGCATGACTGTGAACATAGTTGAAAAAAATGGCTACTGTCTTGAGACACAGTGTACATTTAGTGTGAGGGTCATGGTACATGTGCTGGTGTATATACGTTCATATTTTAAATGCCTTCTTGATAATTTTGAATCTTGAGGGGCTCTACTCAGTGCTCTTGGATTGGTCATAATTTTTATTTCATAGTGTAGCTGATGAACAATTGATACTGGGATTGGGAGTCTCAGGTTTGTCATTCTTGTGGTTAGTATTATCTTGAATTTGAACTTTCTTTCTTGGACTCCTTAAGCCATTCATCCAGTTTGTGAGGTTAGTTTCATTACAAATTGATGATGATACCCATAAGCCCATTTACGTGGGTCTACATGAACTGCCACAGGGCACAAAGTGTTGAAAATGTGGGCCGAGGAGGGCTCTGCTGTCAACCCCTTGGCCTCGTGTGACCTTCGGTCTTCTCTCAGGATGACTCATGGAATGTGACTTGTGACCTAGGAGGGTGCCAGTGTCCTCATGTATATGAACTATTAGTAAAACTTGAGCTAAATGATTTTTCAAAAAGTAAATTAAAATAGAATTCTTTATGTTTTTCCTCCAGGTCAAGTGTGACCTCTGGGGGTTACTGTACTCAGAGTCACGATTCAGGTTGCTATGTGTCTGCCTTCTTAAGAGACATCCCCAAAGTCCTGCAGCTGGCTGTGGCCTGGGGACCAGAGCCAGGCTTGGCCTGGTGAGCAGAACCCTGTCCCAGAGGACGCAGGTGGGTGGGCGGAGAGGGGAAAGGTGATGGGGGCCGTGAGTCTCCTTGTCTGCCCTACTCAGAGTTCTCATGCAGCCCACTCTTCACTTTCTTCCAATCTTTAGGTCTCTGTCATTCAGCTGTGAGCTCTTTGAGGGCTGGACCATTTACTGGTCATCTTTGTGTAATGCTGAGCCCATTGAAGGTGTTCAATAAACCTTTCTTAAAGGAAGGTGTTCAATAAACCTTTTGTCTAAGTTGCTAGTTGGTTTCCGGGTACAGATGGGATGTGTGCACCTAGTGGAGAGGTTGGTTAGCGTGACAGCGGGCTGCATCCCTCTAGACTGAACTCTCTGGCCCTCACCAAGAGGTCTTAGAACTGTCTTGTCTCTGTAGGCTCCTGCCTCGTCCAGCTAAGAGTGAATTTTGACCTCAGAGTAGCCTATATCTAAGTGATTAACTAAGGCAAAACTTGCAACATGCTTATGTTGGCCTTTCTTGGCTTCCTGAAATATAATTTCTATTTGGGAGCAGTCTGTGGGATAATGTTTGGGGTGATAGGTTTTCCTTATGTGTGGATCTTCATGTGAAAGAAGAAAGGGAGGAGGATATTTTATATGGAGAGCATCTTATTCCTTTGTTCTTAATTTTGTCTCTGCGGTTGTCCTATCTAGCGGGTTACTCCTCCCTCTACGATGTTAACTAAAGGGCAGGGCGCAGCTCTGCTGGCTGGTCACACGGGGCTCCTACAATAACTCTCACTTCTATTATTTTCATTGCAGACGCGGAAGCCATGGAGCTGAACTGCAGTGAAGTACCTCTTTATGTAAGTGCCTGAGCATTGGGCTGCAGGTCTAAGTGGCCCTTTCTTGAACCTGAAACCCCTTGTGACTGAAGTGGGAAGAAATGTTCTGTTGGCTATTGAGTTGGGGCTTTTAAAAAAACAACACACAACATTACTGTCTAGTTCAAGCCTTTGCATGAGCCTTTTAAAACTGGTTGGCTCCTGGTTCCAAAGTCTGGGTTTTAATTATATTTTCCTGAGTAACTTTTAACTGTATAACTTCTGGAAGGCAACTCTGCTCACCACTATAACCACCAATGCTTAACTGTATAACTTTTGGACTCAGAAATACTGAGTTCATCTATGTGAATGATTTTTGAACACATTATTTTATGATATCCTGATAATAGCCAAGAATGTTTTCTGTGTGTATCTTTTTTGGGGAGAAGGTTCAGTGACAATTGTGTCAGGTAAAATCCTGAAGTAGGAATTCAAAGGGAAAAGTGCTGGGACATACATAGAGTAGGTGGGGGATTGGGTGACAGAGCTGCCCGGTGAGATTCCTAGTCAGATGTACCTTCTGGGCTGAGAGAGGATTCCAATCTTGAGAACAGTTACTGGGTGTAACAGAAGTGAGCCAATTGTCTCCCCACATAGAAAATGGCAGATGATTTTCTCTTCCTTATTTTAGGCAAAACCTCTTTCCTTGGAACCTATGTTTGGTGGCAGGTGGGCATGGATGTGTGTATGGGAATTAGGGTTTCAAGTGGCCTTTGAATCATCATCAACTCAAGAAATACACCAAGAGTACTAGATCTAGAATAAGGACATGACCTCAATTCAGATGTATCCCGAATAGAACAGAATATCAAGGACTTGGAACAAATTTAGTCAGAATCTTAAATCAGTTAAAATATATTCATTCGTTTCCCCTTAACATACTTCACTACCCAGGTGGCCCTCCCTCTCTCCCTTCCACCTCTTCCCTTGCTGTCACCTCCCTCCCCCTTACACATACCCCACTCTGTTCTCTGGAGAAAGACAAAATGATAAAATAAATGGATTTCAGAATAATGAAAAAGTTGCCTTCTGGGTTACTCAGGGGTCTGGAGTATTCTCTCTCGATTGTGATTTGCAGGTTATAAAATGTATTATAGATAGTTAGACTTGGCCCAGCCATAATTAACGATTAAAAAAAAAAAGACTGGTCCAAGGCTAAATTTAGAGTACTCCCAAGTCTTTTTTTTTTTTTGTACCTTTCTCCTCCTTAGCTTTGTTCATTCCACTCTGCTCTCCTACGTCAAACCAAACAGATCTACAAGTCTAATGAGGATACAAAACCTCGTAGTTTTTCTTTTTTTTTTAATTGAAGTATAGTTGATTTATAATGTTGGGTTGGTTTCTGGTGTACAGCAAAGTGATTCAGTTATACATATGTATATATTTTTTTCTTTTTCATAGTCTTTTCCACTATGGTTTATTACAGGATATTGAATATAGTTCCCTGAGCTATACAGTAGGACCTTGTTGTTTATCTATTTTATATATAGTAGTTTGTATCTTCTAATCCCAAACTCCTAATTTATCCCTTCCCCACCCCCTTTCCCCTTTCATAACCATAAGTTTGTTTTCTGTCTGTGAGTCGGTTTCTGTTTCGTAAATAAGTTCATTTGTGTCATATTTTAGATTCCATGTATAGGTGATATCATGTGGTATTTGTCTTTCTGTTTCTGACTTACTTCACTTGGTATGATAATCTCTAGGTCCATTCATGTTGCTTCAAATGGTATTATTTCATTCTTTTTTATGGCTGAGTAGTGTTCCATTGTATATACATATGACATCTTCTTTATCCATTCATCTGTCAGTGAACATTTAGGTTGCTTCCATGTCCTGGCTATCGTAAATAGTGCTGCTATGAACATTGGGGTGCATGTATCTTTTCAAATTATAGTTTTCTCCAGATATATGCCCAGGAGTGGGATTCCTGGATCATATGGCAACTCTATTTTTATTTTTTTAAGGAACCTCCGTACTGTTTTCCCTAGTGGCTGCACCAGTTTACATCCTCACCGACAGTGTAGGAGGGTTCCCTTTTCTCCACACCCTCTTCAGCGTTTGTTGTTTATAGACTTTTTAATGATGGCCATTCTGACCAGTGTGAGGTGATACCTCATTGCAGTTTTGATTTGCCTGTCTCTAATCATTAGTGATGTTGAGCATCTTTTCATGTGCCTACTGGCCATCTGTATGTCATCTTTGGAGAAATGTCTATTTACGTCTTCTGCCCATTTTTTGATTGGGTTGTGTGTTTTTTTGTTATTGAGTTGTATGAGCTGTTGGGGTATTTTGGAAATTAAGGCCTTGTCAGTCACATCATTTGCAAATATTTTCTCCCAGTCCATAGGTTGCTTATAAGTTTGATTAGATCTCATTTGTTTATTTTTGGTTTTATTTCTGTTGCCTTGAGACTGACCTAAGAAAACACTGGTACGATTTATGTCAGAGAATGTTTTGCTTGTATTGTCTTCTAGGAGTTTTACGGTGTCATGTCTTATATTTAAGTCTTTAAGCCATTTTGAATTTATTTTTGTGTAGGGTGTGAGGGAGTGTTCTAACTTCATTGATTTACATGCAGGTGTCCAGCTTTCCCAACACCACTAGCTGAAGAGACTCTCTTTTTCCTACTGTATATTCTTGCCTCCTTTGTTGAAGATTAATTGACCATAGGTGTGTGGGTTTATTTCTGGGCTCTCTGTTCTGTTCCACTGCTCCATATGTCTTTTATTGTGCCAGTACCACACTGTTTTGATTACTGTAGCTTCGTAGTATTGTCTGAAGTCTGGGAGGTTTATGCCTGCAGCTTTCAAAACCTTGTAGTTGATCAACATCCTGGTACAGCTATTTTAACTCAGACCTACCAGATTATGACCAGGCTAAGGAAGAGTCAATACACATTGCTTAACGAGAGAAGAGACTTAAATAGACCAAAGGAGAGCAAAAATTTTTTCTCTAATTATCAAATAATATATACTAATTAGAATAAAATGAAAAATACAGAAAATGTTAAGAAAATAAGTCGCTCATAATCTCATCCTCTATAGATAATTTAAAACATTATTTCACCAGTTTTAAGGTACAGTTTTCTCATTTTACATCTCTGAAATTGAGATGCTGTTACTTCACTGTGTATCCTGGCAGATGTCGTGATGGAGCTGTCATTACCTATGCATGTGTGACCTTGGTCACAATGGTTCATGTTGTTGTCATTTCAGATTACTTATGTGCCTTGCTGGAACTATGTGAATTAATTGCTTTCAAAATGATTTCACCGTGATTTGGCATTAAAAAGGCAAAGTTACTGTGTATATAGAAAGACATGGAAAGAGCAACATGATAATGTAGTAAAGTCTCTATAAATAAATTTAGATGAGCTCTTTTAATAAGCATAAAATCTCACATTATATCATACTTTGCAGTTTTTTCTCTTAGTGGAATATAAAATGCATATCATAACTGGTATCTCAGATGAAATACATTATATATTTAACATAATTGACTCATTATATATACATATATGTGTTGTAATCTGCTTTTTTCACTTGATGTTTTATGTCAATATTTTTATGAATTGACCTAAGCCAATGTGACCATTTGACCTCATGTAGGAAGAGGTCAGTGGGGAAGTATTATAATGAAAACAAGTCTTAAATTTCATCAAATAAGTAACACATAAACAAAGCAGACACAAACTAGACTCTGACTTGTTTTTATATCTTGCGGCAGACCCCCTCTGTGACCTTCTGTCTTCAGAGGTTTCATAAATATTCACTTCTAGTTTCTCCTCGTTTACTGCAATCTGGTTTATAAACCCTTAACATTTTATTCATATTTATTGTATTTCACATATACTTATCTAAAAATATATGCAAAAATCAAAACCATCTTTAATCCTGTTATTCAAATGATCACTGTTGACATTTTTGGTGTATTTTCTTCCAGAGTTTTATCTATATTTGCATAGAATTTTATTGAAGGTTCTCTTGGCATTTATTTACATGATGTGTTTTCTCATTTGACTGATACATTGGATCTCTTAATTTGATTGCGGTGGCTTCTCCTGTTGTGGAGCACAGGCTCTAGGCATGTGGGCTTCAGTAGTTGTGGCGTGCAGGCTCAGTAGTTGTGGCGCACGGGCTTAGTTGCTCCACGGCATGTGGGATCTTCCTGGACCAGGGCTTGAACCCGTGTCCCCTGCACTGGCAGGTGGATTCTGAACCACTGTGTCACCAGGAAAGTCCCAAGACAGGCTTTAAAAATATAAATTACAAGGTTTATCTCAAGAAGAATTAAATCACATAGTGGGGCAATAATCATGGAGAAAAAAATTGATAGTAATTATTTCCCAACTTCTACCTATCCTTCACAAAAGGATACTTCATTCAAGTGGGTCCTGTGATATTTTTGTTCCTTTGATTATAACCTGTTTTGATTAATCTCTTATAACATTTTTTAGTTAAAATGTTTTTCTGTCTTTACTTTTGGGTCACTATAGAGAATCCTTCCTACAGATGATAGATTCTTTATACCTTTAGAAAAATCTATGGATGTGTCCATCGACAGATGAATGGATAAAGAAGATGTGGCACATATATACAATGGAATATTACTCAGCCATAAAAAGAAACGAAATTGAGTTATTTGTAGTGAGGTGGATGGACCTAGAGTCTGTCATACAGAGTGAAGTAAGTCAGAAAGAGAAAAACAAATACCGTATGCTAACACATATATATGGAACCTAAAAAAAAAAAAAAAAAAGGTTCTGAAGAACCTAGGGGCAGGACAGGAATAAAGACGCAGACATAGAGAATGGACTTGAGGACACGGGGAGTGGGAAGGGTAAGCTGGGATGAAGTGAGAGAGTGGCATAGACATATATACACTACCAAATGTAAAATAGATAGCTAGTGGGAAGCAGCCACAAAGCACAGAGAGATCAACTCAGTGCTTTGTGACCACCTAGAGGGGTGGGATAGCGAGGGTGGGAGGGAGACGCAAGAGGGAGGAGATATGGGGATATATGTATATGTATAGCTGATTCACTTTGTTATAAAACAGAAACTAACACACCATTGTAAAGCAATTATACTCCAAAAAAGATGTAAAAAAAAAAAAAATCTATCGATGTAAGTCTTTGTTTCTCCCCCTCATACCTTTTGTTTGGATCCATGAAAACTTCCAACTTCTTTTTTAAAGTTTTATCCTTTTGTCTTTCACTACTGTTTTCCCCTTCTAGAATAGCTGATATTCTAGGGTTAGACTGTTCTAGCCATTTTTTTTTCTTTTTAGTCTGAATTCTGGTAGTATGTTTTCTTTTCTATGTAAGTTTTCTGTACTGTTATTTCCTGCTTGCCAGAACAGTTTTAGACCATTACTTTGTTTTTAGTTTCTGTGTAGTATTTTCAAATCTTGGCCTGTTTCTTCTTATGCCCACATAGTTTTACTGTGAGCACAAAGCAAGAACTTAATTTTTTTTCCCTCTATCTCCCAGGAATCTGTTTCAGAGGGAGGGAGGCAGTCTCTGATTCTGTGTGCTTTAAATTTTTTTGACTTTTTTGGGGCAAACTTTTTTCTCCTTTTTTTGGGGGGGGGGGTGGGCAAACATTTCTGTTTGCTTATCTTTAGGAAGGAGACAATCTTAGTATTGGGAATGCAGAAATATTCCCGAGCTCAGCTGCAGACTTATGCTAATTTTTAAAATGAGCCATGGAGGTCCACTGAGTTGCTATTGCAGGAAAAGAGAAACACTGTACTATAATAAGATTAGAGAAGAAGCAGGAGTTGGCAAGACTGGTAGCGAAGAGTTTATAATATTGATTTGCAAACCTTAGGGATATAAGCATTACAAATCCAATTTCCAGCCTCTGAGCAGCTTCCTGCATCTGTACTTTAAGGGGCACTAAAGGAAGCAGCTCTGGAAGGCCAGGCTGTTTGTTCCCAGTAGAAAAGGTAGCAGAGGCATGCCATCTGGTTTGAAGTCTAGGCTTAATTTTCAGATAGAATGGTAACATGGTTTTAGGAGGAGATGTTTTAAGCTAGCAAAGAGTTGTAGTGAAGAAGCTAATGAGAAATGTGAAAGCCTGGAAAAATGTAAATTAGAATTATTATAACTGATCTAAGATACTTGTATTCTAGCTTAACACTCTTTAATGGACACCACTTGGGAACTTAAATCCTATATTTGAAGTCATAAAGTTATTTTTTTATTTTAGGTTGTTTTTAGTCTTATTTTATTTTCTAGTCTGTATATAAAGAGAGGAAATGATGCAAGTATAGCTTGAAAAGAGATTTTGCTTACTGAGTATCTGATTGAATTTTGAAAGAGAAAGCGATTGTAAGCCAAATTGTATGTCTTTGCTGAATTTTTTTTTAAATTGAAGTATAGTTGATTTACAATATTGTGTTAGTTTCAGGTGTGCAGCATAGTGATTCAGTGTTTGTTTTTGTTTTTGCTTCTTTTACAGATTATATTCCATTGGAGGTTATTTTTGATTACTTTTTAAATTGAGTTTTCTCTAAGTTTTTGTGGATTAAGGAAGGTTATAAAACACATGTTGTACTTATGTACTTCATCCAAGAACTTCCTTTTCCACATTAATTATATTTTTATTTTTATATAAAGTGTACTTAGCATTCATCTTTCCAAAAATATCAGTTCAGTGCTGTGAACAAAACAGAAGAGCTTTTCCTTGAGAAATTGTTGTTTCCAAAGATTCTTTTTTCCTCAATAAAATAGCTTTATTTTAAATGATTATTTAAATCATACTTGCTCATTATAAAAAAAAAAAATAAGAAATTACCAAGAAGAAATTACCAAGGAGAAAGATCACTTTAAATTCCACCTTTGGGAGAATTTTCATTAGTGTTTTGATGACAATCCTTTCAGGAATTTGTTTTTGCGTATCTATACACACACCCACACCCACACCCCACCCCCATCCATAAAAGGAATCATAGAGAAAAGCTGTTTATGTTATCTTGCATAGATCCCCATTATTCTCTCCCCCCATCTTATATCTCTACTTCTGTCCCACAGGTAACTCTTGCTGAAACCTATTGCAGTCACTCTCGGCAGCATTAGCATCCTTGGGAAACTTGTTGCAAATAGAAATTCTCACACCTCACCCTAGACCTACTGAATCAGACACTCTGGGCATGGGGCCCAGATATCTGTGTTTTAACAAAACCTTCAGGTGACTCTGATGCGTGCTAATGTTTGAGAATCATTGACTTAGTGTATATATTTCTACATTTTTCTGTGCTCATACAACCCTACACATACATATATATAGATACAAGCTTTAATAAAACCATTTAAATAATCTGGATCAGGGAATTCCCTGGTGGTCCAGTGGTTAGGACTCTGCACTTCCAATGCAGGGACCATGGGTTCAATCCCTGGTCGGGGAACTAAGATCCTGCAAGCTGCATGGTGCAGCCAAAAAAAAAAAAAAAAAATCTGGATCATATTATATAAACTTCTGTATCTTTGCCAACTCAGCATTACTTTGTGGAAATTCCTGCAAGTCGTCAGGTGTAGCTCTAATTCATTCTATTTAATAAATGGGTGTGGATCAAGACACTTCTCTGTGGATGGGTGTTCACTAGACATCCTTGTCCATATGTCCTTATTTATCAATACTTTCATGTTTATGGGATAGATTCCCAGGAGTGGAATTGCTGGATGCAGGATATACATACTTCAAATTTTAATGATTTCTTTGCAAATGAGGTATAAGAGTTCACATTTTATTCAGCAACTTTCAGATATATTTAATATCTAGTTCTTTAGCCCTAACAACTGTGATAATTATGAATTGGGAGTTATAAACTCACTTTTACTGTGCAAAGGTAGCATGTTAAATTTTGTGTTAAATTTTATAAAAGTTCAAAAAATTCCCTTGTTTTAATCTTTTTTTTTTTTTTGCCATGGTGCTTCATTTCTGCTGTTTCTCGGATTCTGGCTAATATGAGCATCTAATCCATGGAGATTTCTACAACATCTGCAAAGGGTGTGTCTGTGGAACTTTGCGTGTGGGCTCTTGCTCTCTTCCACCCTTTAGATGTGTTAATCGTAGCAATTGACTGAGAAGAGTAATCATTTCTTTCTCCTGAGGCTGCAGATTGTATAACGGTTTGGACGATGGAGTTTTAGCTTCAGTAGCTTATTGCCAGCTGGATCTAAATGGCTTCCCTTTTGCCTTAGCATTTTGTGTTTGTTATTCTTTTATTCTGACTCACAGTATCCTGCTGAGTTTGGTCCCAAGTGTATTGGTTGCTGTTGGGCTTATTGTACGTAATTGAAGGGGTAATCTGATATTTGCTGATCATTTCACGTAGTTGAGCTAAACCTCCTTCTTTCAACCACTTCTATTTCTGGGGCTTGGTACACTCTCCTAGGCCCCAGCCTTCTGGAGGGGGGACCCTAGGACAGGACCCAGCGAGGCGGTTTCCTATTGAGGCTGCAAGTGACTTGGTTGCTTTGTTCTGCACTCACCTGGCAGACGCCTCCTTCCCGCAGATTCCTTCTGGCTTCTGGTTCCTGTTGAAGGAAATCCTGTCCTCCAGATGCTGCCCCCTTCTCTGCTTGTGGCTCTGTGTCCCCTCATGGGCCGCCTGTGATCAGCCTGTCTTGACCATCAACTTGGAATCTTAGTATGTGAAGGCACCTTAGAGGCCTTCGCCTGGCCACCCGCACTTCGCAGATGAGGAAATTCAGGTTCCGAGAGGGAGAGTCACTTATTTGACTAGTTAACTCAGCTGGTTTGACACTCAGGATTTGTAAATGATGTATTGGAAGCCATAACATTTTTTTGCTCAGAAAGTTTGTTAGTGGCAGATCCATGATAAGCCTGGGATTTTCCCACCTTCACCGGCTAATCAAAATGACCTTCTCCATTGCATTGCTTCTGCCACTTCATTTCCCCGTTGGCCAGGTACCCATTTTGTCCTTTGCCATCCTGCAGTCTTCCTTTGAGATTTACAACGTGAAGAATGGTGCTACTTCTTGGACCTTCAATTAAAATATCTCCCTTTTCGTACACTTTTTTGTCCCGCTGGAGGATGCTGCTTGTAACTAAGTCTAGGCAACCCTGACCCTCTAAAGCTCATTTGCTCACAAAAGCTGGGCCTGGTAACTGATGGTCATTTGTGCCATCAAGCTCTCAAGCTCAACTTAATATAAATTTCACTAGTTCGGGCGTCAGGGCACAGGCGAGGGTATCTTTTAGCACATGTCAATACAGCTAATTCTGGCTTTGAGAATGGAATCAGGAGGGGCTTTTGCCTGAGATGAACTTCTGGATCACACGTTTACTTTGTGCAAATTTGTTTTTAGGAAGTTATACTAACGTTACCTGTGTTTTGACTTAAACATGGCAGCATGAGCATCTCAACTAATTTCTACCTGTTGGGTGGCGTCCTCCATCATTGTCTGAGCTGGGCTGGCTGAAGTCAGCTCTCCTTGGTGGTTCTTACTTTCTACCAGCTTAGCTTGACCTTTTCCTGGCTGCTCTTTCTCTGCCTGGTCCTGCTTTTACCTTTTTGCCTTTTCTCTTGTTTTCCTTAAGGAGGGGGCAAACCAATTCCAAAGCAGCATGTTGTTCTAGCCACAGAGCAGGAGAACCGTGGTAGCTACCCTGCCTGGCCAGCAGCCACAAGATGTCAGTTCTTGTGAAATCTTGAGCTCCTTAGCTGCTACAAGAGATTGCTTGATGGTTCTGGCAGGTAGGGAGGGGAAAAACCACTCCTTAGACTCTAGCAAAACCTTTGACTTAGAGACGTTACATAAATCCTCCCTTAGCTTCGTCCCTGTCCAGATTCTTAAAGAAACACTACTCTTTCCTCTCAGCACAGTGGCACTTTATGATGCCCTCTTCTGTTGTCACCATGAGATGACAGACTTCTGTGAAAAGGCCTGAAGGTAAAATGTACAACTGCAGGAAACTGCAGGAAGAATTAGCCCCAGCACTCAGCATATTTGAAGGAATGTCTTTGCTGGTGTGGGCTGGGGGCTGTGGGTACCTAAGTACCAAGTGTTCTTAAAGTCTGATTGTCTCACTTCCCATATTTCAGTGGCAGCCCTCACAGTTTTGGGTAATGTGCAGTCTTGTATTTCTTTAACATAGAACTCGCAGGAATTAACATTTTTGTTCTATTTGATTTTTTTAAAAGATGTATTACCATCTTAAGCAAGAATTTTAGGCATGACGGGTGTGGGTCAGATTTTTCTTTGGGAGAACTCTCAGTAGAAGAAATAAGATGTGAAGCAGTAAAAATGTTTTATTTTCACATTCTGGAAAGGCAGCTCTTCTAGAAGGTGTGATATATAGCGATTCTACGTTATCAACAATTCCTCCCCCTCACCCCTGAGGGCGTGTGCTCTTTGGTTTGAATACTGTTGTCCCAAACTCCTGCCTCTTTTTCCTCTCCATAACTTGATGTAGTTTGGCTTTAACGTTGTTTGTTTGTTTGTTTTAATGAAACTAGACTCACGAAGGGCACTAATTTGGCTCTTGCTTAATCTAAGGTTTTTTCTTAAGTCCCCATGTAGTGCAGTGCACTCTTCGAGTCACTGAGGATGAAGTGAAGAGGGAGACAGAAAAGGTCCTAGGACCTCACTCTGCCAGAGTCCACTTCAGAGTTGGAGAGACAGACAATGAGTAGGTAAACAAAGACATAAGAATTTCAGCTAGTAGTGTGTGTTAGGACAGTACAGCAGTATGATATGGTAGAGAATGGTGTGTGTGTGAGAGATTTGATAGTTTAGGAACCAGAATCCCCTGAGAGCCTTCTAGTAGAAGGATCGGAAAGCACAAAGGCCCCGAAGTAGGAATGAACCTTATGTATCTGAGGGACAGCAAAAGGCCAATGTGGCCGGCGCATCCTGAGTGAAGGAGAGGAGACAGGTCAGAGAGGTGGGTGAGGTCATTCACGGAGAGCTTTGTGGCCAAGGTGATGAAATGAGAAGTCGATGTGGGAGTCTCGGTGGGGAAGTTGCCTGATCTGATTTATACTTTAAAAATGTATTCTCTCTCAGTGTCCTCAAACTCCACTGGTCCTCTTTCAAGTTGTGCTCTTTCTTTGTCTATTGCACTTTCTTCTCATCTGCTTACGTGGGCGTTCCCCGGGCCCACTCCTTTCTCCTCTCTTTCTAGGCAGCTTCTCTCTCCTTGTTTCTTCAACCACAGCTCCTCCGCGAAGACTCCCACACGCGGGCCCTCCTCCTGACCTCTGCGCCTGCTGCGTCTTCTGTTTCCAGCTGGCCCGTTTGCTCTTTCCACTCAGTTATCCAGCCTTGGCTTCAAATCCAGACTGTTATATTTAAAAAAACTTTTTCAAGTTCTCCTCTAAACCAACCCCCTTTCTAACTTCCTGATTTCTGTTACCCATACCCCCATTCTCCCAGGCACCGTGGCTTGAAATCGGAGTTTTCCTTATTCCTCTGTTACTGTCTTCTGCACTTGATCAGTCATCAAGACGTGTTGATGGTCATGACTGTCTCTTTTCTCTCCTCTGCTGTGATTCTAATTCATCTTCGGATTGCTGCCTTTAGCCTCTTCAGAGATGCCTGTTTCTCAACTTGGAACACTTTCCTCTCCCCCTCAGATATGGATTATCACCTTGCATTTGTCTCTTGCTTTGTAGCCATATCCTCTCTCTGTTCTAATGAGACAAGTCCCCTCTCTATCTTGGTGGCATTTCTTCATTCTCTTATTTGCAGAACGTTGCCCAAGCTGCTCCAGTTCCCTAAACAGGAATAGCCTCAGGTAGGGATGGGATACAGTGTTGTATGTAGGTTACAACACTAGAAAGCTGTACATTAGGTATCTTTTTGGCAATATTCTAAGGCTTGGTTTCACTTTATGGGTTAAGCTACCGTTTTGGAAGCTGTTCCTTTTCTTTGTTTTCTTTTCTCATCTTTTATTTTTTTGAATTTCTGAATTTTATTTAATTTATTTTTTATACAGCAGGTTCTTATTAGTTATCTGTTTTATACATATTAGTGTATACATGTCAATCCCAATCTCCCAATTCATCCCACCATCTCCACCCACCACCCCGCCGCTTTCCCCCCTTGGTGTCCATACGTTTGTTCTCTACATCTTTGTCTCATTTGTGCCCTGCAAACAGGTTCATCTGTACCATTTTTCTAGGTTCCACATATATGCGTTAATATACGATATTTGTTTTTCTCTTTCTGACTTATTTCACTCTGTATGACAGTCTCTAGATCCATCCATGTCTCTACAAATGACCCAGTTTCGTTCCTTTTTATGGCTGAGTAATATTCCATTGTATGTATGTGCCACATCTTCTTTATCCATTTGTCTGTCGATGGGCATTTAGTTGCTTCCATGACCTGGCTATTGTAAATAGTGCTGCAATGAATATTGGGGTGCATGGGCCTTTTTGAATTATGGTTTTCTCTGGGTATATGCCCAGTAGTGGGATTGCTGGATCATATGGTGATTCTATTTTTAGTTTTTTTAAGGAACCTCCATACTGTTCTCCATAGTGGCTGTATCAATTTACATTCCCACCAACAGTGCAAGAGGGTTCCCTTTTCTCCACACCCTCTCCAGCATTTGTTGTTTGTAGATTTTCTGATGATGCCCATTCTAACTGGTGTGAGGTGATACCTCATTGTAGTTTTGATTTGCATTTCTCTAATAATTAGTGATGTTGAGCAGCTTTTCATGTGCTTCGTGGCCGTCTGTATGTCTTCTTTGGAGAAATGTCTATTTAGGTCTTCTGCCCATTTTTGGATTGGATTGTTTGTATTTTTAATATTGAGCTGAATGAGCTGTTTATATATTTTGGAGATTAATCCTTTGTCCGTTGATTTGTTTGCAAATATTTTCTCCCATTCTGATGGTTGTCTTTTCGTCTTGTTTGTAGTTTCCTTTGCTTTGCAAAAGCTTTTAAGTTTCATTAGGTCCCATTTGTTTATTTTTTTCCATTACTCTAGGGGGTGGATCAAAAAAGATCTTGCTGTGATTTATGTCCAAGAGTGTTCTTCCTATGTTTTCCTCTAAGAGTTTTATAGTATCCGGTCTTACATTTAGGTCTGTAATCCATTTTGAGTTTATTTTTGTGTATGGTGTTAGGGAGTGTTCTAATTTCATTCTTTTACATGTAGCTGTCCAGTTTTCCCAGCACCACTTATTGAAGAGACTATCTTTTCTCCATTGTATATCCTTGCTTCCTTTGTCATAGATTAGTTGACCATAGGTGCGTGGGTTTATCTCTGGGCTTTCTATCTTGTTCCTTTGATCTGTATTTCTGTTTTTGTGCCAGCACCATAGTGTCTTGATTACTGTAGCTTTGTAATATAGTCTGATGTCAGGGAGTCTGATTCCTCCAGCTCTGTTTTTTTGCCTCAAGACTGCTTTGGCTATTCGGGGTCTTTTGTGTCTCCATACAAATTTTAAGATGTTTTTTTCTAGTTCTGTAGAAAATGCCACTTTGATAGGGATTGCATTGAATCTGTAGATTGCTTTGGGTAATATAGTCATTTTCACAATATTGATTCTTCCAATCCAAGAACATGGTATAGCTCTTCATCTGTTTGTGTCATCTTTGATTTCTTTCATCAGTGTCTTATAGTTTTCTGAGTACAGGTCTTTTACCTCCTTAGGTAGCTTTATTCCGAGGTATTTTATTCTTTTTGTTGCAATGGTGAATGGGATTGTTTCCTTAATTTCTCTTTCTGATCTTCCGTTGTTAGTGTATAGGAACGCAAGAGATTTCTGTGCATTAATTTTGTATCCTGCAACTTTACCAAATTCATTGATTAGCTCTAGTAGTTTTCTGGTGACATCTTTAGGATTCTGTATGTATAGTATCATGTCATCTGCACACAGTGACAGTTGAACTTCTTTTCCAATTTATATTCCCTTTATTTCTTTTTCTTCTTTGATTGCCGTGGCTAGGACTTCCAAAACTATGTTGAATAATAGTGGCAAGAGTGGACAACCTTGTCTTGTTCCTGATCTTAGAGGAAATGCTTTCAGCTTTTCACCATTGAGAATGATGTTTGCTGTGGGTTTGTCATAGATGGCCTTTATTATGTTGAGGTAGGTTCCCTCTATGCCCACTTTCTGGAGAGTTTTTATCATAAATGGGTGTTGAATTTTGTTAAAAGCTTTTTCTTTATCTATTGAGATGATCATATGGTTTTTATTCTTCAATTTGTTAATATGGCATATCACATTGATTGATTTGCGTATATTAAAGAATCTTTGCATCCCTGAGATAAATCCCACTTGATCATGGTGTATGATCCTTTTAATGTGTTGTTGGATTCTGTTTGCTGGTATTTTCTTGAGGATTTTTGCATCTATATTCATCAGTGATATTGGTCTGTAATTTTCTTTTTTTGTAGTATTTTTGTCTGGTTTTGGTATCAGGGTGATGGTGGCTTCATAGAATGAGTTTGGGAGTGCTCCTTCCTCTGCAATTTTTTGGAAGAGTTTGAGAAGGATGGGTGTCAGCTCTTCTCTAAATGTTTGACAGAATTCACCTGTGAAGCCATCTGGTCCTAGACTTTTGTTTGTTGGAAGATTTTTAATCACAGTTTCAATTTCATTACTTGTGATTGGTCTGTTCATATTTTCTATTTCTTCCTGGTTCAGTCTTGGAAGGTTATACCATTCTAAGAATTTGTCTGTTTCTTCCAGGTTGTCCATTTTATTGGCATACACTTGCTTGTAGTAGTCTCTTAGGATACTTTGTATTTCTGCAGTGTCTGTTGTAACTTCTCCTTTTTCATTTCTAATGTTATTGATTTGAGTCCTCTCCCTCTTTTTCTTGATGAGTCTGGCTAAAGGTTTATCAATTTTGTTTATCTTCTGAAAGAACCAACTTTTAGTTTTATTGATCTTTGCTACTGTTTTCTTTGTTTCTATTTCATTTATTTCTGCTCTGATCTTTATGATTTCTTTCCTTCTACTAACTTTGGGTTTTGTTTGTTCTTCTTTCTCTAGTTCCTTTAGGTGTAAGGTTGTTTATTTGAGGTGTTTCTTGTTTCTTGAGGTAAGCTTGTATAGCTATAAACTTCCCTCTTAGAACTGCTTTTGCTGCATCCCATAGGTTTTGGATCGTGTTTTCCGTGTAATTTGTCTCTAGGTATTTTTTTATTTCCTCTTGGATTTCTTCAGTGATCTCTTGGTTATTTAGTAACGTATTGTTTAGCCTCCATGTGTTTGTGTTTTTTACGTTTTTTTCCCTGTAGTTCATTTCTAATCTCATAGCGTTGTGGTCAGAAAAGATGTTTGATATGATTTCAGTTTTCTTAAATTTACCGAGGCTTGATTTGTGACCCAAGATGTGATCTATTCTGGAGAATGTTCCGTGTGCACTTGAGAAGAAAGTGTAATCTGCTGTTTGGATGGAATGTCCTATAAATATCAATTAAATCTATCCGGTCTGTTGTGTCTTTTAAAGCTTGTGTTTCCTTATTAATTTTTTGTCTGGATGGTCTGTCCATCAGTGTAAGTGAGGTGTTAAAATCCTCCACTATTGTTGTGTTACTGTTGATTTCCTCTTTTATAGCTGTTAGCAGTTGCCTTATGTATTGAGGTGCTCCTATGTTGGGTGCATATGTATTTACAATTGTTATATCTTCTTGGATTGATCCCTTGATCATTATGTAGTGTCCTTCCTTGTCTCTTGTAACATTCTTTATTTTAAGGTCTATTTTATCTGATATGAGTATTGCTACTCCAGCTTTCTTTTGATTTCCATTTGCATGGAATATCTTTTTCTATCCCCTTACTTTCAGTCTGTATGTGTCCCTAGGTCTGAAGTGGGTCTCTTGTAGACAGCGTATATATGGGTCTTGTTTTTGTATCCATTCAGCCAGCCTGCATCTTTTGGTTGGAGCATTTAATACATTCACGTTTAAGGTAATTATCGATATGTATGTTCCTATTACCATTTTCTTAATTGTTATGGGTTTGTTTTTGTAGGTCCTTTTCTTCTCTTGTGTTTCCCACTTAGAGAAGTTCCTTTAGCATTTGTTGTAGAGCTGGTTTGGTGGTGCTGAATTCTCTTAGCTTTTGCTTGTCCGTACAGCTTTTGATTTCTCTGTCGAATCTGAATGAGATCCTTGCCGGGTAGAGTAATCTTGGTTGTAGTTTCTTCCCTTTCATCACTTTAAATGTATCCTGCCACTCCCTTCTGGCCTAGAGTTTCTGCTGAGAAATCAGCTGTTAACCTTATGGGAGTTCCCTTGTATGTTATTTGTCGTTTTTCCTTTTTTGCTTTCAATAATTTGTCTTTAATTTTTGTCAATTTGATTACTGTGTGTCCTGGTGTGTTTCTCCTTGGGTTTATCCTGCCTGGGACTCTCTGCGCTTTCTGGACTTGGGTGGCTATTTCCTTTCCCATGTTAGGGAAGTGTTTGACTATAGTCTCTTCAGATATTTTCTCGGGTACTTTCTCTCTCTCTTTTCCTTCTGGGACCCCTATAATGCGAATGTTGTTGCATTTAATGTTGTCCCAGAGGTCTCTTAGGCTATCTTCAGTTCTTTTCATTCCTTTTTCTTTATGCTGTTCCGTGGCAGTGAATTCCTCCTCTCTGTCTTTCAGGTCACTTATCCATTCTTCTGCCTCAGTTGTTCTGCTATTGATTCCTTCTAGTGTGTTTTTCATTTCAGTTATTGTATTGTTCATCTCTGTTTGTTTGTTCTTTAATTCTTCTAGGTCTTTGTTAAACATTTCTTGCATCTTCTCTATCTTTGCCTCCATTTATTTTACGAGGTCCTGGATCATCTTCACTATCATTATTCTGAATTCTTTTTCTGGAAGGTTGCCTGTCTCCACTTCATTTAGTGGTTTTTCTGGGGTTTTATCTTGTTCCTTCATCTGGTACAAAGTCCTCTGCCTTTTCATTTTGTCTATCTTTCTGTGAATGTGGTTTTCCTTCCACAGGCTGCAGAATTGTAGTTCTTCTTGCTTCTGCTGTCTGCCCTCTGGAACCTGTTTCTTATCTCCTGGGTATGTTGACAACAATCAGGGTGTATTGCTACCCCATGATGCCTTGGGTATAGCCTGTGGCATGAATCGCTGGGCTTTCCATAGGTGAGGTTAATTCAGAGAGAATTACAGCTCCCTGCTTAAAAAGATGAATTAGAAAAATTAAATTGCCATTAAATAATACTAGATTCACCCTTAAGTAGGACAAATCATTTGGGGCAAAGTAGACCCTTGGCTCCAATGAAATAGCTTAAAAACCAAACGTTTCTAATAAACCTGTTATGTGCTAAACACTATACAGTATACTGTTTAATGAGTTCTTATTTAATTTTCCAAAACCCTGTGGGATAGGAATTATCTCCATTTACAGATAAGAAAATTGAGGTTCAGGGAAACAGGGTTGTGTTCCTTCATTAGCATGTATTTATCTGGGCCAATGTCTGGGTTTCTTACTGAACCGAGTGAGGTATGGCCACCCAGCTGAATTCTTTTGGAACTTCGATTTGAACCCCAGATTTTCTGACTCTTAGTCCAGGGCATTCTCAGTTATACCAAACTATCCCATGAACACAGACTGTTACCCTTTGTTTATATCGAAATACTGAGTGCAGTCTCTAGTGCACTGTGGACTTTCAGTAAATGTTTACTGATTGAATTTCTAGAGAATCACTGAGGTGGGGGAGACAAGCTTGCTCTCTGATCCTTTATAGGAGCATTCTAGACAATGGCTGTGGTCACTGGGTGGGTGGGTCCAGTTGACAAAATGGTTGATAATTAAAGATGGTGCTTGGTCACATCTGTGAGATTGTACAGACTCCTTGTACCATGAGCTCCAGCCATACTCTCCTCTCAGTTCCTCATGAATGTCATACGTCTTCCTACCCCAGGACATTTGTACATACTATTCCCTCTTCCCGGCACACTCTTGCTCCCACCCCTTTGTATAATTCTTACTGTGCAGGTTTCAGCTCAGATGTCACACCCTCAAAGTCCTCTAGACACTCCACATTTTACATTTTGAGGGGGTTTTGTTTATTGTTTTGTTTAATGTATCTTCTCTTTAGCTTGTAAACACACTAGGACAGCAGAGATTTTAAATTTTCTGTCCAATGACTTTCCAATACCAGTTCAGTGCCATGTTCAATAAATATTTGTTGAATGAATACCTGGCTCTAATTTAGTTCCCTTCAATAAACAATGTTCTGTGTTCATCCTGGAGCATGCTTTAGTTTTGTTTGCTTATAGAAATAAGCAAATGTATTGTTATGTACATTTTCCCAGTAGGTATGTGACCGTCCCTATTTTGGGATGGGGAGAGTCTTGTTAGTTTTCTGTTCTCCAGGTGCACAAACAGAAAGAAGGTCAAGCAAGAGGGGGATCTATCATCACGACGGTCAGGAAATTGGGAGGTTTGGGGGGAACATGTTCCAGAGTTTGAATCGTAGCTAAATTTGGAAGGTACTATATGGACTGTATCAAAATTATGTTGTAAATTAAGGAAGTCTTTGTGAGGTAGGCAATTCCCAGTTGAGAACTAGAATTTAACAGTGAGGAAGTTCTGATAAAGTAGGGAGTGGAAAGCTTGCCTTCGCTAACAGAAGATACTGGAAGAGTTCCCTAACTCGGGAAAGACGATCTATGAACCGTGTCACGCGAACTCCACCCCCACCCCAACCTTCTTTGGCATCTTTATTAGTATCACACAATACTCAGAGTTATTATGCTCCATGTCTTTGGGGGAAAAAAAATCATGGCACTACTCCCTTACTTGTTGAGAGCACCTTGTAGTGCCCTACAAAATGTTTTTACATGTGTGCTATTTCATTAGCACCACACGTGACTATTTAGCAGAGGAGGTGAACTCAGAGATGTTAAGTGACTTGCCCTGAGCGCATTCCTGCATGCACTGATTCCCATGACAAATTTTATGGGCCAAGTACTATATGAGGTACAAGCAAGGACAGATCAAGGTTTTGTGGGGTCTGAAACTTCTGCAATTTTCCTCTTTCAGAGAAGGAATATAAAACTAAAAATATAAAATTAGATTGAAAGTGAGTATGATGAGAAATTACAAAATTTGTAAAAGCTGACAAATCCCATAAATTTAAAAAATATTCCCAGTATTCCTCTTAGCCAGATCCTGAAAATGCCCTCAAGCCACTCCAGTGTCACCCAGCAGGAAGGGACGTGTGTCTGGGGGAGCACAAATGAAAAGAGAGGGCACACTTCACTGATGGTGGTTAAAGTATCCCCCCTACCCTGACCTCCAGCATAAAATGTGGAATACTTTTACTAAATTATTTTTTCCTATAAAATTTCACCCAACACACTTTGGGTAAACACCTGATCGCAAGCAAATTTCCCAGTAGTCCATGTTGTTGTCCACTGTCATGGTGACCACCCCAGGCTTGTACAGATCAAACTCTATCCCATTCTAAAAATTACCTTACTGTTATAGACTAGACAAAACCAACTGTGTGAACATGATGCTTCGGGCCCTCCCAGGGCCTTGGAAGAGGCCTCATGAACCAAGAGCCCTAAGCTTAAGCTTCATCAGCTTTATGGTAAGTCTACCTCTGGGCACACAGTGTACAAACATGGAGAAAACAGGCTGCCCTGCCCTCAATTCACTAGTGGAGAGGTCAGAGTAAACTCACAGAAAGCACTTAGTGATCCTGTGATGAATGGTTGCATAAAGACAAGCTGAGGATGCTCCTGAAACCCCCGGAGGGCCTCAAGGAACGCTTCTCAGACGAGAAGCATCCTGGGTTGAGAAGGATAAGTGTCAGGGGACAGGCAGGAAAAGAGTGGCCCAAATAGAGGGTGCTGACTGAGAGGGTGCAGGCACTGGTAAGAGCCATCTGATTAGAGGGGAGGGTTGAGGTGAGCCTGGGAAGGAGGTTCTGGGGATCACACCTCAAATGGGGGCAAAGCAGGCATTGAAACCCCGGTCTTCTGACTACCCTGCTTTACCGCATTATATGATGATCCATGTGTTTTCCATGTTCTCATACTTGATTGTGCACTCTTTTCTTCTCAATATAGAGGAGAACATCATTCAGTCTTTTCTGATAGATAGTGGAACTGTTGAGGGCAGAATCAGCAGCCCGAGTCAGGGAGGGGACAGGAGGACATTTTCGGAATAACAGTGGTAGTTATACTCCTGGAACAAGTAGCACCTGTGTGGGAACCCTTTGAGGGTGCATGGTTATCAAGGTTCCATGTTTCCCCAGGGACTTGTCTGGTTTAAACCTTCCTCCTTTTGTGAAGATCAGTAATAGGGAAAGGGGATCCACTAGAGAGGGAAATTTAGGGGGAAATCTCATGAAGCACTTTAGAAACAGTTGCTGGTATAGATCACGTTAAAGACTTTTATCTTCTATGAATTTCCAAAGACTTTTGTGCCAACTTGGAATTTGAAGTTACCAGGCTGTGGAGCAGCATGTAGACGAGGGCTGGTCTCCCTGGTAGATCTGGGATGTGGGAAGTGGTGAGCATGGGAGGGAATTTGAAAATCTAGGTCACTAAAATCAAACGCATTTAAGCATCTGACATAATCATTTATTGTTTAGAGTATGGCTGTAGTTATTAAAAGTGACTTTCTAGAAAGAAGAAACATAGCTTCTTGTATTCCCTTGAGAACAGATACCAAAAAATCCACAGAAAAAAATGAAATGGTTACTGAAGTATTCATTTTCAGCAGAGATTTTCAGCACATTATCTAATAAAGTTGCATCATTAAAGCATTGATCGATTTAAATGTACTTGACCACCCATAAATTTGTAGGTCAAATAGAAATCCCACATCTTGCCATTTAAACTCATAATAAAATGTTGTGTAAATGGGGTAGTGCATATTTTGGTAAGAAACTGAAAACACTTTGCATGGATTGGAATGTAAAGGATTAGTGGTACAAACGTGACTTGAATGACTATGTGTGTGAAGTCCAAGACTGGCTTTCATAATCAGTTGTCTGCTTTTGTTTAGAATTGTGACTTTGTGGTTCTTTATACCTTCACTGTATTCTTCTTTAATAAAGGTGTTTTGGAAAAGTTACACATAAATAAAATAATGTTTTAGCAGGTGAGTGCCCTATTGAATAAAATTCAATGGTAAATGCTCTTGATAATCACACTAGATTGTATGTTTGAATTCAGATTTTTATAAACGAGATTTGTTTGAACTGTGAGCACCCTATACATCTTTGTGTGTTCTGGAATTTTAAAAAGGTATTTATACATGAGTGGTAGAGGATTAAACATGAAAATAGATGGTATTTGTCAAAACCACTGACTGAATTCAATAGTAAGCTTCCCCCTGTAGGCAAAACAGGGAAGAATATCAGCTAAATTGTGGTGGGTATCAGTTAATATGTGACAGCTTGTTGGTGGAATTTCTGTGGGTAGCTGCCATTGTGCGTTCAGTGGAAACTGAGGTCACTGGGAGGGACAATGAGCCATTAAATTGCATGGGGCCCTTGATAAAAAAATACAGAATTTGTGAAGCATTATTTTTGATGGTGGAAAATAAAAGTATCTTCAGCTTCCACAGATGAGTAGATAAACTTATGGTACATTAATCTACCCACCACCCTCCTCCCTCCACCATTGCTAACCCCTGGCAACCACTAATCTGTTTTCCACCTCTATAGTTTTGTCATCTTGAGAATGTTATGCAAATGAAGTCATACAGCATGTGATCTTTTGAGGTTGGCTCACTCAGCATAATGTCCTTAAGGTGCATCCAACTTGTTGTATGAGTCATTTATTCTTTTTCGTTAATGAGTAGCATTCCATGGTGTGGGCGTACCACAGTTTAACCATTCACCTATTGTAGGACATATCGATTGCTTCATATTGGTTATTATAAATAAAGCTGCTATGAACAATTGTGTGGATGTAATTTTCATTTCTCTGGGATGAATGTCCAGGAATGCAATTGCTGGGTTGTTTGGTCAGTGTATGTTTAGTTTTTGAAGGAACTGCTAAGCTATTTTCTGGAGTGGCTGTATCTTACTACATTCACGCCTACAGTGTATGAGAGATCCAACTTCTTTGCATCCTTGTCCACATTTAGCATTGCCAGTATTTTTTATTTTAGCTGTTCCAATAGGTGTCTAGTGATAGCTTTTTATAGTCCCTGGTACAGACTTTTTCCCTTTATTCTGGTAAAATATGCATAACTCATTTTAACACTGTATCCACTTGTAAGTGTACAGTTCAGTGGCATTAAGTACATTTATATTGTACAACCATTACCACCATCCATCTCCAGAACTTTTTTATCTTCCCAAACTGAAACTCTCTACCCATGAAACAGTAACTCCCTATTCCCCCATTCCCCAGCCCCTGGCAACCACCATTCTGCTTTCTGTCTCTGTGAATTTGACTACTATAGGTACCTCACACGTGGAATCATGCCATGTTTGTCCTTTTGTTTCTGACTTACTTAGCATAATGTTTTCAAAGCCTGTCCATATTGCATGTGTCAGAATTGTGTTCTTTTTTAAGGCTGAGGAATATTCCATTGTATATGTACACTACACTTTGTTTATCCATTCATTTGCTGGACATTTGGGTGGTTTCCACCTTTTGCTATTGTGAATAATGCTGCTATAAACTTTGATGTACTAGTTTCTAAGTCTCTGATTTCAGTTCTTTTGTGTATATATCTAGAAGTTGAATTGCTGGATCACATGGTAATTCTATGTTTAATTTTTTGAGGAACCACCAAACTGTACCTCCACATTGGATGTACCTCATACATTCCTATCAGTAGTGAACTGCACGAGGAGTCTAATTTCTCCACGTCCTTTGCCAACACTTTTCTGTTTTGGATACTAACCATCCTCATGGATGTAAAGTGGTCTGGTATAGACTTTGATAAAGAGATTTGAAATGTTTATGCAGCTATCCCTGTAGTAGGGATTACTGATTAGGGTCCTTCAGACCTTTCAAATTGCAACCAGTTTTCCTTCTACCTCAGGGTGAGATTAAAGTTAATTTACACATCACTCTGAAATTATAGGTATTTTTCACGATCTTAATATATTTGGATCCTGAGTTGAGATAATAAGAGTTTATGTGGTGAGTTCAGATAGCAAAGAATAATCTATCTAAATACTTTTGGGTAGGAAAAGTTGAGAGTTCAAATATAATAGATTTATCTAAAAAGTTATGTGAATCCAATTAAAAAGCCAGAATTGAGAGTGGGAGTTTAGAGAGGAGATGGTCTCTATTTTTAAGTCATTTGTCGTATGACATAGCAGGGAAAGCTCAACCACTTTATGCGACTACATGTTTTATGGTTAAATTGGCACCTTTAGGTCAAATTGCCTGAATGGTGTCTAAGAGAATAATTAATTTCTATAATGCCTGCAAATCCAAATCCAGAGTTTTTTTGGGGGGTTTGGGGTTTTCTGATCCTTACTTCACTGATTCTTTGACTCCTAGAAGGCAAGCCCTTAGGAGGTATGAAAGAATAGAGACTCTGGTTCCTCTTGGGGGTTTCCTGTGGGAACAGGACTCCCTGAGGAATGGCACTTAGGATGGTTCTCAAGCCCCAGGGAGGATGGGGAGGGCAGGTGACTCAGAATGGTGATTAATTAAATCAATGTCTGTTGTGCTCACCTGCTTACCTGCAAGGCACTGGTGGAGGTCAGGTTATGGACCTTGCCTCTTTTCCTTTCACACTTCAATAATTGGAAAGTCTTAAAATTGTACTCATTCTTTGCCAAAAGTCTGCGTGTGTGTGTGTGTGTGTGTGTGTGTGTGTGTGTATTGTGAATATTACCTGTATATGTAAACTGCACATTGACTTTCCATGGTCATCTTGGCTTAAACGAGAATTTAAAAAAAATAAGTGACTTAACATGGGTGTCTCTGTGGGCAGGAGTAGGGGGAGGTGCTATGGTCTGAATGTTCATGTCCCTTAAAATTCATATGTTGAAATCCTAATACCCAGTGTGGTGGCATTAGCGGATGGGGCCTTTGGGGTGTCGAGCCCTCATAGATGGGATTAGTGTCCTTATAAAAAAGACCTCACTGAGCTCTCTTGCCACTTCTGCCATGTGAGATTACAGTGAGAGGATGGACATCATTGGGGAAGCGGGCCCTCACCAGACACTGATTCTGCTGGTGACTTGATCTTGGACTCTCTAGCCTCCAGAACTATGAGAAATAAATGTCTGTTGTTTATAAGTCACCCAGTTTATGTTATTTTGTTATAGCAGCCTGACTAAGACAGGAAGGAATGGGAGAAGGCAATTAGGACATTTCCTGCCTTGACTAAGGTAGATTTCTGGGAGATCTTTGCTTCTCCCCAGTAGACTGATGAGTGTTACTGTGTTGGCCACAGGGTGTTAAAGGCCCTGATTGGGGAGGGGTCCACTCATTGACACAGGATAGGTCAGTGAACCTTCTGGAAATACCTAAAAACAAAACAAAACAAGAAAACAGAAAAGAAACAAAAAAACCCCACCATTTACCTGTTAGAAGGGAACTGCTACAGTTTCTTTCTCTTTGGAGGTTGCCTTATGGGAAAACCCAGATAGCTTTTCCAAATGCAAATCCAGCCAGCCTGGAGTTAGTAAGCCAGGCTGTGAACCAACTGAGGATTATTACTATTTTTTTAAAGGCTTTTAAAATGAAAAAATGCAGATGAAAATAAGTTAGAAACTACAGGAGGAAACTTGAAACATAATCATGATATAACAAACTTCACATGCTAAGAGCCAGCGACCACACAGGGTTACTAGAGCTGTAGCACTTTTAAGAGCTTCTGGCAGTCGGGAAAACAAATTCTAGGTCATTTTCAAGCAATGCTTTATGGCAGGGTGAAGATGGCTCTGAGTTCTGAGAGGAGGGAGGATTCTGTTGAAGGACTTTCTACACGTTGACCTTAACTTCTTCCAGAGCTGGCTCTGGCTAATCAGCTTTCCTTCATTCTAACGGTGCAAGTGATTTTTACTTTTTCATTTTTGCCTCAACCCTCTGTTTTCCTTTAAGTAGGGTGTAGCCTTTTATCTTGGCCACGTGATCACCTTCATTTGCCAGATTTTTTTAGGCCTGATTTAGGCAGGAGGCATTTTGATTTCCTTTTTCCTTTGAGTTTTTCTTTGTTCTTTTCTGACTTGCTCAATAAGTGTGCCATTAGAGTTTGATACTCCAAAGTGAAGACTGCTCTGTGTCCCCAGGAAGGCCCCATTTCACCTCATCACAAAGCTGTTAAATCGCTCAGGTTGGGATTTGTGACTGGCCAGAAGGTTCAGGGACTAATGCAGAAGAACTCCCAGATGAGTCCACAACTTCCAGCAGAGTGTCAGGACATCTGGTTCACTGGGATATCATCTCGTGCATCATGGCGTCCTGGGGTTCCTGCACTGCCATTGGCTAATATTTGATAGAGGCAGGGGGAGAAGACAGGAGGTTCATGTATACAGAACACGATTTGGGTAGGGTAGGTGGAGCACTGTTATGAGTATGTTGAAGGATTTAATGTTTTGGGGACTGAGGTACTTAAACATTTCAGAACTGAGATGCTTCTACTTGTGGCCTGTGACCTCTTTTCTTAGGTGGCATTTAAACCTATGAGTTACTCTGTCTTCATAAAACAGTTAAAACAAGCAGATGTCTTATGTATTGAAAGCCATTGACATGTGAGGACAGAAGCAACCAAGGCAGCCTCCTTATTAAAAAAAAAAAAAGCAGCTTATTAAAAAAACTTTAAAGATACACCCTTCCCTGCCCCCTCCTACATTGAGTTCACCCCTCCCCACTGTGTTCTAGCTCAGTTAACAACCTGCTTTACTAAGCCAATGCTCCCACCTTCTCTGTTGACCAGTACCAACTTCACACTTCCTACCCAATACCTCTGTCCTTCCAGATCTGGGTTAACTATGTGACCTTTGAGGTGAGCGTTAAGCAGCATATGGCACTTGCAGAGTAAGCACTCGGTCAGTGTTTATTGCCTGGACTCATCATAAACACTGCGATCAACATAATCCTTCCCAGTTTTTCTATAGATGAATACCACCTAGTGGCCACTGTCCCAGCTAGGTTAGCCCCTCTCTCCAAATCTTGAGTGTGCATGCCTCTGGAAGAAGAGTTGGCTGTTTGACTTTAGGTGTTGATTTTAGGGGATGGGAAAGGAAGGGGGGGGGCAGAGAAGCCCACCGGAGGAGACCTAGTCTTAAAGTGCCTGCTGTGCGCCAGGGAAAATATAGTCTCTGGCCAAGGTTTCCAGGGATTGTGATTTCTGGGACTGTTTCAGAAGTTTTTTATTTTTTATTTTTTTATTTTTTACATCTTTATTGGAGTATAATTGCCTTACGATGGTGTGTTAGTTTCTGCTTTATAACAAAGTGAATCAGCTATACATATATCCCCATATCTCCTCCCTCTTGCATCTCCCTCCCACCCTCCCTATCCCACCCCTCTAGGTGGTCACAAAGCACCGAGCTGATCTCCCTGTGCTATGTGGCTGCTTCCCACTAGCTATCGATTTTACATTTGGTAGTGTGTATATGTCCATGTCACTCTCTCACTTCGTCCCAGCTTACCCTTCTCCCTCCCCGTGTCCTCAAGTCCATTCTCTACGCCTGCGTCTTTACTCCTGTCCTGCCCTTAGGTTCTTCAGAACCATTTTTTGTTTTTGTTTTTTAGATTCCATATATATGTGTTAGCATACGGTATTTGTTTTTCTCTTTCTGACTTACTTCAGTCTGTATGACAGCCTCTAGGTCCATCCACCTCACTACAAATAACTCAATTTTGTTTCTTTTTATGGCTGAGTAATATTCCATTGTATATATGTGCCACATCTTCTTTATCCATTCATCTGTCAATGGACATTTAGGTTGCTTCCATGTCCTGGCTATTGTAAATACTGCTGCAATGAACGTTGTGGTACATGCCTCTTTTTGAATTATGGTTTTCTCAGGGTATATGACCAGTAGTGAGATTGCTGGGTCGTATGGTAGTTCTAGTTTTAGTTTTTTAAGGACTTTCATACTGTTCTCCATAGTGGCTGTATCAATTTACATTCCCACCAACAGTGCAAGAGGGTTCCCTTTTCTCCACACCCTCTCCAGCATTTATTGTTTGTAGATGTTTTGATGATGGCCATTCTGACTGGTGTGAGGTGATACCTCATCATATTTTATTTTTTGTTTTATTTTAATTTTATTTATTTATTTATTTATTTAGGCTGTGTTGGGTCTTCATTGCTACGCATGGGCTTTCTTTAGTTGTGGCGAGTGGGGGCTACTCTTCGTTGCAGTGGGCGGGCTTCTCCCTGCGGTAGCTTCTCTTGTTGTGGAGCATGGGCTCTAGGTGCGCGAGCTTCAGTACTTGTGGCTCATGGGCTCTAGAGCGCAGGCTCAGTAGTTGTGGCTCGCGGGCTTAGTTGCTCTGTGTCATGTGGGAGCTTCCTGGACTAGGGCTTGAACCTGTGTCCCCTGCATTGGCAGGTGGATTCTTAACCACTATGCCACCAGGGAAGCCCCCTCATTGTAGTTTTGATTTGCATTTCTGTAATGATTAGTGATGTTGAGCATCCTTTGATGTGTTTGTTGGCAATCTGTGAATCTTCTTTGGAGAAATGTCTGTTTAGGTCTTCTGCCCATTTTTGGATTGGGTTGTTTGTTTTTTTGCTATTGAGCTGCATGTAAATTTTGGAGATTAATCTTTTGTCAGTTGCTTTGTCTGCAAATATTTTCTCCCATTCTGAGGGTTGTCTTTTCGTCTTTTTTATGGTTTCCTTTACTGTGCAAAAGCTTTGAAGTTTCATTAGGTCCCATTTGTTTATTTTTGTTTTTATTTCCATTTCTCTAGGAGGTGGGTCAAAGAGGATCTTGCTGTAATTTATGTCAGAGTGTTCTGCCTATGTTTTCCTCTAAGAGTTTTATAGTGTCTGGCCTTACATTTAGGTCTTCAATCCATTTTGAGTTTATTTTTGTGTATGGTGTTAGGAGTGTTCTAATTTCATTCTTTTACATGTAGCTGTCCAGTTTTCCCAGCACCACTTATTGAAGAGGCTGTCTTTTCTCCACTGTATATTCTTGCCTCCTTTATCAAAGATAAGGTGACCATATGTGCGTGGGTTTATCTCTGGGCTTTCTCTCCTGTTCCATTGATCTATATTTCTGTTTTTGTGCCAGTACCATACTGTCTTGATTACTGTAGCTTTGTAGTATAGTCTGAAGTCTGGGAGCCTGATTCCTCCAGCTCCATTTTTCTTTCTCAAGATTGCTTTGGCTGTTTGGGGTCTTTTGTGTTTCCATACAAATTGTGATTTTTTTTGTTCTAGTTCTGTGAAAAATGCCAGTGGTAGTTTGATAGGGATTGCATTGCATCTGTAGATTGCTTTGGGTAGTATAGTCATTTTCACAATGTTGATTCTTCCAATCCAAGAATATGGTAAATTTCTCCATCTATTTCTATCATCTTTAATTTCTTTCATCAGTGTCTTATAGTTTTCTGCATACAGGTCTTTTGTCTCCTTTGATAGTTTTATTCCTAGGTATTTTATTCTTTTGTTGCGGTGGTAAATGGTAGTGTTTCCTTAATTTCTCTTTCAGATTTTTCATCATTAGTGTATAGGAATACAAGAGATTTCTGTGCATTACTTTTGTATCCTGCTACTTGACCAGATTCATTGATTATCTCTAGTAGTTTTCTGGTAGTGTCTTTAGGATTCTCTATGTATAGTATCATGTCATCTGCAAACAGTGACAGCTTTACTTCTTCTTTTCCAGTTTGGATTCCTTTTATTTCTTTTTCTTCTCTGATCGCTATGGCTAAAACTTCCAAAACTATGTTGAATAGTAGTGGTGACAGTGGACAAACTTGTCTTGTTCCTGATCTTAGAGGAAGTGGTTTTAGTTTTTCACCATTGAGAACAATGTTGGCTGTGGGTTTGTCGTATATGGCCTTTATTATGTTGAGGTAAGTTCCCTCTATGCCTGCTTTCTGGAGGGTTTTTATCCTAAATGGGTGTTGAATTTTGTGAAAAGCTTTTTCTGCCTGTATTGAGATGATCATATGGTTTTTCTCCTTCAATTTGTTAATATGGTTTATCACATTGATTGATTTGCATATATTGAAGAATCCTTGCATTCCCGGGGTAAACCCCACTTGATCATGGTGTATGGTCCTTTTAATGTGCTGTTGGATTCTGTTTTGCTAGTATTTTGTTGAGAATTTTTGCATCTGTGTTCATCAGTGATATTGGCCTGTAGTTTTCTTTCTTTGTGACAGCTTTGTCTGGTTTTGGTATCAGGGTGATGGTGACCTCGTAGAATGAGTTTGGGAGTGTTTCTTCTGCTGCTATATTTTGGAAGAGTTTGAGAAGGATAGGTGTTAGCTCTTCTCTCAATGTTTGACAGAATTCACCTGTGAAGCCATCTGGTTTGAGCTTTTGTTTGTTGGAAGATTTTTAATCACAGTCTCAATTTCAGTGCTTGTGATTGGTCTGTTTATATTTTCTATTTCTTCCTGGTTCAGTCTCAGACGTTGTGCTTTTCTAAGAATTTGTCCATTTCTTCCAGGTTGTCCATTTTATTGGCGTATAGTTGCTTGTAGTAATCTCTCATGATCCTTTGTATTTCTGCAGTGTCAGTTGTTACTTCTTCTTTTTCATTTCTAATTCTATTGATTTGAGTCTTCTCCCTTTTTATCTTGGTGACTCTGGCTAATGGTTTATCAATTTTGTTTATCTTCTCAAAGAACCAGCTTTTAGTTTTATTGATCTTTGCTAGCGTTTCCTTCATTTCTTTTTCATTTATTTCTGATCTGATCTTTATGATTTCTTTCCTTCTGCTAACTTTGGGGTTTTTTTGTTCTTCTTTCTCTAACTGCTTTAGGTGTAAGGTTAGGTTGTTTATTTGAGATGTTTCTTGTTTCTTGAGGTAGGATTGTATTGCTATAAACTTCCTCTTAGAACTGCTTTTGCTGCATCCCATAGGTTTTGGGTCGTCGTGTTTTCATTGTCATTTGTTTCTAGGTATTTTTTGATTTCCTCTTTGATTTCTTCAGTGACCTCTTGGTTATTTAGTAGTGTACTGTTTAGCCTCCATGTGTTTGTATTTTTTACGGACTTTTTCCTGTAATTGATATCTAGTCTCATAGCGTTGTGGTCGGAAAAGATACTTAATACGATTTTGATTTTCTTAAATTTACCAAGGCTTGATTTGTGACCCAAGGTATGATCTATCCTGGAGAATGTTCCATGAGCACTTGAGAAGAAAGTGTATTCTGTTGTTTTTGGGTGGAATGTCCTATAAATATCAATTAAATCCATTTTGTTTAATATATCATTTAAAGCTTGTGTTTCCTTATTTATTTTCATTTTGGATGATCTGTCCATTGGTGAAAGTGGGGTGTTAAAGTCCCCTACTATTACTGTGTTACTGTCGATTTCCCCTTTTATGGCTGTTAGCATTTGCCTTATGTATTGAGGTGCTCCTATGTTGGTGCATAAATATTTACAATTGTTATATCTTCTTCTTGGATTGATCCCTTGATCATTATGTAGTGTCCTTCTTTGTCTCTTGTAATAGTCTTTATTTTAAAGTCTATTTTGTCTGATATGAGAATTGCTACTCCAGCTTTCTTTTGATTTCCATTTGCATGGAATATCTTTTTCCATCCCCTCACTTTCAGTCTGTATGTGTCCCTAGGTCTGAAGTGGGTCTCCTGTAGACAGTGTATATATGGGTCTTATTTTTTATCCATTCAGCCAGTCTCTTTCTTTTGATTGGAGCATTTAATCCATTTACATTTAAGGTAGTTATGGATATGTATGTTCCTATTACCATTTTCTTAATTGTTTTGGGTTTGTTATTGTAGGTCTTTTCCTTCCCTTGTGTTTCCTACCTAGAGAAGTTCCTTTAGCATTTGTTGTAAAGCTGGTTTCGTGGTGCTGAATTCTCTTAGCTTTTGCTTGTCTGTAAAGGTATTAATTTCTCCGTCGAATCTGAATGAGATCCACTGGGTAGAGTAATCTTGGTTGTAGGTTTCCCCCTTTCATCACTTTAAGTACATCCTGCCACTCCCTTTTGGCTTGCAGAGTTTCTGCTGAAAGATCAGCTGTTAACCTTACGGGGGTTCCCTTGTTTGTTATTTGTTGCTTCTCCCTTGCTGCTTTTAATATTTTTTCTTTGTATTTAATTTTTGATAGTTGATTAATACCTGTCTCGGTGTGTTTCTCTTTGGATTTTTCCTGTCTAGGAGTCTCTGTGCTTCCTGGACTTGACTATTTCCTTTCCCATATTTGCGAAGTTTTCAACTATTATCTCTTGAAATATTTTCTCAGGCCCTTTCTTTTTCTCTTCTTCTTCTGGGACCCCTATAATTCGAGTGTTGGTGCATTTGATGTTGTCCCAGAGGTCTCTGAGACTGTCCTCAATTCTTTTCATTCTTTTTTCTTTATTCTGTTCTGCAGTAGTTATTTCCACTATTTTATCTTCTAGGTCACTTATCCATTCTTCTGCCTCAGTTATTCTGCAATTGATTCCTTCTAGAGAATTTTTAATTTCAGTTATTGTGTTGTTCATCATTGTTTGTTTGCTCTTTAGTTCTTCTAGGTCCTTGTTGAACGTTTCTTGTATTTTCTCCATTCCATTTCCAAGATTTTGGATCATCTTTACTATCAGTACTCTGAATTCTTTTTCAGGTAGACTACCTATTTCCTCTTCATTTGTTTGGTCTGGTGTGTGTTTACCTTGCTCCTTCATCTGCTGTGTGTTTTTCTATCTTATCATTTTGCTTAACTTACTGTGTTTGGGGTCTCCTTTTCGCAGGCTGCTGGTTCGTAGTTCCTGTTGTTTTTGGTGTCTTCCGCCAGTGGGTAAGGTTGGTTCAGTGGGTTGTGTAGGCTTCCTGGTGGAGGGACCTGGTGCCTGTGTTCTGGTGGATGAGGCTGGGTCTTGTCTTTCTGGTGGGTATGACCGTGTCCAGTGGTGTGTTTTGGGGGTGTCTGTGACCTTATGATGATTTTAGTCAGCCTCTCTGCTAATGGGTGGGGTTGTGTTCCTGTCTTGCTAGTTGTTTGGCATGGGGTGTCCAGCACTGTAGCTTGCTGGTTGTTGAGTGGAGCTGGGTCTTAGCGTTGAGATCGAGATCTCTGGGAGAGCTTTCGCCATTTGATATTACGTGGAACTGGGAGGTCTCTGGTGGACCAATGTCCTGAACTCAGCTCTCCCACCTCAGAGGCACAGGACTGACAGCTGGCCGGAGCACCAAGACCCTCTCAGCCACACGGTTCAGAAGAGAAGGGAGGAAAAAAAGAAAGAAAGAAAAAAAAAAAGTAAGTAAATAAAATAAAGTTTTTAAAATTAAACGAAATATTAAAAAGAAATTAAAAAGTAATAAAAAAAGAAAGAAAGAAAGAAGAGAGCAACCAACCCAAAAAACAAATCCACCAATGATAACAAGTGCTAAAAACTATACAAAAAAACAGAAAACAAAAAAAAAACTGGACAGGCAGAACCCTAGGACAAATGGTAAAAGCAAAGCTGTACAGACAAAATCACACACAGAAGCATACACATACACACTCACAAAAAGAGAAAAAGGAAAAATAAATATATCTATATTTAAAAAAGAAACAGGAAGAGAGCAACCAAATCAATAACCAAATCTACCAATGATAATAAACTCCAAATACTAAACTAAGATAAACATAAAACCAGAAACAAATTAGTTGCAGAAAGCAAACTCCAAGTCTACAGTTGCTCCCAAAGTCCACCGCCTCAATTGGGATGATTCGTTGTCTATTCAGGTATTCCACAGATGCAGGGTACATCAAGTTGAGTGTGGAGATTTAATCCGCTGCTCCTGAGGCTGCTGGGAGAGATTTCCCTTTCTCTTCTTTGTTCGCACAGCTCCTGGGGTTCAGCTTTGGATTCGGCCCCGCCTCTGCGTGTAGATCGCCTGAGGGCATCTGTGCCCGCCCAGACAGGACGGGGTTAAAGTAGCAGCTGATTAGGGGGCTCTGGCTCACTCAGGCCTGGGGGAGGGAGGGGTACAGAATGCGGGGCGAGCCTGCAGTGGCAGAGGCCAGGTGACATTGTAACAACCTGAGGCACGCTGTGTGTTCCCCTGTGGAAGTTGTCCCTGGATCACGGGACCCTGGCAGTGGCGGCCTGCATAGCCTCCTGGGAGGGGAGGTGGGGATAGTGACCTGTGCTTGCACACAGGCTTCTTGGTGGCTGCAGCAGCAGCCTTAGCATCTCATTCCCGTCTCTGGTGTCCACGCTGATAGCCATGGCTCGCGCCCGTCTCTGGAGCTCGTTTAGGTGGTACTCTGAATCCCCTCTCCTCGCGCACCCCGGAACAATGGTCTCTTGCCTCATTGGCAGCTCCAGACTTTTTCCCAGACTCCCTCCCGGCTAGCCGTGGTGCACTAGCCCCTTCAGGCTGTGTTCACGCAGCCAACACCAGTCCTCTCCCTGGGATCTGACCTCCGAAACCCGAGCCTCAGCTCCCAGCCCCCGCCTGCCCTGGTGGGTGAGCAGACAAGCCTCTCGGGCTGGTGAGTGCTCTTCAGCACTGATCCTCTGTGCGGGGATCTCTCCACTTTGCCCTCTGCACCCCTATTGCTTTGCTCTCCTCCGTGGCTCTGAAGCTTCCCCTCCGCCACCCCCCATCTCCGCCAGTGAAGGGTCTTCCTAGTGTGTGGAGACCTTTCCTCCTTCACACCTCCCTCCCAGAGGTGTGGGTCCCGTCCCTATTCTTTTGTCTCTGTTTTTTCTTTTTTCTTTTGCCCTATCCAGGTACGTGGGGAGTTCCTTGCCTTTTGGGAAGTCTGAGGTCTTCTGCCAGCGTTCAGTAGATGTTCTGTAGGAGTTGTTCCACATGTAGATGTATTTCTGATGTATTTGTCGGGAGGAAGGTGGTCTCCATGTCTTACTCCTCCGCCATCTTGAAGGTCTCCTCAGAAGTTTGAAGGATAGGTTTTTAGAGACCATGCTGTTATCTCAGATGTTGGCTTCCAATGACAGGAGTGGTGCTGGCAGTGAATGAAGTGGTAGGCACATGAGCACATGCCAGTGTGCACCTGTCCGCAGCCTTAGACCCAAGTTTCGGGAGTGCTGGGGGTGTGGTAGTGTTCTCACGACTGCTGTTTTTAGTGGTGGTGAACTCCACTGAGGTAGAATAAACTGTTTATCCCAGGATGCTTGCGGAGAAGGTCCAGCAGCTGCCAAAACTCTGAGTGGAGCTGAGGCAGCCAAGGGTCTGGGTGTTTGCACACCTTGCGGCCACGCTGCTTCAGAAGGGCTCCTCGGTGAGAGGGTTAGAAATAGCTCAGACAGGAAGCAGATGAAATCCAGTTTGTTATTTTTAGCCTCTGAGGTAGACTGTTCAAGTGAAGGCCATTAAAAATCAACCAACCAACCAACAAAAGAACATTGAACGTGATTTTGATTTCTGTGTGTCACAGTTAAATGGACCATGTGGAACCATACAACATCTTAAAATAGATTCTGTTAAAGTTCATATATTATAATTCATCTGTTTTCTCACTGGAATGTCAGCTGTGAGAACAGAGACTTTGCCTTTCATTGCTGAGTCCTGGGTACTGTGCCTGGCATACGGTATTTGTTTTTGTCTTTCTGACTTACTTCTCTCTGTATGACAGACAGATAGTGAGGTCCATCCACCTCACTACAAATAACTCAATTTTGTTTCTTTTTATGGCTGAGTAACATTCCATTGTATATACGTGTCACATCTTCTTTATCCATTCATCTGTCGATGGACATTTAGGTTGCTTCCATGTTCTGGCTATTGTAAATAGTGCTGCAATGAACATTATGGTACATGACTCTTTTTGAATTATGGTTTTTTCAGGGTATATGCCCAGTAGTGGGATTGCTGGGTCATATGGTAGTTCTGTTTTTAGTTGTGTTTTTTTTTTTTAAGGAACCTCCATACTGTTCTCTATAGTGGCTGTATCAATTTACATTCCCACCAACAGTGCAAGAGGGTTCCCTTTTCTCCACACCCTCTCCAGCATTTATTGTTTGTAGATTTTTTGATGGCCATTCTGACTGGTGTGAGGTGATACCTCACTGTAGTTTTGATTTGCATTTCTCTAATGATTAGTGATGTTCAGCATCCTTTCATGTGTTTGTTTTGCCCGCTAATTTTATCATTCATTCATGTATCTTCCTGCAGCAGTTATTACCGTGGTGTTTTATTGGCGACTTTCTATTTCCCTCATTCTTTCTATATTTATTAATTGGAGTTCTTCTGTAAGGAGGTTCATATCAGTATGGGCTCATGATATTAATTTGGTACTTTGGGTTACAGCCAAATACTATTGTTATTATTTACTTAAGTTATTCCAGCTTTGGACATCAGGGGCTCTTTCAGATTGGTTCCTGTGTCTCTTTGAGATGCTCTCATCTCGTTTTGTTGTTGTTGGGGACTTCCTTACTTTTTGGCACCATAAGATGCTCCAGGCTGATCTTATATTTTTCATAACTCAGCCATTTCTCCAAAGAGCCTTGGTTCCTTTTTATTGGAGAATAGTATTTAGAAACCAAGATCTGGGGACCTAGGTATGCTCATTGCTACTGGAGTGTCACTGCTTCTAGGTGCTCTCAGTGGACAAAGCCTGGAAATGTATGTATGTACACTAACCCATTTATACAAACATATATATTAAAATAAACATGAGTTCATACTGATACCTTTGACTATAGTCCAGCACCACAAGCTTACTCTAGTATTCACCCTTTGCTTATAACTCTTTCAACAGTGAGTAACTTGGCTTTTGTTAACTACATGTATTTACTTGTTTGTTCAAACTTAGTACACTTGTAACTGCTAACCTGTACTCCTGTGAGACTATAGATTTACCAACTAGAGTACCGTGCTTGTGTCCAACATAGTTTGTTCTTTATTACTGAGTAGTCTTCATTATCAAGAGATGTTGAATTTCGTTAAATACTTTTTCTGCATCTATTGAGGTGATGTGGTTTTTCTCCTTTAGTCTCTTAACATGGTGAATTACATTGGTATTTGAATGTTGAGCCAGTCTTGCATTCTTGAGATGAACCCCAGTTGGTTGTGATATACTATTCTTTTTATGTATTGCTGGATTTAATTTCCGAATATTTTGTTGAGTTTGTTTCTGTGTTCATGAGGAACAGTGGTCTGTAGTTTTCTTCACTTGTAATGTCTTTGTCAGGTTTGGGTGCTAGTGTAATTCCACTTTTATTTGAAGCAATAGATTCCACATATACAAACTAAGAATTCTTTCTTTATTCATATAAAATATGAAGGAATAAAATGATAAGCACTACTATGATTATACAGGTAGTCCACTTTTTTGACTGAAGTGAAAGTGTTAGATCTCTTGATTTCTGTTTGCCTTTCTCTACTTCCTGGTGAGATGGATGCTTTCTTCTCTTCCATAAGTGGCTTGGTATCTAAAGTGCACTCCAGGGCCAGTGCAGGTATATATCTTGTTACTAAAACTGTGCCAGTCTTCTCTAAAGGGCAGCGTCCAAAAGTTCCAGCCGGCCTGGGCTCAATTTGCATAGAATTTTGCATGCATGTTAACCAGTGGGGAGAAATGGGAAATAAGTATTTGGAACAAGCACGAAGTTCATTGCACTTCCCCCTTGAAATTATTAGCATGCTTCCATTATACATAGAACAATAGAAAAGTCCTCATTAAACTAGCAGAACAGAGGCATAGTCCCACTACTTGCATTCCAGGCTCTTAACCTAGTTCATGAATGGCCCTTTCTTCAATCCTTTTGGAGGAAAAATGGAAGGAAATAAATGAGTTGTGTGATGATATAAATTTTGTTCTGGCATTGGAGATCATTTCTTTGTTTATTGATCTATTGAGTATGATTATTTAAATATAAATATAATGAGCATTTGTTGAGAGGGTTTTTTAAAAAAAATCACTATTTATTGTGATTTCCCCAAATATAATTATATTTCCTTTCACTTTTACTTACAGGTGGGGGAAATGCAACAGCCCTAAGAAAATGAAACTATATGAAAACCAAATTTTTATGAAAATGTATTATTGGATGAAGCAGTTATTATTGTGAAAAAAATTCTTAACCTCTTCACAATGCCTTTCTTTAAGTTAGTGTGGAAAACCTGTTTCCCAGGTGCCAGGCTGGTGAAACCTATTGCCCAGGCAAATCCTAGGGGACCAGTTCCAACATATATTCTCAAATGCATCCAGCCACTCTTCTAGGACCTCTTGATCTCTCTCTTTTGCTTTCTTCATAATTGCTTTGTAAAATTCTTCTTTGTTTTCATTCACTTTCTCTCTCCCTCCCTCTCCCCTTCTCTCCTTTTCCCTCCCCCTTCTCTTCTCCTTCCCCTCTTCCTACCCCTGCCCCACCCCACCCTGTTCACCTGGTGTTGAGGATCCAGGGCTAGGTGTCAATCCTAGTTGCCGTAGTTTTCTTGCTGATACAACTTACCTTGCCTCTTGGGATGGGTGAGGGTTGACTCAGGGGCAGTGAGTGGTAGGGTAAGGGCACAGGAAGAAACAATTGGGCTGTTAGGGTCTTTCCAGGCCTGTTGACTTCAGTTCTGAACAAACAGAAGTTTCTGGCCGAACTATTTGAGATGTGATCTTGACATGTTCGTGAACATTACCACCGTGAGGAGGGGAAACATGATGGTATTTTTGGAGGAAGGGGCGAATCAGCCAAGGGTTTGGTCATTCTGAATACGTGTTATGTTTGTAAGATGGACTTTTGTAACTTGGGAAAGACCATAGAAATTTTCTTGGTAAGTTAAATATTGTTGTTCTCATCTTGAAGGGAGGAATACAGAGTAATTATATATACAGCTTCCGGGTTGAACTTTCTTTTCCTCTTTTATTGGGCATTTTGTTTTGCCTTGAGTGCATATGTACATGTGTATGCAGAATTTGAAATGGCAAGTGGATGTCTTTAAAGAGAAATCATTTGTTCCTCACCAGGGAAAACGAGGGAAAGGAAGAGGCTGAGCACGTGCTGAATTTTAGATCTAAGGAAGCGGGGTGAGCTGGGAGATGCAGGTCGAGCGGGTCCTCCTGTGTTAGCACTTTAAGGAAGTTATTAACACCCAAGTGTCTCGGGTCCTCATAGCTAGAGTGAGGAGAATAATAGTACTTGGCCATGTAAAGCGCTGGCGTCCTGACTGGCCCAGAGTCATGATCACCATCATCTCTGGGAGCAGGTAGTGATCAGGGTCACTTGATTAGAAAAGGAAGCATGAGGGCGGGACTTGCAGAAGAAGAAGTCAGTCTCTAGGTTTGGGAACTGAGATGCAGTGAGGTGTCAATAGAGTTGAGGTACAGTGAAATGGGGGATGCAGGACTTCAGCTTTCTTGGCTGGAACCCTGCTGAGAATTTTGATGAAAAGGTTTGAAGGTGTGAGGAGGAATGAAACCAGAACTGGACATGCCCATCCTTAGGAGGCACTGAAGAATATCATGAAATGTGTCCAATGGTAATTCTGTCAGCAGAATAGAATGTCCAGGAAAGTCCAAGGTCAAAGGAGATAGTACGTACAAAGTTTATTTGAAGACATTCTTTGTGTTTGCTTCATCATCCGTATAGTGCCATCTACATCAACACAGTTTCTAGGCCATATGTCTATATGTCTGTGTGTACGTGTATTATTTAGGTAAACTTACATTCAATCATGTGCACAAATATTAAGACTACATGTGGTAAATTTTTACAAATACATACTTGTGTCATCATCACCCAGATGGAGACAGAACATTTTTAGCACACCCTGTGCTAAAAAAAAAATACAACTTTAGCAAGGCACAAATATGTTGAGATAGAAAAGAAGTGAGATCTTAGTTATATTATCTTTACCAACAACTCATTATCACTCCTTATACAAAGTGAATGCTAATTCATGAGGTTAACTCATTTCTTACCACTCATGGGAAAACATTTCTCCCATTGTGTGAGTCAGAGCTTTTAGCTGCAAGCTATAGTACTCTGATTTAGGCAAAATATAAAGTAATTGTAAGATGGCTGGAAATTCAAGCTTGGAAAAGAGACAGGAGCTGCAGTTGAAGTCTTGCCCTGTCCCTAATGGAGTGCGGCTTTGGTGTTGCTTCCACTCTGGACAGCGTGGCTGCCTCCCCTTTGCAGGCATCCCTGCTGCTGCCGTGAATCATCTCTACGAACTCTGGGTCTTTTCTGTCACTCGCTCCAAATTCAGAGCCTGGAACGGGACTCACTGAGCTGAGTGTAGGTCATAGGATGGCCAAGGAGCAGCAGAGGAAATAGCCATTTCCGTATTGTGAGGTAAGGTCTTGCCTGCCACCTAGACCCACACAATGGGTGACTCGCTAAAAATAGGAAGAGCTTTGGATGCTGTTCAGACAAAAAAGAAAGTAAACAAAACCCAAAAGGCGAAATGTCAGCAACACCTTAAAGTTGCTGTTACTTCTAATGTTATTTTAAAGCCATTATTTGCCGTAAAAACAGATTTTTAACTATAGGTCACAGAACACCCAAAGTATAATTATGTGTTGGGGTACAGACTCCATGTACCTTCAGGCCAGAGCACTACTATCTCAATACGCTAGTCACTTTCTTAGGGAGCCATTAATGGAGCTCCTAATGGTCACCTCCTAGGAGTTAGTGCCTTGCCTTGAGTTTTCAAATAAAATTATCTGGACATCATTTTGTGAATCTGTTTTCACAAAAATATGCTGGCATTGCAAAGAAGCCTCACCCTGTCCTGTAACTGAGTGGTGACATGTGCTAATCAGAGTTCCCACTTCCTATGCTTATATGGTATCAGCTGCCATAGCCCAGTAGATGCTTGAATAAAGCTGAGGTGTTACCCGCTTCATTTATTACAAAGAAGGAGGAAGATAATCTCTTCTGTTTTAAACTACAGGCATATTTGAAAATGAATACCAATCTGAATTTGATTCACTTGCCCTTAAGAAGTTAAGAACTGCTATCAAGGAGAGCCTTTTCTTTTTTTTTAATGACACATTGTGATGCACCCGACTCTTTTATTCCTTAAATTAATGTCATCACCTAAACTGTCACGGTTAACTGAGAATTATTGCATTCTGTGTTTTGATGGTAAGTCTTGAGAATTAGATGAAAAATCTGTCTAGTGACCTCGTCAGTGTACAGTATTGAGTGCTGAGGGCCTGTTTTGAGATCCGGTATTCTTTTACCCATGTTGTTTACCCAAGCGGTAGGATTCTACACATGTTATCTAACCTTTTGGGGCCTGGATTTTGCTTGTGTTTGTTTTGGTTGAGTAAAGTTGGGGGAAGATAACGCTTACTTCTGGTGTGTCCAGCTCTATTACTCAGCAGCAGTGTCCTGTTCACCCAGTGTTTGCGGGGCAGCTCTGTGGCCCCAGGGCCATCCACCCACACTGAGTCTGAGCATGGGCCTCCCTTTGTTTCAGTTCACTTTGTTATGGAAACACCACTTCTCTCATAACTGGCCAATCCCAGATGTTGCAGTTTCTTCCAACATTGTCTATGGTCACATCCATGCTCCAAAGGCTTGGAGAAAATGTCTGTTTCAGCTAAATGAATTTGGCTTAAAAATACCTAATATTTAATGTTTCCTAATTCTAGGGAAAATATGAATTCTAAGGTTTTGTGAGTATTATAAAGTTTATATTAAGTATATAAATCTCATTACTGAAAGATGCTTTGTCTTCCTGTGCTCAGAGCTTCCAGATATTTCCCACTGTGAAAAGTGCATCACTGCAGTTACCAGTGACCTGTTTACATACTTAGAATAAAGTATATTCTTTATTGGAATAGTTGGTGAACCTAGAATATTTATTGAGACAGAGGATCCAGAATGAAGTTAAAAAAAAAATCCTGAAGAATCCACCCCAGCAGATGCTCAGGTGCACACTCAGTGTCCAGAGATCACATCTGGGAGCCTGACTGTGGTCTTTTGCTGCTGTTCACTGAAAATTGAAAAATAATTAAGCAGCACACAAATACATCTGACATATGTGGACTCAGAGATGGAAAAGCTTGCTTCTATGCCAAACTGTTTAGTAGGCTAAAGAGAAACATTGTGAATATATAACAAAAGCTTTTCAGAAGGAAGGGAGACAGAAAAAGAGAGAATTAGTATTTTTGAATATCCACTACATAGCAGACACTGTGCTCTTTTGTAAACCTTTCATCTAATTCCCATGACTTACTCAGTGTGCTAAGTATGGTTTTCCCCTCTCTAAGGCTCAGAGATTATAAATGATGTATCCACAGTTCCACAGGTATTTAATGGATATCCTGGGACTGTCAGACTGGAAGGACTCAATAAAAGTTTGTGGAATGGATGACTAGAACAGAATGGCCCAGCTCTCTTGATATGTTATATATACACACGTATATATATTGTTTATTTTATGTCTTATATTATCTTATGTTTATATTATATGTGTAGGTATATATGTGCTTATATATGTGCATGTGTGTATATCTGTGTGGGTGTATATTAAAAAACAAGGTAATTGAGGTTTTAAATTTTTTTTCCAAACAGGCTTTTATTTATTTATTTATTTAAATTTTTGATTAATTATTTTTTGGCTGCGTTGGGTCTTCATTGCTGCGCGCGGGCTTTCTCTAGTTGCTGCGAGCGGGGGCTACCCTTCGTTGCGGTGCGCGGGCTTCTCATTGAGGTGGCATCTCTTGTTGTGTGCAGAGCACGGGCTCTAGGCAGGCGGGCTTCAGTAGTTGTGGCTCGCAGGCTCTAGAGCGCAGGCTCAGGGGTTGTGGCGCACGGGCTTAGTTGCTCCGCGACATGTGGGATCTTCCCGGACCAGGGATCGTACCCGTGTCCCCTGCGTTGGCAGGTGGATTCTTAACCATTTGCCACCAGGGAAGCCCAGTTGAGTTTTAAAGTAACCATTCTTTGGTGATCTGGTTTAATGAACAGAGTAGGGTATTCTTTTTTTAATGTGGATAGTCCTTTGAGGCCTTAAGAATAATTTAATCTCTTAATTAGCCAAAGAACATTAGTTTGCTGGTCACCCTTTCTTATATGAAAATACGAAGATATATTTCAGTCTACATTCTAGTTTAAGAAAGTTTTACTCATTTTCAAAGTGTCTAGCAAAGAGATGAATGTGACTGTTGTTCAATAATTATTCCTGAACCTGTCCCAGGACACTGTCCTCCCTTGTCTTCTCCATACACAAGAACCATGGCTGTTACTCTCTTCCATTTGGAGAGAAAGAATGTTTCTTTGGAAAAACAATTTCTTATTTTATAAAAACCAGTTTGCATGTCTCTGGTCTCATTATTGCCCTTGAAGCTCGTAACAAGATCAGTTAAGGCTTAGTTGTGTGCTCTTCCAAGTGAAGAAAAACAAAACAAAACAAAACAAAAACCCAGTTCCCTCACTAAGCTCAGGAGAAAGTTCCTTGTTCCCAAATCCCTAGGAAGAGAAGGCATTCTAAATCTCCTCTGACACCTCTCAGAAGCACTTTTCTAATATCACGGAGGTGTGGCAGGCATTTTAAGCCCTAAATTGAGCAAACCAAACTGGCCTGCGGACTGCTTAGTCATGCATTAATCACTGTAGAAATGGTTCTGACTTGGGCGTGAGGGAAATTAGAAGTACTCAACTCCAGCCAAAGCCCTGGCTCTCTGGAGTGGATTCCAGAGTTTGCATTCGGCTACCTTCTGAAAGTATTAGGCTGGAAAATGGTATCTTCTATCCTCAGTCCCTTTTAAGTATCTTCTTTCCAGCTCTGGAATCCCTTGGTGGTTGTCCAGCAGCCCACGGAGGTACCCCTGCCAGGCAGAGGCATTGCAGACAGGCCTGAGTGTTCTGAATCTTATTAATCTACTCACTCCTATTAAAAATTCTCTTTTCTGGGTCCCATTCCTTTAGAATTCTGTGCCTACTATGTGATGATTATGTAATCCTTAAAAAAAATTACTTTTTTTTTTAAGGAAACATAGATGCATTTTGGAGAAAGAATTGCAAAGAACATAACATAATCTGGAAGTGAATAGACTTTCAGTTGGTTTTTTTTGGGGTTTTTTTTGAGGCAAGTTTATTAAGGTATAATATGCATATAGTAAAATTCAGCCTTCTTAGTATACAGTTCTAAGTTTTGACAGATGTATACAGTTCTGTAACCAGCACCACAATCCAGCTATAGAACATTTCCATTACCCCAAAATTTCCTGTGCTGCCCCTTTGATGTTAATTCCTCCCTTAACCCCAATCTCTGGCAACTGTTGATCTGCTCCCCTCCCTATCATTTTACCTTTTGCAGAATGTCATACAAGGTGGATTCATACATCAGGTAGCCATTTGAGTCTGGCTTTTGCCATTCAGCATAATGCATTTGAGATTCATCCATTTGTAACATGTCTCAATAGTTTGTTTCTTTGTATCGCTGAGTGGTATTCCATTTGTGTGTAGGTACTGCCCTTCATCTGTTGGTCCATGGAGGGATATTTGAGGTATTTCCAATTTTCAGTGTTTACTATTAGAGCTGCTATTACCATTCATACATGAGTTTTATATGAATGTAAATTCACACAATACATAGATAAATACTTAGGAATGGATTGCTGAGTGACATGGTAAGTTTATATTTATCAAAGGTGATTGTTAAATTTACTTTAAATTTTATAATTTTTCTTCTAATTATAAAAGCGATACATGTTTATTGTTGAAATTTTGAAGAATATAGAAAAGTACAGGACCAAGAAGGTTAAAAAAAATCCTAATGCCATATATCTTTCCTTTTCATCTGGGTATGTGCACAATTTACTTTAATAAAAATGGTTGTTATTTATCTATTGTTTTGTGACCTATTGTTTACTTCACAAGTATTTTTATATCATTAAATATTATTTATCATAATTTTTAATGACATAGTGATATCCAAGAAGTAAATTTGAAGATAGGAGTATCATAAATCATGGCAGACTGATATAGGAGGTATTTTGGTACAGAGGAACTTAGAATTATTAGTTGTAGATGTTTGCACAGGCCTAATCATATTTGCATAGCCCTATATCATGTAAATTTATTTAAGAACAGTTAGAAACTAATATGTCCGATTGCCTGTGTGTGGCTATACCCTTTAGGTTTGAGGAATATGGGTATGAATGAAATTTTGGTTCATTCTGCTTTATTTTCCCCCTTGGGTAAACTCAATAGCTATTAACAATGCTTTAAATGGTGACTGTAAGAATATTATCATTTTTCACTTTCATTAGATAATTTGCACTATTTTTCTTAAGTAAATTAAGAAATTGAGGTTAGAGACTATCATATAGTAAATAACCAGCTGATAACTAAAGATCTTTATTTTTTTTTTTAATATGCTACCTGCATTACTGATTCAGGTGGGGTCTCTGTACTGAGATAATCAGTGAGTTTGCTATTTGGGAAGACTAGGTGTATTCTTGTGAGAAGATGTACATTCATTCACATGCCTGGTTTGCAAAGCCCTAGGCATGTCAGGTGTATTTTTGTGGTTCTCTGAAGAGTAGAATAACGGTATTTGGCTGGGTAATGAGGAGCAGAAAAAGGATCTGAGAAGAATTTAAAGACTTGCTTACCATTTTGGATATCTGGCAACCCTTTCTTAAGCACCCACCTTTTCTTCTGCCAGGCCTCAACTTCAGGATACATATTTCTTAATTAAGAAAGCACTAAATTAGAATCAATTGTTAATCTAGTAATCAAGGTGACTGACTTGGACAATGTGAGTTCTTCCCCCATTGGCATGAGGTTGATTGCAAAGCCCAAACCCTTCACATTTTAACCAGGGAAGAAAGTGTGCGTGTGTACCAGTGCACCTCTGCATAGGGGAAAAGACTCATTGCCAGCCCAGAACAGAGGAGCCCATGGTTTAGTCTGAGAATGGAAAGGAAATCCTCTGGAGCATGTGGGCTCTGAATTCCCAGTCTACTAGGTATGGCCAGCTAACCAATAAACAAAATTCAAGTTATATAGATAGTAATTTGTTATCTTGCTTGTGGACATATTATCTAAAACCCAGCAATAGTAGTAGGAACAATGATTTCTTTTAAAAGAGTTGCTCTAGAGCTTGGCTTTGGCTTTATCTTTGTTAGAGAAGCAGTTAAAGAGAGTCTAGAATGTACGCCTTCCAGTTAATTGGGAACTAAAGCATCTTAATGGGAAATTGGTTGGTTCACTAGTAGGCAAATTAGTTTGGTGCAGGAGTGTATCAACGCAGTATGTGATGAATTTACTAAGCACAGTGTAAGTAGTTAGGAATAAGGGCAGCCGGAATCCTACGCTAAGCGGTGTTTCAAGGTGGCTTTGTGTTTGGGCAACTTATCTAGTTCCTAAAGAGAGGAGAAAATGACATGTTTCATTTAATTGGATTTTAGTACCTTTTAAGCGAACGAGGCATTTATAAGTACTTAATGTCACTAGCCTTTGAAGGCTGTCCTGTATTCCTGCTACCCAACTGTAGTTTCCCCTCAGTTTTGAGTGATTTTAATCTAAACACATTAAGTTTCAGCTTTGTTTTTTCTGCTTAGAGATGGAAAGCTGGGTCTGAAGAGAAAGAGCAGAGCTCTTATACAAGGAGGTCAGTGTTGGCACTCAGAAATGAAAGTATATCAACTAGTCTTGTAATGGATTTTAGAACTGTTCTGAATGGCATTTGGCATTTAGAGATTAGAAACATTTACAAGTTCATTGCTTATTATTTTTTCTTTGGAAATATTTTTTCTTTACTAATTTATACGTTCTTATGTCAAATGTTTTCCTGCCATGATCATCACAGAGCCCATTTTGGTATCCATGTGAACTAGTATAATTGGAGCAGGGGAAAATCAAGTTAGACGTCAGGAAGAACTTCCTGAAAAGCTAGGACTATGGGAATGCTAAGAAGATAGGGAAATCTTTTCTTGGAGACATATAAAGGAAAAATTTTAAAGTGATCTTTGTGCTGCGTTTGATTTGTCTCTCTCCTCAGAATTAGGGGGAGTGCATGAAATCTTTTGTGACCACTTCTACTCTGTGCTTTTGTGATTCTCTGAGTATCAGCAAAGGGAAAAAGTCCAGTGCAAGTTTGAACCATTTTCATTATGGAATCTTAGGTGTAGGAATTCTTTCTCACAAGAGGAACAGATGGCCCTCTACCCTCTTTAAACACTTCTAATGGTGGAAACTTCTTTACCTCATAAGGAAGAGAGTCCATATTTGGACAGTTTAAGTTATTATAAATAATTTTAAATTGTGGTCTAAAATTTGTCTTTGGTAATTCTCTTCATTGGTTTTAGTTTTGTCCCTGAGCCATTGTATGCGAACTCTGTTCTTATACATAATCCTTCAAAAGTTTGAGAACAGCTTTCATGCCTCCCCACTAAGTGTTCTCTTTGCCAGAGTAAACCCCCAATTTCAACAGCCTTTCTTGACTTGATGAGGGTTTTTTTTTTTTATTAGTCATCAATTTTATACACATCAAAAGTGTATACATTTGATGTGGGTTTGAGAGCTGTTATGACCCTGGTTGCTCTCACCATCCAGTTAAAACATGGCACCTCTAATTAAACAGAAAACTCTGGCAGGCTCTGCTCATGCAGAGGAAAATGGTGCTCTTACCTCCCTTGTTCTGGATACTGTCACGCAGTCTCAGGTGGTCTTAGCTTGCTTGGGCAGCTGTGTCACACTGTTAACCGTCCTGAGCTTGCTGCCATCAAAACCTCTAGATCCTCTCACATCAGTGGTGTTTATCTGGTCCTCTTCTGTCCTCTGTGGGGCTGCTGAGTTTTCTCTAAGTATAATACTTTCATTGATAGTCGGGAAGTTCATCTTGTTAGTGTTGGCCCTGCTCTTTCTGAATCTTGATTTATAATCGCTGACCCTCCCAACTTTGCTCCTGCCATTTGTAAATTTGATAAGGACATTTATGCCTTCATTGAAGCCCGTAGTAAACATGTAGAACAGGATAGAGCCCTGCTTGGTTTTGGGAAGGCTTCTCAGTCTTAAAACAATTATTTGTTTTGTCTCAATGCAGTAAAGAAATGGTTGGGCCAGTTGCTATCGAATCATGGGTCACAGTTGGTGGCTTCCCTTTGTGGCGTCTCTACAGATCTTGGATCAACTCCTTAGCTTTGCAAGTCTGAAAATTCAATTTTTCTTTCAAGTCAGGTGTGATATATAAATCTATTATTAAAAACTTTAAACGGTTTTAAATTATGAAATATTGGAAAGAGTACAGTGCACAATGTACTACAAAGCCTTCTTTGTACTTATCATGTAGAGTTAAGACAAGTGGAAAGGTTAATATTTTCCCCTTTTGTTCAGAATGCTAAGGAATATTCTTAGCCACAGAAACTAGTGCCCACCCTACGCTGAACACAGGGTCCTGAGAGTTGTAGCCAAGGGGAAGGTTCCCACTGGGAAATCCTGATGAGACCAGGCAGGGAGTGAGCTGCCAAGCAACTCTGGGCTAAGTGTGTTCTGCAAGTCTTGTTTTCTATGGCTGTTCTTTCCACCATTTTTCTTGTGTTTTAAAGGAGCAGTTTATTTTTTGTTTTTTTGTTATTTTTTAAAATAACTTTATTTATTTGTTTGTTTTTATTTTTGGCTGCGTTGGGTCGTCTTTGCTGTGCATGGGCTTTCTCTAGTTGTGGCGAGCGGGGTCTACTCTTCGTTGTGGTGCACGGGCTTCTCATTGCGGTGGCTTCTCTTGTTGCGGAGCACGGACTCTAGGCGTGCGGGCTTCAGTAGTTGTGGCACGTGGGCTCAGTAGTTGTGGCACATGGGCTTAGTTGCTCCGCGGCATGTGGGATCTTCCCAGACCAGGGATCGAACCCGTGTCCCCTGCGTTGGCAGGCGGATTCTTAACCACTGTGCCACCAGGGAAGCCCCTAAAGGAGCAGTTTTGATGCAGGATGGTTGACCAAAGGTGTGTGAACTTGCCCCCAGAAACAAAAGAAGAGTATGGTGCTTGATGTTAAACTGTGAATTTTACAGCAGTTCAAGGTGCAGTCAAAGAACTGGAGAAGAAAGATGAGCAGAAAAATAGGAAATGGCAGAAAGCCCTGGACATTATATAGGGCTTCGTAAGTATTGCCACAACCTGGTGAGATTGACCCACAATTATGTGCAGCTAGAGACATGTCTCGGCCTCAGGGGAGGAGCATGTAGGGATTGCCGGTGGGCCGAACGACATCTGTTTGAGGACTTAGCTGTTAAGAGGCTGCCTGGCTCAGCCTCCTCACAGGCTGTGTGACCTCGAGTAAGTTATCTAAGCACTCCTGCCTCATTCTCCTCATTTGTCAAATGGGGATTATACTAGAACACTTACCTTGAAGGCTCGCTGTGAGATCACATGAGTTAATATGTTGAAAGCAGTTAGAACCGGGCTTGTCAGATGAGTGGAGGGATGGTGATATGTGTTGCTCTAATAATGAGGATGACCGTGCACAGTGCTGATGGTATTTTCAAGAGTATATCCCCTGGGGTAAAGGAGGACTGTCTGCAGATTCTGCTTCAGGGAGCTGCAGTATCCACTCTAGGTTTCTACTGTCAAACCGATCGAAATATTCAGATTGGTTGGCTGGGTCTTCTTGTCTGTAGGACAACAGTCTGAATAACTGTTGGAAATTTTTCACTCTCCAGGTTTTCTGTTTCTAAAAGTCATTTAGATCATCATCCTTTAATTTGTATTCTTCATTATAGCCTCACCCTTTATTTCAGTACATGGTCAGAATGTGTTCAGTTTCTCATTTGCTTAGTCACTGATCACATGTTAGGCGAGCTGCTGCTTTCTGTTGTTATGGAGGCAAATACTCTCCTTTCTTCAATACGGTGAGCACATTACAGTAAGCAGCCAGTTTCACCCAAATTGTGTGGGCTAATTTTTTTAGTTTCAGAGAGGAACTTCAGGAGTTAGGGGCTTGTGTTTTTTGGGGCATGTAAATACCTATGAACCAGTTATGCAATAATAATTGTTTTGATCTTGAAATAGTAGCAAGCAGTAGATAGACCTGAATCCAAATCCCAGCCGTGACCTTCTAACTTGTACTGGGTCTCACTTCCTTCATTTATAAAATAGGAATTACAAAACCTATCTTGCAATGTTATTGTAAGGATTAAATGTATTTCCTAACAGTGGTGTACAGTGTACATCTTGCTCACCTTGCTGATTCCAGTGTTACTTGGCATCAGTAGGTACCTTTTAGGCAAAATAAAGGAAATGAAAGTATTTTTTTCAGAAAACACATTCCAGTGGACTGCTGACTTTATAATGGATGTAACCTACTATCAATACAGGTTAAAAGTATCTGCTATGAAGAGGAATTTCTTTAAAGATTGATGTTTTCGGTGGTTTAAAACTTTAGACTTGAAAAAGAGAAATCAATTCTTGAGGTTACCCTAAAAGTTAAGCACCAGTTTAGAATCTTTTGATCTTTTAGTCCGTGTTGAGTCTTCAGTCAAACAGTTAAAGACCAGCATCTTGGATGTCTTTGGAACAGTTTGTATGATTGAACTGGATTGTTTTCATTGTAGTAATCCATTGAAATTCTTTAATTTTTTCCCCTTCCTTGCCTTGAAGCTTTAAAGCAAAATACCGCAAATCTCTCATCCAGAACTGTAGAAAACTCTTGATGTTCTCTATGACAAGAATAGTCCATTTTTAGCAACGGTGTGCTCCATATACTCAAAATTTAGCAAATTGGGTTTCAGTGGGAATGCTTTAATTTCTGTGATTATTGGGAACGTGTTTACGCTGACTTACGGAGAGTTACATGTGCTTTCCTTATACGGTCAAAAGGTTTTGAGGGTGTGTAATTTGTAAGGAGGGTATAAGCAGTTAAAAAACAGAGTCTGTCCATGGGTATAGAGAACAAACTAGTGGTTACCAGTGGTGGGTAGGGAGGGGCATTGGAGGGGTAGGGGATTAAGAGGTACAAACTTTAAAAAAAAAAACCCCAAACACAGTCTGTCTATCCTGTTAGGAATGAGATAACTTCAGGGCTTACTCTCATTTAAGGATTTCTTCAGTTAGCCAGATGTCTTTAAAAACACAAATCATCATAAGTCTTGGGGGCATGCTTTTGCTTGGCTATTAAAGAATTTTTCAGAGAAAGGATCTTGTGGAATGTTGAGTGCTCATTTGGGTTTGAGGAAGCACTCAGGACACTGCATGCCGCAATTAAGATCCCGCATGCCGCAACTAAGAGCCTGCGTGCTGCAACTAAGACCCAGTGCAGCCTAAATAAATAAATAAATAAATAAATAGTAAAAAGAAAAGAAAATAGCCATGTGAGTATGATGGCATTGCTTAGCCATCATTTACTTTCAACACAATCCCCAACTCTTGCTTCTCTTAGATTTTTTTTTTTTTTGAAGTGTGGTATTATTCAATTTTCATTAAACTGAGCTTGGGACTTAGTGACACTGTTAGCTCTTAGATGTTCTTTAGGAATCACTCATTGTGCCAGAGCCTGTGGCAGAGATTAAGCCAATAACCAAACCTTCTCTTGGACACACAGCTATATAATATTTTCCAGTTACTCTCGGTAGCTGAGGGCTTACCAGTGGAATGGGGCAGGAGATGGGAGCCAGGCTCAAGCCTGGACAGCTGTGGTGGTCCATATTCTTTTCTCCTTCAGGCTGGAATAGAGCAGGGTCACTTGGAAGCCAAGTGTTGCCGATGGCAGAGCCACAAGGTGGCAGGAGCCTGGGTCCCTGGAAAGCTACTTGGAGGAGAGTCACCCAAGCAGCAGTATCTGCATGGGGCTGTTATGTGAGCAAGAAATAAATTTTATTGTGTTACACCAACGAGCTTCCAGGGTGTCTCTGTTAACAGTGGCCAGGTTTACTTTCCTACTTACCTGTTACCCAGTGTAAGGCGCTGGAGCAGCTCCCCATCACTTCAGACCTGTGTTTGGGCCTAGGGACAAAGCCTTCATTGATTGTTTCCAACAGATTGGCTTTCTTCACTGACCTATCCTTCTTTGTTTCCCTCCCTTTCACTCCATTCTTATTCCTTTCTCTTCTTTCATTAAAATAACTTGCAAATCCTGCAATTCAAATCTCAGCTTCCATGCCCTGCCTCTCAAAGGTCTCCTTGACTGCCCAGTCTAAAATAACTCCCTAGGCACTTGGCATCATTCAGCGTTATCTGATATCTTCTCGTTGATTGTGTCTTCCCCGCAGAAGACTCTAAACCATGCGATCAGGGGATGCTCAGTTCACTCATGCCTCTGTTGTTCCTAGAACAGTGTGTGGAATGTATTCTAATAAGGGCTTAATACTTGATGAATGGAGTATGAAACTATCTTACTTTGGATTAAGAAAAAAGTGGTATATGAAAGATCACAGTGGAATCAACAAACAGTATGAAATGATTCTTTTGCTTTACAGAAATGGACTTTCTTTTAATTTAACCTTTTGAGTCCTGTCTGTGTGTAAGATACTGCCTAGACCTAGACAAAAAAGGATAGGTCAGTGACAAAGGCAAATCTAGGTCCCGTGGGACCCAGAGTTTGCCAGATATTTGGCTAAGATCCTCGAAAATGAGTGCTCTGTTTGTTGACCTGTAAACAGATAGTAGTAGCATCCAGGTCCAGAAGAATGAATAACTGATATTACTTTGCCAAACTGTTAGAGTGAATTATCTTCAGGATAAAAATGCCTTTAGTTTTTTTTTTTTTCCTTGCAGTTTAGAGGGAAGACTATTTTGAAGTAGAGAGAGTTTTCATTGATAAAATGTGAAACCTTCTTAATGGATGTATAGTGCTTATTTTACCTTTCTACATTTATTTCTTTGGATCCTGTTGCTGCCTCTAAGAGGAATTGGAGAGGGTCATAGTAAGTTTGGTGAAATAATTTAGCCTTTTGGATACATTATCCTCATCTGCAAAATGAGGACACTATACCTCCAAATGGTGGAAAGTGCTCAGCACACATTAGGTATTCAAATGTTTCTTCAATGAACTAAGAATGCCAACTAATAATGTTTTTAGTACTATCATATTAACAGCTAGTTAATTTATTTATTAAGCACTTAAGTGTTAGGTGCTGGGCAAGTATCAATACACTTGACTTCATTTAGTCTTACCTATCCCATAAGATAGGTTGGTTCTGTATTTATCCCCATTTCACAGTTTAGGTAGCTGAGGCAGCTGAGATTGAAACCCAGGTCTGCCTTAACCCTAGAGGACTCACAATCAACCTTTGCCTTCCTCGCTCTAAAGCATTACCAGACCAGCGTCTCTTGTCTACCTGGTCAGTTGTGTTGACCCAAACCCATGTTTTTCTACCTTCTAGGGTTATCTTAAGTACTCTTTAGAAATTATGGAGCCATAGGGTACTGTGAAAGAGACTGTACTCCAAGAAAGGCCAGCCTCCACAGTGTCCTTTCTGGTGTGACCACCTCTGTCCCCTAGATCAAATGCAGATCTGATGTGTCCCTCCCCTGCTCAGAATCCCTCCGGTGAATCCCTGTCCCCCAAGCCTTCTGTGAGCTGGCCTCTGCCTTCATGTCCAGCTTCCCCTCTGGCCCTGCTCTCCACCTCCGGCCGCAGTAAACCCCAAGGAACTGGTCTATACCCAGTCTTTACTTGGAATTCCCTTCCATTGACAAAGTCCCTTTCATCCTCTGGGAAGTCTTTCCCAGTGTTGCAAGGCGGACTTGGTTACTCCTGCTCCCATCTCCGCAGGGACCCCTGGTCCTAACTTCGGTGTTTAAGCTTTTCTCTGCCTACCAGACCACGAGCTCTGTGAAGGTAAGGGTCAGGTCTTGTCTTCTTCCTACCATCTGTGCTTGGCACACATCAGGTGTTTGCTGTATGAAGAGAGAAGGGAGAATAAAATAATTCAAAAGTGGTCACAATATTCATGTTCCTTGAACAAGTCTTTTCTTCTAAGTACTCAAAGTACATCCATATGTAGCTTGTTAAGACCCCATTGAGTTATGTCTGGGATGACTGTCAGTCAACGCAGTGGGCCAGGCACTGCTTCCAGGTGATGCAGTGCTGAGCACAGTGGCAGGATATGCCAGGAGTTAGGTGGGAAGCAGAGTCTACCTAGCAGAGATGGTCTTGAACCTCCAGATTCTGCACCTGAATCTGCTCCAGATCACTGTGGTCAGAGTACTTTACCTCTGAAAGCCTCGGTTGCCTCATCTGTGAAATGGGGGTGATGGTTTCTACCTCAAAGTGTGGTTGTAAGGATTTCATGAGATAATTCACTTAGCATGGTGCCTGATACATTCAAATGCACGGTACTATAAATTAAAACACAAAGGGATCCTGTGATGGCCATTTTAATCCTTATGGGTTCCTAAGCAACCTCAGTGAATAAATTGGTAAATACTACTGTTTTCACGTTGAATGTCCATGTTCAGGAGTGAGAAATTTCATACTCACTGTGAGTTAAAACAAAGTCTGACTCTTTTTCCTGAGATGACTTCAATAACATCTTTATGGTGGGGGCTTGAACGATGGTGAAGTATCTGCACCTAGGCATCTGTCACAGTAAGGTTTGTAAAGCATATTAGGTTATATTTGTCCATTGAATGTTTATAGTTGGCCCTATGAAAAACCAGAAGTTTATATACCACAGAAGTTTGGGTTAGAGTTAGCGAATGATCAAAGCTGTTTCATGTTCAGATTGAAAAGCCATTTGACCATAAGTACTATTTGGTCATCTGAATTTGTAAATTGCTGATTGATAAATGCCAGCAGAGGGGTAAATGGGAGTTCTTTCTCTCTTCCTCCCATCCGTCCATCATCTGTCTGTAAGAAATGGAAGGAAGGACTGGCGTTCCAGGCCAGTACTTTCACAAGGGCCCTGGAATAACTGCCTACTTTCACACAATGGAAAGTGTCCATTTCTGCCCTGTGGCCCCATCTTCTCAGTGGCACAGGGCTTTTGGGGCTGCTGCAGTCAGTGGTAAGCAGAGCTGAATAAGGGTGTTGTCTCCTGGGAAACTGGTGCATTTTCCTGCTCTTGGAAGAACCTCCAGGAGAGGGCAGAAAATGTCAATCGTTTCTTGCCCGGGTTCCTGCATTGGGCCTCTCTGGTTTCAACCCCCCTTGTCCCATCATGGTCTATTCCCAGCAAAGCAGCCAGAGTGATCCTTTTGAAATGAAGTTCCGATCTTGTCACCTTTCTACCTCGAACTGTGCAACAGCTTCCCACTGCAGAGTTAACACCCAGGTCCTTACAGTGGCCTTTACTTACCCCTGACCTTGCCTCCCATTTCCCTCCTCTTCTGCTTCAGCCAGCAGGTTTCCTTGGTGTTTTCCAAACACTCCAGGCACATGTCACTTCAGGGCCTTTGACCCTGCTGGTCCCTCAACCTGAAATGCTCTTTCGCATCCGCAAGGCTCACTCTCTTACTCTGTTCAGGTCTCTATTAGAATATCCTACTACTATCCTATCTAAAACATCTCTCTCTTTACCCCGCCTTATTTTTATTGGATCTTCCTAATTGCTCACATATCAGGGGCTTAATTATTTGTTCATTGTGTCTGTCTCCCCACTAGAATGATAGGGTAGGTCAGCGATCCCCAACCCTTTTGGCACCAGGGACTGGTCTCATGGAAGACAGTTTTTCCACGGACAGGGGTGGGGGCATGGTTTCGGGATGATTCAAGCGCATTACATTTATTGTGCGCTTTATTTCTGTTATTATTACATTGTAATATATAATGCAATAATTATACAACTCACCATAATGCAGAATCAGTGGGCGCCCTGAGCTTGTTTTCACTTGCCACTCACTGATGGGGTTTTGATATGAGTCTGCAGGCAATTGATTTATTACGGTCTCTGTGCAGTCAGACCTCTCTGCTAATGATAATCTGTATTTGCAGCCACTCCCCTGCACTAGCATCACCGCCTCAGCTCCACCTCAGATCATCAGGCATTAGATTCTCATAAGGAGCGTGCAGCCTAGATCCCTCACATGTGCAGTTCATGGTAGGGTTCGCGATCCTATGAGAATCTCATGGCGCCATTGATCTGACAGGAGGTGGAGCTCAGGAGGTAATGCGAGCGATGGGGAGCGACTGTAAATACAGATGAAGCTTCGCTCGCTCGCCCGGCGCTCACCTCCTGCTGTGCGGCCCGGTTCAGGGGGGTTGGGGACCCCTGGGGTAGGTGATTTGTTTTAGCCACAGCACCTAGTTGACGCTCAGTACATATCTGGAATGAAGGCATGAATGTATGGGGAGACACAGGGGCTGGTTCTGGCTACCTGGTGGGTCATGGGCCAGTCTCTCATCTGTCTGTGTCTCTGGGGGTTGTGAGGTTCAAGTGGGGTAGCATGCACAAATGCCTTGTGAACAGTGGAGCACTAGGGAAATGGAAGGTATTATTCTGAACAAGATTAATTGCACGCTCAGCCTTTTCAGATTGGTTCTCTGCGTGTGTTGCTCCAAATGTGGTGCTGGTCCTGCTGCACTTGGTGCCGAGTAAGGAAGAGGGAGGAGACTCCAATTGACTTTTGGCTGAATGGTACCTCTGATGAAGCCAACATGGCAGTTCTGGATGTAGGTACTGTTTTTCACTGGCTAAGAACCCTGAACAGTTGACCTGAAGATTCAGAGAGAATCCTAAGTAAGGGGGAAAAAAGGGCAACGCCAGAAAAAGGGGCTCTTGCATTCTAAAGCCATTGTCGATTCTAAGGGAGAATGGGAAAGCAATCTCTAAGTGTGTCCTCCCTTCTCCCTACATTGTACATGACATAGGAAAGATGGAATTACTAGAGTGGGGGTGTGGCAAGTAGTTGGATGTGAGTAGTTTGAAAACACACCCTCCCCCTTTTATGATGTGTCACAAAAATACACATTCTGTAGTGTTTCTTTTGCCCTTAGTTCTTGATTTTGAACAGATGAAATGTTCTTTGCAGATGCCAAAATTTAGGTCCTTCCCTCCACCTCCCTTCTTTTTACAAAGGTGTTTCCAGATTGTAGTTCCTGGTGGGGTGGATATTTGTCTTTCTTCTGCTCATTTTCATTTATCTATTTTCTATCTTTCTTGCCCTTTTCAGTTAAATTCCACGTTGCTTTGTTTTTCCAGCCATTTGTCCTCTTCTGTTGTCATCCCTCCTCAGCCTGCCGCTGCTGCTGTTTCTTCCTTTCCCGCCCCACTGAGCCCTCATCTTTTGAGTCTTCTTCTTTCCTCGCTTCCCATCCACTCTGTGGGAGCTGAGGCTGATCTTGGTCTCTGGATGCTCTTTCTTCATTGTCCTGCTTCTCTGGTTTCTGTGGCTTCATGCTTTCCATTCTGTGACTGAGCTGGCTTTTACCTGCATTTGTTCCAATTTGAGAAGGAAAAGAGTCAGGAGAAGAGCAGCAGGCCCTGAGAGCGCTCTTTGGTTGAACAAAGGTGATGGGGGTCTAGGAAGAGAAGAGACAGGAGGATGGAGGGATATGGGTGTAGTGGGGGTAGGGGACGTCGGGAGAGTTTGCCTCTGATCCTAACTTGTTTCCATAAAGATTCTTCCCAGTCCTTCGGGGAGGAGTAGGATTCAGTTGGGGGTCAGAGGTTGTAGCTTGGAGCAGTGGGAAGAGGATTGGATGGAGGGTGAAGACAGGGGCTCTGGCCTGAGGTCTGCTGTGTGATGGGACCCAGAACAGGTCACCTATTGTTGTGGGCCTTCAGTTTCCTCACTGGTGAAGTCAGGGTTTTGATCCAGATGAGTCTTTCAGCTGTATATTTTATAAATTTCTGAACCTCTGCTTCTTTTAGTGAGGATTCTGATTCTTTTATCTTGCATGGGTCATTACTCTGCAGAATCTTCCACGCTCTTATTTAAGAATGGCCTGTGTGTGTGTCTCTCTCTGCGTGTGTGCGTGAGTGTGTGCCTGTGTGCATTGGGGATAGAGGTTAGAAGGGGTGTTCTGGCACAGCTGGCCAGATGAGAGGGGCAAAGGGCTCCTTTCCTTTGTGCCCTCATGAGAGGGATTTCCTGTGGAATGCAGGAGCTCTGTGGTCTACCCTGAAATAAGAATACAGGTGGCATGTCACAGTTCTGTGTTTAGGAGAGATCAATTTATGGAGACTTAAGGTTCCTTGTATTCCTGGTAGTCTTGGTTTTGGTATGGTGTGTTCAGTCCTGTCAGCTGACCTACATTGACCTTCAGACACCACTTGGTTTGACATAAATCTGTAGACTTCAAATGTTAGAAATAACCATGTGAGATTACTGTCTGCATGGGTTCAACCTGAATATGAAATTGGGGAATCGTAGTGTTTACCGTGTTGTGAATGTAAAGCTTGAGCTATGAAATATAAAATGAGCTAATAGGACTTTATCTTCCAATATAGACTATATAGCAGAGGGTGTCCTAGAGTCAGAGGGGCCTTAGAGACCCTAAATAGAGGTGCTGAAATGTTTTTTTTTGAAGGAGAAATCTTTTTTTTTTCCCCCACACAAAGTATTATGGAGAATGATGTATAAACTGGGTACAAACTTTATCATAACTATATTTTGCAGATTTATTACATTTATTAATTCAATGAGAGCAATGACTTAGCCTAGCAGTTCAAGTCTTCTGCAGTGTATTAAATTTTGGTAGATAATACAGTTAAGTGAATGTAATCTTTTTAGGTGTAAATATAATTGAAAACATATTTTCCAAAATGAAATTTAAAAGGAAAGTTTATAAAGTCCCAACATTCCTCCATTAGAACCTATGGTTCCCCTGATTTCAGTTTGAAGACCACCAATGCAGAGAGTGAAAATAAACTAATCATCAATCCAAGGAGCTAGGAAATAAACCAAAGCAAAAGAATAAGGGAGAAATTAAACAAATCCCAAACACCACTTATCTAGACCTCCCATTTTTTTTATATTGAAGCTGTTAATGTAGAATTATATACATGGTGTCATAAATTCTAGACTTTCAAGTCTAGATAGTCAGCCCCATTCTCTTAGAATAAGCAAATGAGCAAAACAAAAACAAAAATCAAAGCCATCATCTCCTGGTAGTGCCTATTCCTCCTAAGCTGAAGTAATCCAAGTCATCTTTGGACGTCTCTGATCCTTAGAAGGCTCTCACTGTGGAACTGAACTCTGTGCCCTGTCCTTCCCTCCATTGTTTCATGCTTTCCCCTGGGGGCCTGCAGAACATGTGTAATCCCTTGTCTGCATGGCAGACCCTCAGATATTTGTGACAGTGACCGTTTAATCATGAGCCTTTTCTCCTTTGGCAAAACAGTCCCAGTTCCTTCAATTGTTCCTCATATGACAGCATGGTTTCTGTGTCCCTGCAGCATCCTTGTCACTTTCCTCTGAACATGTTGTCAGTTTTGTCTATATTTCTAATAAGGTATTCCATGGCCCAGGTATGTCTGAGAGGTATAGAGAAGAGCTGGACCGTAACCACTCTTAATGAACTTACTAGATTTTCTTCAATGTAGGGTTGAGCAGAATTAGCATTTTTGGGTGGCTGTCTCAGTGATAACTCACACTTAGTTGATTATTGACTAAAATCCCCACTGATATCCAACTATTAAACAGCGTTTTGCTTCATTCTTAATTTTTTCAGTTGATTATTTTGGAACCAAGTGCAGGGCATTTATTCCTCCAGAAATATTGGGATAATGGAAGGGTAGAGATTATAGTTTAAGTATTCTTATATCCAACTCAGTATATTTCCTACTATGATCTACTTGAAGTATCAGTTTTTGTTTTCCGTTTCCAGGAGTTCTATGTTTTTATGGAATCTGTGAGTAAGTTAGTGATTTTAAAAGGAAGTAAGCTAAGCAACTTTTTAAAGCCTGCTTCTGGTCTTGTGAGAAATCTAGAGTCATTTACTGACCTTCGTCATGAATTGTTTTTCACTCAATTTAGCTGTGTTACAGAAACAAAGGCTATTTCAATTCTATAGTGGTGAATCATTTCACCAAATGTGAAGGTCGTCAAGAATTTTTTATGCTTGTGTCTGTGTTTAACTGAGTTTAATGCAGAGGTTTGGATAATGGATGCCTTTTTAATAAATATTACTGTATACATTTAATTTATGGTAATTATTCCTTTTGATTAGTAATCTTGGTAATTGTGTAATTCAGATGTTTTATATCCTTGTAAATTTTGTCTGCTTGTTCTATCAGCTATTGAGAGAGCCATGTTAAAGTTTCCCACTGTGATTATGGATTTGTCAATTTTTCTTTTATATATTTTGAAGCTATGTCTGTATTAGGTGCATACAGATTTAATACTGTATCATTTTGTTTAACTTACACTTTATGATGAAAAGTTCCTCTTTCTCTAGTAATATGTCTTGGTTTAAAAACGACTTTGATATTGTTTTGGCTATACTAGCTTTCTTTTGGTTAGTGTTGCATAGTGTATCTTTTTACTTAAACTTTCTGTGTTATTTTTAGTGTCTCTTGTAAACAACATATAGGTATTGTAACTGTTCTTGAATTAAAATTCCATACCTAACTGTCTCAGTATTGTATTTGGATCAGTTAGTCTGTTTATATTTAATATAATTGCTGATATAGTTGGATTTATATCTATCATATAACTCTCTATTTGACACGTTTTACGTTCTTAATTTCTCCTGTCTTATGTTTTTGATTATTTATTTTCTATTTCATTTTTTACTCTATGACTTGTTAGCTATACATTCTTTTACCATTCTGTTAGTGGTTACTCTCAACATACAACATGTAGATTTGACATATTATAAATATAGTAAGTTATTACTTTTAACGTTTTTCCAGAACTGTTAGATGCTCTAATTCCACTTCCCTTTTATGTTACTGTAGTCAGACATTGTAGTTGTACAAATACTTTAAACTCCATGACATTTTAATTATTATTTTGTACACTAGGTATTAATTATATTTACTCACTTCATTGTGCCTCACTGCCTCTCTTTTTTTAATTTATAGTTCATAGTGTTTTTATTTATTAATTTTATTTTTTTAAAATTTTATTTATTTTTGGCTGCGTTGGGTTTTCGTTGCTGTGCGCGGGCTTTCTCTAGTTGTGGCGAGCAGGGGCTACTCTTCGTTGCAGTGCATGGGCTTCTCATTGCAGTGGCTTCTCTTGTTGTGGAGCACAGACTCTAGGTATGTGGGCTTCAGTAGTTGTGGCACACGGGCTCAGTAGTTGTGACTCGCGGGCTCTAGAGTGCAGGCTCAGTAGTTGTGGCCCATGGGCTTAGTTGCTCTGCAGCATGTGGAATCTTCCCGGACCAGGGCTCGAATCCGTGTCCCCTGCATTGGCAGGCGGATTCTTAACCACTGTGCCATCAGGGAAGTCCCCTCACTGCCTCTTGTATTTTCATGTTTCTGTTTGAGATCATTTTACTTTTGCTTGAATAAGTTCTTTTAGTAATTATTTTAGTGCTGGCCTGCTGGCAGTGAGTTCCCTCAGTATGTATCTTTTTTTTTTTTTTTTTTTTTTTATTTTACTTATGGCTGTGTCGGGTCTTCGTTTCTGTGCGAGGGCTTTCTCTAGTTGCGGCAAGCGGGGGCCATTCTTCATCGCGGTGCGCGGGCCTCTCACTATCGCGGCCTCTCTTGTTGCGGAGCACAGGCTCCAGACGCGCAGGCTCAGTAATTGTGGCTCACGGGCCTAGTTGTTCCGTGGCATGTGGGATCTTCCCGGACCAGGGCTCGAACCCGTGTTCCCTGCATTGGCAGGCAGATTCTCAACCGCTGCGCCACCAGGGAAGCTCCCTCAGTATGTATCTTAAACATTTAATTTCAACTTCATTTTTAAGAATATTTTTGTTAGGTGTGGAATCTTAGGTCATCACTTACTTTCTTTCATTGTTTTGAAGATACCATTCCATTGTCTTCTAGCTTCTGTAACCTCTCAGAGTGGTTCTGCCCTTTCCAGAATTTTTATTATATTTTATTCTCATTTCCATAGTCTTCTGATGCTTTTAAGAATATTACTTTTAATTTTTCAGTCTTTATTTTCTTGTTATCAGAAGGAATGTTGGCCTGTTCTGCTCTATTTCATCCTGTCTGGGAAAAAAAGCCATTCCTACCCCAAAGGCTAGTTCTGAAGAAACATCTTATATAAGTCTTTTAGCTCATTTTGGTTTACCTTCCTTAAAAAAAATGACATTGTGATATTTTCCCTGAATCTAACCAATTTATATTCAACTGAATTTTGTTGACTTAGATTTGGTTTGGATAATAAATTTTAATGATCTTTATATTTTACACCCTACGAAAGATGCTTTAAACATGCTTTAAATCAGCAGTTCTTAACCTTTTTGAATCATATGCTCCTTGTACCCTCCTAGGAGTCTCTGGTTAAAAGACAGACACTCTCCCCAGATGAATGCTTAAAACTGTGCATATATCTTCATGGGGATTAAGCAACATTTCTCCTACCTCCCATTCCCTCTCCACCCCACATCTACCCATGGGTTTCAGGACGAGAATCCTTGTATTCAGTACATAAAATAAATGTTGAGTTAAGTGTAAAGGTGTAGATAAGTCAGTTAATACCTGAGCACTTGCTGTTTGTACCATGACATGTTGGGGAGAAAAGTGTGCTGGGCCTGAAACAGGAAGATCTAGATTTGATTTGTGGCTTTGCTGCACACTGGACCTAAGAGTAGTATCAGTGTTCTCATTTACAAAATAAAAATCATCATAATACTTCCCAGACATTATTGTGGGAATAAGATGAGAAAATACATGAGAAATCACTTTATATACTGTTCGTATAAAATAATATATGTATGTCTATAGATAAGCACTTATATCTAATATGTGCACACAACATATAGGAAATAATTTTTGCATTTTCAAACTTTGTTTTAAAGAAATACTTGAGTTGAATACAGTAATTAGAAATAAAAAATTTTGTGCCCACAGCCCTTTCTTTGGAATTTTGCTTGAGGAATGTAAAGGTAGTATAACTTAGAGGGTGGGGCAGAAATCAGGAAGCCCAGTACTGTTCATCTGGCTCTGGGATCCTGTTAATGCTGGTACTAACTAGTACCTGTACTTTTATTCACTTACCTATGACATGGGACAATGCATCTTTTTAAAATTTATTTTTTAAGGATCTTACAACATTCAACACACTGTGCTCTGCAGAGAAGTCTCTAGGTCGAATTACTAATTTTTTTTTTTTTTTGGTTACTATAAAGAGGTCAAGATTCCAATACTAAAAAGAAAAAATCGAATTTGATAGTTCACTTAGAGTACTATATTTATATTATGATAATGGTTTTAATAGCATGTATTAGGAAACATTCATTGTAATATTTAATGTCAATTAGCATTTACCTTCATTGTACTTCTATCAAAAATCATCCCATATAAAGGCTGTGTAGAATATTAGACTATCTTAGAAAACAGAACAGTCTTACTGTCATATGAAAAGGTGACAATTATCAATAAAAAGCATTTATTAAATTACCATTTTTGTTTGTTACCACGAAAACTAGGGTTCATAACATTTTTTGAATCTTTGGATGCCTTTGAGAATGTGATGAAAATCATAAACCTTTCCTTAGAAAACTGGACACACATGCACATAAACAGTTTTGCTCATAATTTTTAGAGGTTCGCAGACCAACTGTGACCCATATGGACTCTTTCTGTGGCCACAGATTAAGAAACCTCACTATAAAAGGATGCACACTTTGTTCTCATTGTCATCATTTGAAACTATAGTATTTGTTTACTGCCTGTCATGCCAGGTATTTTAGAAACCACATAGTTAAGGTGGTTGTCCAGCAAATGATGCTGTTATTAACAAAGTATACACAGATACATTGTCTATAGAGGATGAGAGAGAAGAAAGGGAGAGAGGGAAGGAGAATATTAGTACAAGAATACTCAGTGATCAAGATAATACAGCCACCAAGTTATTCAGGGTATTAGAGAACTTGAATTAGAGACCATTGTAGATAAATGAAAAAATATTTAGAATATGCACATCAAGGTCACTGTCGATTTCCATTTTAAATGCCATTGGAAGAGGAGCTGGGAGAGTTGGATGAAATAGTTTATGGTGGCAAATACATTTAATACCTCTTTGGTTTCTTTGATGAAATCCATACATGATAACAGCATTTCAGCAGAAGGTTTGATCTTTGAGAATTATTGATGAGTTTTACAAGTAGAATTTCTCTAGGGGGATGCTTGATGGTAAAAAATGTTGGTTTAATTTGCCTAATTTTTTTTGTTTGTGCTTATATTGAGAGATATTTAGTGTGACTGTACTTCGTTAAGTTTTTCTACCTTACATTTGTTATTCCTGTTTTCCATGTTACCTGATCTTTAGTGGTTTTACAGGAGTATTTGGGTGCTTTTGATTTGGGCACAAGAAAGTAATAGGGGAAAGGGGATGATTTTGATGTTGCTCTCAATGGGTTCATTTGGGAAAGTGAAAATTTTGACCTGCCTATGGCAAAGGTGAACTTAGATGTAAATAGAAGAGGGAAGACTAGAATTCTTTAAATCAAAATTTAATCAGGCCACTAACATTGCTGGCACCATTTAGTAATAGGCTTTGATAAAAATGGGCAATAAATTTCAGTGGCAGTGGAAAAAATACGAATTAAATCAACGAGGAACTGTTTATTATCTGTCAACTTAGGAAATAATAAAAAAGTTTTGGCAAAGTTGGAATGAAAATGATACTTTTTTTAAAATTTTGTCCTTATTTCTTTTTTTAAAAAAAATATTTATTTATTTATTTTTGGCTGTGTTGGGTCTTCGTTTCTTTTTTTTTTTTTTTAAATATTTTACTCTTTTTTTTTTTTTAATAATTCTTTATTTTATTTGTTTTTATTTTTGGCTGTGTTGGGTCTTCGTATCTGTGCGAGGGCTTTCTCCAGTTGCGGCAAGCGGGGGCCACTCTTCATCGCGGTGCGCGGGCCTCTCACTATCGCGGCCTCTCTCGTTGCGGAGCACAGGCTCCAGACGCGCGGGCTCAGTAATTGTGGCTCACGGGCCTAGTTGCTCCGCGGCATGTGGGATCTTCCCAGACCAGGGCTCGAACCCGTGTCCCCTGTATTGGCAGGCAGATTCTCAACCACTGCGCCACCAGGGAAGCCCGGAAATGATACTCTTGACCAGCACAGGTGGTAATGAAAGTTGATACATTTTTTGAAAGCAGCCGTGACAATTGTGCCCATTCTTGGCCTCATTTCTGGAATTCTACTCTAAAAAAGTAATTTAAAGCATAAAAACAATACACATGAAAGTATTTATTGCAGTATTTTTTATAATATTAGCAAGCTAGAAATACCCTTAATGTACAATAGAGGAATGATTAAGTAAATTATGGAACATCAAACACTTGATGGAATGCTATTAAAAATGGTGCCAAAAATTGTAACAACATGGAAAAATGCTTTTGATAGGTGAAAAGTACAACCATATGTGTATTTATGCCATGAGTATAACTATGTAATAATTAGCTGTGCATTGAACAAAGACTGGAAGGAAATAGGAAAAATAAAAAAAGGTTGATAAACTAGGGTGGTGTCAGTATAGATGAAATTTAGATATCTTTAATTGCTATCATTTTGTACAAAAATGAAAAATTTAAGACAGTTTTCTAATTTTATGCACTTATGGGTTATGTTCAATATTGAATTAATTGGGAATTTAAGTATTTGGTGTGAAGAATGTTTTTGCTTCTAATGGATAGCTACTGTTCCAGAATGATTTATTGAGTAGTTCATTCTTTCCCCACTGATTGGAAATGCCACCTTTATTATTACATAATTTCCAAGGCAGGAAATTCTGCCATGGAATTCTGATGTTCTGATCCCTCCCCCTACAGCTCAAACATTATTCTCTCTCTCAAAACTTTTGTTTCTAGTCTTGTGTATTTATTCTTCTAGATGAACTTTACAGTAAGCTTGTTGAGTTTCATTTGACAAATTTAGTTTCAGTTTTAATTAGAGTATATTAAATCTACAGATTAATTTGGGAAGATAATTTTGCGTATTAAGCCTCTTATTGTTTCCAGAAGTTTCAGTGAAGTAACTGAGTGTTGTTTTTGTTTTGTTTTTTTTTTTAATTTGGAATATAGTGAATTGACAGTAAGGTTATAACACATCTCTGTTTTTTCTGCATAGAAGCAGAATGATTCTGATATTGATGCCAACATTCATTTATAAAAATTTATAGTTTTCACTTGCCTAAAGCAAAGTATACAATTAAATCCAGATGGGGAAATGATGGCGACACACTGGAAATCTGTACATTGGAACTTATCTTTGTCATTAATAAAATTAGTGGCCTTTTGAGAAAATACATTTTGAATGGCCACAGTGATTAGAAAGTCCTCAATCTTAGTCAAAAATTGTCACCTGTGCCTTATCATTTATGCTGTGCTTGTTCCTCAGCACATGATGAGAAGCTCATTCCATCTGCTGGTCTTCTTGGTAGCTTTATCTAAATCTCCTTTGAGCTTTGTCTAGCTTTTTTGAATGAAAATGTTGTTGTTCATGTTTCCTTTCCCTGTCTTCCTCTCCTGCCACTCCACTCCCCATCCCCTTCTATCTCATTGGGTCTCTTTGTTCGTTTCTGTATCATCCCCTCCCTCCTCCTCCCATAATATTCTTCACCATATCTTTCTGATCTCTCTGGGATTAGCAAATGAGAGACCGTTTTTATTGCTGAATATTATTCTTAGTGCTAGGACTTCTGAGAATCTCTCCTTAATGGCCATGTCTTATTTCTGACCTGACAGTTATTTATCTTCTTTGACCAATATAAAGCTTGGTATGGTCTTGAAAGGGAGGCATAGTTGAATTATAAAACTCTCCTGTTTGGAGTTGTATTGCATTGAAAAGGGCTGCAAACACTTTCATAAGTTGTAGTCCTGGTTCACCTAACCAAATAAAGTAGTAATATGATCGTGGTTTTGAATAGATACAGATTAGATATCCTTGTGATCTGTGAAAAACTTTGATCTGTTTATACAATTTATTTTCTAACATTACAAAAATGTATCACCAACAGGTCGGTTCAGATTTTGTCCGTGGATAATTAACAGTCTCTTTAGAAACCGGGAACATGACTAAAGCAAGCTGTTCTTCTGTTTTTAGGAAATGGAATTTCATCTAAGTTTCCTCTGTCTGTCATGTCAGACGTTTGTTATTGTTTTTTGCTTTTCAGATCCTCTTCCTGAACTTTTTTTTTTTCTGAAGCTATTGTATGGTAGATTTTTCTTGGCATATTACTTTCTATTGATTATGTGTTTGTTTGTGTGTGATTCAAGATGATGTTTCACGTGTGTGATGGATTGTAAACCACTAGGAAAACAGCCTGTTTATTTTTAAAATTTTAGCTAGAACAACCATATAGTTACCGGAAAGAGGAGGTCCACACTGATTTTGTTTTTGGTCCTGATTGACCTACCTCTTGATATCCTAAGGAATACCATGCTAATTATCATCAAAGGCAAACAGATGTTAAGGAGACTGTGGAGGCTTTTCTGTGTTCACTTTTCTCTCCTGTCACGGGCTGAGGAACTCTCGAAGAGTGGGTTTGTTTTTGTTGGGCAAGCACACAAAAGCCCAGATGCTTCTCCACACTGGGCTGAGCTCTGGAGGCCCTCCAAAGTGGGTGACCCTTTCCACCTCCTGGTTTCCATTTTCCTGCCACTCCCACAAGCTGGGTGGTATGTACCTGCTCCCTGGAGGCCCCCTTTGTATTGCCTTTTTGTGGTTGAGAGGAGGGAGCATCCCGAATCCTTGAAGCCTTCCAGGCCCTAGACAATCTGGCAGGCTCATCCATCACTGCTGCCTTGGTTGTAGCACTGATTGAGCCGCCCCACACCACCTCTGGATGATGATATACTGGGGAGCATTAGCCTGCTGCCCATTCATTCTTTCCTTCCTTCCTTCCTCAGAGTGTGCCTCAGTGACCCAGGCTGGCAGCGCCTCTCCTTGGGACCAGGGTATTTAGCAGGGCTTTGTGCCAACCAGAAGCTTTCAAGAGAAAGTGTGAGGCCAGGCTAGATAAGAAAGAAGACAGAGAAATCCCTCAGAGAAGACAAACAGCGGTGGGAAAGGGCACAGCAAGTGTTGGATCACATAGTGCTGTTTATCTGGCAATGTTTGTGAATATTTAATTAAGGTTCTTACAAGCCACTGTGGTCCAGTACAGTGTAAGGACATGGCTAAGAATAGTTATTTTGAAGCTTTATACTATGGTGGTATCTCAGGTACAGGAAAAAATTAATACAAGCAATGATGTTCATCAGGTATTAGGAATTCAAAGAAAGTAAAATACAACAAAGTATCATAATTGCACATCTAGTAAATAAAAAAATTCTTTTGTATGCTCTAACTTCTTCAATTTGGAAAACAGAACAAACCAGCTCTGACAGGCATACTTAAATAGATCAGGAAACATCGCCCTGTCGTCCAAAACATTGTTGTTAGGAAAAAGGATTCATGATATTTGGGCTCGCCCACATGAAATGAACATTACAAAGGACCCTGTTTTGTATTGGGGCCCTTTTTATTGTGCTTTCTTAGAGCCAGGACGAGGAAGTGTGATGATACCTTGACTTGTTCATTTTTCAGGGGCAGATGACGGTCTATGCGAAGTTTGGCAAAAATGTTTACCTTCCTAAAGATGCCGAGTTTTACTTCATTTATAACGGATCTCATCAGAGACACATTGTGATTGCAGAGCGCACGGAGGATAACGTTCTCCAATCCAGCGTTCCAGGTGAGGTGTCCTCTTTATTGTGCAATTGAAAAACCTGTCTGTGAGCATCTTCATGGTGCTCCAAGGTGGGATGGGTATAAGTGAGAGCGTATGTGTGTGCGAGAATGTGTGCTTGTGCATTTGTGTATGTGTGAGTGTGTGTGTATGTGTAGATAAGGAAGAACACCCACACTGGGTTATCTCACATCTGAGCTGCTTCCAGCTGTGTCTGCAGCTCCCTGAGCAGCCCAACTTAGACTTACCCTCCAGGTTGGGGGTGCCCTGGATGCAATCCCGTGGAGGAGATGCTCTGTCTTTGTATTGCTGCCTGCAGCCCCGGGGCCGTGGCCAGGGGCAGCTCAGGCAGATCTGAGATACTTGACAGTGGTCTTCATTCTCTCTTCTTCATTCTCCTGTGGTCAGTCCAGCAGCCGCTCTCTGCTTTGCTCCTTTGGGTGGCAAGGGTTCCTTCCTTGGCAGCATGTCCATCCAGACGCTTCCCTGCTGGATCTCAGCTTCCAGAACTGTCTCTTCCCACCACCAAAATGTTCACATTCTGAAACCTGTGATTCTCCCAGCTGTCTTCAAGTACCACGGTGACAGATGACAAATTAATGTATCATGTTAATGTGTTATCATGAAGTAAGAGCCCCTCCTCAGGTACAGTTGTTCTGTATTTTCATTGGCATGTGGGTTGTACATCTGAGACATCAAGCTGTAGACTAAAGGTGCAATTAAGATGCCATTACCTGCAGGAAAGGAGGGTTTGTGTTGTTTTTCTTGTTTGTTGATTGGTCAGTTTTAACTGTGGGTCTCTTAGGCCTTCTTAAATTGTATCATAGAGGGAACCTTCAATTTTTTAATAGGTATGACTGGCCTCATTTTTAAAAGAAAAATGTTTCTAAGTGCTTCTGTGGTATATCTGTTGCATGTGGGAAGAAGGAAGACAGGAAACATGCAAACACAGACATAGAGAATTGTAGTGATGTACAAAGACCTTTCAGACCTACCTGGGTTTGGTCACTGAATCAATCTATTGTGCAATTTCTGGGACTTTGGGCAATTTTAAGCACTTCTCTCTCAGGCCCAGTAACTCCCATCCTCATAAGAAAAAAAAGTCAAACCACATTAATGGCACAGAGTTTTACTGGCTGCTAGTCTCTTTTGCCTCTCCCTTTTGCTTTGGCATTTGCATTGATGTTTTTGCTGCATTTAGCTTGGCCCTCTTTTCTTGGTTTCTCTCTTTTTTTAATCAAGCCTCTTATAAGAGAAAGAATAAAAATAATAACTAAAGTGCCACTCCTAACATCAAAACTTTTGTCTTTTTCTTTACTTGCATGTAAGGGTGAACCTCCTTCCCATTCCTTGTGTGTTGCAGAAAATCTTTTTTGATTATATTGTGGCCTGCTTAGAAGCGAGGGTTCTTACCTTGATTTTAACAAACTCACTGCAGACAGTTCCAAATTTCTGAATCTTACATTTTCCCGGATACAGCTTTGCCAGGGTACCTTTCCGAAGTATGTACAGCAGTTTTCTGTAGTATATAGTGGACGTGTGTGGTCTGGGGGTAGGGGCTGCACTCTGTGCTGTACCATTGGACCACTTTAAAAAGGCAATGATGTGAAAATAGCAGTAGCTCTTGCCTGGCAAACCTGGGACGCTCTTATTCCTTGAAGCCTGGCAGCATAGCTTCTGGGGAAAAGCTTTGGAGGATAAGGCAGAGCAAAGATGATTTGCACCCATTAGCCGTTTGCTTGGGGGCCAGTGGTGGCTGAATGTTAACCCTTCTTCTGTCCAGCTGTTAACATCATGATCACAGAGGTTTGGTGGTAGTAATTCCTGGACGTTCTGCCAAGGACAACATAAAAACATACCTGGGTAGAAGTTCACCAACCTTGGTAAAATGGAAGGAGAGTGTAAGGAGGAGGGGCGGGTAGCAGGATTAGGTGACCACCCAACAGAAGTATTAAGAACGTCTACAAGACAGAGAAGCCATTCTCAGAAGTGGTGGTGGGCCAATGAACAGTATATATAATGTTTCTGTTGAGTAGTGTTTACCCACCCTACTCACATTCAAAAGAACTCTGAGGGACTAGGGTAAACTTGTGTAACTTTGTGGTGCTACCTTATAAAACTATCACCTAAATAAATATATAAAAACGTATGACTCAGAAGGAAATGCCAGAACAGGAAAGGGCAAAGGCCTTTAAGACAACAAACTTGAATTTGATGGTTGGGTAGAAGTACAAGGTGAAGCTATGCCAAATAACAGTGGTAATGATAGGAAAGCAGCCCTGAAATGGTCAGAGCTCATAAAGGTCAGTTTGAAAATCAGGAGTCACTGGAAGGAGATGGGGTCAGTGTTAATTTGGACCCACAGGCTTGGCAGCATTTAAAGATAATTGGCCGCATTTCCTTTCTGCCTTGCTCTCCTGGAGCGTGTGGTATGCTCAGGCCAAAGCTTTGGACACTGGGAGAGCATTTTCTGCAGACTCTGGGTGAACTGTTCACTATCTTGTCATCCAGGCCACAGGCTTCAGGAGACGGTGACGGTGTCTGTGTGCCTCTGCTCGGAAGGTTACTCCCCGGTGACCATGGGCTCTGACTCCGTGACCTATGTGGACAATATGGCCTGCAGGCTGGCTCGCTTGCTGGTCACCCAAGCCGATCGCCTCACAGCCAGTAGCCACCAGACCTTGCTGACCCCATTTGCCCTGACGGCGGGAGCATTGCCTGCTCTGGACGAGGAGCTCGTGCTGGCTCTGACCCATCTGGAGTTGCCTCTTGGGTGGACTGTCTTGGGAAATTCTTCACTTGAAGGTGGGTCCTTACCAGGAAATTAAGATGTCTCCTCTCTATGTCAAGTTCAAATGTGCTTTACAATTTGTTGCCTGTTTGCCTGGGTGGGTTTTCCTGCCTACTTTTGACCTGAGCCTTGCACTGATCAATCTGGGATCCCTGACATTCTGAGCCACTCATCTCTGGGCTAGTTGATGCCACTCTGTTCCAGGGGGTGAAGAGCTTTTCCTCAAGGAGGGAAGGACTGTTTCTTTGTGGCAGGCTCTTGAGCCAGCTGCTTTGGGCTGTGGCTCCGCTTCCTTTGGCATGTTTTCTTGCTGTAAGAAGGGGATATTGGTGTCCTATTTCCAAAGAGATAGAGTCATTGAGCAAGGAAGAACATGCAGCCAACTCTGTGGAACACTGAGAAGACATGTGGCCATGCAGGAAATGTAACCAATGCATTGAAATCTTTGAAAATGCCAGTGTCACTGACAGCATTCATATTTACTATATTTATACTAACTTTTGGAGTTACTTCTGGATGCCCCTTCTTTACTAAAAGACTAAATAGACTCTTAATATCATTAAATAGACTCTTAAAACCGTTTGGAATCTGTGTGAACAAAGATATAGATGTTGTATATAAGCTCATACTATGCATGAGGCTACACTGTTCAACAGATACTACTTATGGTGATTACAAATAACATAATTTTATTGGAGATAGAACTATTGCTCTGTATTTTATTGGACACAATCATGTACTATTGCTGTTTTTCTGTATTCTTCCTATGACTTTAGGTTTGTGGTTGGATGATGCTGTTTTTAAGAGTTTCTGCTTCCTGATAAATTCTGGTTACAGGTTGGTTTAAAGTTGATCATGGATTAAGATTAAATGAACTACTCTAGGTAGAAGGGGTATGATTTTTTTTTTAAGCAAAATCAATCATAAGGTCATAAGCCACAATCAGAGAGGATCTCCATTTCTTTCCTTTATTAGGGTTATACTTAAACTCTCCTGGCACTTAAGGATGTTTCTTATTCCTTAAGACCTTGGATGAAAGAAGTCATCCGTGCCTGAATCCCATGTGCTGCACTTAGCTGTGTGGCAGCTGACTGATACGAATGAAGGGGTGGGCTTCCTGAGGGAGTAGATGGTGTCTCTTCTGCCCACCATTATCTCCAGGGACCTAGCGAAGAGCTTGGCACATAACAGGTGCTCAGGAAGTACTTGAATGAATGAGCGGTGTATCCTGAGACCTTTAAGGAGTTGCACATCCTAGATATTGCTATTGTAATTCTCCTGTATGTATAGGAGGAAAAAAATGTTTTCTGGCTAAGCAACTTTATTCATATGTATATACACACATATATTCATATATTCATTGGTGTATATACACATGTGTATACATATATTCATTCATATGAGTGTATATATACATATGTATCTATCTATCTATCTATCATCTATCTATATATTATATACTTTCTGGCTAAGGAACTTAATTTGCTTAAGGCTCCTGGCTTTTAAAACAAATTTTATCAATAATATTAGAGGGTATTTTATATTTTGGAAGGCAGACTCATTTTGACAAAGACATAAAGCTTTCATAATTTCTCACTAGTCACCATGCTCAAAGACATAAGTAAAGAGCCTCAAAGCCTCATGGAGAGGCAGGTGCAGGTCAGTGAGAGGGCTACTTTCCTAACACAGCAACTCTCTCAGCATAGCAGGTTGGACTCTGCAGTGGTTCAGTCTGTGCCTCTGCAAAATGATAAATTGTTGAAAGTTATGGAACTTCATAATTTCATATGAACAGCTTAAACTAAGAACCTTCAAAGTGGGATTCATGTTATCCACATGCTGTATTTATTTTTCATCCTAAAATTTAGAAATAAGATTTCATAATCTTCAGTCTGTACATTGACAGTAGTATATGCATACAATTTTCTGGGTTTGGGGCATATGTGCAATTATTTTTGCTGACAGAGATGCATAATCAAATAAGTTTGGAGAAAACTGGGCTAACCACCAAATTGCCAAGGGTTATCTTATTGCCATTTTCATTGATGTTTGGAGATGTGTTCTTGTTTTCCAAGCCTCCATCTGTCATGACCCTTTGGTTTATCCATACCCTTATAACAGACAGATTTATGTCACCAAGATATATCAGTATATATTGTGTAGATATATGTATTTTCATGAGAAAAATTGGAGCAGTTGCTTTACATGGTGAGACATTGTATTCTATTGGAAAGCAATTCCAGTGTAATACTCATTAAGATTATATGCCAAATCCTCGCCCAGTTGCTTCCTGTCTCTGAGATCATCTGGGCAAGTTATTTTTGTTCTGATGCCACGTGGGTTTTAATTTCTAAAATGAGACATAATAGTACCCACCTCATTGGCTTGTTGCGATGGTTGAATTAGTGTTTGGTGAAGCTTCTACAACAATGTCTGAACATACTGAGTTCTCAGTAAAAGTTGACTTTCATGTGTGTATGTGAATGGATTTCTGTGTATAGAGAGTAGATTGTATGTACATGTGTGGAAAACAAATTACAATTGGTCTGGGCAACTGAAGCTACAGGCAAAGGACAAAATCTTGGTATGACAAACAATTCCTTGAAATTTCTAGTAAATTCCTAGACTTTCTCTAAGAACAGTTTGTAGTACTTGAGGTAACATTGCTTGCAGCCTAGACTTGTAATAGAACTTCTCTACAACATCAGTGTTCAGGGACAGGGTTAACACTCCTTTTTCTTTTCAGTCCTCTGATCAGATCAGTTCCATCCCCCTGTCTTCTAGTTTGCTGATCCTTTCTTCCACTTGATCTAGTTTGCTGTTGAATTCTTCTTTTGAATTTTTCATTTCAGGTATTGTATTCTCCAGCTCTGTGATTTCTGTTTGGTACTTTTTAACATTTTCTGTCTCTTTGTTGAAATTCTCACTTTGTTCATGTGTTGCTGTCCTGACCTCGGTGAGCATCTTTGTTATTTTGAACTCTCTATCAGATAAGTCACTTATTTCCATTTCATTAAGATCAGTTTCTGGAGATTTATCTTGTTCTTTTGTTTGGAACTTATTCTGTTTCTCCATTTTCCTTGACTCTGTTTTGGTTTCTGTGCATCAGATAAAAGAGCCACCTCTCCCAGTCTTGACAGACTGGTCTTGTGTAGATGAACCTTGTCAATCATCCCAGCCCAAGCTCCTGGTTGCCTCTTAAATCTTTGTGCTAGTCCAAGTTGCTGTCTTTGTTCTTAGTGGCTCCCAGTAGTAGAGGGCATACCAAGACCCATCAGTGTCCTAACGGGGAGGATCTCAGTCAGCACCTAGATGCAGGCTGATTAGAAGGCATAAGCTGGCGAAGTATGCAGTCAAATCCCTTCCAGGGAAAGACTGGAAGATGGGTGTTTTTGGCTTGCTCCTCTGTGCAGAACCTTGGGGGGATGGTTGCAGCAAGTACTTATGTGTACACCCATTAACAACTGCTTCTTTAACCACCGCAGTCCTGTGGGACTCCTGAATGCAAGCCCCATTGGCTGTCAATGCCAGGGTATCTGGGACCTGTCTCTTGAGTGACAGCCATAAAAGCAGCTCCTTCCAGAGAGATGCTGGTGACCTGGCTTTATTGTTGGAGTGGACTGGAGCAAGGGAGTGGGGGAATTGCCAGCTGGCTTCCTTGGGGTCCAGGGAGAATGACAGCCAGCCCCTAGATGCATTCTACTTAGTTGCTGGACCCTCGGGCAGCAGCTTATAAAGTATGAAGTCAAATCTCTTCCAGGGAAATACTGGGAGATGGGTGTTTCTGCCTGCTTACTCAACACTGAGCCCTGGGGAGACAGCCTGGGTGCCTGCTTATATGCCCATCTAGAGCTGCTGCTTTATTTGCTCTAGTCCTGTGGGATTCATGGGTGTAAGTCCTGTTGGCCTTCAGAGCTAGGCGTTTTGGGGGCCCATCCCTCAGGTGGGAGCCTTAAAAGTTGGGGTGCTACATGTATGGTGAAAACCCTTGATTGCTCAGGGAAAAGTTGGGAGTTGGAGGTTCCCTCCTGATTGTATGGCGCTGAGCTGGGGGTGGGGTTTATGGCAAGAGTGTGTCTCAGCCTTTCCTACCCACGTGAGTATGGGTATTTTCTCATCCAGTCCTATGCGTGGGAGTCATTGAGCTAGTGACTGGATTTCTCTCAGTGGGAATCGCTCTGTGTGTAGCTGTACATTTGGTACTTCCATGGGAGGAGGGAAGTTCAGGCGTCTCCTATGTCACAATCCTGGCCCTTCCCCTTCAATGCAGTAAAGGTATAACCTAAGCCGTTTAGAATCTCTTACGAGCTCAATGCATCTTTTTTTCAGCATATATATTTTATTTGTGTTGCTTGTCTTTGAGGCAGATAAATTACATTAGCAAAGTGAGAAATAAACTGTGGCATGTGGCCCACTGGAGTTTATCATGTGTTAATGGTAGGAGCATCGTAAATGGAAAACAGTTTTTTTCCCTAGTAGTTATTTCTCCTAAGACCTGTCCAAAAACTATTTAAAACCTTACTATTCACATTTATTTAAAATTCTTTGTATTTACCTATGTTTTTTAGAGGGGTACAGAGGATGTTACAGAATGAGTAAAATTGATTTCTGTAATGATTTTGTCGTGGAAGAGTCTGATGGAAGCCTTACTATGAAGCATTACTGTATTTCCTTGCCTTTTATAATAAATCGCTTATTTTCCTTTCTTTTCAAACACTAAGAGTTATCAGGAAGGCCTGAGAACCTGTAGAAGGGCCAGAATCTGTGCAGAGTATTGTGTCTTATGAAGAAAAGCAGAGCCTTTCCTTGGCCCTGCATCTTACCCATCATTACTCACAATGCAACTAAGTTACTCTCCTAGGGAAGGAAATATCCTGTGTTTTATTTAATTTTGTGCCATAAATAAAATTGGATTTCTGTTTCATAAAATTAAACTCATTCTTTCTGTGAAATAACTTTTATGATAAAAGCTTCTGCAGGGTCACAGTGCCTCACATTTACAGTAAAACTTGAAGTAGTAATATACTATCCCATAAAATTTCATGATTAACTTTTTTGTTCTGGATTTTTTGCTTGTTTGTGTTTTGGACAGAAATCTTTTCTCAGAGATTGGCATAATTTTGACAATTAGGTTAACTGGCATAAAATAATCTTTTTTTATTCTGTTGGTGCTCAGATAACTTGAGTTAAAGTCTTCCCTTCCTGCTCAATCAAATTACTTCCTATCACTTGTGTGTCCAGAAGCCTGACATGGCTGGCAAGCACCAAACTTGCCATCACCAGTGGGGAGGCTGCAATTTGAGTAAAGATCCCAAAGGGACTACAAATGCCATCTCGGAGGACTGATGGCCTTGCCCCTGAACATAGTAGCTCCTCTCCCAACCTATGGAATTAGGTAGAGCTTGTCTTGATTATGCATTCTGATTTAAGGAAAAAAAGCCCCTTTACTTAAAAAAAAGGTCATATAAAGTCTCTCTCTCACAGCATATATTTACACTTACAAACCAATATGTAGCAACAATTTGCAGATTCAAGACATTTTCTGCCAAAGTAAATTACTGTTGTGAAAAATGAGTTTAGACTTTTCTGCAGGTCTCTAGGTAAAAGTACTTCATATGTGCAAAGGTCTCCTTAAAAGGCAGAAAGAAGTCCTTTGTTGTGGAAGAGATAGAACTCTTCATTAATTACACCAATTATAAAAACATAGCAACCTGTTTTTCAGCTTTATTGAGATATCATTAACATATTTGTGCATGTTTAAGGTGTACAGTGTGTTGATTTGGTGCATTTATATATTGCAAATGACTACCACCATAGCATCAATAACTCCTTACCATCACATAATTACCATTTCTTTTTTGTGGTAAGAACATTTAAGAAAGGTGGCACCATGAATTGAATCTGTAGGGCAAATACATTACAATTTTTTATAAAGCAAAGAAAATATCTGTTAGATTGCTTTATCAAGTTTAAAGAGTTAAACTTTATTCCTGTCTTTATAGTTGGTTTTATAAGTGGAAGAAGTTTTTAGGGTGAGCCAACTGAGCTTTTGCAACTTCTCTGCAGGGCTGTCTTGGGTACACAGCCAGTGTATTTTGGGCACTGGCTTCTCATTCTGTAGTTGTATAGTTGGTTGGAGAACTGTCCTCAAAGAGAAGCAATGGATGGAATGGGTAGGACCCACTGAGAACAACTTAGAGAATGTATTATTTTAATGATTAATTCCAAATACCAGATCAAGAGTATGCTCCTTTCCTTGCAAGTAACACCAGTGGAGTTATAGCAACCAGCACATATTTAAACTTGAATCCAGAAATTAGAGAAATGGTGCATTGGTTGCAGAATACATGTTGTAAGGGCAAGTCCAAGTAGTATCTGTAGTAACAAGTCACAGTGTAATGAGTAGTGACTTAAAGGAGAAGGAGAAACCTCATCAGGGGCTATAGGTTTAATGGAGAAGGACCGCTGTTACTAGGAGGAAGGGTGGTTAGCATGATGCTGTGCTTTTTAGTAGGGTCTTTATAAATTCCCTTTGAAGGATAATGTTTTTCTGTACTTTACAACTAATGGGGGAAAAAGGAAAAGAAATGCAGTCGACCAAAAGGACTTAGAAAGTTTATAAGAATGGGGGTTATTCAGCAACTGTTAAATGTGTCTTAATAGTTTAGTGTTCCCTTAAGGAGTTTGAAGAGCAATTGTAATATTGCTTATCTGCAGGAAACGCCATTAAGTGAGAATTAACAGTTCATTATGAGAGACTCAGTGGGAACTGCCAGTTTTCTGTGACATCTACATTTTGCTTCAAGCCACATACCCGGAATCATCACCTTCTTTCTAGGCAATGAGAGAAGGCAATGTGCAGCCCCCAATGTTTGACAGAGGGAAATATCTGTTTATCTTCCCTTCAATAGAGGAAAGAGATCTGTAACCAGGAAGAGTCAGGGTTTGTTTAACACTTGAAATGGAGCTTGGCTGTTGTTTTTATCCTTGAATATAGTCTGCCAGCTCTAGAAATCAAGAGGAAATAGAGCAAGGCCCTGTTGGTTGGTCCCCACCTGTGTGCCATGTCTTGTTAGCCAGGGAATGGTACATTAGATTAGAAGACTTGCATGCTGTCCCACAGACTATGTGAAATGTCAGCTTTGTCTTTCTGGCCCAAAGCTTTGTCCTGGACCGAAAGTTTGAGATAACATCAGCTGATGTCCTACCAGTGGGTAGGAAACCCATAAAGGACAGATTTATTACAAAATACAAGTTCTTAGGTTTTTAAAAAAATTTTGGAGGAGTTTTAAAATTAATGCATTATGGGTATCGACTAAGTCTGGGATATATGTTTTTCTTGGAAATCTTGACATTTTTCAAGCAGTTGTGTATACACTCAGTATTACTTTCTAGCCTTCTGGCACTTCTGATAGTATCTGGTGGGACAGACATCTCCACACTTTCTTTTCTGACATTTAAAGCTGGTATTATATTCCTTCAGTTGCTAAGGTAACCCACTGGATGACTGCTAGTGGTGTAGAGAATGTTCTTTAAGACAGGTCCTATGGTAAATGGTTAAAATTGTTTCATAATACTTAGCCATGCATATGCACACAAATGTGCATCATTTGTGAAATTTTAAAATCCTTAACCTAAAACGGGTTTCTCTATCTTCCATTTCTTTTTTTAGCTTTTCATTTTTAAGGAATAGGTTTTTCTGGCAGTAAAGAATTTAACACAGAATTGACCTCTTAAGGAAAAGGACTTTTTTCCCCGTGTCAAATCATTTGGACTTATCCTGCAGTTAAGTCAGTCAACTCTTACTAAGCACCTTCTCTGTTTAAGGCACTATATTTTAAAGAAGAAAAAGCAGCTTAAACTTTTCCTTAAAAGTTAAGCCTCCTACAGGGCACCAATGGCCCTGAGACTGGAGTAGAGAATTACATATTCACTCTCACACATGAGAAATAGAGGATAGGGTTCTATTCAGGTTATTTTCAGGTTATTTCAGGTTATTTTCTCCCTCTCTCAAAATTTTCAAGGAAAAAAAAAATGTAAATGGAAGCTTTTATTTTCAAACACCCATCCCTAATATGCTTCCCAGCGGATTCAAGAAAGTAGAAGGTTTTGAAATTTACCTCTGGGTGGCAGTGTTCCATCCCTGGCTCTTCTCCTCTGGGAACCCTTCAAATGTACAGGGCAGTTTTGGGTTGCACACAGGAGACTAAAATTGAATTTGAAAATGACTGTAGCTGAGGATTCTCTTAATACTTACCTTGAGTAAAAAAGTTTAACTTTTTGCTGTTTTCATAGATTTCTTTAATAGGATTTGAATGCTGGCAGCTGTCCTTGTACTACTTTATTTAAAAATTAAATAAAATACTGGTTTAAAAACTACCAAATGCTTGGAGGTTAAAAGGCTGATGGTTGAAGATGGGTGGGAGAGGCCTGGCAAAGGGGGCGGGCAGTGAGCCAGAAGTGATGAGATAATCCTAGGGAAATGACCAACCCTGTGTCCTGGTGCAGCGCCCCTTTTACTTGGCCCCAGTGAACTTTACAAGGCCTTGTCTTGACTCTTTCAAATATGGGCCTTGATGTGAGCATGAGGCTATATAGGTAGAAGCCTATATCTTCTGTAATTCTACCCTAGGTTTTAGTTCATAATGGTTCTCACATGCCTACTTTCTCTTCCCCACGTCTATAGCTGTAGCAGCTTTTATTTTGCAGGTTTGTCATGAGGGTGTGCGTGTGTGTGTGTGTGTGTGTGCGCATGTGGAGACAGATGAGGCCAGCATCTGGAGAGTGGGGTGCAGGCCTGAGCCCTGAGGATTGGTGAGGCTTAGTTTCCTTCTGCTTGCTTTTCCCGACTCTGTTTGTTGATTTATTCAAGTTCTATCTTTTCTGCCCTTCTTTTCTTGGGTTTGTCTTCTTTTATCTAATTATCTTTGCCTAATTGGAAGCATAACAGTTAGGAACTTGAGTTTTAAAGGCAGAAAAGCCTGGGCTCAGATCCTTGATGCTCCATTTACTATCTGAGTGAGCTCGGGCAATTGCATAATTGTGTCAAGCCTCAGTTTCTGCCCCTACCTTGTTCAGTGCCTGTCAGGATTAAATGAGATAACACATGTAAGTTGCTTAATAAATGTTAGATGGAAACAGTAAATATAAAGTCCTTGTAGTCATTGGCACCTAGCAAGAATGAAATAAAGGTGCATGTTGTGGTTTATTTTCCTTCATGGGTAACAGCTGCCATCTGGACTTCTAATTAACTTTTCCCAACCTCCCACCCTCACTCTTATCCCAGGTAGGCTTCGTCTTATACATTGACTTCCTGTTTGGTTTATCCCATTTATCTTCTCCTTCTCTCACCAGAATATCCCTTCCTGAGTGTGCCCCTGTGCTGAAGGAGGGGATAAGATCTCCCACTAAAGTTGTAGCTCATACCCACAAAGTTTAGTATTTCTCAATCTGGGCTTGGCTGTTTCCTGGTTGTGCTTGAATTCAGAATCCCAATGCAAACTTCAAAAGGCCATTTCCAAGATATGATGAGTCTGTGTGCTTTGTCTTCTTGTCAATAATAAAGTTAGACTGCAGTGTATTTTCATTTGTCACCCAAACAGAACAGGGTTCCTGGAGGGTCACTTGGAAGGGTGCCTGGGAATTCCACAGGCTCACCTGTGCTGTGAGGGGAGAGCAGAAGAATGCCCAATGCATAGTGTGCTGTCAACAAATATCTACTGAATGAATGAATGGTAGATGTAAATCAGAGCCTTGGAGAAATATTAACAAATGAAAAAAATTCTATTGCACAGGCTGGAAAAGCTGGTATGACATAATTGCTGCTTATGGCACCTAATGACCGCCTGCTGCCCAAGCCATGGGGCTGTAGCACATTTGTCTTATGGCACGTCTGGTGTCTTTCATTTTTTTTTTTTTAATAAATTTATGTATTTTATTTATTTATTTTTGGCTGTGTTGGGTCTTCGTTGCTGCGCGCGGGCTTTCTCTAGTTGAGATGAGCAGGGGCTACTCTTTGTTGTGGTGCGCGGGCTTCTCATTGCGGTGGCTTCTCTTGTTGCAGAGCATGGGCTCTACGTGCACGGGCTTCAGTAGTTGTGGCTCGCAGGCTCAGTAGTTGTGGCTCGCAGGCTCTAGAGTGCAGGCTCAGTGGTTGTGGTGCACGGGCTTAGTTGCTCTGCGGCATGTGGGATCTTCCAGGATCAGGGCTCGAACCCGTGTTCCCTGTATTGGCAGACAGATTCTTAACCACTGCACCACCAGGGAAGCCCTGCTGTCTTTCATTGATGCAATTATAGTGCCTCTTAAGCACATAACTAGTTCCCTTAAATTGTGACCAGAGGAAAACTGCTTGCAAATAGATCTATGTAGTGACTCTTTATTATATTTTTGTATTAAGAAGATCAGACAAATATGTATGAATGGTAAATCCCCCCATAGAGCCTCTCTTAGTTCTTGAGACCCCTGTCCCATATGTTATTTTCGTTATAGTCTGCTGACAATCTTGGATACTAGGCTGAGCAGATACTCCTTTCCTTTTTTTAAATTTATTTATTTATCTATCTATCTATCTATCTATTTATTTATTTTTGGCTGCGTTGGGTCTCCATTGCTGCACGCGGGCTTTCTCTAGTTGCGGTGAGCAGGGGCTACCCTTCATTGTGGTGCGTGGTCTTCTCATTGTGGTGGATTTTCTTGTTGCGGAGCACGGGCTCTAGGCACGCTGGCTTCAGTAGTTGTGACACGTGGGCTCAGGAGTTGTGGCTCACGGGCTCTAGAGAACAGGCTCAGTAGTTGCGGCGCACGGGCTTAGTTGCTCCGCAGCATGCGGGATCTTCCCAGACCAGGGCTCCCCTGCATTGGCAGGTGGATTCTTAACCACTGCACCGTCAGGGAAGTCCCTCCTTCTTTCCTTTTACAGATCAAGGCAACTTAAAACTTGAGAATTCAGTGGTCTTCCAAAGCTACGTCCCTGTAAGTGTTCAACTCCAGATCTTTCAGCTATTTAATCTGCTTCCATTGCACTACACAGTGTTGTGTCTGGCTTCTTAATATCTTGTGTTGTTGTCCACGTTGTATAAGTCACTCTGGAAACGTCCCCAGATTGTGAAAGCCAGAAATTGTATTACCATCTTTGAATTCTGGTAAGGACTTTTTAGTGTTTCAGCTGATTTAGTACTAGTTTCACAAGGTAAGTATAACCAACCTATATGAGGTACAAAATCCATGAAGTGCATTCCAGTACTGTATATCAAAATGTGAATTTTCTGGAATGATTGTGTGTGTGGTTGGTGTTTTCCCAGATTTTCAGTCAGGAGTTGCTGTAATCTGAGTGTCTCAAATGTGTGTGATGCAGAGCAGACGCTTCGGGAAGCTAAAACCTGCCATTATGCTTTTTCAGTCCTCTTCTATCTTTTGGCTATATGATCCCACCATGCCTCACATTGCTATTGTGCTCCAAGGGATGTCCTGTTTCCATATCTTTCCTATGAGTGTGTTTATATTTGCAATTACTATCCTAGACTCACCAACCTCCGATCTTCCGTATGGAAGGCTGATTTGTTTATAACACACCAAAGCCCCGATCAGAGCTACCCAAAGGGAAGATGCCATAATATACAACTTCTCCTCCCGTTCTCATTAAGAGTGCTGAAAAATATCAGAGATTGTGTGTGATGCTCATGCCAAATACTGTCTTCCACTCTCCATGTAAATTTTTGCTAATATTTTTTTCATTCTCTTTCTGCTCATCATTTTTGTATTTTATAAACATCTGTAAACTTTCAAATCATGATACATGATGTAGGTTGATTAACCTGTAGAGCAGTTTCCTTGTAGGTCAGATAGTTTATTTATTTCTGTTCACACTCTTTGTGTAAGCCTAGAGCTATAGTTTATCAGACAGGATTTCATGGGCAAGATATTTATTTTATTGCAAACTAAAGTGGGCTGGCCATGTGCTTCCCCTTTGTGTCCATGGTGCCTGGCATATGGTAGTAGTTTGACTCAATGTTTGTCTGCTCAATGACTTAGATGCACAAATTGAGACCTCTATGAATGTATATGTGGCTTTGGAAACCAGAGCAGAACTTATTTTAATTGATAGGATTTATTTTTTTAATTCATTAAAAAAATGAATTAAAAATATATTTTGTTCATAAGCTTACAGGGTTGAATACATTTCAGTGGCTCTACTCAGGAGTTATGAAATATTAGTAAACCTTACAAAGTAGAAGGACTTCTGAATTAACTTGTTTAAAAATAACATTTGCTTCTAGATTATTGTCCCCATCACAGTTCTAGTATTTTGCTAAATGTTTAAGGCCGTATCTTGGCTTGGCAGCAAGTGATGTAGATTAAAAATAACTTGTAAAAGTCACAAACTTTTTTTGGTCTTATTCGTTGGTGAAATTTGTTAGCTAATAAAATCTTAAGAGATGATTGGAAAGACAGTGGTATAAAAAGGAGGCATAGATATGGATTTTGTTAACCAGATGTTTAAAGTAGCAAATCTCAACCCTGGCTTTTACTTAGAATCACTTTGGAATCTTTAGAAAAGATTGATGCTTGGGGGGGACTTCCCTGGTGGTCCAGTGGTTAAGAATCTGCCTTCCAATGCAGGGGACGCGGGTTCGATCCCTGGTCAGGAAACTAAGATCCCACATGCTGCGGGGCTACTGAGCCCACGTGCCACAACCAGAGGGCCCACGTGCCGCAACTGCAGAGCCCACGTGCTCTTGGAGCCCGCGCACCACAACGAAAGATCCCGTGTGCCGCAACTAAGACCCGAAGCGGCCAAAAATAAATAAATAAATATGTACATACATACGTATTAAAAAAAAGACTGATGCTTGGGCCCTACCCTAGAATTTTAATTGTTCTGAGGAGGGCCTTGAACACAACTATGTGGGGGTGAATGGGAAGAGAGAGGGAGAGACATACAGACATCATTGGACCCCAGAAGTACCAACACCCCTCATTCTTTCCCAGCCACATTCAACTCTTTCCCCTTAGAGTTATTATGCTGACTTTTAGAGTAACCGTTACCTGGTTTTTCCTTATAGTTTTACTACCCACGTATTCGTATATAATATGGTTTGTTTTCACTTTTTAAAAACTTCATGTTAATTAAAACATATTCTGTGTATTCTTTTGTGACTTTTCCTCTTCAACATTATATTTCTTGGTTTCTTCTATATTGGTCTGTAATTCGTTTTTATTGTTAGAATACTTGTGTATGATTATACTGCAACTTATTCTATTGTTGATTAAGTGATTAATCAAGTGATTAAGATCACTTCTACTTTTGACCATTTTACATTTTTATGCATGCTTCCAGGTGCATACAAAGCATTGCCCTCACTGGGGCTTGTATCTAGGAGTGGAATTGCTCAGCCATAAGACATTAGTTTCTTCAAATTTATTAGATTATACCACAATGTTTTCCAAAGTGGGTGTATCAATTTACATTTCCTCTAGCAGTGCATGTGAGTTCCTGAGGCCCTGATAATTTATTTTTCAATCTTCCAGCCTGAATTTCCTGCTACCTTAAAGGCACAGTCAGACCTTGTGTAGGTGTGATAATGGTCCCAAGTTTGGACTGAACAGTACATAAAATCAGCTCCTTCAGTAACAACCAAACTGGCCACCCCTGCTCTCGTGCCTCAGGTGCTCCGGAAGGACTCTTGGTCTGTGCTGTATTTCACGGATCTTTGATCCCCAAAGAGTCAAGGCAAGGATGAGTATTCCTAGGACCTTGGGTCTTTGACGTGACAGCCTCATTTTCCAGGCAGAGAAACTGAGGTGTGGCAGAGTGAGAGGCGTGGGCTTTGAGCTTCTCTGCCTGGCACAGGGACAGATGAGCCCCACTTTATGCCATGATGGGTATGTTGATTGAACGTCACAGCCTGCTGTTCCTTTTTGTGTCTGGGTGATCTTGCTCCCAGGATGGTACAGGTCACACCTTTGAACGGTTTCCATTAGAGCAATTATTAGTAATTCTGCTTTAGTTACACTAGTTCAAATATCTCCTGGTACCAAATAAACAGGAAGAGACAAATTTATTTGGTTAAAAAACCCGTTCCTTTTAATTAAACACCCCCATGTCTACCAAATTGTAGAACCCCTTTCCACAGCTTGTTTTCCTGACTCCTGTTAAGAATCTGAAACTCTATAGCAAGCAGAATTATTGATATATGTCATGATGTTTCCTATTTCAAGCTGTTTGCCTGATTCTGGGCTCTGAACTTGTATACTGAGTGATAAAACTCTTTCTTAACACATTTGGGGCAGCCTTTTGTTTCTTCAAACATCAGAAGATCTTCTCTTCCCTGGATTTGGAGGGACGGAGAGGGGCAGCAGTGAGCACTCAGTCCCACATGTTTGCTGTCCTCTCGCATTGAACAGCATATGAGGATGGAGCCAGAAAGGAGAGAACAGGGAGCTGGGCTAGCAAACAGGCCTGGGAAGCTCTGCTGGTGCAGGAGTCGGGTTGGGTACAGTGAACTCCAGCCCAGGTTGGAGGGTATTTAGGGTCTTGCTCCAGGCACTATATATAGGGAGTGCCATTTAAATGGTTGACACCGTACTGCCTTTATCAGTGGTATGATTTTAAAAGGGAACCCGAAAGGGTTAGGAACCGGACTGCACAGCAGGAGGTGAGCGGTGGGCGAGCGAGCAAAGCTTCATCTGTCGCTCCCCATCACTCGCTTTACCCCTGAACCATCCTCCCCCTACCCCGTCTGTGGAAAAATTGTCTTCCACGAAACTGGTCCCTGGTGACAGAAAGGCTAGGGACCGCTGGTTTAGATGTTCCCTTTTGGTCGTATTTTTCTTGGAAAAAAATTGTATCTCGTATAACCATGGGCATTTCTCCCTAGGTTCAGACTGAGATCCGTGACTTAGAAATTCCATCCTCACATGGCTGGTTACAACCTCATGCCTCATGCTGACTGGTACATTGGGCAGTGTACTCGTGTGCGTGTGTGTGTGTGTTGTTACCTGATCCTAACAAGTCTCTTCACGATTATTATTTAAGGAGGAAAAAAAGTGTAAATGTTACCAAACATGCCTTGTTGGGAATCTGTTAAGAGTAAAAACCTTACTTTCTAATTAAGTGAGTTTAAAGATCAAAGACTTAAAGGATAAAATAATTAAAGATAAGTTCTTTAATAGCCTTTAGAAGATAGCAAGTATATTAAACAGATGTCTGGTGGGGTGCACTGCTTTGTCTGTTTTCAGATGTCATTTTACTGAGGGGGGTCTGTGCTGTGTCACACAGATGGATGATGGAGCAAATATACAGTGAAGTCTGTGGCATTTACATATTTGAAATATAATGCTTTATGCTCATTGATTTAGATATAGAAATAGTATAAACCAACTAAAAATGTAAACCAAGCAGTTTTCTTTTGCAACCATGTGCTGCGGAGTACTGCCTTCTGATTGTTTCAGACTAGAGTTTTTTGTTGGATGCTGGCTCCACACACATCACCATCACAACCTGCTGGTAAGACAAAGCTGAGTTTATTGCCGGCCTTGATAAGGGAGAACTCTGCCTCCGTTGTGCCTTAGCAGAATCTTGAAGGGGGAAGGCAAGGTTGGGATTTGTTGAGAACTCGAAGTTTGGTTTAATGAGGGTCTTTGGATGCAGGGGAGGAGTGATGGCAAAGGGGTGTCAGGGAAGGGATTTTGAGTAGGTTTAGATAAGGATCATGATATAGTAGTTAAAGACCGGTTTTGCGGCTTAAACTGTCAATGCTTCCTGCTAAAGAGTTGATGGGCCTTGAAGGAAGTTTCTCTGACGAACAGTCAGTCTTTGCCTAGGCAAGAGTCTCCTGGACCAGTGAAGTTATGCTAATGAAGACGACGGAATAGCAAAATCATATTAGTGTAGACGGTAAGCTGGGTGGAGAAGTAGGTAGTTTTTGTCTTCAGTGTCCAAGCTGTGTGGGAGTATGTACTTTGTGTTCACAGATTTTTCTCAGGAGGTATCAGAGGTAGAAAACTAAGAATGATAGATGCTCCGAGTAGCAGCTGTAGCCATGTATTAAAAGCTAACTGTCATGGGTGGTCATCAGGGAAAGAGCCATTGGTCATTTATTCATTCAACGAGCAAATATTTATAGAGCACATACACATGCCAGGCACTGTGCTAGGATAAAGATACAGATAAGGTCCTACCCTGTTGGGCCTTCCACTCCAGTGTGATGCAGCATCCTCTGGATCTCTTTCAGATTACAAACAGTCAATAACAGTACTTAACTGGAGGGTATGTATAACTCAGATTCTTACTGAGTACTTATTCTGACAGATCTTGAGTGTTAGGATTTTCATGTTCAGTTGTTAAGACTAGGTTTGTTTTAAGGTGTGTCTTGATGTCGATGGAGTTCATGGGCCTAGCTTTTTAAAACGTAAGCAAATGTATTCTTTTACATGTTTCCAGTGTAATGTTTATCATGGGCCAGCTGTGTTCCAGGCACTGAGTCATTATAGGAGAAATACAGGAGTACAAACTCTATACAAATTAGACAATTTAAACATACACAAATAATTGAGATTTTGGTAGTCAGTTGCCATTCAACTCAATAAATACTGAGTGACTTCAGTTTGCCTATACCATGCTAATGTTAGGAATAAAAAACTTCTAGGATGCCCTCAGCCTGTAAGAAGATACAGTCAGGAAACAACCATAAGACACAGCGGCAAACACCAACAGCAAAAACCCAGACACAAACCAAGCAGGAGCCCGCTAATCAAGGGGGATGTGAAGAGGCACAGGCCGAGTTTTTGAAGCAGAGCACTGGTGTGTGTGGCGTTGGCAACACTGAAATAATCCCAAAGCTTGAATAAATGGGTAGAAGTACGTCCACAAAGTTTGAGAGAGACCATAGACTCAGGGTCCATTTCTGCCCCAGCTGCTGACCTCTGAGGACAAAAAGTGGAAATGGAGGCTCCTGGACACTCTTGGCCTCTAGTAGCCTGTCCTGCTAGGGTAACAGCATCTCCTTAGAGGACACCTTGGAAATTGACGATGTCTGTTTCCAAAGGATGGTGTGCTCCTAGCACTTGTTTTCCATGGATGACCTCACTGAACATGAGTGAAAGGTGACGCGAACGTGCACCGTAGTGCGTAGAACAACATTGTACCAGTGATGAGCGAAGCTGCCTCCAGCACCTGCCTGACCTTGCACAAATCACTTGACCTCTCCACATCGGTAAAATGAGGTTTCTGGATTAGATGCTTTTGATCGTTCCTTCCAGCTCTGACATGTTTACTATTACTATTCTTACTTTGACAATCCCTTTGATAAAATATATAAGACAAACTTTTTAAATGAAGGAACTCATATTACATGTTTTTCTTTTCAGTTTCTCTACATAGAGAGTCTCTTCTGCATCTGGCTGTGAGATGGGGCCTTGCTAAGCTTTCCCAGTTCCTCCTGTGTCTCCCTGGAGGAGTCCAGGCCTTGGCTTTACCCAACGAGGAGGGTGCCACGCCATTAGACTTAGCTTTACGTGGTGGATGCTCCAAGCTGTTTGAAGACATCACAAAGTGAGTTTGGATACCTGATAGATTCTCTCTCAATCTGTTTCTCTGAAGTCTTCCAAGCATTATGGAAAAAATAACCAAACCACGAGCTAACATTAGTTTATATTTTGCCATTAGTTTCCATGTATAAAGTACAGATATACGTATCATACATAAACAGATATACAGATATATTTGGTATTCACATTTCATGGGGGAGAGGGAGTCAGGAAAAATGTCTTAAAAGGCTCCATGGTTGGGGGGCTGCCTATAAGAAGAAGAAAAGTTGGGAAACACTAGGCTAACCCCTACTTATCTTTCAGGTTTTCGCTTAAATGTCACTTCTTCAGAGAGGCCTTCTATGTTATGGTCTTTTACAATTATGATTAATTTACAGTATTAATTGTGATTAAAATTATGATTAATTTATAATATAAATCATAATTTATAATTTTATATATATAGTCATCGTTTATTTCATATGTCTCCAGCCTAAATCATTTGAGGACTGAAACTATTTCTGTTTTACCCACTGTGTTCAGCATATACATTCATTGAAAGAATATAAGTTTTTGTTGAATCAATGAATAACAAACAAACCCCAAGATACTGTGTAGCCAATGGGCTGGTTATTAGGATCTAGAAATAATGGAAATGAAATAATTTGTCAACTGTAAAGTTCTCTATGTTGAGGATGATACCAACACTTTTAATGTTTGTTACTTAGAATGGTTCAGATTGGTCATTATATCCTATACAGTGATTTCCTTGACTTAACATGTGGTAAAAAATAAGTGGGAAACTACAATGAAAATGACAAATTACTACATAAATATTAAATATTATCAATGTTATTACATGGTGTGTCTTAATGGACTGGTATGTTTCATTTGTCCCATGGAACTCAATGTAATTAATTTACGGTCGTATGCTACCTAAGTGCATGTTGAAGTCACAGCTTTCTGTTTATTTTTGTTCTTACTTGGTCAAGTGACTGCCAACTAAGGAAAGAGCCCATCCCAATGGAATTGCCTTTATCTTTGCTCTACCGTGACCCCACTTTCTTTAGCTAAAAAGGGCAAGGCAGGACCACTTCCTCTGACTTTGTCATTGTGGATAGTTCAGGGTTACGTTGAGGACCTGGAGCCTCACTTCATCTTCGGTAGCTTTGTATCTTTCTATTATGTCCAAGACCAGAAGATGACATGTGTTTTTTTTTTTTTTTTTTTTTTTAAACATCTTTATTGAAGTATAATTGCCTTACAATAGTGTGTTAGCTTCTGCTTTATAACAAAGTGAATCAGTTATACATGTACAATATGTTCCCATTTCTCTTCCCTCTTGCATCTCCCTCCCTCCTACCCTCCCCATCCCACCCCTCTAGGTGGTCACAAAGCACCGAGCTGATCCTCCTGTGCTATGCGGCTGCTTCCCACTAGTTATCTATTTTACATTTGGTAGTGTATATATGTCCATGACACTCTCTCACTTTGTCACAGCTTACCCTTCCCCCTCCCCATATCCTCAAGTCCATTCTCTAGTAGGTCTGTGTCTTTATTCCCGTCTTGCCACTAGGTTCTTCATGGCCTTTTTTTTTTTTTTTTCCTTAGATTCCGTATATATGTGTTAGCATACTGTATTTGTTTTTCTCTTTCTGACTTACTTCACTCTGTATGACAGACTCTAACTCCATCCACCTCATTACAAATACCTCCATTTCATTTCTTTTTATGGCTGAGTAATATTCCATTGTATATATGTGCCACATCTTCTTTATCCATTCATCTGTCGATGGACATTTAGGTTGCTTCCATGTCCTGGCTATTGTAAATAGAGCTGCAATGAACATTTTGGTACATGACTCTTTTTGACCTATGGTTTTCTCAGGGTATATGCCCAGTAGTGGGATTGCTGGGTCGTATGGTAGTTCTATTTGTAGTTTTTTCAGGAACCTCCATACTGTTCTCCATAGTGGCTGTATCAATTTACATTCCCACCAACAGTGCAAGAGTGTTCCCTTTCCTCCACACCCTCTCCAGCATTTATTGTTTCTAGATTTTTTGATGATGGCCATTCTGACCGGTGTGAGATGATATCTCATTGTAGTTTTGATTTGCATTTCTCTAATGATTAATGATGTTGAGCATTCTTTCATGTGTCTATAGGCCATCTGTATATCTTCTTTGGAGAAATGTCTATTTAGGTCTTCTGCCCATTTTTGGATTGGGTTGTTCGTTTTTTTGTTATTGAGCTTCATGAGCTGCTTGTAAATCTTGGAGATTAATCCTTTGTCAGTTGCTTCATTTGCAAATATTTTCTCCCATTCTGATGGTTGTCTTTTGGTCTTGTTTATGGTTTCCTTTGCTGTGCAAAAGCTTTTAAGTTTCATTAGGTCCCATTTGTTTATTTGTGTTCTTATTTCCATTTCTCTGGGAGCTGGGTCAAAAAGAATCTTGCTGTGATGTATGTCATAGAGTGTTCTGCCTATGTTTTCTTCTAAGAGTTTGATAGTGTCTGCCCTTACACTTAGGTCTTTAATCCATTTTGAGTTTATTTTTGTGCATGGTGTCAGGGAGTGTTCTAATTTCATACTTTTACATGTACCTGTCCAATTTTCCCAGCACCACTTATTGAATAGGCTGTCTTTTCTCCACTGTATATTCTTGCCTCCTTTATCAAAGATAAGGTGACCATATGTGTGTGGGTTTATCTCTGGGCTTTCTATCCTGTTCCATTGATCTATATTTCTGTTTTTGTGCCAGTACCAAACTGTCTTGATTACTGAAGCTTTGTAATATAGTCTGAAGTCAGGAAGCCTGATTCCCCCAGCTCCATTTTTCGTTCTCAAGATTGCTTTGGCTATTCGGGGTCTTTTGTGTTTCCATACAAATTGTGAAATTTTTTGTTCTAGTTCTGTGAAAAATGCCAGTGGTAGTTTGATAGGGATTGCATTGAATCTGTAGATTGCTTTGGGTAGTAGAGTCATTTTCACAATGTTGATTCTTCCAATCCAGGAACATGGTATATCTCTCCATCTATTTGTATCATCTTTAATTTCTTTCATCAGTGTCTTATAATTTTCTGCATACAGGTCTTTTGTCTCCTTAGGCAGGTTTATTCCTAGATATTTTATTCTTTTTGTTGCAATGGTAAACGGGAGTGTTTTCTTAATTTCACTTTCAGATTTTTCGTCATTAGTGTATAGAAATGCAAGAGATTTCTGTGCATTAATTTTGTATCCTGCTACTTTACCAAATTCATTGATTAGCTCTAGGAGTTTTCTGGTAGCATCTTTAGGATTCTCTATGTATAGTATCATGTCATCTGCAAATAGTGACAGCTTTACTTCTTCTTTTCCGATTTGGATTCCTTTTATTTCTTTGTCTTCTCTGATTGCTGTGGCTAACACTTCCAAAACTATGTTGAATAATAGTGGTGAGAGTGGGCAACCTTGTCTTGTTCCTGGTCTTAGTGGAAATGGTTTCAGTTTTTCACCATTGAGGACAATGTTGGCTGTGGGTTTGTCATATATGGCCTTTATTATGTTGAGGAAAGTTCCCTCTATGCCTACTTTCTGCAGGGCTTTTATCATAAATGGGTGTTGAATTTTGTTGAAAGCTTTCTCTGCATCTATTGAGATGATCATATGGTTTTTCTCCTTCAATTTGTTAATATGGTGTATCACATTGATTGATTTGCGTATGTTGAAGAATCCTTGCATTCCTGGGATAAACCCCACTTGATCATGGTGTATGATCCTTTTAATGTGCTGTTGGATTCTGTTTGCTAGTATTTTGTTGAGGATTTTTGCATCTATGTTCATCAGTGATATTGGCCTGTAGTTTTCTTTCTTTGTGACATCTTTGTCTGGTTTTGGTATCAGGGTGATGGTGGCCTCGTAGAATGAGTTTGGGAGTGTTCCTCCCTCTGCAATATTTTGGAAGAGTTTGAGAAGGATAGGTGTTAGCTCTTCTCTAAATGTTTGATAGAATTCACCTGTGAAGCCATCTGGTCCTGGGCTTTTGTTTGTTGGAAGGTTTTTAATCACAGTTTCAATTTCAGTGCTTGTGATTGGTCTGTTCATATTTTCTATTTCTTCCTGGTTCAGTCTCGGCAGTTTGTGCATTTCTAAGAATCTGTCCATTTCTTCCAGGTTGTCCATTTTATTGGCATAGAGTTGCTTGTAGTAATCTCTCATGATCTTTTGTATTTCTGCAGTGTCAGTGGTTACTTCTCCTTTTTCATTTCTAATTCTATTGATCTGAGTCTTCTCCCTTTTTCTCTTGATGAGTCTGGCTAATGGTTTATCAATTTTGTTTATCTTCTCAAAGAACCAGCTTTTAGTTTCATTGATCTTTGCTAGCGTTTCCTTCATTTCTTTTTCATTTATTTCTGACCTGATCTTTATAATTTCTTTCCTTCTGCTGGCTTTGGGGTTTTTTTGTTCTTCTTTCTCTAATTGCTTCAGGTGCAAGGTTAGGTTGTTTATTCGAGATGTTTCCTGTTTCTTGAGGTAGGCTTGTATTGCTATAAACTTCCCTCTTAGCACTGCTTTTGCTGCGTCCCATAGGTTTTGGGTCGTCGTATCTCCATTGTCATTTGTTTCTAGGTATTTTTTGATTTCCCCTTTGATTTCTTCAGTAATCACTTCGTTATTAAGTAGTGTATTGTGTAGCCTCCATGTGTTTGTATTTTTTACAGATCTTTTCCTGTAATTGATATCTAGTCTCATAGCGTTGTGGTCGGAAAAGATACTTGATACGATTTCAATTTTCTTAAATTTACCAAGGCTTGATTTATGACCCAAGATATGATCTATCCTGGAGAATGTTCCATGAGCACTTGAGAAAAATGTGTATTCTGTTGTTTTTGGGTAGAATGTCCTATAAATATCAATTAAGTCCATCTTGTTTAATGTATCATTTAAAGCTTGTGTTTCCTTATTTATTTTCATTTTGGATGATCTGTCCATTGGTGAAAGTGGGGTGTTAAAGTCCCCTACTATGATTGTGTTGCTGTCGATTTCCCCTTTTATGGCTGTTAGTATTTGCCTTATGTATTGAGGTGCTCCTATGTTGGGTGCATAAATATTTACAATTGTTATAGCTTCCTCTTGGATCGATCCCTTGATCATTATATAGTGTCCTTCTTTGTCTCTTGTAATAGTCTTTATTTTAAAGTCTATTTTGTCTGATATGAGAATTGCTACTCCAGCTTTCTTTTGATTTCCATTTGCATGGAATATCTTTTTCCATCCCCTCACTTTCAGTCTGTATGTGTCTCTAGGTCTGAAGTGGGTCTCTTGTAGACAGCATATATATGGGTCTTGTTTTTGTATCCATTCAGCCAGCCTGTGTCTTTTGGTGGGAGCATTTAATCCATTTACATTCAAGGTAATTATCGATATGTATGTCCCTATTCCCATTTTCTTAAATGTTTTGGGTTTGTTATTGTAGGTGTTTTCCTTCTCTTGTGTTTCTTGCCTAGAGAAGTTCCTTTAGCATTTGTTGTAAAGCTGGTTTGGTGGTGCTGAACTCTCTCAGCTTTTGCTTGTCTGTAAAAGTTTTAATTTCTCCATCGAATCTGAATGAGATCCTTGCTGGGTAGAGTAATCTTGGTTGTAGGTTTTTCTCCTTCATCACTTTAAGTATATCCTGCCACTCCCTTCTGGCTTGCAGAGTTTCTGCTGAAAGATCAGATGTTAACCTTATGGGGATTCCCTTGTGTGTTATTTGTTTTTTTTCCCTTGCTGCCTTTAATATGTTTTCCTTATATTTAATTTTTGACAGTTTGATTAATATGTGTCTTGGCGTGTTTCTCCTTGGGTTTATCCTGTATGGGACTCTCTGTGCTTCCAGGACTTGATTAACTATTTCCTTTCCCATATTAGGGAAGTTTTCAACTATAATCTCTTCAAATATTTTCTCAGTCCCTTTCTTTTTCTCTTCTTCTTCTGGGACCCCTATAATTCGAATGTTGGTGCGTTTAATGTTGTCCCAGAGGTCTCTGAGACTGTCCTCAGTTCTTTTCATTCTTTTTTCTTTATCCTGCTCTGCAGTAGTTATTTCCACCATTTTATCTTCCAGGTCACTTATCCTTTCTTCTGCCTCAGTTATTCTGCTATTGATCCCATCTAGAGTATTTTTAATTTCATTTATTGTGTTTTTCATCATTGCTTGGTTCCTCTTTAGTTCTTCTACGTCCTTGTTAAATGTTTCTTGCATTTTGTCTATTCTATTTCCAAGATTTTGGATCATCCTTACTATCATTATTCTGAATTCTTTTTCAGGTAGACTACCTATTTCCTCTTCATTTGTTAAATCTGGCGTGTTTTGACCCTGCTCCTTCATCTGCTGTGTGTTTTTCTGTCGTCTCATTTTGCTTATCTTACTGTGTTTGGGGTCTCCTTTTCACAGGCTGCAGGTTCGTAGTTCCCGTTGTTTTTGGTATCTGTCCCCAGTGGCTAAGGTTGGTTCAGTAGGTTGTGTAGGCTTCCTGGTGTAGGGAACTAGTGCCTGAGCTCTGGTGGATGAGGCTGGATCTTGTCTTTCTGGTGGGCACATCCACGTCTGGTGGTGTATTTTGGGGTGTCTGTGGCCTTATTATGATTTTAGGCAGCCTCTCTGCTAATGGATGGGGCTGTGTTCCTGTCTTGCTAGTTGTTTGGCATAGGGTGTTCAGCACTGTAGCTTGCTGGTCATTGAGTGATGCTGGGTCTTGATGTTGAGATGGAGATCTCTGAGAGATTTTTACCGTTTGGTATTACGTGGAGCTGGGGGGTCTCTTGTGGACCAGTGTCCTGAAGTTGGCTCTCCCACCTCAGAGGCACGGCCCTGATGCCTGGCTGGAGCACCAAGAGCCTTTCGTCCACACGGCTCAGAGTAAAAGGGAGAAAAAATAGAAAGAAAGAAAGAAAGAAAGAGGCTATAATATAGTGAAGCAAAATAAAGCTATTGTAAAGCAAAGCTATACAGACAAAATCTCACCCAGAAGCATATACATATACACTCACAAAAAAAAAGGAACGGGGGAAAAATTAATATATCCTGCTCCCAAAGTCCACCTCCTGAATTTGGGATGATTCATTGTCTATTCAGGTATTCAACAGATGCAGGCACATCAAGTTGTTTGTGGAGTTTTAATCCGCTGCTTCTGAGGCTGCTGGGAGAGATTTCCCCTTCTCTTCCCTGTTCACACAGCTCCTGGGGTTCAGCTTTGGATTTGGACCCGCCTCTGCGTGTAGGTCGCCTGAGGGCGTCTATTCCCCGCCCAGACAGAACGGGGTTAAAGGAGCAGCTGCTTCCGGGGGCGCTGGCTCACTCAGGCCGCAGGGAGGGAGGGGTACGGAGGAGGCGGGGCGAGCCTGCGGCAGCAGAGGCCGGCGTGACGTTGCACCAGCCTGAGGCGCGCAGTGCGTTCTCCCCGGGAATTTGTCGGGGGATCACGGGACCCTGGCAGTGGCGGGCTGCACCGGCTCCCGGGAGGGGCGGTGTGGAGAGTGACCTGTGCTCACACACAGGCTTTTTGGAGGCGGCAGCAGCAGCCCCAGCGTCTCACGCCCGTCTCTGGGGTCCGCGCTGATCGCCGCGGCTCGCGCCCTTCTCTGGAGTTCGTTTAGGCGGCGCTCTGAATCCCCTCTCCTCGCGCACCAGGAAACAAAGAGGGAAGAAAAAGTCTCTTGCCTCTTCGGCAGCTGCAGACTTTTTCTCGGACTCCCTCCCGGCTAGCTGTGGTGCGCTAACCCCTTCAGGCTGTGTTCACGCCGCCAATCCCAGTCCTCTCCCTGCGATCCGACCGAAGCCCGAGCCTCAGCTCCCAGCCCCCGCCCGCCCCGGCGGGGGAGCAGACAAGCCTCTCGGGCTGGTGAGTGCTGGTCGGCACCGCTCCTCCGTGCGGTAGCCTCTCCGCTTTGCCCTCCGCACCCCTGTGGCTGCGCTCTCCTCCACGGCTCCGAAGCTTCCCCCCTCTGCCACCCGCAGTCTCTGCCCGCGAAGAGGCTTCCTAGTGCGTGGAAATCTTTCCTCCTTCACAGCTCCCTCCCACTGGTGCAGGTGCCGTCCCTATTCTTTTGTATCTGTTATTTCTTTTTTCTTTTGCCCTACCCAAGTACGGGGGGAGTTTCTTGCCTTTTTGGAGGTCGGACGTTTTCTGCCAGCGTTCAGTGGGTGTTCTGTAGGAGCAGTTCCACGTGTAGATGTATTTCTACTGTATCTGTGGGAAGGAAGGTGATCTCCGCGTCTTACTCTTCCGCCATCTTCTCTCCTCCCCCCTGACATGTGTTTTTAAAGTTTACACATCCTCTGTGTCAAAAAAACAAACAAACAACCTAATCAAGAAATGGGCAGAAGATCTAAATAGACATTTCTCCAAAGAAGACACACAGATGTCCAAAAAATCTCAACATCACTAATTATCAGAGAAATGCAAATCAAAACTACAATGAGGTATCATCTCTTACTGGTCAGAATGGCCAAAAAGTCCACAAACAGTAAATGCTGGAGAGGGTGTGGAGAAAAGGGAACCATCCTACACTGTTGGTGGGAATGTAAATTGGTGCAGCCACTATGGAGAACAGTATGGAGGTTCCTTAAAAAACTAAAAACAGAGTTACTGCATAATCCAGCAATCCCACTCCTGGGCATATATCCAGAGAAAACCATAATCTGAAAAGATACACGGACCTGAATGTTCACTGCAGCACTATTTACAATAGCCGAGACATAGAAGCAACCTAAATGTCCATCAGCAGAGGAATGGATAAAGAAGATGTCTTACATATATACAATGGAATATTACTCAGCCATAAAAAAGAATGAAATAATACAATTTGCAGCCACGTGGGTGGACCTAGAGATTATCATACTAAGTGAAGTAAGTCAAACAGAGAAACACAAATATCATGTGATATCACTCATATGTAGAATCTAATTTAAGAAATGATACAAATGAACTTATTTACAAAACAGAAACAGACTTACAGATATTGAAAACAAACTTATGGTTACCAAAGGGGAAACACTGGGGGGAGGGATAAATCAGGAGCTTGGGATGAACATACGCACACTGCTATGTATAAGATAGATTACCAACAAGGACCTACTGTGTAGCACAGGGAACTCTATATTCAGTATTCTTTGATAACCTTTAAGAGAAAAAAACCTAAAAAAGAATGAGTATATGTATATGTATAACTGAATCACTTTGCTGTACACCTGCAACTAACACAACATTGTAAATCAATTATATGCCAATAAAATTAAAATAAAAAAAGTTTACACATCTAATAAATCCATTCGTGGATGGGATTAGAAGTAGACTGTAAGCTAAATTTTGATTATGTGATGGAGCCTCCATTTTCTAAATTAATTACAAAAATCTCATTGCTCAGGCTGAATCATTCACTTCAGTGGCTTGTAGTTGGCATGGGAGTTGTTTTCTAGAAGATTCTGAAGTTCCTGCAAGTAATTGGGTCAAGAGTTTGGGGAGATGCCCCAAATCTTAGAGTACAGGTGCTCTTAATGGATCTCTTTTTGTCACTCCATGTGATAGAGATAGCATTTATGTGGTTGGAGCTACACTATAATTTTGCAAATATACAAATGCTGATTAACGAAATGAGGTAATGCAAGAAGAGAAAAGAGACATAGAGCTAGTTCTGTGAACTGAAGAATCTGGGAGCCTCTGGGGGCTGTGACAACATGCTGAGGCAAGCTGTTACCTGGGAGCACTAGCATCTCCCTCCTGAGGCCTCTTTACCATTGCTACTACGTGACCTATAGGCCATCCGGAATATTATGCCACTAACCATGAAGCCTACATAGAGCTAATAAACGTGCAGTTGTTCTTAACCACAACAGAATGGAAAATAAGCCAATATTCAGGAATTTAGTTTGGGAATATTGTTCCTTTGTTTATGAATGAATTCAAGAATACAACACGATCAAATTTATGCAGGTTTTAATTTGCATGAGGAAATGATTTACAACAGTAGACCAGCGTGTTGTGAATATCTCGCTTGTTTGTAGCATCCGAACCTCACCATGCTCTCTGGAGATCATATCTGTTTTCCACTGTAATCGCCTAATAAACTGTCTGCTGCCAGCTAATTTGTGGTACTACATGTGGTGCCATTAAGGCCAGAGGCATCTTTTCAGATTAAAGGGAGAATGAGGTAAAGTACTATGTTTAAAAGTCAGTACTGTTGCATTAATTATGTAAATCTTTATAGTATATAATATATGTGAACAGCTTTTCAACTGACGTCTTCTCTAGGTGGAAAAACAAAGATGACTTTGTTAGGATCTATTTACATGATCTTACGTACCTATCTTCAGTAGGTAGCTTTTATGGCTTGTTTTGCCAGTTGGGTTTGTAATATCAGGGGCAATGAAGGGTATTGGGATCGTGGGTTTTGATTTGTGATGTTTCAGCTTCCAGGGCAGACGTTCCCCAGGTTTCTCCCGAGTGCAGCTCAGCGAAGATGCCTCCCTGCGGTATATTCACTCCTCAGAAATACTGACCCTGACGCTTAATCACACAACCGAGCATTTGTTGGAGGCGGATATTAAACTCTTTAGGAAATACTTTTGGGATAGAGCCTTTCTCCTCAAGGTTTGTGCCCTTTATTGTGGTATAAGACATAATAACTCACACTCTTTGAGAGTGCAGACAGCAAACTCGTTGTTTTGGGAACAGTATTTTGGGGGGGTAGCACTTTCTTTTTTTCTAATGGGACTTTGAGGGACATGGAATTAGAAACTGTTACACCAGTAGAAGGAAGATTATTATATGATATTTTGGCAGTAGGTAGAAAATAGTAATTTGTGTAATATTGTTTCCTTTACTTTTCATGAGCCAGCATCACTGATGTTTAATATTCTAATATTGGGTATTTTCTATTAACTTATTGACTGTATTATAATTCTTATCTAAAGCAGTTGCCTTTAGGGTTATTTTAAATGAATAATATCTTCCTCTGGGATTTCTTAAGGCTTAGGTATAGTTAAGCCTTTGTTTCAGTGTACAGATTCTTCTTGAATGGGGACTGGTCACTTGAGACCAGTTCTTTTTCAAAGAGATTTTTCCCCCTCCCACCGTGGCCCAAACATCAGCTTTGACTGTTATCAGGGCATACCCATCTCAGGGTTTAAAATGTTTCATCTTCATTATTTTTATTTTTTTGGTGAATCTGGACGACTGTAAAGCATATTTATATATTTTAATTATTATTAAGTAGAATGTTCTTTTGAGTAAAAGGGCTTCAGTCAATTTAGTTGATAGTTCTCAGGGGTATAATGGATTCACTCGCCAGATTGTGTGACACCCCCCCACCCCCGGCAAACCCTCTGCCCCCGCAGTCTTCTCAAGCACATCCATTAATAAGCACCAGTTTCATGACTGTATAGGCTTTACAAAGTAAACAGTCAGTTTACTGTTATCAGAAAACTGATATTGGTATTTATCAGTTTTGGCTTTTGTAAAATGTTTGCTTTATATAACTAAATTGAAGGTTTAACCAGCAACATTATATATCAAAGATTATTGCTTACTCCATATAGGGTTTTATTAAATAATTAAAATAAACATGCCCTTCAGAGTGTGAACTACCTCTGCTGGATTTAGGGAGTTTAGTGGATAATTTTCTGGCATACAGTATTTTCTCATTTTGCTTAAGGGTACTTTCTGTTTAAAGAAACAGAAGCTCTCAGCCGTCCCTGTGGCTTCTCACCCAGGCCCCCAGGGGTGGCTGTTTCAGTGGGGCAGAGGCTGAGCCTGGCCCAGCAGCCTTACTCAGGGTGAGTGCCTCTCCCTGCAGTTTCAGAGGAGCAGAGCTCAGCAACACGTGTGTCCTTAGAGGGGACATTCAGACTATAGCAAGACCACAAAGCTCCTACAAAGGCTAGCGTGCTCCATGTAAAGCAAAAATTCTGAACATTTGTTGCATTATAAAAACTTCCAGCTTCTTAGGTCGGATTCGTGATTTCTTGTAACTTGAAATAATTATTACTGATGACATTGGGGGAGACTTAGGATGAGTAAATCTAGATGCTTTAATAATTGATTGTAGTAGACTTTACAATAACAAAGACCAAATGAAGATTACTTTCCAGTTTATCAGAGATTTTAATTTTATGGAAAACACTTGATAAAAGAAGAATCCATTGCAGTGGGATGGCCTTGTGTTCCAGGTATCAGCACCCCTTTTTCGTTCTTCCTGTCCTGGGCTTTTGGCTGGGAAGTGCATAGGGAGACTGGGGAGGGAATAGGGCTGAGGTTCTTTAAGACACTGTGATATTGTAACTTACAATAAGAAATATATCTGGTCTCTGTCCATGGTTCTTGGCTCACAGCCCCCCATACCCTTAGGATTTCCTAAGTGTTGAGCGGATAAAGGTGTTTTTTTGTTATGTTAATGAGGCAACTTTTGAAAAACACCTAAGGATGGGGGCTAGTTACCTGTGGAGCCAATCGCCTGGTAACTTTCAGTCCCACCTCCGTGACCTCCAGGGAGGGGAAAGGGCCTGGAGATGGAGTTTAATCACCAATGGACAGAGATTTAATCTATCATGCCTACGTAATAATGCAAGCCTCCTTAAAAACCCCGAAGGACTGAAGTCGGAGAACTTTCTAGGTTGGTGAACTTGTGGAGGTACTGGGTGACTAGCCTTCTAGGAGGGGCATGGAAGCTCCGTGCCCTTTCCCCATACCTTGCCCCATGCATCTCTTCCATCTGGCTATTCCTGAGTTATATCCTCTTATAATAAACCTGTAAGCTAGTAAGTGGTTGTCTTTGGCCTTGAGCCTGCGTGGTTAGCCCTCTTTTAACCCCAGGTACTCACGCTACCGTCTCCTTAGTACCTCTCCAGACATATACCTGCTTCGGTCCATCCGTTAATTCCATGGCGGGCCCTAAAAGAGAGAGTACTGTGTCCTGGGAGTAAGGCTGGGAGCGGTTAATAGCCACAGGGGGTGGGTGACCGGGTACTGCTTGTTCCCTGCCTCTTTGTGATTTGGTCAGTTATGTATATTTTCATGTTCTTTTTGCTCTTGCCTCAGGATGTCCTGAAATAGTCATGAGCAAGGCACTTGGTATGCTGAGCTTCATAACATGCCCGGCGGGGGGGATTCAGGGCTCTGGGTCAGTTGTAGGGTTGCTTGCCTCAGTTTGCCCATGTATTTGTTTTGGAAAATGTGCTGATGCAGTCTTGGGCAGTTTTTTGACACATCAACACATAATTCTGTCTCTTCGCATTTTCACTGGCTGTGGGGAATCTATTTGAAAAGAAAATACAGAGGGCTCTAAGGGCATCTTCTCTCTACAGATCACAGCTCAGTCTTGGCCAGGGACAGCCTGCACCAGCATGTGCCAACATGTAGCCCGAGGCTTATGTTCATCCTGGGTCCTCCCTGTAATAGTGGTCCTGCCCCCATCTCCAGGTCCCCAATCCCTGTGTCTTAGGGTGTGGATGGAGGTGGGTCTAGGTGGGCAGTTGCATCAAACAGAAGTCCTTACAGGTTTCAAGATCTTCTGTTCCCTGTCCCCTGTTTGGTTCATGCATCATGTTCCTGAGAACCTTCTGGTGGTGTGATCTGGGGAAGCAGTGAGGACTAGTGGCAGGGACAGTTTTGGCCTTTGTCTCTGGTTCCTCCTGCTGTCTCTCATGTCATCCGGGGTGCTGCTTACATGTTCTCCCAGCAGCTTTACCACCCTATCTGCCCCTGCCTCTCCAGGCCATGCCTCTGGCCTGTCCCGGCTCTGAGATGCTCGATTGTGATTTTCATCTCTTGTTGCTTATCTGAAGCCTCAAATGGCTTTCAGTGATTTTTTTTTTTTTTCCTTCCTCTCTTAGGCTCTTGAAGAGCAAGAAGCCAGGTCAGAGGAAAAATCAGATATGCTCTCCAGCACTGCAGAAACCGAAGAAGGTACACGTGCTCCTTCCCGACCCCGGGAACCCAGAAAGTGCTCAGAACTAACTAGTCACCTGGGAGTTGAAGTGTGTGGTGGAGGACAGCAGGAGCCGAGGGACTCAGAGGCGAGAGCAGGGTGCTGGGGTGCCGCTGGGCCCCGGGGTCCTCCAGCAGCGCCGAACGAAGGTACTGTGTGTTTCCACTTTTTACTCAGTTAGCATTTACTGGGTTCCTCCTACATTCCTGATCTTTGGGGACCTCTCCTGACACGCAGAGAGTGTTCCCCTCATTTCCAAGTTCAGTCCATTCGTTCCGTTCAGCCCTCCGTCACTCACCTGTTCTCCAGCTTGCTCCACCTCTGTGGGGCTCCTGCTCTGTGCCGGCCCAGGGGGCCTTAGAGGATGGAGGCTGTGAGGGTGTCTTTGTTGTCATGGGGTCTGGCGTGTAGAGGTGACGGGGGGTGGGGCACGCTGGGGGTTCTTCAGGGTACAGGCGGCCCTACCCAACCCTGCATAGCCCTGATGGAGCTTCAGAGACTGAATGTACAAATCTGCTCGAGGTGGGCACCCACAGCAAGAGGTGTATGTTTAAAATACATTGTCACTACTCTGTTCCACATCGTAACGTGGAGTCGTGTTGATGGCACACCTGGACGTAACACCCAGCTTGTAGGCAGGAATATCGTCCTTCGTCGTTTTCTCTAACTTGGCAGTTTGTCTGGGCGTGTGATCTCTACTTCAATTCAGGTTCTTTCCCCTTTAATGTATGCAAGTAGGTCTGATCTGTTAGCAAGTCCTAGTAATAAACACGGGTTTTGATTCGCTGGACTATCTTACCTCTGTTCTTGAATACTCCTGTACTGTTTATATGGAATGGATTGTTGTTTTGTTTTTTGTTTTCCAAAACCGAGTAGTTTTAGGAATCTGACCATACATCACTATGTCTTCCAGGGTAGTTAGGGCAAAGGTTTTAATACATATTGTCTTATTATCAATTACGTTCCTTTTGCTTTATATTTTAGAGTGTTTTTTATTTTTTGAAACTAAATGCGAGGTTAGGTTTATTTATGTCTGGGGGTAGGGTTATATTATCTACTTAATTTCAGATCAGTGGAGTAGACATTACAAAATATCTATTAATGTAAAGCGACAGTAGTCTGATAGGGGTGAGATGCAGCATGCTAGATGCTGGGGTTAGGGAGAAAAAACAGGACAAGACTCCTGTTCCCAAGCCACCAGTGTCGACAGCTGGAAGACCGGTTGTTCTAAGTGTGTGTGCCCCACGCACCTGCACTCAGCCCCAGGTTAAGCCAACCAATTGAGCTTCCCACCCAAGCTGCACCGCTTGGGCCCCTGTGGAGTTGCCCTCACTGCTCTCCCCTGTGGATGGTGCGCTGGCTGCGTGGAGGGAGCTGCAGCTTGCCATACCTGCCCAAGGAGGTGGTGGTGAGTTTCACACTTTCTCCTGCAGACCCGTGGGAGAAAACTCTGGGCTCATGTCACGAGTGCTGTCATCTCCTGAGCATTGGGCTTGGCTTTTACTACTCTGACTGTAACTGATCAGGTTTCTTGCTTCTAGCTGGCTGGTAAACCTGGGGCTAAGTTTCTGGCCCGCCGGTTGCAAATTATAGGGTACTGCTGACCACGTTTTGATATTACCCTTATTTCTTAAGCCTTCACTCTTGCTTTTCCTTTTTTTTTTAAAAAATCAACTTCTGATTTTTACTCTATCATCGTATACATTTTTCTTCCCTTGTAACCCACCTCCAAACTAACTTAGAACAAAGTGAGGTCTAAACAAGTGCTGAAATTCTAAGTTCTTGCCCTCAAGGGACTGACAGTTTGGGACTAGCGCAGAAAAACAAGCTGTCCCAGCACATTATAAGTGCTATAGGAGTCATAGGCAAGTAATACTGTGAGAACTCTGTGGCGTGTGATGGTGGGGTGGTCAGGGAAAGCTTCTTGGTGGAGGTGACCCTGGAGCTGTGATCTAAGGGAGGGAAGGGAATTCTAGACAATGGGACTATATGCAATACAGAGCCCTGAACCAGATGATGCGTTGGGGGAGATGCAAGTTGTTTTGTGGTCCTGGAGTATAGGGGTGTGTATATGATGCCAGGAACATAGGCCTGAAAGAGAGGCAGATCAGCAGGGCTTGTACACAAGGCAAGGAACTGGAACTCCACCTCGACAGCTCTGGGAACTGTTTTAAGCAAATTAGATCAGGTTGTTATTTAGAAGGGTCACTCTGTGAGAGTGTGAAGAATGGGTTAGAGGGGCCGGGGGCTGCTGAGAGTAATGCAGAAGACGGTCTGCACCATAGCAGTATAATGAGGTTGGAGACAGAGGGACCGATGGATACTGTCCTGAAGGTGTAGGATGTCAGGTGGGTGTCAGTGGCAAGGGAGAAGGGTGGTTCTTCCATTCCTGGTGTGTCCCTGTGCGGGACAGGCCTTACAGGAAGCAGGATCATGACAAAATACCTACTCAGTTTTAGACAGGTTGAGTTTGATGGGCCCAAGGGGGCAGCCAAGTTAATATACCTGGCTGCCAGCTGGACTGAAGTCACTCAACCAATAAGCAAAAGAATTTGCACAGAAACTCAAGTTCTCTAACACCAAATAATTAATGTGTATATTTTACAGACCTTGTAGACCGTGCTTTTATCTGTATACGTTTGGAGGACATGTTAGAAACTGTGTGCACATTCCAGCAGAGGGCAGTATTCACCTAAAGTGAAAGCATTCAATTAGCTTTTGTTCATTCATAAGCCTGCAGGTGACTCAACTGGAAGAACAAAACATTTTGAGTGTAAGAGCTTGGTTGGTTGTTTGTTGTTTTTCCCTTTAACCCCCAAAGCAAACTTTCCCTTTGAGATCTCACAGAAGATTCTTAATAGATCATGTTCTCCCTCCCGGGGCAGTGGGTAGAGAGGGAACTTGTAAGTGTGTATCTGTAGCTGCCATTGATTAAAAGATTATAATACCTTTAGCTTGGAAATTTACTTTGTTAGTGTGATAAATGGTTTTATTATTGTCTCTGAACCAATTATGTTTCCATAATTTCATGATTGTAATTGTCCTCCCAGAATGATGGGATGTTATTCCAAATAAATTAAATGGCCAAAAGGTCACCTCATTTTCACTGTGTTCAGATGTAAGCTAATTATGAGTATGTATTGATCCACCAACTGACTCCGTTTTGTCCCTTGCCGCCTTTGTTGTTATTTGATCTCTTACTCTAGGAGTTCCTAAAGAGCATTGTACAGAACACCAACCTTGGAAGATGCTCTGAAAAATAAGTATTCTTTGTCCAGATAAGTAGAAAATGCTATATATGAAACCCTCCTGTTGGAAACTGAGAATACATTTAACGTTTTGTAGGTTCTAGTAAGTCTTGCAGTCAAGAAACCTGTGTTTCTTGTTTAACCTAACAGTTCTCTAACTTGATCGTGGGAGAATCCCTTTTTCTTAGTTCTCAGCATCTCATGAAAGTGGTCTGTGGAAGGTGCTTTGGAAATGTTGCTCTTCCTCATCTCTCCTGATCCTGCCCTTTCTTAAGCTTATGTCCTCCTTTTTCACGATCATGTGGGTTCTCTCCATCTATTAGTACATAATGCTCACACTGGGAGGGAGCTAGGGAGGCATTTTTAAAACTACTCATGGTCATCTTGAGCACTGAGATCACCCATGCCTCGCCACACAGCCCACTGTACTTTTTGATGTTGTTCAGGAGGCTGCTGCCTGCCTAGAGTCTATGGGGCCATAAGACAAGCAACCATTGCAATACTGTTGACCACTCACTGTATGAATCCATTTTCTTTCATTATTTTGGAGTTTTTAAAAAACCCTGTGTAATTTGCTGTCTCAACTTTTATGTGACTAGTCCTTTACTGTGTTCACTTCTCCCCATTAATTATCTTCCACGTTCTCATTTAACGAGGACATAAGGAATAGGGATTGGGACACGAGTGCCAGTCACAAAGGGAGAGGGCAAAATCATCTCCTTCAGAGCTCAGGCAGCAGCTCCCAGTGGGCTCAGAGGGGCTTCCTCCTCACCATCCGGTGCGAGAGGCCATGGGTCCAAACGCAAGGCCCGGTCTAGGCAGGCAGACGTGAGCCCTGCAGGCCCATTGACTTACCCATTCAATAAGTCTTTACTGAGCGCCCACTCTCTGCCAGGCACTGTTCTCAGCACTGGTGATGAAGCAGTAACCAAAAAGGCAAAGAGAAAAAGCCCTCATCTCATGGAGCTTACTTTCATTGAATTTCACTCATGCCTTTGTGGAGTGACGAACACTGCTCGAGGCGCTGGGGATGCAGCTGGGAGCCAAGCCAAGTTTGCACACTCAGGGAGCACACGTCCCAGTGGCCATGGAGAGAAGGACATTTCTGGGAGTCAGGAATCAATTCTCCCCATTTTGTGCACAAGGAGGTGGTAGCAGAGAGAGGTCACGTAACTTGTGTGAGGTGACACAGCTTGCTCAGGCAGTCAGAACTCAGGTGGGTAAATTCTTACCCACCACACTGTAGATACCCACCACCCTTCTCTAACAGACTGTTTTCCTATTTAGTCTTCGGACTGCTGCTCTAGAGTTCTCTCCAGCTTTTGTGTGATGGAAAAGTGCAAAATTGGAATTGTTGCCTTGAAATGAGCTCTCTTCCATGTGACCGACCTGTCTCATAAAGTCCTTACGATGGGAGATTGTGACCCACATGCAGAGACAGGTCTTGATGACACATCAGCAACAAGCAGACTCTGCTAAAAACCTCAGCTCTGCCATGAACTGGCTTCTGAACAGGATGCAAGTTACTCAGCTGTGTTTCCTTTTGTGGAAAATGGTGGAGTGGGAGTGTCATTTAATACTTCCTTCAAAATAAGGTTTAAATGAGAAAATACAGGTGGGGCACCTTGATCAGTATCTGACTGTGGATGCTTAGCCAACACTATCTTGTGATGAGTGCAAGTTATAGCACGTGGCTAGAGCGGGCTTAGTGGTGATCATGTGTGTGCTGAGATATCAGGACATAGCTCTTCACCTCATGGTGACCAGGTGAGCAGATTTTCTGCTTGAACATTCCTTAGACGGGGGTGCAGCTCTTCTCTGTGTGCTCTAAGTGAGTGAAATTGGAAGAGGGAGTTGTGTGGTGGATTCTCCTTTTTTTTTTTTTTTTAATTTTTATTTGTGTCTAGTTGATTTACAATGTTGTGTTAGTTTCAGGTGTACAGCAAAGTGAATCAGTTATATATATATATCTATATGTCTCCACTCTTTTTTAGATTCTTTTCCAATATAGGCCATTACAGAGTATTGAGTAGAGTTCCCTGTGCTATTCAGTAGGTTCTTATTAGTTATCTGTTTTATATATAGTAGAGTGTATATGTCCATCCCAATCTCCCAGTTTATCCCTCTCCCCTTTCCGTCTGGTAGCCGCAAGTTTGTTTTCTACATATATAACTCTATTTCTCTTTTGTAGATAAGTTCATTTGTACCCTTTTTTTAGATTCCACATATGAGCGATATCATGTGATGGATTCTCCTTATTTGAATATCTCCTGTGAGATATTGTTGGGAAAACCAAGAAGTCTTTTATCCATGCAAAATTTCCTTTCCAAGATTTTTCATTTTGAATACTGTGGCCCAATGTCTTTTTAGAACTGTTGAATATGGTTCCAATGTCTTATCAAGATGCAGGTCCTTTAACCAGGGTGGCTGGGACCTGAGGTGTTGGGGATTTAGGACAGCAATTAGGGAGGCTGTTCTGCAGGGGTGATTACTCAGCTGGATACACATCTCTTATCTTAGCCTCATTGTGGAATATCCATCCAAGGACTTGGTCAGTGTTGCTCGCCTAGAAGCCAGGTACCTGGGCATTTGCAAGACACTTACACTCCATACCCGGAGAATGCACTTCCCAGCCCCAGGAAGTCACCTGTGCTTCTTTCATTTGATAGAGAGGCTCAGTCTTCTCTCTGTTTCTTTTAGAGACTGACTTTGCCAGTCCATGTTCTCCTCCTGCCTACAGAAGAGAATGAGTTTCATCCTTAAAAGGCCAAAATAAGATCTCAAGCTGATATGACGCTCATTTTGTGTATTGTTATAATAATATTAGTATTTTCTCACATATAAAGAAAAATTCTCCACCTTGCCTCCCCCAGTTCATCACAGAATTAAAGAATCCTAGTTTGAGCTGGAAAGAATCTCAGATTCCTCAGAATTCACCTAGATACAACGGATTCTGCTCCCATCTGCTATGGATACTTTGTTCCAGCTGGGTCCGATTAGTTAGGAGGAAGGACAAGCATTTACTAAGCATATCAACTGAGGAGTCTAATATAGTTGAAATAAGCTTATAAGTTGAAGGTATATTTAAGGAGTTTTTCCCTCTGAATTGAAATGACTCTAAGTGTGAAATCTTAGGGACATAAAAGTATTCCCAAGAGAAAATTGAATCTTGTTTATATTGTTGAAAGATGACTTTGCCTCATTTTATTCAAGCAGTTAAGTAAGTTAGGAAAATTATGTCCTGACCTCAGTTTGAAATATAATGATTTAGAGCTTCTGCTTAGTTGATAGTTGCCACCAAATTTTGGGGCTGAGGGTGGTATCTTTTATTTTACTCCATGACTTAATTTTTGACTGTTTGAGATTTTATGGGGATGGGGGGTGGGGAGGGTGGGAGAGAGTGCACACTCTAGATATAAAAAAATCTATATTATAAAAGCATATTAAACATAGAGTTATCATATGACCTAGTGATGACACTCCTAGATATATACTCAAGAGAAATGAAAACATAGATCTCCTTAAACTTACACACAAATGTTCAAAGCAGCATTATTCATAACTGCCCCAAATGGAAACAATCCAAAAAGTCCATCAGCTGAGGAATGGATATACAAAATGTGATCTATCCATACAATGGAGTAGTATTTGGCAATAAAAAGGAATGAGACACTGACACATTATAACACGAATGGACCTTGACAACGTGCCTTGTGAAAGAAGCCAGTTACAAAAGACCACATATTGTATAATTCCATTTATGTGAAGTATCCAAAATGGGATCCATTAAGACAGAAAGTAGATTAGTGGTTACTTAGGGCTGGGGTGGGAGTGGTGGTGGTCGGGGAGAAATGGGTAGCAAGTGCTAATGGGTATGGGGTTTCTTGTTGGGGTGATGAAAATGTTCTAAAACTGGTTGTGGTGATGATTGCACAGCTCTGAGTATATTAAAAATCATTGAATTGTACACTTTAAATAGATGAATGGTATGGTATTGAATTATACCTCAAAGCTGTTATATATATGTATACATACATACATATATATACATGTATATACATGCATATATGTATATATGTATATACATACATATATATACAAATACAAATATATATGTGTATATGTGTGAAGGGAATATACTAAATGATTAATGGTGGTTTTATTGATTTTTTTTCTCAGTCCCTTTCAAGTTTTCTTGATTACTTTTGTGACTCAAAAAAGTGTCACGAATAATTTGAATTAAAAAAAAAACACTACGTATTTCAAAAAAGATGCCTTAATTTCTCTCTGAAAGAATGCAGAGTAGAAATGTAAAAGTTATATTGTAAAAGAACACGTTTTGAGTTGCTTGAGGTCTCCTCTCGCCTTGACATCCTCTCCCTGACTGCTGATCCTGGGGGCCCGGATCACTGGGGGCCCGGTTGAGCTTGTTAAATTATACGGAACGTTGGAACTCATGGACTGACAGGGCTCATGTTGATATTTCTATTGATAAGTGCCTCATTGTTTCTCCCAGTCCATATTTAGACTGGGAATGCCAACTGATAGCTGTTGGCATTAGTATTCCCACCTTTAGAAAAAAAAAAGGGAGCAATTGAAATACTGAAACAAAAGATCAGAGTGTTATAATAGCCTCTGAATTGAGAGCGGTAGATGGTTTTTCAAATTTTTTCCCTTTGCCATTTTAATTCTCTAGCAGTTGTGAATCAGACATGCACACTAGGGTAAAATATTAAGGTGATTCGTGAAGTGAAGTTCTTAGTGAAACTCCAATGCATAACTAGAGAGGAAAGGGTGGCTTTTGGGCTTGCAGAGCTGGAGGGGTGGGAGAAAGCCAGGGGAAAAGCATTCATCTGTCTCATCCAGCTGGCAGTTCAGAAGTTGTGATGAAATAGCACCGGTATTGGAGTATTTGAATTAGTAATTTAATAAAGTAAACAACTTTCCCTTTCTTGTCCCTAATGATCTATTACATCTCATCAGTTATTTTGGGCTGTCAGATCTACATCGAAGAGAGAAACATTTATTCGGCATCTTTAATATGCTAGGCACCCTGCTTGGCCCTGGGGATACAGATGTTGGGCTTAAATTGATTTGGACCCAGCCTTCCCAGAGCTGATAGTCTACTGGGAGAAGAGGATTCATTCAAAGACTGTGAACTACCCTATGAGTCCCTTTGGGCATTTGTGGAGCAGACAGAGCAAGCTGAGAGCATGACCCGCGTTTTCCTTTTGCTTTTGATGCTGCCCTGCATGTCTAACCCAGCTGGGGACTTGATCGTGGAGAGCTGAACCTGAGGGTCGGGGTGAAGCAGCAGTAGTTGTCTGGCTGGCTCTGATCGAGATCCTTCTTGCCTCCTTCCTGGGGGAGGAGTCAGATGGCACAGCAAATTGTAGCTGAAGGAGAATACTGAGCACCCTGTATTTTCCACGTAAGCTTTCTCTTTGCTTAAGTCTAGCCTCCATGGTCCCATTTCTCAAAAGGAGACCGTATGACTTGTGCACAGAGTTGAGATCTATTAGACTAATCTGTTTCCTAACAAGACACTGGTATTGATCTTATGCTGTTTGCTAGTGCAGCGTCGCTGGTGAACATGAATATTAGAGATTATTTCTTGATCCATTATAGTATGGCAATAAAAAACATGTTTATGATGTTTGGCAAATCTGTTTTAGGAGGTGGAGATCCTTACTTCTGGATGGGCCTTGAAGGCGAGATTAATAGGCCTTTAAAACAGAATAGCTTGGGGTTACTGATATCATTATCTGCTGAAGGTTGCTATAGCAATGAGTGGTTTGATTGCACTGTGCAGTTGGTGGTGCAGTGGGTGAGTGTAAAAGGATCCTCGTCATTTAGCAGAAACTCTCCTGGAGCAATCTAATTAAACTCTGGTGGAAGGAGTGCCAAATTCTTTAAAAGCTCTAAGATACAGTTCTGTATCATGCTAGATTAATTAAAGATACATGATTATCCTGTCACAAATTTTTTTAAATTTATTTATTTTATTTAAAAAATTTTTTGGCTGCATTGGGTCTTCGTTGCTGTGCGCGGGCTTTCTCCAGTTGCGGTGAGCGGGGGCTACTCTTCATTGTGGTGCGCGGGCTTCTCATTGCGGTGTCTTCTCTTGTTGCGGAGCACGGGCTCTAGGCGCACGGGCTTCAGTAGTTGTGGCTCGTGGGCTCAGTAGTTGTGGCTCGTGGACTCTAGAGCGCAGGCTCAGTAGTTGTGGCACGCGGGCTTAGTTGCTCCGCGGCATGTGGGATCTTCCCGGACCAGGGCTCGAACCCGTGTCCCCTGCATTGGCAGGTGGATTCTTAACCACTGCGCCACCAGGGAAGCCCCACAAATATTTTTAATGATTTTGAGATTGTTTTATAACCTTGAAAGTTGTTTTTAAAATGATTATACGTTTTATGACAATGTCTATTTTAACATAGTTTGTAGTATTTGTTTGAATATTGAACAAAATTGCATTAGACTGTAAGGAAAATGTAGGCTGGCAGTGCATGAAGACTGGCCTTTTGAGAGGGGCAGGGAGCTGGAATCTGAACATACCACCGGGGTGGGCTCTGAACACATTACTGGGTGAACACATCCTTTGTTGTTACAGGTGGATTACCTGCCGATAGAGCCTTCTTCATCAGCAGTCTTGAATAAAATGTGTATTATTCTTCTGCATCAGTGCTGTAGGTACAGAATTCTTTAGAAATGCAGAGTTGTTATCATTTAAAAGCATATGGTCTGAAATGTCTCTAAAGGAATATCCAGTGATGGGCAATAAAAATGTGTGTGACTCTCTTGCTGTCTATGCAGATGTGTCTGTTGAAACTTTAGTTCTAGTTACCCTCCTTCACCCAATTTTTAGGGTTTGGGTATATGTATTTTAAAACAGAAGACCTGCTGTGCTCCCATATGGTAAACACTGTAGTAGATGCTTCACATCAGTTTTCTGCATCTGTGCAGTAGAACGAAAACTTTCTCTTAACATAGTGTTTTGGACTTTGGTGCTTAAACAGCAGGCTTTTTTGAAGGGTGAAGTTGTCTCATTTTGACATTCCCATCGCGGGCCCTGTTGTTCTGCAGATGGTACTCTGCTGCCACCTGGAGGCCTCATGTGGGGTGTGCATGTAAACGTAGGTGTGGATGCTGAGGAACAAAAGCTGCCCAGGCCGGGTGTCAGCTACAGCCTTGTCCTTACTCCCTGTTGAGGTCAGTTGACATGACCACATGAAATTGAGGCTATTACCCATTCATTTTTCATCATAGACGCTAATATGCATTATGAATTCAAGAGCAATATACTGTTGTGGAGGACAGATATCTTACTAACTTGCTTGATGTAAAGCAAATTCAAAGTTATTGTTATGCAGATTTAAAGAAAAATACATCATGACTTTGTGTTTGTTGACTTCTCTGCTCCATCCTTACCTTGTTAAGATTCGCCATGGAAAGCCACCTAAACGAAAACCTTATACTTTTTCTAAGCAGAAACATGGATGAAAACTGGCATTGTTGCCAGGAAGTAAGAAGAGCTTGAATAAATCCACTTGGAGGTTTGAGGCCTCATGTGACTTAAATTAATAGGAGTGGCAAAGTGGAGGAGGGAATGCCTAGTTAATGGACCTGGTGGGAAAACTAAGGGGCTCCCCAGAGCTGGCATCCAGCAGGGCCTGGGGGTTAGGGAAGCTGAGGGGTTGAGAGGAGGGCCTGGGCCCACAGTGTTGTATATTAATACAAATTCAAGGTGAAGATTTCCATCCAGCTGCCCTTGTTAGGAGTGCCCAACACTTCTGTTTTCCTTAGGCCCAAACCTACTTTTGGTGGTTATTTCAATAACAGTGGCTCTTGTTTACGGGCAACTGAGTATTTGGGAAGAAAACCAATCAATCAAAACACAGAGAAAAGCACACCTTAAGTGGACCTTCTGTTCATCCTAGAACATCACGACCACTGATGCTTCCAGGAAAGCCTCTATTCAGAGAGAAGGCCCCCGGTGTGCATGGGGCTGGTTAGTGCAGAGCCTGGCACTGTCTGAGGTCCCAGCCCAAGGGCTGTGCTGATGTTCTTGACATTAAACAATGGGCAAGGGAAAACCAAACCTCATCTAGAATGAATTAGGCTCTTTTGAAACATGAAATCGGTGGCACTTGAGGAAGGAGACATGTGGGATTTCCTCAGGTGGGTACGAGTCACGTCCTTAGAATCTGTGCTGTTTTGAAGAGGCTTCGGTCAGTGCACAGCCTTCCTTCTGAATCAGGGGCATTTGTTTATTTAACAATCATTGTCTTCCTCAGGATTTCCTGTGAGAGCTCCTGGGCTTGTTTACATCTTGGTCCACACAAATAATACCATAGCGTCGTGAGCTGTCAGGTTATCAGATACTCTGCTCTGCGGAGAGTTGATTTTTAAGAAGCCTAATCTAAAACCTAGCTCCACACAGATGGCTCTGAGCAACTCATTTACATTTGTCATCTAGTTTCTTTTTTTTTTTTCCTTTTTCTTCTTCTTCCCTTTTTTTTTTTCTTAATGGAAATTCCTATCAGCAGATCCTGATGAGAATTATTCCTTTTGCAGAGATTAAGAATTTGGTGTCCAGCAGATCATCGCCTGGAAAGGAAAATGTAAAGGTAATGATTCCCTGCCCATTTTCATCTTTGTGCTTCTCTCCAGAGTTGAAGTAGAAGTGAAGACCTAGCAGTAATAAACATAGGATAAAAAACCCAAAGCAAAAAAAAACCCCTCAGGGATATGTCCCAGGGCACATTCAGAATAACTTGAAATCGCTTCCTTTATTGAATTTTAGATCTCTACTCTTGATGAGCAAACCTAGCTGTCTTTCTGGGTTGTAGTTGTATATGCAAGATGACTGTATACCTTTTCCAAAAATTTGTACTTGAAGATGATATCTACAGATGTTTGCCAACAATGCCATTGCAAGAATGAACTTGGGAGATATTCTCTGAATATAAAATAACCTATGGATAGCTTTTAGGCATGCTTCTGCTTGGGACAGATTCCTCCCTTATTTCTGGCTCTTAATATTATGTACAAGACTAGTTTTCTGTTTATGTGTGGTGACACATGTAACATGTCTTTACTGATGTTTTCTTAGGTTGTTTTTTCATTTACAAAAATAAACATTACTGTTATCAAGTAAGTAACTTGTAAAAAAAGCCACCTGACTTTATCTTTTCCAGCGTGTGAAAAGCCCGGTTGTTCAACTGAATGAACATGAAGACCAGGACAGTCTATATTTGGGTATGTTCCAAAATATTGCTTCCCCCAGCACGCATATAGGGGTATCACAGACCCAGGTATGCAGGGGACAAGAAGAAAATCTATTTAGAATTAAAATCTTCCTTCCTGGGAGCCTTGTCTATTTCTTGAAACCCACACAGGTAAATTTTTTTTGCAGCATCAGTTATAATACTATGACTTCAGGGGTTCAGTCTCCATTTACAATCTAAAAAACAAGACAAAACAAATCAAAACAAAAAAAGCAATCCAAGCTTTTCTAGACAGTTTTACTCTGAGCCAGATGTTGGCTCGGGGCTTGTCATATGTTACCTTGTTATTCCTATGAGGTAGGCACTGCCAGCTTCTGTTTCAGGTCATGCGACTGAACCCACTGGTAGAGGGTATATGGGGCAGTTGAGACTCATAACTTCATCCTGCCTGGCCTCAGAATCCCCAAGTTTACCGCTATCCTATTTTGATAGCCGGTGGGGGCCCCTTGGAGCTGAGCCTGTGTGATCTTATCCCCTGGCCTCAGGAAAAGACCAGACGCTTATCCTGGGGCATGGATCTGATGTGGGTGTCCCTTCAAAGGAACCTGGAGCTCCCTTGGCAAGGGGAAAGTATTTCTCCCCTTGGCCCTGGGAATTCTTGTCTGCTCACAAGCATTGTCATTCACCACTCCCCAAGGGGCACCTCCCCAAATCTCCTCCTCGGGCATTTCCTAATTCTTCAGGGCTAATCAGGGCTCCAGACTTACCTTTGAGTTAGAGGCTGATGAAGCTCTTGGGGGTCTGAGGACACGCACAGCCTGGGCTGTCAGCAGATGCCTCATCTGGGCACTTGGATGGTCTGGGGCTCATAAGTGGGAAGCAGATGATCCAGAAATTGCCCAGTTGGTTTCTTCAGGCTCAGTGAAGCTGAAGCAGGTCGCACACCTGGAAGGTGCCTGGGCAGAGCAGTCTGAGGAGTTGCAGGGGTGTGGTGGTGGCTGTGGCAGTGGCCAAGTGCTTGGGCTGATGTGAAATCGGGGAAAAGCAAGACAGCTCCCTGGGTGAGCTTAATAGCGAAGGTGGGTGGCCCGCGGAGCCTGGCGGTGCAGGGGCCTCCCTGGGGAGTGCAGGCATGCAACAAAGCAGTTACAAGAATAAAGCAGGGTGAGGAGGAAGTGCCCTCAGCGTCGGTTGGCTGTGCTGCTTGTAGTTTGGCCACAAGCCAGAGGTGGTTTCTGGCTCTCCTTGTGGGAGGTACTACTGAAATTGGAATAGAAACTAGACCATACCGGGCTTTGTGCACACCTTTAATATTTCTGCTATATAAGGTAAGAGTAATAATTTACTTCCAGAAGAGGGGAAGAGGAAGGGGAAATGAAAGCAAACGTGCCCACGTGGATGACTGTCGTGGGCTGTTGAAGCCCAGAGCTTGGTTGCTGCTCTCGCATGCAGGATGTCTCATCTCCAGATTGCATCATGCTCCCAGGAATGTTCGCTTTGAAGAATGTTTACCGAGACAAGTTGCTGGTGGGGGAGGAGTGTTGGCTGTTAAAAGTATTAAATAGCAGGATTATTTTCATGTTAGGCTTCAAAAATTCACTCCGTTCTCAAACTGGTATCCTTGCTGGGTAAGAAGGCACATGTTATGGAAATTGTAGTAGCCTGACCTAATCGGAGTGTTTTGTCAGTAATATCATCGTGTCTGAGGAGGGATGTGATAAAGAATTTGAGAGAGACGAGCGTGTATGACATTAATCCGGTGATTTATGAGAAGGTCTATGAATGGTTATCCCTGGTGCGAACATTGGCTTTGTTGTTCATTTAAACTTGGTGGATTAGAAAAGGTCACCTGATTTTATGCAAAGAACATAATAGAATCAGGTGGTAAGCTGGTGTCTGGAACCGGAAATGGCTTTTCCCCATGGCCGCTTCTAAACCGTTCTACTTTATATGTGCTCATATTCTGCTTGGTCTCTGAGGAAGTGCTGATAAATGTGGCACTGAGGTATACGTCTTTGCTGATTTGTATTATTCAAAATGGTGTGCCGTGAGTTCAGTGCGATCTCATAAATGACATCAGTGCCATTCCAGTGGGTAGCTACATATGTCTATGTAGCATGTGACGTGTGGCCAGTGTGACTGAGGAGCTGCCTTTGAACTTTATTTATTGCACTGGACAGGGAAGCACCAGAGTAAGCTCCCTTTGTATTGCTGTCGTTGGCCCATCAGCATCAAGAACCAACTCACCATTAGTTTATACACTGAAAATGACTACTAATTGGAAGAATAAAGTCTCCAGTGGGTAACAGCTGGTAACCTCATCCAAGCTGGTGCTCCCGAACCACCACAGTAGTGAGTAGTGATAGTAAGATCACATTTATGGCGAGTCCAGAAGTGAGGGCCCCGCTGTCTGTGGATAACTGTGAGGGTTTGGCCTTTTGCTCAAAGGGGAGAGTATGAGTTGAGCGCTGGGGTCCGATTCTGTTGCTGCCACAGTGAAGGGTGAGACTCCTCAGCGTGCAGTGCCTTCACATTCTGGGCAGGTAGGGTGCGGGGAGAGGGCACAGCATTTGGAGGAAAGGGTAGAAGAGAAGGTAAATGAAATGGGTCAGTATGGAAATTAAAAGGAAGGAAGGGTCCATTTGGCTCAAGGATATGGGGCTAAATATGATTAAGGAATAGAAGCTCAACAGTGGGCAGCTGTGAATGTTGTACCAGGGAGAAGGGATGCGAACATCTAGCGGGAAACGTGGACAACCTCTGGGAAATACAGTGGAGAGGGTGAGCTTTGGCTGCCCCATTGGAATACCAGCTGCAAACAAAGATGCATAAGCCGTCACTGGATTGGCAAAGCTGGAAACGGCTTGGTTAGTTGTTGTCTTGCACACTCTTCTTTTGAAAGGTTGAATCTGGAAAAATAAAGCCATGTGCCTGATTAGAAATTCAGATTTCCAGTTAAAAGTTAAGTTTGTGCCTGAGGACTGTGAAACAAGAGTGCCAGTGTCTCAGGTGGGTTACAGAAGCCCCTGGAAGGTGACACTCCTGCTCTCTCAGCAGGTGATATTCAAGTGTGAGTGAGGTTGTATGGGACAGCCCAGATTTAGTGACACTCATGTTGAAGCTGACCTTCCTGCAGTAATTTATCAGCCGCTGCCTGCACTGGACTGAAGATAACTTGAGCTTTACCTGGCTAAAGCTGTATATTGTATGACTATTTGGATGGAAAAATGAAGGATTGGTAAAACTGACATGTTACGACAAGAACTCTGTGAGCATGTTTAACTTTCCCCATGGGAGAAGGTGGTAGGGAGGTAGAGACCCTAGGGGCAGTGGTGGTGGAATTGGCTGGCATCCTCCTCCTGCCTGTGAAGTCCCGGTACCGTGAAGTGCTGGGCAGGAAGTGGTGCCATATCTGCTGTTTGGCTGGCGGAGAGTGAGCTTGATGCAAGTGCCGGAGGTTCTAAGCATAATATTTACTAAATAAGCCTTTTGGAAAAAACAAATTAATTTTGTCTTTTGTAATTACAGAAGTCATAAATGCTCACAGTAGAAAAATTAGAAATTTTTTTTTTTTACACACACACTGTATTTTATTTTTACAAGAGATAGATAGACTGACACCAAGCATTGTAAATGGATGACCACAACAAAAGCAACAATGATTGCAATTACCAAACACGAAACACACTCATATTATGTCATAATATTGACATTCAGTCCAGTAATCCTCCACTGTAACAGCTCCTTTACTTTGCAGTGAAAATTGATTTCTATATTCTTTGCCTCTGAGTCCTTGTGGGATTTTTTTTTTTAATTCAAACAGAAAGTCCCCAAAATTATAATCATCCTCATCAGTTCACTCAGTCCCATGTAATTAATTTTTTTTTCATCTTGATCTTTTGTTAGCACTTTTATGAGTTCATCAGTTTTTCATTAGAGTTCTGAAAATGCTTATTCATTCAGTTCAGCAGTACAGTTACCAGAAACGTGTACTTGTCAGAGTCTTTTCTATGAATTCCTTGAAGATGAAACCCTTTTATAGGAACATATTTGCAAAAGCATCAGAGTACACCCAGAACTGTCTGTAAATGACAAAAGACTTAAAAAAGACCACGGTTAAGAAAAATTAGAAATTTTAGAATAGAAAAACAGCCCTATCGTTCTGCCACCCCCAAAGCAGCTACTATTAAATTTTGGTATGTTTACATGATCATAGTTGTGATCATGTAAACAATAGAATTCTATGTCCTGGTTTATTCATGTAACATTATATGCCATAAGTAAGCTTCATTTTAGAAGGTAGCTTAAAATGATGCTGTACATTTTTCTATGAAAAATGTGGATTACTTTTGTATGAAGAAGGGAAAATGTCATAGATTCTCTCCACAAGTGTTTATCGACCAGGAAAACAAAACAAAACAAAACAAAACCCTCCTTTTTATAATATGTATTGTTGATTTTACAGAGTGGCCCAATTGTCAGTACATGCTGAGGCTCGAATCCCAGTTATTGGTTAATGCCCTGGGTCACTTCCTCGCTGTTACTGTTCATTACTTATATGTAATAGGAGAAAACCTCTTAGTGGGTGCTGGGACTGGGAAGGTGGGCACTAGGGAGACAGATGAGCCAAAGCTGGATGTGAAAGGAAACCTGACTTGATACCAGAAAAACTCATCCAGATGAGTCTGGAAGAGAAGGAAGCAGAAACAGAAACAAACAGTAGGAAGTGAGGTGTTTCAGGGTGCTCAACCCAGCTGACACAGACAAGACAGAGAGAAACAGAGACCCCGCATAGGAAGCTTAGGAAAACATCACCAAAGGGAAACTGGAAGGAAGTGATTGGGAGAGCCAAAGAACAGTCCCTCAGAACAGAATGTTAGGGGCAGCAGGAACTCTTTATCCAAGATCTGCTTTTGTGGGTGTATCTGGGAGAGTCCAGACCCATGGATTTAGGTGGTGAGCTGGGTGGAGATGGTGCAGTCGACAGTGCTAGTCTGGCAAACCACCAATAAGTAGGACTAATTAGTTAGTCTTTTCTTCTTATACTAACTTAAAGTTTGGAAATGGAATTGATGCTGCTAAGCTATAAAACCTTATAAAACAGCAATTTTAAGTTGCTTGGAAACATCTTGAAACTTTATTTGCAGAAGCAAGATCCAAAATGTGGAATCTTAAGATCTAGGACCCGTGTCACTGGAAGCTGGCCCTCTTTTGGCTGTTATTATTTAGTAACACATGTGTATCTATGTTGAGATCTCAGAACTGTTGCATGAAACATGAAAGAAAAGAAAAAAGGAAAAAAAGGGAGAGGGGGTAACCTTAGCAGAGCTCTTAGCCTTCTGAAAAGTAAGTTTTCAAGCCTAATTTCTGGCAGGTCTCTCTTTATGCCCCGGGCTACAAAAGTTTTGGGTAGATTTTCTTCTTTTTTCTTTTCTCTTTTGTTTTTGGGGTCATCTTTCCACCACAAACCAAAGCTTACCAGTGTTTTGGTTTTGAAATAAAGGGTCTGGGGCTGGAGAAATATACCAAGAAGATCACTCGGAGTGCACAGTTTTTTGTAAAAATTCTGATTCAGATTTTATTCCTTTCATTCACTTCAATGAAAATTTCTTATTGCAGTTGTTGAGGTTTTAAAAATTGGTTTTGGTAGAAGAAATTGCCAACTTACTGGAATTCTGCTGAGTGATATAAGCTGAATTTGGTTCTCTTATCACGAGTGTTCTGCCTTTTCTATTTGTGGTTTCATTCTCTGGATAAAATTCTCCTTGTGGAATGCGAATAAAGCATTTTTCTTTAAATTAGACAACTGGAATATTTATTGACAGACTTTTATCCCATAAGTTAGAAAAGAACTTTGGGGTTTTCAGGTTAATATAATACTACAGACAAGGAAATGTGAAGGAACTAAAGTCTTATTGGAGGTGTAACGTCTTCATGTTATCGTCTTTTCTTATAATTTAACATAGTTTTTTTATGTTTTTTTTAAACAAGTCCCAAGGCTAGGAAGCTGTCTGGTCTAACGATAGGTCTAATGTTCTGCCTAGTTTTTGCTCACAAATATGTGTTTAAAAACAAAAAGCAAAATGAAAGTGAGTTAAGATTAGGAGTCTCTAATTAATCTAAGTACTCTGTTATCTGAACTCTGCCTGCCCGTTGGAATTACCTTGGAGCTTTAACAATCCTGAAGCCCTGGTCCCACCCCCAGAGAAGTCTGAGCTAATTGGCCTGAAGTGCAGCCTGTGTTGCAGGAGTTCTAAAAGCTTCCCAGGTGATTCTCAGGTACAGCCAAGGTTGAGAACCATGACATAGCTCCTTAAGGGAGCCCTGCTCTGCTGAAATCACTCTGACTTACTGGGTTTTCAGTGTTTTTGGAATTGGAGAATTGTGGTTCCACTTTTATCTCAGTTGGTTACAAAAGCAATTAATGGAAGCCCATTTGTATTAGGTTTGCAGACTTTTAATGATTATCACCATCAATATCATGGTAGATCCGTGGGAAAGGTAAAAAACAAAAAAATTTATTGAAAGTTTCCTAAATACTTGAACCTAAATGAGATGATTAAACCTTTAAAGATTCTTTTTAAACATTAAGAAGGAATCAAGTGATTGTAGTTTGCTGTCACATTCATTTATTGGACTTAAGAGGTGCACAGTTTGGGATGAAGGGAGTGGATGATTGTTTACACTAATGTCATAGGGCGTTACAAGGAGGCCTGATGTTTGACAGTAGTACCAACCTAGCTGTAGTGTATTCTAAATCACCTTTTTCTTTCATGTCACAAACCAACTTAATTTCTGAAATGTAATCTAGGAGGGGGAAAAATATGGCAGTTCTTTCTCTGAACTCTAAATTTTTCGTTCTCCAAAATAGGATCCTCAACTCCAAATAAACCAGCTTAGTGAATAATTCCATAGCTTCTGTCCCTAAAGATTCTGTTTTGATTAAATCAAATAATTATAAATTTCAAACAAGTATAAAATCTTAAGGAAACTACAACTACCTTATGAAACATGAAACAAATGAAGAATATGAAATATATCCTGGGAATAGTATTTGTAAATGCTTTTTGTGGAAAGTTAAATTTCCACTTAGGGATTTTGCCCCCTTTTCTTTTGTTGAAACACTTCGGAATACCTGTGTGTGCAGATGGTTAATGAAAGAATTGCCCGCACAGAGGAAAACTTAGGTTTCGGGCTTGATTGCAGTGTCAGTGTGTTTATGTTGAGTTTAGGCTTGCTGAGTACCCAGTGGTTAATCCCTTGGAAGGGACTTTAGGACAATTAAGATTCTGGTTAGCTTTCATTGCCAGGCAGTACGAGCTCTATCAATTTATTGGGACAATTTGCTGTAACTTTTAGAGTGCCTAATTTGGAAGACGTTTTTATGAAACATGGCCTCTTACTTCAGTCATGGGCAAGAAATCCAACAGAACTTATTCTTCACAATATGAGATTCTTCTGAAGAATGCGTGTAAAGCAGAGGAAAGAAGTGATGCAATCATATGCCGAATAGGAGAGCCAGGGGTAAATAGTCTTTTGTTTCTTCATAACATTTAAAATAACAAACAAAAAACAGAATAAAGAGTGAAGTTGAAGGTGTCTAGAATTTTGAAGCAAACTTTGAGTAAGCGAGCTGGGCTTCATCCAGGTTCTTGAGATTTATCTACCATTAGGTTTCTGCTGATCTAACTGAAGTAGACTTACCTATCCCACAAGTGTCCAATGGGGGCTCCTCATTAGGGTTAACTCTTAGGAACATATTAACCCCAAAGTGACACTACTTGTTTCTGAGAAATTACAATTATTTTTAGCATATAATCTTTTAATGTCTAATTAGTTCCCTCAGAGTTACATGGGAACTTCACTTCAGAACTTAAGCAAAGGGAAATGGAGTTTTATGCATGACTTGAGTTCTATGTATCTGAATAAGCAATGCACACTTTCTTTTAGCATGAATTCCACAAATACTTAATGAACATAGAGTCTGTACATTTTGTCCCCATCCTTTAAAACATTTTTACACTTTATTTTGTAGAACAGTTTTAGATTTACAGAAAAGTTGCAAAGATGGTACAGAGAGTTCCCATACACCCAGCCCCCTAGACTCCCCTAGTTTCCCTTATTATTAACATCATATATTATTATGGTATATTTGTTAAAATTAATGAACCAGTTTTGATACATTATTATTGACTAAAGTCCATCCTTTATTTAGATCTCCTTAGTTTTTATCTAGTTTCCTTCTTCTGTCCCAGGATACCATATTACATTCAGCTGTGTTTCCTTAGGCTCCCCTTGGCTGTGAGAGTTTCTCAGGCTTGTTTTTGATGATCTTGACAGTTTTGAGGAATACTGGTCATGTATTCCATAGAATGTGCCTTAATTGGTAATTTTGGGGTGTTTTCTCTATCATTAAACTGAGGTTATGGGTTTTGGGAGGAAGACCACAGAGGTTAAGTGCCATTTCCATCACATTATATCAATAGCATATAATATCAACATGACTTGTCAGTGTTGATGATGACCTTGATTACCTGGTAGAGCTAGTGTTTGTCAGGTTTCTCCACTGTAAAGTTACTCTTCCCCACTCCTCTTTCCATATTGTGTTCTTTGGAAGGAAGTCATGATGTGCAGCCCACGCTTTAGGAATGAGGAGTTATCTGTATGCTTCCCTGTGGGCAAAGTATCTACATAAACCATTTGGAATTCTTCTCCATGGGAGATTTTTATCCCTCACGCTTATTTATTCAATCATTTATGTCAGTATAAATTCATGGATATTTATTTTACACTTTGGGTAGTAATCTAGTACTACTTTATTCAGAGTGTTCTAGCTTTGGTGATGAGGGACTCTTTCAGTTGGCTTCTGTGTCCTTTCTACATATTCCTGTCATTGTGGGGTTTTATCTTAGGGTGGTGAATATATTCTTTATGATACTGTAATGGTAGATACATGACACTGCATTTGTCAAAGCCCATAGAACTTTATGGCACACGGAGGAAACTTCAATGTGTGCAAATAAAAAATTAAGAGGTTGGAGGATCCTGTGATGGAATGCAAAATGTAGCAGAACAACCTAATTGTACTAAAAACTTTGGAAACAATCTCACCGTAGAGGATGGGAGCGGGGTGCAGACCTCAGTAACTTTGGAAATGAGTAGAGTCTGTAAGAATAAAGGCAAAGGAAACTGTACATAAGCATGTCTTCTAGGTGAGAAAGTTGTTTCCCATAGGGGTACAGGTTAACATTTCTGATACCACTATTAATATATACTGGAAATAAGTAAGTCAATGGATGATGGAGAGTAGGTGTCAGGTTTTTCACTATTGGAGTGGGAGTTTACAGAGAAGCAAGGGGAGGAGGCCAGAATTATCCATGTGCTAATGAATGAGAGATGTGGACATCACTATGTACTCATGATTAGTTAAAATAGATACACATGGTTGTGTATGGAAATATTTGTAGGTATGTGTATATACCTAGGTTAGGACACACATATTTCATTGCTCCGTCAGTTGAGAGGGCCTAGAAGCAACAATACTCCAGTAGCATACACAAGATGAGCCCACCCTTTAAAAAAAACCCAAACAAACAGGATTATCCATCACATTTTGTGTGAATTTCAGCTTCAGAACTGTAGGCTTGATAACACTTACATTAAAACGATTTAAATTCTTTGCTCTTTTAACTTATTTACATGTGAATGACCATAAAAGTCTATAGAACAATAGAACTTTGATGTTAAAATTGATTTTAAAAAAAGTTTGTGAATAAGTCCATAACATGTAAGAAACTTTTTCAGAAAGTTTGGGAAAATTAAAATTGGAACATTATCAGAAAAAACTTCAAATGTAATCATAGATGTTGCTTCCCGAGGTGCCTCGGCTCTTCCTACTATGAAGAATTTTTTTCTCCTCAGGCTGTAACAAGATACTTTTCTCCCCCTCCATCCTTTCTCTGTCCAGACTTATGGCCCATAACCTTGCTTCTTCCACCTCCAGGGACCCTTACGTTTACTATCCACAGCTGCCTCTTCAGGATAAATTCAAAATTCTTCATAATGTATCATTCAGAAAAACTTAGTGAATTTGTCCTAATTCTTTCCTTTCAGGTTATACCCAGGAACTTCAGTGTTTAAGACAAAAAGAGATCCACCAAGGATCTTTATTTCCTTAAGAGAATCATCTAAGTAGAACCTGTATCTGTAGCAATACTAAATGCTGGTGGAAGCTTTGACAACATAATTCTTTAATATGTTACTTTGGTCAGAAAATCTATTATTTTCCTATCCTGAAGTGTTTTTGAGAATTTTTTTCTCTTTTTGTATTACATGTGGGTATATCATAATACAGGTAATTTCATCTGTTGGACTTCTAGTTTGTGTCTGGGTTTTTTTCCCCCTTAGATAGTAGGATGACATAAGGGGGCATATCAGAACTTTTGGAGGGGCATGCAGAGTTTTTGTTCAAATAAATCAAGGTAATTAAGGTGGATAAGAAGTAAAAAATATTCTTATTTTTAAAGTAAGGTGGTATTATGAATGGTGGCACCCTGGGTTTCTAATTTATGACCACCATTGTACCATGCTCCTACTTCATGTCTATTTTATGTGAATTCAACTTTATAGGCTCTATTAAAAAAATACAACAGGGAGGGGAGATAGGGAGAAAAATAATAATTTGAACCTCAGGTGGTTCTACACTCAGTGAGTGTAACGGCCCTGAGTGAGCATGAAGCTGGACGTGAATGTGTGCTTCCCTCCCTGGGGCTCACAGTGAGTGCATCTTACACGTGGATGTGAGCCGTGCTTTTAAGACCTTTGTTTTCTGTAAAACATGGCCTCTCAGTGAAAGCCAACCATTTCATCTGGTGCCCGACCGAGGTAACGATGTTCTCCAGAAAAGAACTGTTTCTGTTGAACTTAGAGTGATGACATGGTGCCTTCTAAGGCGTTTTTGAGGAAGACTTTGATCATCTCTGACTTTCACCTAATGCTGGAACTTGAACTACATGAAATTGTCACTGTTTAGGCTGAAATTATCCAGGATAGGCTTGTCCTTGCATCATGGGTCCTGCTGCCTTTTGTCTGTATTTTTCTATTATTTTTATTTTTTTCCCCAAGAATGGTGTTTAACAGTGTTAAAAACTGTAGTCTCTGGTGGTCAAACAATGGAGCAGAAAAGCAAAACAAATCCTCCTCTTTCTGTCTCGGTATGATTTCCTTGGAACTTATTTTCATGTTGCCATGTCTCTGTTTTGAAAATCAAGCTATTATTCTTGAGATGAAGATAAGAATCTTTCAGTGTCTATAATATAGGAGAGAAATATAATGAAAGGGAAACTTTATTTACAGTTAACATTTAAACTAAAACTCAGTGAAGACGTATGTTCTTTACTGTTATAATCTCATTTGATCCTTACAACTCTTTGAAGTATAGATATCCCATTTTATAGGAAACAACTGAGGATCAGAAGGTATGAGTGACTTGGTTAGGGCCACTAAGTAAATAAGTGACAGAGTCCAGATATATAGATCTTCCTTGACTTATGATGGGGTCATGCCCCAATAAAACCATCATAAGTTGAAAATATCATAAGTGAAAAAAATGCGTTTAATAAATCTAACCTGCTGAGCGTCCTAGCTTAGCCTAGAGTATTTTAAACGCTCAGAACACATACATTAGCCTACAATTGGGCATCGTCATCTAACACAAAGCATATTTTATAATAAAGTGTTGAGTATCTCGTAATTTATTGAATACAGTAGTAAAACTGAAAAACAGAATGACTGTATGGGTACAGGATGGCTGTAAGCATATGGGGTGTTTACCCTCATGATCGCATGGCTGACTGAGATCTGTACTCGCTGCCCCTGCTCAGCATCATGACAGAGTGTCATAGGGCATATTGCCGGTCTGGGAAAAGATCAAAATTCAGAATTCCAAGTCCAGTTTCTACTGAATGCATGTTGCTTCCGCACCATCGGTAAAGTCGAAAAATCCTAAGTTGAACCATCATAAGCCGGCGACCATCTATATATGTCTCCAAAATCCCGTACTTTTTCTTTCCAACTTGAGGCTCCTTAAAAATATGAATGTAAAACACAGTTTTTGTCCTCAAGGAATTTTGGATCCCATTGGAGGATAAGAAAACTGTACAAATACTGTAATTTAAATTGAAATATAAATCCTCTTCTAGGGAGGTTCAGTTTTATCATTGTTGAAAGGTAGGTGACAGCATGTGTCCTGGATAATTGTGACTTTATGGAGGTTATTTTCTAAGTAAAGGATTTTCTAATTAGAGCGGGCACAGTAAGGCTGATGAAATCATTTACATTCTTATGTTGTCATGGTTGTATGATATCTGGTGAGAAAGTGGCCTTGGGGATATATCATTGAATTCTGCCAACTGCAATTGCAATCAGCCAGTCAGAGAAAGCAAAGAAATTAAGCTGTTGAATATGAATGAGATGTAAATAACATCTTGAATTAATTTAAATGCAATCACATTGACCCAATGCCGGGACAGACTCAATTACTGTAGAAAATAAGGAGGATAAATGACCCATATTCAGGAGAAATACTTTGGTAAGAAAACGAGTTGGCCTAAAAAAAGACTGTCAACACAGTATTTGATACTCCACTTTTTATGTTAACTATGCACACTGCTGGTCAGTAAACTCAATTTATTCTTCAAACAATGTTGATAAATAATAAAGCAAATGAGGAGATTGGAAAGTCTCTTGTTGAGTTTCTCATATGTACTGGTTGGGTAATTCTAGTAGTTTTATTACCAGAATAATTTCTATATCAGCAATCAGTTGATATGGAATTGGTCAACAAGGACTGTGCTTTGGGGATAATGAGATTGAGATGCACCTACCTGGCATCTCAACTCAAGAACTGCATTTTACAAAGTTCTTTCATATCTTTGCATTGTCCTGAAGGTCTTCTGACCTGTCTCTGATGCTTAAGAGAGGAGCAGCCCACTCCAGTAGTTTGTTGACCTGGGATTTATCCTGGTTAAGTGGCTCTAAAACTTTACTTTGCATGATAATGAGAAAGATAACAGTATTTCCTGACCCAGTACCTTCATTTCCAAATGGTGCTTGTCTACACTGTGGAGGTTCCCTTTCTAGGGTCTCTGGACATCTCTCAGGCAGCCAAGAGTTCTGTGCACACCCCAAGTATTGTATGGAGTCTTAGAGAACAAAGGGTTTTCTCCACCCAACAGTATTGCTCTTTTCAAATGTAGACACTGTTATGATGAATAAAATGCAAATATATATTTAAACACTTTACCAGAGTTCGCATAGCATTTTTTTTGGGTCAAGATACACTCTTCAATTAGCAGATATTTACCAAAAATATTACAGCTGTCATATAAAGATTCTTCGTCTACGGGTTGGGACTTAACTGTGTAAATCATTCATTCATTTAGCAGCTGCCTACAGTGTTCTGAGTCCTAAAACTGAGAATGAATGGAAACCCATTCACAAGATTTTATCTATTTTCTTATAGAAAGTTGTGTATGGACTAAAACTCTCTTATCTGATAGTAGAGTTGAGAGTAATTTTTCCTTACAATTGCTCCAGCTGAGTAAGAAAAATATGTACTTATTCTTCAAATAAAAGGTCACAAAGTAGAGAATATATTTTTTGTTTTAACTTAGTTGTGATGCTTGTCATTACATAGCTTATAGTTGATCTACTTGTATGCTATATTTACATAGCAACCCATATGAAAACAGGTGACGTATGTAATTCTGATTTCCTTCGCATCTATCTGTACCCCTCACCCAACCCCAGCCCAATCAGACAGGATTAGCTATCAGGGAGCAGGTTATGCATCTGTTTTCTCACACAGCATGGCACGAGAGTGCCAACAATTTTTGAAATAATTGAAGTAAGGAGATGAATGTTAATTAAGACACATATTGTCATGTTCCAGATCTGCAGAGTTGAAAGGATCCTCATATTGTTTCCACTCTCCTTTAGTTTATTTGGCCGTCAGATGCCCTCAAAACAAAATACAATACTTCTGTGAAAAGAAATGCTTAAAAGAGACTCCCGTATGAGACTTGGGATATACTTTTTTTCCGCTGCAGACCTTGGCTACTGTGCTTGAGCTTATTTGGGGCCCATGTATCTGTGCGCTTGCCGGTCGGGGTTTAGAGAAGTAAGTTTGAGCAGTGTCAACGATTTATGGGGAGGCAGTAATGGGCTTCTACTGAATGCTAATTACCGGCGAGTTGTTCAGGGAGACTGTGTAAGAACTGTTGGTTTGTGGTAAATTAGTCGCTAGCTCCATTGAGATGGACTGCAAGTTTAGATCAGAGCCCCGAAGGCGCCCAGCTCCTTGCGACTGATGGCCAAACTTGGTGACAATTTGACAAAAAACGCCCCAATTGTGCTAAACAGTAAAGTAGATGACTTTACATGAATTTAATAAGTACAATTCTGGATAAAAGTTAAAGCTTCCAACCCCTTTTGGATTAAAAGGATGGGGTGACTGGATTGTTAAATGAATTATCAGAGTTGTTTTGGCTCTTAGATCTGAAAAGCTGCCAAACCTGCCAGTGGTATGAAAGAATAGATTGCTCTGGAAAAATCCCTGCCCTGAGTATGACGGCCTTTATTTGTCTGTGTACTGGAGCTTTCTGGCTGTCCACACACATAAACCTCAACCTTTATCTCATGCTGTACAGGGTGGCTTTTCTGAGAAATGATCCTCTAGCTCCCGACCAAAACAGGCGTCTGCATTGGGAGGGTTTTCTTGAGTCTCAGGCGGCTCTCTTTCAATTCGCAGTTACCTTTCTTCTTCATTTCCATTTCCATTTCCAGCAACGAGAAGAGAGTTAATGATTCATTTGCTCCCAGTGACCTTTTGAATAACTGGACTGCGGTGTACCAGTGCCACTCCGAGCTGCTGTGCTCGCCTTTTACTTTCCCAGTTTGGCTTGCATATTTATAGCCTCCTTCTTGGTCTACATGCCTGAACGCCTGAAGGAAGCAAAACATTTATTGCCTCTCCCTCCCCGGTGTTTGCAGCTTTCACCCAGCCCCATTCCTTCCTTTTACATCACACGGGAGACTCGCCTCCTGGCTGGGGATGTCCGAGTTCTTCCTGAGTCTCTGCTGTTGAATCTGTTGATTTCATCAAGACAAAAAGATGGATTCTGACTCGGACTCACCTTTTAACTACTCGTGGCCTTCCTTCCCCAAAATGAAGATTCGACGGAGGGCGTCCAAACAAGGTAGATCATGCGATCTTTTACTACCCCCAGAGCCAAGCCGGGCATCTTCCTATTCTTACCTTTCTTTTCCTCGTTGCTTTGCGAGACTCTTTCTGATAAGTGCGTGTTTATACATGTCTTTATAAAACTCTTATAATATAAATACTTTACAGATAGACTTCTGAGGTAAACCTACTCATCCTTCCTGTGTTCCTTTCACTTTAAATCTTCCTTTGTGCTGTATTGTGCATGCGCTATTTTTTTCCTTTTAAAAAAAAAAAGGGAGTTTAGTACAAGGTAAATGTTTTGGATTCATTTGCTCAGTTACCTTGGTGTTACCTTGACAATAAAGTGTCTTGTTGATTTAAATGTGTCTGGTCTTTGTGGGACGTGCAGAGAACTATGCTTGCGCTTAGTACCCGGTGTCCGCTGCATTTGTGTTTTAGTTTTCAAGTGTGTGCTAATTAAAAAAAATTTTTTATATCTAAGAAAATTCTTTCTTTTCTACTCTACTTTCTTGATTTTGTAGATGCTCTAAGGAAGGGATTTTAAGAAAGTAATTTCAATAAGAAAGCCTATATTTCTCCAGGGGATGCAGTCACATATTAAAAAGTGTATTAACGGTAATTACCAAGTATGCAAAATGCTTTACTGCCAAAGGCAGAAGAGCTATTTATCTGCAGCGTGATAATAATGGAGTGGCTTCATGCTGCTTATTCCCCCTCACCTGCAACCCACTCTTGTGGTGCAGGTCTTGGAAACCAAGGGACAAGTTGGTGTTAGGCAACAGCGGAGGTGGCCTGAGTATCCAGTGCACCATCCCCAGCAGGTGGTGATTGTTGGCTTCTGAGGTTTATCAAAACTAGAAAGGTAGTGAGTAGCCCTTTCTTGTGTTGTAGAGGGACTTTATGTGGTTATGTTTTTAGTTCAAACAGAAACATTTTTGTGAGCCTATAAGCAGAAGAGGTGTTTCTGAAAGTGGGCCGCCTCTGTAGCTTTGTCCTGGGGGAGCAGAATTCTCTCTTGAGAACAGAATGACCAACCGTATCACCCTGTGCTTTACTTGGAGAAAAATGGAGGCTGGCGGTTGTCACTGTACCTGTTTCATTTCAAGGCTTTTTTTTCCTTCTAAAATAAAATGGAGGTGTGTGTGTGTGTGTGTGTGTGTGTGCGTGCGCATGCATGTGTGTTTGCTCTTGGCCTGGGATCAAGGCTGATCCCAGGAATACAATGGGTTGACTCTCTAGGAATAGTAGAAAGCCTCAACCTGAACAAATCTCCCACGCTGTTCATTGCCATTCTTGAAATTCTATCACTGGGGACTTAAAACATTTGTACAACATTCTATTTTCCTTATATTCTATTTTAAAATGTAATTGCTTCTTCTTTGGGGGTAAAGGGCCATGATATAAATGCAGCTTACCGTTAATTGTTTCGGGGAGAGGGGAGTATCTATAGGGTGCACAAATGTGTGCATGTGAAAGCAAGCTCAGGCTCAAATGGAAAATGGAGTAAAATGTTAACAATAGGTAAATCTGGGTAAAGAGGATGTATTGGTGTTCGTTGTGCTATTCTTATTCTTTCAACTTTTCTGGAAGTTTGAAATTGTTTCCAAATAATTTTTTAAAAACTTTTAAGTGACTTCTGAGAGGGGAGATACACGAAGTCCTTAATTCCTTAGAGTGAATATTATTAGTTCTCTTACATGGAGAAATTCTTGAGGGCAGGTAGCAGTTCTGTAAGACTACTAAATCTTTGTGCTAATTCTCATCCAGTTAAATTTGGGGAATAATCTGCTTTATGTAGTTTTGTATTTATATTGCCTGGCTGGCAGACTGGATGCCTATGTTGTAGGGAGGCTTCGGTAGCCTAACAGCCTGGAGAGATGTGGGATTAATGATTAGGAGGCCAGTGGAGAACCTTGAGAGTCCAGTGGAGTTGTAGGGAATGCGTTAATCACATTCTCCTTTGAAATCCAAAGCTGGAGCACAGCCAGTTTGAACTACAGCAGAAAGTCATAACATAGCCATGTATAAATGAAACTCAATTCAAGTGAAAGCAGGTACCTGGGATTTGAAAATGATTAACTATTTGCCACTAATAAACAAAGGACAAGTGAAACTAAGATTGGTAGCAGAGAGCTGGGGATGGTCAGACTGTGTCCCATGCTTCCTTTGCCTGTTAAATGATGACGACCTAGGTGTGAAGGGTGGGTTTGGTCACACTGTAATGTCAGCTGGACGGAATCCCAGAACCATAGACATTACAGCCAAAAGGGCCTTAGAAATGGCCGGACCCAACCACCTCATTTTATAGGTGAGTATGATGGGGCCCAAAGAAGTGAAGTGATGGGGAATCATTTGAGTGTTCAGCAAGCGTGTCCAGAGTGCCAGGTGCTTCCTAGAGGGTGGGACGAAGTAGTGAACCAGACGGATACTGTCCCTGCTTACAGGGATCTTAAGCATTTGGAATGGATCCTACCTCTCCCAGGATACAGATGTTCCACCTTCATATAGTAGAAGAAACACCAAGGAACCTGATTTTTTTCAGTTCCGTGGTTAGGTTGTGAAAAACTGTGGTCTCTTGTCCCTTATTCTGTCAGTCTTTAAAACTAAGGTGGCTTGAGTTTCTTCCTTAGTCTTTCCTTCCTTCTAATCATCACCGACATCATTCTCAGGATGTGGGTTCTGGTCTCCTGGGAAGTCGTGAAGGGGTGTTGAGGGCTTGGGATTTCTGGCTTATTAGCAAACCTTTCATATTTGGTCAGAAATATTTTTTATTCTCTCTTCCTTTTTGTGTCCTGATCCTCCTTGTTAGTATTCTCTTTCTTTAAATATCCCCTCCTGCCTTATTATCACTGTTCTTTGATAGACACACGTACACATTACTGGTTTGTTTCGAGAGGTGAAAATTTAGAGGGTTTGGTAATAAGAGGAAAATTGGGTTAGCAGAAACCTATCAATACTTATATTTTAACTAAAAACCACATCTACTACTTTCTTATCCTCATGCCCTCAGAAGGAAAGAGAAAAGGATCTAACTTAGAAGCCACGCCTTTGGAAATGACTGGTGTCTAGAGGGGAATGTGATGTAAGCAGAGGGTGAAAGCAGTTAAAACCAAACTGCCCAAAATGTATTCCTGGGATCTCAGAGTTGCCCTTTGTCATATTGTGGGCAGCCCAGAACAGGCTGTACTGGAAACTGAGTGGTTAATGATTGGCGTGGGCCAGAATCCACGACTGTCCACTTCAAGGACTCCAGGAATGCCTGGATTTTTGTTTTGTTGATTTCAGTAGGAGAGTCAACGAAGAAATTTAATATTTATTAATGAAAAATTTTAAAATATAGGGATTGGGCTTCACCTAAGTTCCCCATAATTATTGTCTTTTAAATGCATTTTTAGTATGAATCATCAGGTCCCAGAAAGTGTTGAGCTCTTCTTCTCTTTGTGCCTTTCATCCACTTATGCCGTGTGTCTCATTCTCTCCTACTCCAGCTCATATCCATCATATGCCTCTCTAATGACACAAAGTGTGAAAGACTGCTTTTTTTTTTTTGCTGGTGCAAGAGACGATGCCTATTTGAAAACAACCTTGGAGAGCTTAGATAGGACCAAACTTTCTGTAGTCATAGTCAAAATAACTAGTATGTATGTACTACTTTATTAATCATACTAACCATTGTTTACTAAGCTGTGGTAGGTACTTTATACTTATAACATCTGATTCTCAAAATAACTCAAGATACTATCTCTGTTTTACAGTTGAGGAAACTGAGGCTTAAAGAGTTTTAAAGTTATATCCAAGTCCATACCAAGAAATACAGGGAACAGTAAGCATGGTAAAATAAGGTGAATGGCATTCATTCATTGTACGTACAAGGTGGTTTTCACACGTGTTATCTTATAAAAGACCTGTATGTCAGGTGTCATCTTCATTTATTAGTTTGTGGCTCTGAGGCTCAGAGAAATGAGTTGCCCAAGATCAGGGCCAATAAATGCAGAGCCAGACCCGCAACAGGACATAGTCCTTGACTTTAAAGGTTTTGTTCTTCCCAGTGTGTTTCACCACCTCTTAGTAGAGGTAAGGGATGGTGAATTCAATAGGTAGCTGTCTTATATTCAAAAGGTGCCACTGTATCTCACCATGGTAGCTTCTCCCTGTCCTGTGCATCTTGGACTAGGAATAGAGGTGGCAGTGGAAACTGGGGAAGTAAAATGTTAGTGCTGTTCTTATGTCTTGTTCTTATGTCTTATGTCTTGTTACATCCACACACATATGTATCTAGTACTGACACACATCCGTTGGCTTGTGAGGGAAGAGATGAATGGATGACTGGAGCATCGGATAGTCGGGTGAGGAGCAGAAGAGGCAGGGTGAACTGAGAAAAGGATGGTATGGGAGAGCTTCCAGTGTATCCTGGAAGCTTCCCAGGTTTGTCCCAGACAGAGAAAGGTAAAGTCAGAGAGAGTGAGTGTGCTGGGAATGGAGATAAGAATCATGAGACCACTGTCTTGGTCTATCTCATGAGCTCATTTAGTGTTTGGAGAGCAGGTACCCAATCTGAAAAATAATCCCTGACCCGGTACGTATTAAAGGTATGATGACATCTCAGAAGGTTTAATGATAATTTTTAAAGTGACTTACTTTTGTCTCATGGACTTACTTGTTTTCTTCCTGTTTCCTGCCCTCCCTCCCTCCCTTCCTTTCTTTCAAGAAGTTTTATTGAATACATACACAGTTTCATGTGCATGTATGTATTCCATCTAGAAAGTCCCCAAAGGATGCCTGAATACCATGGAGGAATAAGTCACTACAGAAATCCTCCTTCAGGAAGAGAAACATTTTCCTAAAGGTGACATAACCTACTAAGATTTCGTTGGCTCACAATGAAGATAGTGTTTAACCTCACGTGGGGCAGTTTCAATTTCAGACTCTGCCAGGAGGCCTACCTTTGTCAGCCTGGGAGAGGAGGCCCATTACAAGCCTGTTGCCAAACCGCATAGCTACATATTTGAAACTGATGTTTTCCCTTTATTTTGAGTTAGTTCAAATTCTTAGGCAAGATGCATTTCTGCATCAATTCCTGTCAGTGGAAAGGAGGCACTATTCTAATTTATCACCCCACGTCCAAGAGATTCCTGCCTACCACTCCAGTTTTGGAGAAGGACCAATGGTTGTTTATTCAGATATATTAATTAAGGCAGAATGTGATAAGTCCAATAGGGGAGCTCAGGACAAATCACCGTCAAAGTTCAAGGTGAAGAGACCAGTTCATGTCGAGGGCATCATGAAAGGGATGTCATTTCAATAGCCTGTGGTGAACTGGTGGGGTTTTAACAGACTGTCCTTCCAAGCAAATGGGCAGAGTCAGGCATACATAGAGTGTATCAAGGTGATGGACGATAGGCCGGGCTTGTGCGCTGTTGATTCATGGGGCATGGAAACGTAGAGAGGGGCCACATGTTAACTTGGCCTGGAGAGTTGGTTCTGTCTGCCTCATATTCTCTTGCCCCTCACTGAACAGCACACACATTCTTTAGTGGACGGCCCCTCCACTGCTCTGGCCATGGGTCCAAATGATGCTGCCACCTTCTCATATGACCTTGCCTTCCTGGATGCAGTGGGGTGGGCATCCCACCCAGGTGGCCCGACCACAACACTCCTCCTGCCTGGCCACAGCTGTAGTCCCAGGGTGGGCACATGATCTCAACTTGGTAAATCAGTGTGTTTCCTTGGTATTCTTCAAACTGGAATTTGGAGGGAGATGTCTTCCTTCTTGGGTAGCAGTGCTGGAAGGGTGGGAATGGAAGCCGTTAGCTGGGAGAAAGCAGTCTGTAGTAGGAGGAAATACTGTGCACATGTAAAGAGAAGCAGTCTTGTGGTAGGGTCCTGCTGGATTCCGGGCCCTCGTTCTAGTCCTTGGGGGCCTGTTGCTGCCAAGATGCCCCCCTCTCAAGGCTTGGATATCAAATTCCTTCAGTTTTGGAGTTGCCCTCACATGGCTTCAGTAAATCTTTCCCCTCCCCCTTTTACTGTTTGTTTAGCGAATTCAGGTGACTATTTCTCCCACTTCTAACTAGAAATCTCGAACTTGCCCTTTAAGATGCAGCTTGAGGATCCTTTTTCTGGAAGCCTCCCCTGAATTCCCTTGAGTTCATCGTTCTCTCCTTTGTGCCACCCTGGCTCATGTATATTTTTATAACAGCCCTCACATTACTGTATCACAACTATTATTTAATGTCCCTCACCCCTAAGACACTGAATTCCTTGAAGGTGGAGCCTAGCTGACCTGTTTTCACATCTCCAATAGCTGGATCACAGAAAGCAGGCAGTAAATAGTGAAAGTGTGTTATGCACAGTTTTACTACACTACACTCAGATGCTTTTTATTTTGCTTTTATTTCTTTATTTTGCCTTTATTTCTTTATTTTATCTATAATAGATGTGATCCTTCTATGAAGTCCTACCCTCTAGACAGTGGGGACAGGAAAGGGTATATTTTAGACTACTTGGTCCAATGCAATAATGAAAATAGTCATTTTTGGTAACTGCTCAGTCTCTTTAAGTAAAATATCTACTGTCTCAGATTTCTTCCTCCTCCTCTGCCTCCTTTCTTGCCAGGCTGGTATTGAATGTGATTTCCTGGTGAGGGTGGGGGGTAAGTTGGTGGTGGGGAGGAGGAGGAGGCCCCAGGGTCCTCCTGGTCTCTGCTGCAGATCTGCTGACCTGAGCTCTTCCCTGGGGCACCATTGTTTTGAGTGTTCTGGCATCTGTGACCACAGTCCTGCAGCTGGATCCTCTCCCTGGTGTTGGTTGGGACCCAGGACTCTCCTTCACTGAGTTGGCCTGACCTTGGCTTTTACACTACAGAGACCTTGGAATCTCTGCCTCTGGCTGCTGGCTCACACGCTTCCCTAAAAACATCTGGTACGGGGGTCTTTCCTCTGCAGCATGGTGGGCCCGTGGTCGGCCATGAGTACTCATCTCAGTCACTTCCTGTTCTTCTTGGAGGCCTGTGGGATCTTGAGGATCCATTCTCACCTCTCAGGCAACTGGGAGCAGCGCAGGAATGCTGGCCCTGGCCCTGCTGCTTGCCCTTGCTCTCTCACCGAGGGTGCTTGGTGCTGGTTGTCCTCGTGATGGGGTGGGGCAGCCTGCAAGGTGACCTCCTTCAGAGCCCCGGACGGAAGGGAGAAAAGCCAGGCCATCCCCAGAGTAGCCCCCGACCTATCTCACACTGTTCCCTGCGGGCAGAGAAACCACGGGTCTTGTGCCTTTGGTCTCCATTGCCCCTGCCAATGGAAAGGCCTGGTTATGAATTGTAACAAATCTCCTATCCAGCTCTCATTCATGCTAACCTGCCCAAAGTTGCTCAGGCTAATGAAACAGGATTCAGGAACCAAGCAGAATTTCCCAACCAGGAGAAAGCCAGAACAACTTGCAGGTGTGCTAGGCAGTGCTTGGCTTCCACTATTTATGTGTTCACTAATTCAAAATGTCCTTTCACCCAAAATAAGTGAAAGGTATTTGAAAGTTGCTAAGAGAGTAGATTTTAAAAGTTCTCATCACAAGAACAAAAAATTTTGTAACTATATGTGGTGATGGCTGTTAACCAGACTTACTGTGATCACTTTGCAGCATATACAAGTATTGAATCATTATGTCGTACACCTGAAACTAATGTTATGTGTCAATTATACCTCAAAAAAAAGGAAAAAGAAAGAATTTACATTTCAGTGGAGAAGTCTCTATTTTGCTAGTGTAGTTCCTTGTCTACAGTAGAACTCAGTTACTTTGGGGGATATTAAGGGGGGCAAAAACACACGGCTCTAGGGCTAGGTGCAGGAGAATTGGAGCTCCTGGTGACTTTTGAAGTGGGCACAATCATATTTATGTGCCTGTGTCTTTCCATAAGGCTATGCAGGATTCGAATTACTCATAGGGTTTCTTGTGATGATAGCATACAGGAGCATCTGCCTCATCAGTTTGCCCATATTTTTTGTCTACAGTCACCTGAAGTGGTCTTGTCCACGTTCTGCCACTTTCTTGGAAGTCTTTCACTTCTGTCCTGGTGTTTGTATAACGTGTTAGTTTCTTTCCCCTCAGCTTGCCCGTTTTTCCTTTCTGTAGACGAATTGGCTGTAGGCTTTGGAGAACTGCATCAAGAAGGAAAGGAATTGCTGATTAAATCGAGTCACACCAAAGTCTACATACACACCACACATGACTGAACATCTCCTTGATAGCTTGGGGGAAGCAAGGGCAGAAGAAAGTTTACATATTTGAGTCCTCCTTTTTCAAACATAAACACATGTCCTCTTGAAGGCTACTTTGTGCTACTATAATTAGGAGTGAGGACCTGGGAAAGGGTTGGGAGAAAATTGTAGCTGTTCTCTGAGCCTGTATTTTCTTTCCCTCTCTTCCTTCTCTTTGCCCACCTCCCTCGGTGCCTCCAGTATATTATGAGGGAAAAGGCTTGTTTTCTTCTTCAATATTTTTGATAATTAGGTCTCTCAAAACAGCAGAAAGGACTTCTTTTAGGATCTGATTTTAGAGTGCCAAGTTGTAACTTCTTGTTTCGAAGGAGTTTTAAACTGCAGATCTGAGGAAGAGAACTGGAGAAACAGCGCTCACACCCAGCACTTCTGGAGTCCGTTCACTTGGGCCTCAGCTGTTACTGTTGTGAACAGGACTGGTTGAGAGGCCTGATCTCATCCCAGGGCTTACTTTCCTTTTTTTTTTTTTACAGGATCCTAGGAGGATGAGTTGAGTTCTGAGGATGAATTGGACATTTGGATCCATGTTCGAGCCACTGTAGTTTGGTAGACAAAGGTTCCCTGGGTTCTCCCAGACACATCTTGGTGTGAACTAAAGTCTTCTGAGTAACGTTAGCTTACACATGACCCACAGGAAATTCCTGAGCTGAGGCTAATCTTGGAATTTGGATGGATCCCCTTTGTAACTTAAAGTCCAACTTAGAAGAGTAAGGCCAAGAGATGTTCCAGGCCAAGACTAATATCAGGAAAATCCTAAGAGGATCGTACAGGAAGAATAGGCAAGAAGAGAAATGACAGTGTACCCTGACAATGTTCATTTTCATTTGTGAGGGCAGGTTTGTTCTTTCCTCTAGAGCACACTGGGACCATGGGGAGAAAGGACCATCTGTACATTTCAGAATTTGGCAAAGTGCTCTTTGAATTTGGGAAATTGGGAGGTAGTGAGCTGCAGCGAGAAAGGATGTCTCTGTCAGCACCGTGTTTGCATTCTGCTTCTATCAGTTAATAACGTCTGAGGATGATCACCCTTCTTGGACCAGAACTTTCTTATCTACAAAATGAACATAATAATACCTCCTGTGGTTATGGAGAGTGAGGTTAGCAGATGGGCAAAAACAATACTAGGTACTCTTGGGTAAAACATTTCCAGATAATATGTTTACATGTGTATTATCTGATACGGTTATTTACTGATAACCTATTTTGCATGAGACCCTACAGCCGTTCTTTGACAATAGGAGGCAAGTTTTTAAACCATGACTTGTTTTTTTTCCCTTATTTTAGTTGTTAAAATGGTTATTAGAAATGTAGAAATTACAGACAGTAAAGTGTTGAAAGTAAAAACCACTTGTGCTCCGTCACCTAGAGATAGCAGTTAACATCTTAGTGTATCTTCCCAGTTTTTTCCTGGTTATCGTGCATATTGTTGTGTGGGTAAACCAGATGAAGTCATGTATTTTCTGTTGCATGCATGTTTTCTCAGCAAGGCTCACATTGTCATATTCTGGCAGTAGATCTCCAGGGGCAGATAGCAGAGGCCCAGGAAGTGAACGAATACACTGAGGCACAAGTCACACTGTAACCGATTAATGAAACTTCCTAATGGGAAAATACCAGGCATTGCTCAAATACCATTTTCTTTGGCTCGAAATAGGATACTTAGTAACTCCTATTATTAAATAAAATACTTTGAACTACCTAGCAGAGTACCTGCCTATCTAGAGCTGCCATTTACTAGTAGTGTGACCTTGGGAAGTTAATTAAATAGCACCAGAGTTTCCTAATCTGCAAAATGGAAATAACAAATAGTACAGCTTTTACTGGGTTGTTTTGGGAATCAAACGAGTTAATATATAAAAATCATACAGTGCCTGGCTCATAGGAAGTGCTATGTTTGTGATAGCTATAATAGTAATATTAACCAGTATAAGTACCCAGTATGGTACAGGTGTCCAATAGATGCTTACTCTTCAAGTACCTAATAGTTTGCTTCTACTCTTTCCCTTTTAATGTTTTTTTTCCTGATCATCTTCTTCCAGTACCTTTGCTTTGCAAATCGGCCTGATCATCCCATTATTCCTTTAAAAGTAACCTACCTGCTATTTTATAAAGAGATTAAGAAGTAATATTCCTGGGCTACTGCTACAGAGGGTGTGTCGGATGGTGTCACACAGGAAGTGCTTAGCATCTGTGTGGTGGTTTGCCCCATGGGAGAATCTGTTTTCAGCTCAGACACCAACCAGGGAAGTTACTTGTTCTACCAGTAGGGGCAAAATGAAACTCTCATCACTGAAATGTGGTAGACAACACAGGACAAAACACAGAGGTAACAGGCAAGAAGAGCCCAGAGAAGGACAGCCTCGTGATTATTTAGAGTCTTGGCAGGGGACCTCCTGGGGGATCGTCCATTATGACTGTAATTTGAGGATGTCAGAGGTGGAGGCTGAGGGCCAGGTAGCATAGTGACTGGTAGTCAGTAGACACTCAGTAAATGTTGAAAAAGAGAATGAATGAGTAAATGGATGAATGAATGAGAGAAATAAGAAAGTAACACTCCCATCACAGCCTGAAGTAGCACAAGCTGGGCAACAAGAAACCCTTCAGAATTGGAGGAAAGTTTACTAGGCCAGAAGAGGATGGTTTCTTAGTTGTACCTGGTACAAAGTTTGTGTTCTTTTCTTAATGAGAAAGTATTCACTCCTTCAGAGAATATTTATTGAGTATCTACTATGTACCTGACCTGGTTCTAGGCACTGGGGGAGTGAACAAAACATTCAAAGTTGCTCTTCTCCTGGAGGTTACATTCTAGTAGAAGGAATCAGACAATACACAATAAATGCATAATATGCTAGGTGATGTTATATGGTGTAGGAGAAAATAAGACAGGGCTTAGGGGATTGCTATTTGATAGATATATATAATGGTCAGGGAGAGCCTCTTTGATAACATTTGAGTAGAGAGCTGAAGAAAGTAAGGGAGGGAGCAAGGCATCTGAGCATCCAGGAGAAAAGCAGTCCCAGTAGAACAGCAGGTGTAAATGGCCTGAGGCACAGAACAGCAAGGCCAACTTGGAAAGAGGAGAATAGGCAGCAGACTTCAGAGAGGTTGGTTGAGGGTGGAGGAGGGACAGGTTATGTAATTGAGATATTTTGGTTATAATAAGAAATAATATTTGTAATAAGAACCTGCTGGGTAAAAAAAAAAATAATAATAATATTTGGTCTTCATCCTTAGAATGTCCCAAGTGCTAAAAGTGATACAGGTGCTTTTGTTATGTTAATGAGGTGACTTTCGACCAAAGGAAGGGGACTGAAGATTGAGTTCAATCACCAATGGCCAAGATTTAATCAATCATGCCTATTTAGTGAAGCCTCCACAAAACCCCAAATGGACTGGGTTTGGGGAGCTTCCAGTTGGTGAACACGTGGAGGTGCTGTGTGACTGGCCTGCTAGGAGAGGGCATAGAAGCGCATCGATCTTTCCCAATACCTTGCCCTATATACTTCTTCCATCTGGCTGTTTCTGAGTTAGATCCTTTTATAATAAACTGGTGATCTGGTAAATAAAATGTTTATTTGAGGTCTCTGAGTCAGTCTAGCAAATTAATCAAAGCCGGGGAAGAAGTCGTGGGAACCTCGGATTTTCAGCCAGTTGATCAGAGGTACTGGTGACAACCTGGACTTGTGACTGGCGTCTGAAGTCCAAGGAGGGGCTTGTGGGAACCTCCAATCTGCAGCCAGTCAGAAGCACAGGTAACAACCTAAACTTGGAATTGACGTCTGAAGTTTGTAGGGGGCGGTGGGCAGCTTGTAGGATCGAACCCTTAACCTGTGGAATCTGATGCTGTCTCCGGGTAGGTAGTGTCAGAGTTGAGTTGAGCTGTAGGACGCTCAGCTGGTGTCCAAGGATTGCTTGAGTGTGTGGGAAACTCCCCCCAACATTGGAATGGGGGTCCAGGCAAGTTCAGTTAGGCTCTGTAGGTTGTGCTGAAGTTTGGCTTTGACTCAGGGTGAGGTGGGAAGCCACTGGAGTATTGTGCAGAGGATGGCATGATTTGATTTCCTCTGTGAAAGGAGTGTATTGCCTACGCTGTGAAGACTAGGACAGAGGAGCAAGGTGACCGGTGAGGAGACAGTACCTTGTAATAGTCTTGGCAAGAAGATGGTGGTGGTGTGCCCTGGGTGGTAGCGGAGGTGATGAGGAAGAGTCAGGTTCTGCATCTATTCGGTTGTGAGAGAGAACAGTCAAGGCAACTCCAAGAGTTGCTATTTATTGAGAGGAGCCAGTGTAGGAGGGAAAATGGAGAGTTGTGTTTTACACCTGTTGTGCTTGACCTGGCTGCTGCACAGCTCAGTGGAGATACCAAGGAGACAGTTGTATTCAGGGGAGAGGGCTAGGCTGGAGGTGAAAATTTGGGAGTCATCATTATATTATGGTACGTGATGCCGTGTTGTCAGGTGACCCGGGGAATGAGTGCAGAGGGAAAGAAAAGACGTTTGAGGATTAACCCTGGAGCACTGCAACTTGCCAAGAAGTCTGGGAAGACTGAGAAGGAAAGGCAGGAAGAGAGAGAGAGACAAAGGGGCAAAAGGGCGATCATCTGTATCAAAGGCTGCTGTAGGTCACACAAGGTGTGAGGCCTGAGAACTGCCCACCAGATTCTGTAATAGGAAGGGCAGTGGTGACCGTGACGGGCGTGGGTTCAGTGCAGTGCTGGGAATTGAACTCTAAAGTCAGCCTTACCTGTTTTTGTGGTGGTTAGTCATTCTAGGTTTAAAACAAAACTGAATGAATGAAAGAGAGAAAGAGACAAATGTACACACAAGAGAGATCTGAACTGAGAGGCCCTTTCCTGCCTTTTCACAGCGAGAGCTTGGCACCCAGAGTGGGCCAAACCAGGTCAGCAGCAGGTTTGCCGAAGGCTGCCTTAGCCGGGTTTGTTTATGTCTGGGTGTGGGTCTCTTACATAACCGGGCAAGTAGGCCACGTTTTCCCTTAGCTACTAGGCCCTTAGCTTCTTGAGGGAGAGTTGGATTTCATTAGAAATCGGGTTGCAGAGGCCGTAAGCTGGTCGCTGCTATTAACTGTTTCCTGCCAGAGTTGGGATAGGTGTAAATGTCAGAGAACAGGGAGGCATCTGCCTTTCCCTCTCCTCCTTACTAGTTAGTACTAATTCTCCTTCCTTCTCTGGGTGAAATGTACTTACTTTCAGTTGTCTCTCTTGTGTCACCTAACTAGAGCATCTAGTATAGCAAGGAAATGCTGAGGAAAATTTCTCCTTCAAGGGAGTCCTTGTAGAGTTCCATATATCACATTACAGAGCAGTGAGAATAATGGGAGGGGGCAGAGCTGGGGAATCCCCTCGGAATTACTGTTTATCCTCTAAGCATTCTGCAGGGAGAACCTGGCCAGAGTCCACTTCATCATGTTAGAACATCGTAGTTTCTGAAATATTCCCTTTGTTCTTGAGAAATGCTGTCTCTGATTGTCTGACTTTATGCTATGTTCATCCCACTCTTATAATCTCTCCCATTTCGTAAGATCTCATCCTTACATCCTTGGAGGTAAATTTTATGGGCAGGTTGGCTTTGTTTTTTGGTTACTTTGTTCAGGATGGACTTTTCAAAGTTTCTTAACATTAGCTGAGTCTGAAATAAGAGTTAAAACATTTTAAAAGCTCTTCGTGTAGTAAATGGAATGTTTTGTGCATTCCAGTTGCCTTGGGTTAGTTTTAAATGTGTAAAGTTATAACCAAAGTTGAAATCTTTTTTTTTTTTAAGAAGCAAAACTACATGAAAGTATCAAAACTCTACAACCTCATTTACTTGTATAATAATAGCAAGAATTTACATAGTGCTTACTTTGTGTCAGATTAAAATCCTTCTTTGTGTCAGATTGTGTTCTAATCACTTAAAATGTTAAACCGTTTAATCCATACAACAGTTCTATGAGAGAGATGTATTATCATTCCTATTTTATAGATCAGGTAATGGAGGTACAGAGAGGTTAAGTAACTTGCCCAAAGTCACCCAAGCTAACAGATGGTGGAATAGGGCTTTGACTCCAAGCATTCCAGGACCCTTGCTCTCAATTACTGCAATACAGTGCTCTTCACTAATTTAAAATTGGCAGCTAGTGGATGGGAGTTGAGTTTTAGTTACTTTTTTACCATCTCTGAAATATGGGTTTACCAAATATTAAAAATTCATACTATCAACAAAACTGTAAGATTAGCTTTTTGCTAAGACAAACTATTTACAAAACAGCATTCGTTTAAGACAAAGAGCTGATTTTTTAATTGCAAATTATTTCTATATGGTCATTGACAAAATACCTGAAGGACATTTTTTCTGGGGGGGGGGCAATACTTTTTCACTTAATTTGCTACTAAAATGGTTACATATGGAAGTGATGAAATCATATATCTTGAAAATCTTGAAAAGATCAGTTTTATTTTTTTTAATGAAACCATTGTGCTTTTTCTTTGGGCTGAAGCACAGTGGAGCGTTAACCACTTTAATATACGTAGCTGATGTTTATTTGAAGGTACTTTTTAAGACTTATTTTCTTTCCACAATAAATCTTATTCTGCTGGTTTGAAGCCTGTTATTTGCAGTGACTAGTGTTGAAGTTAATAAAGGAGTGGAAGTCTAGTAAGTCTGTGTCATCTTTTGGTTGCTAGTCTGTGTTCACTTTTAGATCCTATTATTTTTCGGTACCTTTTGGCAAGTGGAAGCTATGGATGCTCCAGAGAGTTATACTGCACAAGATTTTGGGGCCAGTTTTACAAATCGTTGCAATGAGCGACTCAGAAAATCTACACGGCAGGTTTTGGATGACAGATCTAGAGAGGAGGAAGATTTTCCCTTCTCACTGCTATCTTAAGATTTTGTACAGTTGTGTCCTCCCCCAACGAGACTTACTGTCATTACCTAAGTAACAGGATGAGGACAGGGTCTAGGCAAGTTGTCCAAAGCGTAGGGTAAATTCTTCTGGGCATTGTTGATCTTGGAGATGGTGTCCCAGCCTAACACTAGATGACATTGAGTGACGTAGTAAGGCAGGTATTTCCTTTTCCATTTCTTTTGACCTTCTGATTCAAGGAGGAAGTCAGTTGGCACCATTGCCTCTTTAACACCTCTCAAATCCTTCAGTCTCTCCCTTTATGACAGAGTACAGGCCCTGTAGACTCTCAGCTTTGAGAGGCAACTGTGTTTCATCAGAATGTAGTTTCACTGTTTTGTGTTCCCTTGTTTTAGTATGTATAATTCCGCTTTTGACAGGAAATACTGGCTTTCTGTTTACAGTGAGAATAAGGTATTTCTATTAAAATTAATTTTTTTCAAAGGAAAATGGTGAGTCAATCTAAAAACAACTACTAGAGAATATAATATAGAGGTGATCTATAGATATGGCAAAACTGAATTTGGTAGAGGAATAACAAAATCTTGGGAAATACTGGTCTAATATCTGCTATGGTTAATTCTATAGAGATCTACAGTCTCTTCTTTGAAACTCTTGGGACCATATTTGTTTTGGAATTCAGAATTTTCAGATCTTATTGGCATAGTGCTTATATATGATATGACTTGCATAGTATACGCTAGGGCAGTGCCATCATCTAGCATGGTAGTATTTCTGCAACAAAATGTATGAATGTTCATACCAAGTGGGGTAAGTAGAGATTCTACAGGGCCCCATGTGAGTTCAGGTCAGACCACCAAATATATTTTTGAACCAAACTTAAGAAAAAAGTTTCGATTTTCAGAGATTTCTAGATTTCAAAATCACAGATAAGAGATTATAGATCTGTCTTTGTAAAAAAATTCCATCATTTTCTAAAACACTGATCAAATTAATCATGCTGAAAACAAATTAGACCCCAACTTGGTCCAAGTAACTCTACCATCTTTAAGTTTATTTAACTGCTTGTGTATGATCTCCTTATAGATTCTGATCTGCTATATTGGGCTAGGTAGATTTGTTTGTGGAAGAAAAAGTTGAATCCGAGTGACTTTTACCTGTGTATGTGAAAAAGGAAGTAGTTCCTGGTCCTGCTCATCCTTGAGATATGAGGGTCAGTTTTGAATACAGAACTTGCTCTCTTGGTAATTAAGAACTTGGATATTGGGTAACTGGCCAATGCATTCACTGGTGCCAGAAAATTTGGGGTAAGATTTCATTTGGTTCTATGTTCTTAAAACAAAATCCATCAAATGTTTGCAATTGTTTTGTTGAGTATATTGTTAGTTCTTAAGATAGTCTAGTTATCAATGAAGTCTTAATTTAGCCATGATCAAAATGGTTAAAAAGGGGCACAACCAGCCTCCCAAGCCAGCTGTTTTATAGTCTGTGAACTTAAGATGTTGTAGAGCAGTTAAGCTGGATTAATTACAGTTCAGAGGGCCATGTTGAGTTATTTATGATTGTTTTTCAAACATTCTGGAAAATGATAAATGAGCAAGTATTTTCTTCAGAACGCATTGGGTTTGTCAGATTCTTGATTTATACCTTTTAGAACATGCTTTTATTTTTTGTAATTAGAATGAAAATGTATAGTAATTGATCATAAAAATTATACTTATGAAGTATTTATAGGCTTTGTATGTTATATTGCTAGCTATTTAAATAAATTGATAAAACGAGACACTATAAACAGTGTTTTCCTTTTACATTGTATATTTCCTCAAGAAGCTTAATTAAATCTAACTTGACTGTTCTGTGGGGAACAGGTATACTTAGATGTAGAATCTGAGGCCTGGGCCATTTGGCTCATACATATTTGCATGTAAATTTTATAATGTCATCTAGGACTTTCCAGGAAAGAATAGAGTTTTTTACTCCTGTTACATTAACGCAACAGTTATTAATGTTTTCCATTTCTTGACTCATTCCCACAGGCTTACCTGGATTTTAAGCCATGACATAAATAAGACAGGTGGTAGGATTAGTGCCGTTTCTGATGGAATAGACGTAACACTATCCCTTTTGTACCTACTCAAGAAAACGTACTGGAAATGTCAGTGAGGGTGACATTTGCTATGGATATAACTTTCAATCTACCCTAGTAAAGTCATTTACAGATATTAAGAATCTCTTAGTAGTATAATATACTATGATTAGTATTAATAACCTTGTACATCACACTGCAAATGGTAAAATCACCATTAATAATAACAAGACATAAAATATAATAGTGACAATATTTATTGAGCAGTTGCTAAGTGCTAGGCATGTGTTAGTGCTTTGCATATATGAACTCATTTAATCCTTATAACTGCACTATGAAGAAAGCATAATGATTATCTGCTTTTAGGGATGAGGAAACTCTGTAAAGGTATCTGGAGATCACGTAAGTTAGCCAGAGTCACAAGAAATGAGGCATTCTGGCTCGACTGTGTTTTATTACCTTTAACTTTATGTTCCCCACAAATACAGTAACATCTCAACTCTCTGGGACTCAACTTTGAGCAACTTCATCTGTTTGGAACAAACCTGAGAACATAGGAAGCAAGCAAAAACATTTCTGTAGTTAAAATAGAAGCAAAACTCTTTCTGAATGAGATTATGCATCTTCAGCAGGCAATGAACTGCTAGACTGTGTCCTATCTTGGGTCCTTGAGTGAAGGGTCTCGAGTCTGAACACTTCAATGGAATCCGAGGCTCACAGTATGATCACTAATGCTTCCACATTATTAAGTGAAACGAGTTTTAGTTTAGTGTTAGGAATTGAAGGCTAAAAACCTAATTGATTTTTATGCGAATCTCTCATGATTGGAAAAATACTGCTTGAAATGGGCACATATTTGTTTATCTAGAACTATTCATTTGCAGTGTTGATCTTAATATGTGAAGACAGCAAAATGCCATCTTGATTTTTTTCTTGTGGTTTGATTAAGAAGGTAAAGCTTAACTGTAAAATAAATTCCTTCTACTTTATTTGTCCTGTTTTCATTTTTCCTCTAGATCGTTCCTTTGATGTCCTCAAAAAATCCAAGCATCCCCCAACGTTCCTTGCTGCCGGCCGGCTTTCTGACATGCTGAATGGCGGTGATGAAGTCTACGCTAACTGCATGGTGATAGATCAGGTAAGGTGTGAGTGATGTTACTAGGGGGATCTGCCCTCTTTTCAAAACCTGAGCATGTGAGAAATACATTCCGCATTGCTGTGTTCCTCTGAAAATTTCCGCCTGAGCGCAGCCCAGGTGATGTTGCTGTGAAATCTCGCCATATGAGCATTTAACGTAGGTCCTTCCTTGAGAACACAGCACACCGTAGCTCCCACCGAGAAGCACTGTGGGAGGAGTCTTAGGACACCGTTCAAGGAGAAGAGTGTGAGGGCTCATCCATGAGGCCAAAACTGGAAGTGACATTTGGGAGGCCAATTTCTTCTCTGACCTGATTAAGCAGTATTCATATTCAAATCCAGCAAACACTAAGAGCCAGAGCTTGATGCCAGCCCCATGTGAAGCTGTCACGTAAATTACTTGCTTAATCCTCACAACATACCTGTTAACGTGTACTTAGGTTATAGAGCTTTAATATTAAAACAGAATGGTGTCATGTTGTAGGGAAGCTGGAACCCTTTAGAATTCTCCACCCATTCCCTGATAGAGATTTGTGAGTTAAAACTCATACAGGCAGATGGTTTGAATGTGCATCTACATATGGATTTATTCTTTGATCTTTTCTCTAGCTCGGTGATCCTCAAATTTTAATATTTATAAAAATTAAAGTATAGTTATAGATCTGAAAATTTCTGCATGCCCTAATTTATGAGAGACTTAAGGGATTTTCAAGAGTAATTCTGACAGCACACAATTTCTGCTTTACCCCCTGGCTTTAAAACCTAATCCCTACATAAGAAACACTATATAGATGTTCATTGAGCAATAATCTATTTTACCCTTTGTTACTGTTATTGTTAGTATGCATATATTGAACCCTATTACTTACCAATGTTTTCTCTGATATAAACTTTTTTCCTGTCTAGTAGGTCTCAATTTCAGCCCATTGGTTGAATGTCTTTGCTTTTTCCTTTGGGTTATGAAACATTGTTACATTAAATGCATAGTATAAATGGCATAGATTGGAATGATATTCAAAACGACAGAAGAACCAATAAAGCAGAATGGACATCAGCTGTAAATAACTGGTATAGTTTTTTTTGGTATAAAGCAGCTGAATGTCAGCCCTAGTTATAGAAATCTAGGTGAGACACAGAGTTTAGGACAAAGTGGGAGTTCTGGGGACAGTCTTTGAAGATACAAGGTAATTGGACTTACTGTGCTCTAGCTACATTCTGATTTTAATGGTTTTATTCTGTTGCCATATTTTCTCAGCGTTTAAATGAAATACATTTGAGTCCATATATATATATATATTTTTTTTTTTTTTTTTTTTTTCGTCCTGAGCCTCAGTGAATACTGCAGTACTTCCATTTACTTCAAGTAGCTAAAATTATACTTGACTGGACATTATGTGGAGGCAAACTGTGTCTTTATATGTTTTAAGATACATTAAAAATGCAAAACTTCCCAAACCAAAGATGAAGTTAGGATACAATTTCTGTTTGGAACTACTTTGAGTGAGAGAAGTATTGCTTTAATAATGTGAATCATACATTTAAAGAGAATACGAACAGCCTGATTGATAAACTGAAATGAGGAAGAGAATTGCTGAATTTGTGCCATGAAAACAAAACTCAAAATCTGGATACAAATCACAAAGTTCACTATATCGGTGTAGTATAGTTACATCATTTCTTTTACTGTTTCTGTGTCCATTTGAATAGCAAGGACAAAATAAGGAGTCCAAAATCTGCATATCAAAAATAATTTCTAGCAATATCTGGAAAGAATTTTATCTAATTTTCTTCATCTCCTTCAACCTGGCACAGAAGCCTAAAAAGATTGCTAGCTTGTTTACGATGCTGTTTCCCATAAATTTTCAAGGTTATCAGCCTATCTGATGAGGAAACTCACATGACAAAAACTACTTTGAAGATTACTCTGTCATGTAAACTACTTTGCAAAAAAATTAATTTGGACATCATTTCAAGCCTGCATAATTCAGTACAAAGAATCCTTGTATACTCTTTATCAAAAAAATCTCCAAATTTTACCATATTTTACTTTATTATTCTGAGTATGTGTTGTGTGTATGTACATGCAAATGCTTATGATATGTATATAAATAGTAAACATTTAGGAGTAAATTGAATATATGGTGCCCCGTTACCCCTCAATCTTTTATGGTGTATTTTCCTAAAAGCATGGATATTCTCTTACTTAAGCACATATGGTTACCAAAATCAGGAAATCATCATTGACACAGTACTATCAACTGTCTACAGACCTTATTCAATTTTAGTCAATTGTCCCAATAATGTTCCTTGTAGCAAAAGAAAATTCAATAACATGTCTTGCATTTAGTTGTTGTGTCTCTTTAGTCTCCTTTCATCTGGGACAGTTCCTTAGTCTTTGTCTTTTATGACATTGATAATTTTGAAGACTACAGACCAGGTTGTTGTTTGTTTGCTTGTTTTGGTTTTTGCTATACTGTCCTTTAATTTTGGTTTGACTTATATTTCCTCATGATTAGATTCAGGTTATGTGTGATTGGCAGGAATATTACAGAGGTGATGTCATGTTCTTCTCAGTGCATTGTATCAGGAGACACATGATAATAATTTGTCCCATTACTGGTGATATCTTTGATCTACCAAGTTTCTTTTCAGTAAAATTACTATTTTTTAAAAAAATTATTGCGTATCTTGTGGAGAGATAGTTTGAGTCTTTGTACATATCCAGTTACTGATTTGACTCTCACTCACTAGCTTTCCGTGATTGTTTTTGCCTTAGTAAATTATTATTATGATGGTGGTTGATTTAGGGCCCTACATTTCCCCCTTTGCTTCTTTTCCCCTTCACTGTCTTATTTCTAAATGGTGTTACTCCCTTCGTTTTTACTGTCTTCTCCCCCAGAAGTGATGCCTTTTGATGACCACCACCTCAGATCACCAGTACTTTTAAGCCCCTTCCTTAGAGCAAGCGCTTTGATCAACCGGGACTTTTTTTTTCACACTGTCCAGAGGAAGCTGTACTTTCTCTTCCTGGTGATGATTTTAGATCAGTCTTAGGCCCTCCACTAGCTCCCTGTTCTCTCTACCATGCAGATTTTTCCAGACTGCCCTTACTCTATGCAAAGGCTTATGGCAAGTATATGACAGGTTTCTTGCTGAGATTTGATGTTTATTATTTACAGGTAATTTAAAGTTTGGGGCATTATCTGTCTTCTAGTTATGCTAAATCCATATGTCTTATGTAGCTTTATTTGGTTTTCTTTTTGTTTGGGAGACTCAGATTTACGTGACCACCGCTGACTTGGTTACCCAGATTCCTATAAACTATTTTATAAGCTAAAATGCCTACTCTTTAGTTTTTCTCTCAGGTATTTAAAACATTTCCCCTCTTTTGAGTCAGTGGTTCATAAAATGTTAAAAGCGTAGTCAGTTTCTGGTTTTGTAATAAAGTTTATAAAATGCTCAGTCTTCTTCCTTTTGTGAATTATGGGATAGCAACCATGTGAACAAAAATATATCATGTAAGAATTCTCTGCTTACGTAAAGCAAAACAAAAACAAGAACAAACAAAAAAGGATAAATAAGTTGGAAAGTTTTTAAATTGTGAAAACTTTATTCTTTGCTCAGCAAATATTTTTCTTTCAACTACCAGGTTGGTGATTTGGATATTAACTATATTAATATAGAGGGAATCACTGAAAACACTTGCCTTGAATCCATGGGTTCTACTCTGGGGCCTCAGAGCAGCAAGTCCATCCTTCCTACTGAAACCAGCGCTGGCATGTACCCACCAAATGAGAACACAGAAGTCACATCACACACCGAAGCCCAACCGTCTTTCATGTCACCATCTAGTTCATATGCTTCCAGTTTGAATCTTTCTTTTGGTCTTCGTGGATTTGAAAAGGAACAAAGTCATCTAAAGAAAAGAAGGTAAGGTACTACATTCTAGAGGGAAAATGTAGAAAATCAAAGAACCTTGTAGCAGGACTTAGAAAATTCTATTTTCTTATTGTTATTGTCCCCACCATTTTTATTTCTACATCAAAATTTGCCCCCTTTTATGTGCTTATATTCCTCGACTTGAAAGTAAGATACATAAGAAAAGTGACAAAAATATAATAGAGGAAAACCATGAGATACCATTTAATACTTACTAGATAAGCAAAAATTTTAAAGTGTAACACCATATTTTAGTGAAAATGCATACAATAGAAACTCCTGTGTACAGTTCATAGGAGTGAAAATTGTATAATAACTTTGGAAAATACTTTGGCATTTCCTTATAAAGTTAGATACGCATATATGTTATGACCCAGCAGTTTTACTTCTGTGTCTTAAGAGACATATGTAAGACTATTTATTGCAGTAGGAAATAACCCAAATGGTGGGGAATGAATAGATAAATTACACTATAGTTACACAATGGAATACCGTACAATAGTGAATATGAATTAACTATGACTACATCTACATGCATAATCATATGCAACTTAGAAACATGAAGTGGAACAAAAAAGGAGCCACAAAATACTTCAGTTAGATTTCACTTTTATAAACTGCAAAAGCAAACAATCTGTTAATATAGGGCATGTATAATGTGCTTAAGCAATAAGGAAATCACAAATGAGAATGAAGAGGATAAAAATCCCCAAATTTAAGATAGTTGTTACATTGAGTGGGCAATGTAGAGAATGAGAAGGAATAAAACAATGGTGTGGCCAGTGTTCGTTTCAAGTTGAGTGGGCTCATGGGTGTTTGTTTTATTTTTATGCTCTGTAACATAGTTACCTTACACTGTTTCTTGTATGTGTAAAAATGTCACTAAAACAATAGTTTTATTGTATAGGATATGATTGTGCATATTTATATATATGTGTGTGTGTATGTGTGTGTGTGACCCTGTACCTTTGTATTCACGTCTTATCCATTCATACTGTTGTCTGTTTTCTTTAGGGAATAGGCCCATTTTTACTGATTTCGTTTTATCATACTCTCTACTTTCCTTAGGAAATAGCTTATTTTCTCCTCATGCCTTAGACCTCTGATTATATGTCAAGTTTTACACATAAAATTATGAATCAAAATGAAAATAGAATGTACACACATATGTGTGTATATAAATATTTATCTGAATGAATATTCTACAGAGGCTTAATTGATCAGAAAGGAGTGAAAGGGAGGGGAAGCAGCAGTCACTGGGTGCCAATCACTGGGCTCCACTTTGCACTGATATACAATAACTTGAGGTTATAAAACTTTAACAGATATCGGTACCAAGAGTGATGTCCGGTGCATAAATAATAAAAGATTTTCTCTAGATTTTTATTGTGTGAATTATGGTTTTAAAGATACTTGCATGGTCATGGCTGCAAATTGAACTGACGGGACATTTTGGGCTCTCCACAAATCTGCTTGGGACAAGAGGCTGATGGTCAAGGCAAGATTCTACAGAGCTCTGCAAAGACAGATTGAACCATGTGATTAATGCATTCTGGCAGGATCTTTAAGATCTGTTGAGTTTGTGACCCAGATCTCAAGAGGTGAATAAGTTCTTTATAGGAGCTTCTCTAGCGAAAAGGAGGAAAAGCCACAGATGGGCTCTCTGTACTGCATATGCAAATATTCACAGGATATCTAAATTGTATTTTCTGATCATGGTCTTCTCTGGGACATTTAAACATCTCACTGCTGCAGATGGATTTGAGTATAAGAAAAACTGTCCAGTTTGAGTAAAGGTAATTTGAAGCCTCTGTAAAAATGTCATAACTCAGGTGTGGGGGGAGGGAATAAGGAGAGGATGATGATGTCCTATGAGAAAATGGTCCCTTCTGACTTTATCTCCTGTACATTCCATCTCCTCTGAAAAATAAAGGAGCGAGGAGAAAGGACTTGAGTTCCCCAGGAAGCTCCATCTTGGCCCTGGGATGGCCATGGGACCCTCCCTTCAGTGGGTGTCATGGTGGAAGACAAGGAACAATTGATAATGAACCCAAAGTGAAATGCACCCAATTCATTAATAAATGAATTTATCCCCAGAGGCTGGGAACTTCTCATGAAGGAGAAATTTTGGGGCTCACAATAAAAACTGAGGGGAGAATAAGCAATGCAACATTTATTTTAAAAAATTATGTAACAAAAATTTGGTGATAAAAGACAAGTAATTGTTTTAAAACTTACGTTTTTTAAACCTTTTTTGTCTTACAAAGAAATTCTTGAAAGAAAAAAAGAATTTCTTTTTCGTTTTAAAAAGAAATCCCTGTAACACCATGAGCCTTCCCCTCACACACACACATAAAATTTAAACAAACGTTACATTCCACATGTTATTTTATGTATTCTGCTTTTTTCTATTCTATACTATTTGAAAAGAAACTTCTGGTCACAACCTATTGAATCTATTTTATATCCCACTAATGGGGTTTTGAAAAATGGTTATAAAATGAGAAACCTAGAGGTAATCCTGAAGAATATTATCACTGATACCAAATACCTTAGTTTAATAGCTTAACAAAGGAAAATAGTAGCCCAATTTGAATGAATAGAAAAAGGAATGTTTTAAAGTATAGTATAAAGAATAAAATAAAATACTTCTAGGGGGTATTCATAGTGATGGAGAAATGCTGTATATAACTGGAAAGGCTTGTGTTAAAACACGATATTCTCGTAGGCAGCCAACCATTTGAACTAATTTTCATTAGTATGGCGATCACAAGTTGAAAGACAAATGCAGAGGCACAAGACATCAGCAAATCTCCCCTCCACTCCCACCCCGGTCTCTTTCTGCCCTCAGATTATCACTGAATTAAGGAACCTACATAGCACCTTAAAATATCTGTAGTTACATTACTGTAATACTCAACGCATCAGTATTTACCAGAAAGGTTTTCTTAACTAAGCTTTAGTTTTTTTTTTTTATGAGAAATAACTTTATGCTCGCCACCATCTTTAGGAGTTGAATTAAAGTGTGAAGTCCACCTCCAATTTGTCCTCTCCTCCTCAAGGTCAAGGTGGAGGCCCTCAGTGAGTTCTCCAAGGAGAAAACCCCACATTGGAAATCCTCAGTGGTGACGATCATGGCCTTTACTGCTGGGTTTGCTGGTGCCCAGGAGGGACCCCGAAATAGCTCAAGGATTAGAGATGAGTCTGAGTATTTGGATTAGAGACATATATGGTAGGATCTCTGTTCCAAATGCCATATAATTTATTAAGTTGAGATTCAGTGGCCATTAAATAGCCTATGGTTTTTTAAGGAAAATAACCAAATTTGAAGTCTGTTTCTGGTTCTTTGTATTTCAAAATCAAGATGGTTTATTGTGTTGTTATTAAAATTTTAACTCCAGAATTGTTAACAACCAAAGAAAAAATACATTTAAAAATGCACTGTGCATTAACATGCCTGTGGAAGCTCTCGGCCTCAAAGTTTGAGTGGTTTAAAATGTAGATGGATGGAAGGAGCCAGGGATGTGCAAGGTCAAATCCTTGCCTTTTAATTTTATGGTTATCAAAGTTAAATGAGGAAAGAAAAGCAGTAGATAAGCAGAATCACCACCTGTTTCTGACATGTAAGTTTCATGGGAATCATTTTTTTTAATCTCTAAAAATGATAATTGAATGTGACATATTTGGAACCTCACTTGACTTGTGCCTGACCCATTTCTTGACACCAGCTCTGGGATGAGATCTTTACATGTCTCTCCTTGTTTTCTTACGTGTGCCTCCACCCTCCTGTGCTGTCCAGGGGTGAAAGAGGGAATGCCACGTGGTATTTTTCACGTGCAAATTGCCCCAAAGGCCCTCCCCTGCCCCCCCCTCCCCCCGACAGCTCAGTGGCTCTGTTTTGTCTGTGTTTTTAATATTTGAAGGGTAGCTATTTGGGGCTGGTAATAATTATATTTACAAAGCAAAAATCTTGAGGATAGTACTAACTTGAACCAGCTTTTGTTTCTTAGAGAGCTTGAAATGGCTTTTGCTAGGTTGAAATGTTCATTTGGGGAAACATAAAATCTTGTTTAAAAAGAGGCTATTTGGGGGGAGAAAAAAACAATAAAAATCACTTAAGCATGAATTTTGTTAGATATTAAATGGGTGCCCATTGCAGCTGACGCCAATGAGAAAATCTGAATTCAGAGAATAGAAACCCATGGCTCGGGACTTCCCTGGTGGCACAGTGGTTAAGAATCCGCCTGCCAGTGCAGGGGACACAGGTTTGAGTCCTGGTCCGGGAAGATCCCACATGCCGTGGAGCAACTAAGGCTGGCTGTGTGCCACAACTACTGAGCCTGCGCTCTAGAGCCCATGAGCTACAACTACTGAGCCTGCATGTCACAACTACTGAAGCCCGCATGCCTAGAGCTTGTGCTCCACAACAAGAGAAGCCACTGCAGTGAGAAGCCCGCACACCACAAGGAAGGGTAGCCCCCGCTCGCCGCAACTAGAGAAATCCCATGCGCAGCAACAAAGACCCAACGCAGCCAAAAAAAAAAAAAAAAAAAGAAACCCATGGCTCTGTCTTACTTGGTGATTTAGTTGTTTGTTTACTTTGTTCTCCATCCAGTTCCAGCCTTGATGCTCTGGATGCTGACAGTGAAGGAGAGGGGCATTCCGAGCGGTCGCGCATTTGCTACACTCCAGTGTCTCAGAGTTCCTCGAGAACTGGCATTCCTAGTGGGGATGAATTGGACTCTTTTGAGACCAACACTGAACCAGATTTTAATATCTCCAGGACTGAATCACTTTCTTTATCAAGTAGCCTGCAGCTAAAGGTATTCTTATTGGTATTAATTTGGTTTATCGTAAGCCTGAAAAATATGTTGCCTAAATCCACCCATCTCTGAAAGACAAATTATGTTACGGTCACATGTGTAAACTTTTTCTTTTTGAAGACCCCATGAGCTGCCTGAGCTTGTCTTTTTACTCTCTCCCACTCTAATGTGTATAGTCCTTACTTACAATGGCTGATTTGTTTTCATGAATCACCACCAATACAGATAATCTTTCACATACTTGGAAAATTTTACCATTTTATACTGTGATTTCTGCCATCACCCCTTAAGCAATGGGAGAAAAGCTGGTAGTATGAAGTGAGTTTAAATGATCAAACTTGTTTTGCACGCATAAAATTTTACTTGGCACTGGTGTTAAGGTAAATAATATTGCTAAGGCAGAGGTGACATTTGTTGAGCGTTCCTGGCTGCATGAACTCATCTGGAACACCATAGACTGTCAGTTTTTCCACAGGAGACAGCTTTTCTGTCATTGGCATTTTCGCATTGGAATTTCATTTTGTTGTGGTTTTTTTAAAAGACTAAACTCTTCCAGTCTTTCAGAGAAAGCCCTTTTCTGTTTGGACCTATGTTTTCTTTTTGATTTCTGTTGTCCACTTGTTTTCTTTTTCAATCGAGTTTACTACTATAAAACAATGTGTGCTGTGCCCAAACGTCTCATACCACAAACATATGGTGGTTATGGTAATGCTTTATTTTTGTAGTGTTCTCTACAATATACAAAACATGCTTTTATATAAAATGTATAATTTTCTCATAACTCACCTAGGATATAAGGAGTACTTTTATTTTAATATTTGATCAGTTGAAGTTCTGGAGAGATTAGATGTCCACGTTGCCCAAGCTTGGTGATAGAGTCAGAACTCAAATCTAGGCCTTCTGACCCCAGATCCTGAATCGTCTTCCCCCAGCTCTGAGTTCTGTAGAGCTGTCATAATCTTCTGAACCTAGAGGTCATGTGATATTTCTGGATAATAAGAAATAGGTATGGTTGTTAATGTAGCTACTTCTCAGATTTGCATTTTGAATGGAACTGTGAAAAATTCATCATTACTTGGAATGAAAAGTAATTCTTTGTGAAGCAGTTCCATGCTGTTCACTTTTAAGAAGAAATCTGTCCTATAAAATATGTCTTGCCTTGCCTCTGTAATTACCCTGTGTAACTTTTTGCCAAAGAATTCTGGATAATTTTCAAAGTCGTGTTATGAAAAATGATTACCATGCATGACTTAAATGCAGAGGGTGGTACTTGGCTAGGGCCCTTTGTGGCCAACTCACTGTTAGAGTTATAGGACAACTCGGGTTGGCCTTTCTGACATCCAGGCCCACTGGGTCTTTCCCAATAAGTAAGTCAGGGAGCCATGGCTTAAGACCTTTTGAAGCAGGGTCAGGCTTCTGTTTTCAACTTCCCTCCAGGCTCTTTAACTAAAACGTAAGCCTAGGGCAACCATGTGCTTTCACTTAGGGAGAAGAAGAGAACAGTGCTTGTGTGAAGGACAGTTGCTGATGGCTTAAGTTTAGTAACACATTTTGCACCACTTTCTTTCACCTGTAACCTTAAGTGGTATCTTAAGAATGGATGGGGGTGCGCATCAATCCTAAGGCCACTAGGCCTCTGTTGGATGGGATTTGGGTGCCATAAATGGCTTTAGTGGCATTCTATTGTGTATTCATTTAAATTTTCTAGAACATGTAAGAAAAGCATTTTTTAAATTATCTATCCATCTTGCATTTTTCATATATGTTGCCAATATAATAATAGAAATAATAGGTAATTGGGAAAACAGGAGAAAAATAGCAGGTCATTTAAAAGAAACAAAGTTGAACATATATAAATAAGTGATAATTCAAGCAAAATCCCAGGAAGTGCTGGATGGAAGGTCTGTTGAAAGATGAGCACAAACTAGAAGCATTTGTGTAATGACCTGATGCATTCTTTCCTGGAGGCTGCAGCTAACATTACAAACTTAAATAGCCATTAGGAACTTTTAAAAACTTGTCATTTTAGGTGACTGTTCCTCTACCTTCTAATAATTATGTATAGAGATCTCAGTTAATATGGAATTTTGCTTAAATGCTACAGTTTAAAGTAACAAAAATAAGTGACAACTCAGGTTAAAAAAAAAAGTCCAACTCGTTGAATACGCAGAGAAAGTCATGTGACTTGATTTTTCGCTTTTAACCAACATGGTTGGAATGTCATGATTGTATCCTAAAGTATATAGGAAATATAGAAACTATATATATAGTATATATAACTAGTATATAGAAACTATTCCCAAAAGCTCAAGTTTACTAAAGCATTAAAAAGACAATAACATTTTTAAAGTTGTGAGACGTGAACAGAAACAAATCATTAATAAGATTACCTCAGAAATGTTCAAGTTGAATCCTTTTTTTAAAGGTTCTGATTTAGTAACATTGATGATGAACACATACTTTCAAGTCCTCCATAGAATTTTTTTTAAACTTCGTTATGATTTCTTTTAGGAATCATTGTTTTCTGGAGTCCGCTCACGTTCTTATTCCTGCTCATCACCCAAAATTTCTTTAGGAAAAACTCGATTGATCCGTGACTTTACAGTGTGCAATTCAGCTGAAGGTAAGCATTAGTTACCATTTGGCTGTGAAAGCATTCTTTTCTAGAGTGGATTTTCAGTTAGTAAAAGTGCATAAAGTATATAAGAGCAGCAGGCAAGTATTTTCAATTTCATTTTCACTGCTGATTTTTCTAAGCTTAGCAAAATCCTTTTCTCATTGGATATCAGACAAGGTATAAATTTGATTTTGATGAAATCACAGATATGTACACACCTCTCTGTTGCCTTATTTTTTTTGAATAAAATGTTTTCCTCAAGGACAGTGTAAACTACGATTTATTCTAGGTTCTTTATTGTGAGGGCTTTAGAGAATTTTATTTAAGGAAATTATAAAAGTTACTTTTGTCCTACATATAAATTGCTGAAATAATCCAATTCCTCACAGTTGCAAAAGCATTGCAAAATGGATTGTCTTCATTTCTTTATTTAACAAAGGACTTTAGAAAGTTAAAATAACAGAACATACTTGAAACACCAGTAAATATATCTCAAACATTTTTTTTGTGGCCAATGTAAGCAATCAGAAATACAATTTTTATACAATAAAATTTTAACTGAAATATAGTATACCTACAGAAAGGGGTGCATATTATAAGCATATATAGCTTGATGAATTTTCAAAAGTGAATTGAGATCAATAAATAGAACAATTGTGGCAACTCAGAGCTGCCCTTGTAGCCCTTCTTAGCTACTACCCCAATTTTCAACTTAATTCTGGAATGTAATTATTTAACACTTTCTGTGTACCATATGTTATGTGATAATTACATTTAAAGCTGTATTTGGAATTATTAATGTCAATCTGTAATATATAGCATTATAACAAATTTTTTTGTCAATGTATTAGATAATGCCTTTTTTTGTCTACTATCCTTAAGAGCCTTAGAAGACTCAGAAAGTGAGAGATGTGCTTAAGTATTCTCAATTTCCCAGCATAGAATATTTAAAATAGGATTTATTTTACTCCTTCTTTTCCTTCCCTTTTTTCTTATTCTTGCTTTGTTACATTGCCATTCTTTTGCATCCTTATGCCATGTGGGACAACAGTGAAAGCATAATCTTTGTGCTTGGACCTGCCATCCTAAAACAATGTCTCATGTATGGCGATGTTCAATCAATATTTGTTGAATGAATGTAGCAGACAAAAATACATAAAATACAAAAGAAGTGCTACAAGGCATTTTTTTTCCTTTTTCTGTCTGGGATGTCTTTTTGGAGAAAGAGAAAACAGGACTGATAATAAATGTCAGTTTTGATTTTTAGAATGGGAAGATGGAGAGAAAGGACCAAGAGAAAGAAAGGAGACAACTACCTTGAGGGGACAGGAGTAGAAGAGGATTGAATTTGCCCTGGATGTTTTTTCAATACCATAAGTCTTTCTAGGATCTCCAGGTCTCCCTAACCTTAGTTTAGGTTGGGATTCCTTTTAATGGCAGCTTTGACACCTTTTCACTGATAGTCTTAGAGATGGTGAATTAACTTTGTACTGTAACTATTTGGAAAACACTTTTAAGTCTTCTGTGCAGTGTGCAAAATGGTGCCTTTGCCTTTATATCTGTAGTATCTCTGATTATTAAATTCCGACAGTTCTGATGTTTGAAATCTCAGATGACTGAGAGAAAAATGGATAGTTTATAAGGGGAAAGAGCCCTGATTTATGAATTCTTTAATGAATAAGGGAGGGTATTTTTGCTTTACATACATTCCTTAAATCTTCGTATTTGAATTAGAGAGAATAAAAAGCTGAAATCAATTCCTTTGTTTTTTCTGTGAATAAAAGCTTGTCTTTAGACAGTATGTTTAAAAATAGGGCTATTGAATGAAGTTTGACACTCTACAGGAGGTAAGAATTACAAACAGGCAATTTAGGTTGAGGCTACACACTAAATGTACAAAAATTCCAATGGATATTCCTCTACGGTAGCAAACATTTGGATTGATATCATTTAGGTCAGTCAAAATCATAGGACTGTGAAGAATAAATTAGCTCTTAAGGAAGAAAAAATAATTTTAACTGTGTGTGTGTGATCAAAGCACAGGTGTGAAAGCTTGACTACTTCAACGATGTATTCTAATGTGTCATTGTTTAATCTGCTTAATCAGAGGTAAATTGACATTTGTGTTGTTATAAATCCTCTCTCAGTGAGTTTTGAATAGTTCTAAAATTTTTTTCTATTTGAACAGAGTCCAAGTCTTCCTTTCTCAGTGGAAAATTCCCGTGAAAGAGCTATTGATATAATACAGATATACAGAGACAGGATAGTCTTTCAGTCCTTTTTATACTTATTTGTGATGTTCTCTCTTTCTTGTCACTTTCAGAGGGTTACTTACGATCATTTATCATGCTTTTGTTGTTGTTGTTTTTGGGGGGGCCAAGAGTACAATGGTGGCAACTTTATTATTTAATGCTTTTTATATATAAAACAAAATCCAATCCTATATTTCCCTTGGGTACATCATGGATTTAGATAGAAAGGAATATTCTCCATGTTGAAATGATAATTGCAGCATCACCAAGATGGACAAAAGTGCTCTACATTTAAAAATTTGAGGAGTGAAGTGAATGTACTTTTGAAAATTATTGTGCACTGATGGATGGAATCCTATTAGACTTTGTCCAGTTGTCTGAGTCCGATTCTGTTACTTTATTAGCTTGATTATTTTGGATATATGGCTTATTCTCCTGACACCTCAGTCTGTATACAAAAAGGATAATGATTTCTGCCCATGACTTAATTTGAAGAATATTTAATGGAAATAAAAGTCTTCGAGTTCTTCAGAGTAGGTTTTCTGTTACCTACAAGATAGTCTTGGGTTCAACATTGATATTTCCCCATTTCAGGAGATATGTATTCATTAGTTTTCCTCTGTATATATCTGGCCCATCTCCCTTTGCAACCTAGTTTTGCCTCTTCACTCTTCCGGATTGTAACGGTAAAGGATTTGTCCCTGCTCTGTAGATGGTGTGCTCCACAGTGGCCGTTCCCTCCTTCAGTCTCTCTCACTGTCTAAATCAGTGTCTCTGCTCCATCCCTGTAGTAAGTACTCCGGTTTGGGAAACAAGATGGCGCTACGCTGCTTGCATGAGCCTGCCCCTTCTACCCCGCCACCCCAGTCCAATGGAGGAGGGGCTCTGCCTTTCTCATGAGCCACAAAGCACATCTCCGAACTGACTGCTCTGTAAAGGCATTACAGCTACATTAAAATGGACTCTTCCTTAATGCTGGCCTTCAAGACTTTTCTTTTAAGCTTTGCTAAAAAGCCGCTATTTATTGATTCTGTACGTTGGGGAATTAGTGTTACGAATAAGGGATGAAGCTCTGGTGAGAAATATCCAGAAACATAGAACTGATTTTCTGCATTTCTGAAAATGTTTGCTGCCCCTTGCTGATGCTAACTTAGTTCACAAATTCATTAAATGTTTCCCTGTGTTGGCCTCCTCCCCATTCTCTCCAAATTAGGGAAAGTGATAAAAATATCCAGAGCAATGCCCTAGTTATATAAAATGACTTTTTTCATTATTTTCTAACTGGTGGTATGTGTAATGATAACGTACGGTTGAGTGTGTGCACTTCAGACTAACACACGACTGCTAGTTTGTCTGCCTTCGTTTTCATTTTATTGTTCTGTGTCTTGTAGAGCAAAGAGCTTACAGCTTACCGGAGCCACCAAGAGAAAAAAGGTATTTTAACCCTTCCAGATTTCCTGTGGGACTGCTTGATCCATCTTTGGAAATGTTTGCACATCATTTTTGATACCTGTTCAATAGTTTGTGAGAGGTTTCTGCCTAATGAGCCTGCCTGAATCCTTTGTACCCCTTGTGATCTGTATGGGTGTAGGTTTGCCAGCTGTTCCTTTCAGTCCCCAGATGAACAGGCCTCAGGACTGGGGACAGAGTAGCCTGGGGTTATTTTCAAAGCTAAACACTTCCAGTGTACAGCACCATGGGAAGCAGTGTGAGACCACCTGCTTTAGAAAGGCATCAGGTTCTCACTAGGTCTGTCCACTATGACAGGTCTGTTATTGTGGTAACAGACCCCTGGGGTCAGTTTTAGGAAGTGCCTAAACATCTCTGCTGTCTGTCCTTGTAGAGTATCACTTAGAAGTGTTAAGTGTGAAACAAAGAATAAATGATGCAGAAAGTACTTTGAGCATTATTAGTTTTCTGGTTAATATGAAGATTTGAAAGCTGTAGGCCTAAGCTGCTCTTTTCCCTAGAAGGTAAAACTGTCCTTAGAGTAAAGCTTGGGCAGCTGACTAGCGAGCAGGCTGGATTGCTGCGCTCTGTTGGTCTTGAGAAACTAACTGCTCGTGAATCACACTGTGAAATAGCCCTGGGGTTATGTCAGAAATGGCATAAATGCGTGGCTTTGAGAGACCATGGGAAAAGGAGGAAAATGGTTTTGATTTGGGTGCTATTAATGCTCAAACTCTGAAACCTTTTACTATATAGATCAAGAGGGATTATTTTGCTTTAAATCTTGGACTGAAAGTATGAAGAAGAAGGAAAAAAAAAATCTCCTTTTGCTCATTTCTATTTTTTGGAGCCCAGAATAGAAACTCTGAAACGATAAAACAGAGGAAGACTAAGAATGCCCTTTAAGAATAAGCTGCTGATGAAAGGACATCAGGACAATGATGATGGTGACAGCGGGAGCAGCAGTAACTGACCGTTGTTGGGTGTTTTTATGTGCCTGGCACTGTTTTAAGCTGCTTTCGTTTATTACTTCATTTAAGCGATTTGTTGACTAATTCTGGAATTTGTTCATCATCCTGGTCATCGTTCTGGTTAGAAGTCTTATCCTTGCCATCTTTTTAACAATTGGAGAAGTAATAGACTGATTGTAAGGTTGTTTTTTTTTTTTAATAAATTTATTTATTTATTTATTTTTGGCTGTGTTGGGTCTTCGTTTCTGTGCGCAGGCTTTCTCTAGTTGCGGCCAGCGGGGGCTACTCTTCATCGCGGTGCGCGGGCTTCTCATTGTCGTGGCCTCTCTTGTTGTGGAGCACAGGCTCTACATGTGCAGGCTCAGTAGTTGTGGCTCACGGGCTTAGTTGCTCCGCGGCATGTGGGATCTTCCCAGACCAGGGCTCGAACCCGTGTCCCCTGCATTGGCAGGCAGATTCTTAACCACTGCGCCACCAGGGAAGCCCAGGATTTTTTTAAAATCAAAAATATTTTCTATTAGCAGAGGGATTTAAGACTGGAAGAGCCAGTGTCAGAACTGGTTAAATATTAGCCTATAAAATGTGTTAACTTGGATGAGATGTATAGGGATGTATTGGATGGGATGAATATTTCTCTCATATTCCTCATTCTTGTTTTTTTTTTTCCTGTTCTTGGGTCTGTCTTTGGTCTGCATCCCGAAAGCATCTGACTTTCTTAGTGATATCCCCTGGTGTATCTAGTAGAGTAGATATTCCATCTCCCCTACTATGTTCCTGATACCTTGTTGGATACACCAGTAAGGTCCCTGGCTAGACCTAATGCTTTGCTTTGGTCATGCTATAGACATTTACTTGGGGGTTTGCCTTCTTTGGAATTCCCTTGTTTATGTTGATCACTTCGTTTCTGGAAAAGAGTGCAGCCAGCTAAAAGGGGGGCTCACTCCAGACCTTGCAGGCTCATTCCTATAGGAGCAGGCACTTCATCTATCCCATCTTCTTAGGATTATATGGTACAACTCAGTTATTTTATTGCCACCATCTATCTTAAACCTGATACATCTGTTACCTTTTATTTTTTTAAAAAAATGAGCATCTGGCTGTTCAAAGTTGAAGTTTCACCTGTGTCAATTTTCAATTTGGATAGTTGGAGCTTTTTAAATACTTAGATGCCCAGTTCTTGTAAAAAATAGGTTATAGATATAATAGGTTAAGGATTAAGATATTGAGGCTATATCCATATTACTAAGATACTTAAAATATCTGTTTACCTATTGGAAAGGTAATGCCAAGAATCTCTGAAGAATGGGGCTTGTAAAACTTTATTGTGGGTAATTCCATTGGTCATCAAATTGATAATAGAGTTAGGCATTCTTGTTCTGGGATGTTGAAAGAGTTTAAATTTTTCCAGGTTCTTATAAATTGAAAAGCTGTTTACATTCTGTTGTGAAATCAGTTGAGGCTTTTTCCCTTCTGAGTTCTTCTCTAAAGTACCTAATTTTTACGTAAGTGAATACCACATAGTTAAATTAGATTTGAAACATGGAATCAACCAACCTTCTACATCTGCCCAGAAGTTACACTGTGTTTCCCATCGTCATAATCTGAAAGTGGGTCATGTCTATGATATTCACATGTCTACCAGGTTAGATGATTCACAGTTTTTAATATTTAGTGTTTCAGTTTTTTTGTTTGTTTGTTTTGTTTTGTTTACTTTGTCATCTTGGTTCTTATCAACCTTTGGAATTAAAGATTAAGTGGTATGATTTTATGTCTTTTTTTTTTTTAATAAATTGCAGTGCATCTGTAGGTTTTAAATCAAAGCTGTAACATTGTTCTTGATACAGTCTTCTGTAGCATAGGGAGTTGGGAGTAGAGTCTGGTAAACAGGAACTCATTTTCTTTCATTTGAGAGAGTGTAGTTGTGTTCCTGCTGGGAAGTAGGGAAGAGGACTTCTTCACCTCAAAAGTCAGATTGACCTTATCATTCTTCAATTCTGAGATTTAGGTTTCCTTCCCATATTTTTCTTCTCTTAGACATTGGGTGGCCTTGGTGGGGTCCCAAAAAGTGTTCCAGAGAGGATTCTTTCTCAGCTGTCAAGTGTGCTTTTTTCCCCATTCCAAAAGTGAGCCTGTTGAATATTATTCCACGAGTTTTGCAAATTAGGATGCTTAAGACACAAGAGGTATGGAAATTTACAGATATATTAACCAGTGAGTTATCTAAGGAGGTGGCTGTGGAAGTAGAAAGGAAATAAGAGGGTCTAAGTTCCTTGTGTTATTCTGAGTAGTGTAGGGCACTTTCACTTCTGTTTTCCATCTTTCCTTTCTCACTTTTTCAACTGTTTGCTCTCAGTAGCAAACCCAATTTCATGAACTGTGCAGGGTTCGAGTGGCAGGACACCCACTGTCCTGACTATACCTGCGTGACCAAGAGGTAGCTCTGAAGTAATTTATTATTTATGCTAAATGCATTCATTGAGGTTTGAACCCTCAATTATCTAATATAGAGGTCAAATAACTTAGTTTTGTTTAATATGTACCAGTTAAGTACTTATTATATTTAAGCGTGAGAAAGGGCCTTAGAAATAACTTAGTCTTTGATCAGATGAGAAAACCTGAAGTCCTAGAAGTTGTCTTTTAAGTCATTTTTGTAAAATGTAATCATATATATTTTGGTGCATATCAATAGTATGATTGCTTTTGAAGGTATTTCCCAGAGATGAATGTATTAGCCACTAATGCTGACAAGTGAGAAGTTTGAGGGATAGGAGAGACATGGGTTATGAAATGTTCATTTTGGAAATTGTCTACAGAAGTGTTATCTGGTTTGACATGATACTTTTGTTGGTCTTTAATATATTCACTCTTTCTTTCTCTCTTTGTAATCATATTAGAATACAAGACCATCAGAGAAAGTTCTAGGGGAAATATAAAAGTTCCAGGGAAATTTCCTCTTCATAGCTGGGACTTTTTTTTTCCCTAAAGAATGATTCTGTGGATTAGAGGAAAATCAGTGATGTTCAGTGTGTTCACAGGTGGGGTACAATTACCTCTAACTTGCCTCTTATTTTGGGGGAATTTCCACAATGTTCTCTCCTTTACAACTTAGAGGGTCTCAGATTGCAAATAGCCTGATTGAGTGGGAGAGATGGAACCATGAGGCAGACAGTCTGTTTCTCAGGCTGTATTGACAAAGGAAATGTGTGTCTGCTGAGTACTATCTCTGTTCCAAAAATAAATAAAATCCAGTTTGATGTCGTTGGTTATTTGGCTTCTATGGGCTAAGAAAATTCTATTAGCGTAGTAAACAGGGAGATGAATGTTTTCAGTGTAAAATTGTAAGTGTAAGATTTCCTTTATTTCTCTAACAGTTTAATATGAAAATTTTAAAGTGTGCAGAAAAGCTGAAAGAATTATGTATTAGAATACCTATTTCCACCACTTAGATTCTGTAAGTGTTAACATTGTGAGATAGTTGCTTTATCATACACTTATCCACCTATTCATCTATAAGATATATTTTTAATAGTTTCTATCCTTATCTTTAGAATAACCATTAAAGCCTGAAAAATATATATGTGTAAAAATAATATCTACAAAATACATCTGTGTGTTTGTATGCATACACACATACATACACACACATATGTATGACTGCTCTCTTTTGCTCCCTCTGGTAAGTTTTATAAGCTGTGATAACAGATTCTTTTTTGTAGAATTCAGGAAGAAGAATGGGATAAATACATCATACCTGCCAAATCAGAGTCTGAAAAATACAAAGTGAGCCGAACTTTCAGCTTCCTCATGAACAGGATGACCAGCCCTCGGAATAAATCTAAGGTAATTAAGGTTTTCTGCCTATCGTCTATAAAGCGTAGACGCTCAGTTGCTGAACAATTAGTATAGTTTCCACTTTCCCTTTAAAATCATTTACCTTAGGTTTTGTACACACATATTTAAAAACCTCCATATTTCTTATGGGGTATTGTCCAAGTCATTGAAAATACTGAGACCACTTCATCCTGGGTGCTGTTACATTTTGGCATTATCATACTTCTTGATGTGTGGCCCTTCTGTCCTGATAGAACACGTAGAGACTTTGTATGACTTCTGTAAGCCGACTGGCTCTGAGCATTTCTCTTTTCTCCCCACTTTGCTGCTGCTGCCACATCTAAAGACAAAAGGCAAGGATGCCAAAGACAAAGAGAAACTGAGTCGACATCAGTTTGTCCCTGGAACATTCTCTGGGGCTCTGCAGTGTTCGGTTTGTGATAAAACGCTCCTGGGGAAAGAGTCGTTCCAGTGTTCCAGTAAGTTCTCGGGCCCCATGTGTGCTGTCTTCGTGCGTGCTTTGCCTCCCCAAACAGTAAGCTCCCTGAGAATAGTGCCAGTGCTAAGTGTGTTCATGTAGACTTTTGTTTTCATGTCTATGTGTGGTTTCATCAGCAAGCAATGACCCTTGATGGTTGAGTCAGTACTTTGTGTCCACAAGCGATAGTCTCTCCTAGAACCCAGAAGGTTATACCTCACTGCCTTCTGATGTCTCCACTTGGATGTCTAAACAGCATCTCAAACGTTACAAGTCCCAAATGGAGCTCCGTTCTCCCCCTTCTGTGCCCACCTACAAGCTGACCCTCTCAGTTTAATGGCAGTTCCATCATTCCAGCCAAATGCTCGTGCCAAAAATCTTGGAGTATTTCTATATACCTCTCTTTCTCTCAGTCCCACACACTTCAGCATTCCTCTTGGCTCTGTCTTCAGAATATAAATGGAAGTCAGCCTCTTCTCACCCCTGCCACTGTTATCACCCTGGTCTAAAGCCATCATTTCAGTAGCTTTGCAACTGGTCTCCCTGTGCTTTTTTACTGCAAAAAGCATAGTTCTCAAAATCTCAGTCCGAGCCAGTTCGTCAAGGCATTTGTCCTTGTGTTCCAGATCCTCCGATGGCTTCCTGTCATCCTGAGGATGGCTGGAGCCCTGACAGTGGCTGCAAGGTCCCCATGATCTCTCCTGTCATCCGCTCCTCCCACTCCTCTGCCTCAGTCCCTCTGGCATCTTTGCTGTTCTTCCAACACTCCGGGCGTCAGGCATGCTCCTGCCATGGGGCCTTTCCTGCGGTCCGCTCTGCCTGCAGTGCTCTCCCCTCAGTTAGCTGTGCGGTTTGCCCCCTCACCTCCTTCAGGTCTGCTTCAGATAACACCCCCCAGCCAGGCCTTTCTTGACCACCCTCTGCTTGGCTCATTTCCCCCCTTTTCCTCCTTTTTATCCCACTATAGCATTCAACGTCATCTAACTTACTCTCTGTTCTGTTTATCAATTTTATTATCTATCTCCTTCACCAGAATGTAAACTCTACGAGGGATGGATTTTTGTCTGTTGATTTTGTTCTCTGCTATATCCTCAGTGCCTAGAACAGTGCTTTTGCATAGCAGGGGCTTAGTCAATATTTGTGGAGTGAAAGAATAATTCAGTGCAAAAGAATTCAGGCCCAGGCAGGTGAAATCCATTTCATGGTGTTTGTTGGTGGCCAGAATTAGGGGAACATTTGGGGGGTGGGATGGGAGTACAAAGGGAGGTGAAGAGCAGAGGAAGCTTATATGTAAAGTTCTTCATTAAATTCCTAGAAAATGATTAAATTAAAAATTTAAATGTATCCATTCACACTGTCTTTAATGATGCCAGTTTCACGGCATGCTTGAACTTTGCTTTCCTTGGAGACTTGATTTCTTTCTTTTATGTGACCTGAGATAGCATCGAGCAAAAGAAAAATAATAATAATAATAAAACTACTCTAAAAAATAAAGTCTACTAATTAAAAAACAAATAGCATCAAGCAGTTCAGCTGTGATTTAATTTGCTAAATCTTTAGAAGTTTGCCGAAAGTATTGTTTGTGGATTTTTTTAAAGATATTCATCTTATTCATCTATTTGGCTGTGCTGGGTCTCAGCCGCGGCACGCAGGATGTTTTAGTTGCGGCATGCGGGATCTTTTTAGTTGGGGAACGTGGGGTCTTTACTTGCGGCATGTGGCATCTCCAGTTGTGGCATGCGAACTCTCAGTTGTGGCGTGTGGGATCCAGCTGCCCGACCAGGGATGGAACCTGGGACCCCTGCCCTGGGAGCGTGGAGTCCCAGCCACTGGACCACCAGGGAAGTCCCTGTTCATGGGTTGTTAATGGCTTGCCCCCATGTCAGCAGTCAGTTTATGGGTTTGATGGCATATGTGTCATAGGTTGTGGCTCTTTTCTTGTTCATAGGGCTGGATCTCTTCAGCTGTACCCCCCAGCCACATCCGTGACCTTTTTCTCCCCTCATTTTAAGACAGACTCCTCAAGTTGGGCAACCTCCACTCACTGCTGGGACGTCTGTTCCTGCCACTTCTTCCTTAACCATCTGATTTTGGCCTCTGTCCCCACTGCTTAACAGAAGTCCTGCTCCTGACCTGAGCATCTTTCCTCGTTGCTGTTCTCAGACTCACTGATCTCTCTCCTGTTTCCATGTTTATTGTCCCTTTGTGTAGGTAGATGTCCTCTTTTCCATGGCACACTACTTTTCTGTTTACCACCTGTATTGTCTCCTTTCTCCTAACTTTGAGTACCCTCCAAACTCAGTTCTTGGGCATTTGTTCTTTTCGCGGTGTTGTTTCTAAGTATAGTCGTCCAGTCTTTTGTTCTAAAATACTGTACTTAAACCTGTTCTTCCCAGATTCACGTCTCTATTGCTCACTTTCTAATTCCATATTTCTAGTTGCCTGGAGAGGCTGAGCCCCCATGTAACTTGTGGCCAGATTTGAGCATTATGGCAGAGCTACAGTATAAACCAAGACTGTCCCGGTCACACCCTGTCTGGGGGTATCATCGCCCAAAGATCTTCTTGTCTCCCAGACCAACGTGTCTAAAACCGACCTTACAGTCCACACGCAGAAGGCTGTTCTTGCTGTGTGGATGGTACCAGCTCGAACGTTGGGCATGTTGACTCTTAGTTCCTCTTCCCCCTGGCACCCCAGTCCATGTGGTCCCTCTTTCATTTCCTTTCTCACTGTTCCTGCTCTGGTGGATTCTCATCACCACCTCTGGACTGCTGACAGCAAACTGTTCTAGTTTCCCCTCTCTCTAGGTATTTTCACTTACAATTTATTCTGGATACTTTCACCACCTTAACCTTAATGAAGCGTTGCTTCCATCCGCACACATGTGCTCGAGGACTTCTCTCTTTTTTGTTGACTGGACTAAGCCCAGGCTTTTCAGATGTGCATTCGGTTCTACCTGCATCCTGCTGGCTAGTCCTACGGTTACTTCCCTGTTCAGCCTTGGTTTACAACCAGAGGCCTTGCCAGGCCTGTCGTCTTTTCTCCCACTGTGTATGTTTTCCTGCCTCTGTTCCTTCACTTAACGATAATCTCCTATCTCTCAGTTTTCCCTGCTCCTCTACTTCATCCAGATTTCTTGCCTCTTCTTGGGAGGTCTTCCTTGACCACTGTGGCCTGAGTTCCTGCACATCACACTTAGGATCTATTTATCCCATCCAGTTTAATACTGGGGTATGTACAGCCTCTTCTGATTTTAACTACTAGCGTAGACTTTATGTTCTTGGAGGTCTATAGTCACATAATGGTTCTTTTGTATCCCCTACAGCAGCTGTGGCAAAGCTGGGCCCTTAGACACTCATATGTAGTTAATGACTGCTGAAAGCTTAGGGATCACTGAAAGGCAAAATCTTGCAGTACAGAATGTGTTGGTTCATACTGACTTGGTCAAGTGGGTTGTCATGAAAGTTTTAGTGGAAGATGGAAATTGCTGGAAGTACATAGATTTTATTTAGCTTTTAAAATGGTCATTAATTTTTTTAAAAAAGGCAGCAGAATTCATAGAAGATACAAGGTTTAAGGAGAAGCAAAATTATCCAGACTTTTACCACCTAGAGAAAATTGCTATTCATATTTTTATGGAATCCCTCCTAATCACTAAAAAAATCAGCTTTGTATGCTAATGTCTCATTTGATGATGATATCAAATGTGCTTAATTGTTCCTTACTTATTGTGCATTTAAGTTTTTTCCAATTTTTTCACAACGTAAATAATGTTGCAAGGAGCATTCTTTTCCACATATCACTGCCCACATCTTTGATCATTGCCTTAGATTAAATTCTAGAATCAGTTTGAGTATATGTTTAATTTCCTCTTTAACCGTAGTCTTTTAGAAGTTTTAAGATTTACAGTTTTGGGGGGAGGGGAGTATTGGGGATTTAAACTTTGGTTATTAAGTTTTTTACATTGGGTAGGAAAATACAACGTTCAGACTGCCGTTATTGGTAAATAGTTCTACTTCATGGTGTATTTTTAAATTGTGAATATCAATATTTCTAATCTTAAAAACACAATATGATATAAAGCAAATAATATAAATATTCAAAATCTTGATGTCTGTATTCTTCTTTATTAAAGCCTGAGTTGCTAGTTTTCCACAAATATTGTATTTCTATAAAATTCTCCTTGTTTATAAATAGATTTCACTACCTATATTTTGATGTTACATTATTTGATGCACAGAAGTTTACTAATCACAGCTTCACTGCATATTTAACTTTCATAAACTTAAAACTACCCTAATGCGGTTAAATGCCGTTTATAAGAATTTTACTTTGTTTAAAATTAATATTCTTCTTGCTTTCCTTTTGTTTGTATTTCTCTTACCTATTTCTGTGTTTTTAATTTGAGGTATGTGTCTTTAATTTAGCTATAGGTAATCTGTAATGTAACTGAGAGACCTTATTTTATAATAAGTGTTTTTTCCTTATTTACATTTAATTTTACAACTGTCAACTATCTTTTATAGTTCTTTGCTGTTTTCCTTGATGTCTGGTTCAGCTATTTAGACCATGTGTTGTTGTCTTTTATCTTCTTCAGGGATTTGGCAAGATATGCTCTTTTAATACTTAACTAATAATAACTTTAAGGCTGTGTAAGACTTATAATTGAATACTCTTATTTCCCTTATAGTTACCCTTTTTTCCCCCTAGCCTCTGTGAGTATACTGAATTCATTATTATTACTTTTATAATGTATGTTTAATCTTTCAGGAATAATTTTCTATTTCAACAATAATTTGATATTTGTATTCAGTTCTGTGTCTCTACTTAACAATAATTTTTTAGATGTGATTCTTTGGTTTCAGTGCTCACTTTTGCTCTTTTTTTTTTTTCCTTCAATAAAGCTGATCCATTCTGAACTCTTAATTTTGATTCTGCTTTTAATAGGCAATAAGATTTCAGGTAATTTTTTTCCAAGAAGGTTATTGGAGTAATCTGTTTTCTGAAATCTTGTGTATCTAAGGGTATATCTTTGCTTCTTTCACACAATAAAACCAATTTTATCTGGCTAAATAAATTCTTCAGTCAAACCTTTTCCCCTCAAGACTCTGCCAACACTGATCCATTATATCTGGGCATTTAATATTATAGTACAGTAGAAAATTCTGGGGCCTGCCTGTCCTCATTCCCTTGCTGGTAACCTGCTTTTTCTGCCTAGATGCTTGAGGACTTTTAATTTTTTGATCATAGGGATATTGTCAGACTGTGTCTATAGAATAGGTATAATTTAATGATTTTTTCCTAGAAAACAGTAAGACCTATTGATTTGCCTTTTTTGGTTCTTTTTTTTTTTTCTTAATTAATTAATTAATTTATTTTTAGCTGTGTTGGGTCTTCGTTTCTGTGCGAGGGCTTTCTCTAGTTGCGGCGAGCAGGGGCCACTCTTCATCGCGGTGTGCAGGCCTCTCACTGTCGCGGCCTCTCACTGTCACGGCCTCTCTTGTTGCGGAGCACAGGCTTCAGACGCGCAGGCTCAGTAATTGTGGCTCACGGGCCTAGTTGCTCCGCGGCATGTGGGATCTTCCCAGACCAGGGCTCGAACCCGTGTCCCCTGCATTGGCAGGCAGATTCTCAACCACTGCGCCACCAGGGAAGTCCTTTGGTTCTTTTTAAGCTTTCTAAAAGTTTTTGTCAGTTGTAGCTGTCAGTTGTTACTTCTGACCTCATTTTTCTGATTTCTTCCTTGGAGAAGTGTGATCTGTTATCTGTCATATTTGTATGACATCTTGTTTGATAATTATACACTTCTTTTTCTCCACATTCTGGAGGGACTCTTTCAAGTTTAATTTCATAGCACTGCTTTGATACTTTGTCACCTCGAATCTTCTCAATTTGGTTTAAATTCCGCTCTTGCTCTTTTTTCTTCCTTGTAGGACTTTCTCGTCTCACAAAGCTCCGTTTCCCTGTCATCCTGTTGGCCTGTGGTCACATCCTATACTCCCTTCATGGCCTTTTGGTCCTATTTTATGTCTGTTTTGTGTCTCTTAGGGAGGACACATTTCAAATATCCAAATTTTTCTTCTCCACTTCTGGATTTCGTAATATTCAGTGGCTCCCTCTTCCTGTGAGTTTTCAGTATAACTTTGTTCTGTGGTACCTCCTAGCTTCTGCTTTTTTCCTTATCCTTTCATTCTCTTGTTCTGGGGTGAGGGGAGAGCCATGCCATTTTGATGTTTGCCTGCAGGACCAGTATGTGGACCAGCCTGGCTTTTACTCATTGGCCATTGAGGTGTTGGCTAGGTGCCGCCGGAGACCTACAGCGGGAGGAAGGTTGTGGGCTCAGCATCTTGCTCGATTCTCAGGGGGCTGTAGTCACTGTGTGACGGGCCTCAGTGAGCCCTGCCACCCTTGTGGAAGGATTCTTCTCCTGACGTTTCTGATAAGCCTCCGGCTTCTGCATCTGCACACAGCGTCTCGGGGTGGGGGTGGGCAGGATGAGGGTGTGGTGGTAGGTGATGTGAAGGTGGGAGGGCAGAGGGGGCAAGAAGATAGCAGCCTGGCAGGAAGTAGTCCCCATGCAGGGAGCTCTCTGAGCCTGCCGGACCCGAGGGGGCAGGCAAAGTATTCCCTTACTTCTTTCAGTGAGATGCGGCCACATTGTTTCGTGAAGTAAAATGTAGGCAAGCTGCTAACTCTTCTCTTTTAATTTGGTTAGTAGGGATTCTCTCGGAGCCTGACAGTACATTTTTTCTAGCATTGTTGTGCGTTTTTCTTTCTTTCCGTCTTCATAGGCGTTTTCCCTGGGGTGCGAGCAGGCAGTTGCCATATGTCAGAAGTCCCTTACTAATATAGGGCATATAGTAGTGAGTTCTCAGGCAGACGCAGAAGTGTATGTCATGCATGATTTCAGGGTTCATAATCGATAAGACCCTGTGCAGAAGGGGAAAAATCTCTCCAAGGAAATTAAAATATTAACAGTGTGTTCTGCTCCAGTGGTGGGGCTACATGTGATTTAAATATTTTTTCTTTCCTTTTTAAGTTTTCTAAATATTTTTAATGTTTACGTGTTATTTTTATAATGACCCTTAAAAGCATGATGTAGTCATATACATTTCACTTTGCAGATTAACTTAAATAAGATGGACACTGTTCTATTTTTTCCTTTTGTTCCAGACTGTAATGCAAATGTACATAAGGGCTGTAAAGATGCCGCCTCTCCGTGTACCAAGGTAATCTCTCAGTCGTGTGTGAATATTACATGCTTGTATGCAGCTTGTTGCTTCATGATATCTGTTTAGGTTTTTAGATTTGCTAGTTATTACTGTCTAGATTTATTTTTAAAGTGGTCGTTGTAGTGGTAAAATAACACATGCTCAAAGTGTATACCTATTCAGTTAACTATGCACTTGTAGAAGTAGAGGGAACGCTCCCTTTGCACTACATGATGTGGGTGGGTTAGGCTTTCCGTCAGGACCTGCTTGGTTTACCAGTGCAAACCCTGAGCGTATGTAAATGAAGTCTAGAGCAGTAATTCTCAAACATCAGCACACATCAGAATCGCCTGGAGGGCCTGTTAAAACACAGATATCTGGGCCCCACTCCCAGAATTCCTGATCCAGTAGGTCTGGGTGGATTCTGAGAATTTGCATTTCAGACATGTTCCCAGGTGATGCTGCTGATACTGGGACCACAGTGGAAGGCCCACTGGGCTAGAGGAATGTTCTCTGTGTTTGGGGGTGGGCTTGAGTAGATGGAGGTATTTATCATTGCGTTCCTTTGTCTCCCACTCTAAAGCCATGCCAGAAATGCACATGAGTGAGCATGATGATCCTTCAGAGGGAAGCATGGAGTCCCCAACTCTGTGTTACTTGAAACACACATTGTGTCAGGTCACAGAGTTGAGGATGACATTTCAGTGCTCAAGGTCATTGTGTCCTGTAGGCGGGAGGAATAGCCAGGAACAGAAAGAATAGGAGAAAGGCAGCGCTGATAAGAACTCCTTTTTGAGCCTGGGTTTGCACACAGGAGCTGGAGATTTTCGGTTCCATCGGGCTTTTCCTGAAGCTGGGATCTTGCTGAGACGTGCTCATGAGGCACACCTTCCTTATAACTTGCTCATCTCATTGTCATAACATTTTTCTCTTTGTTGTGTTTTATGTCTTTTGCTTTGAATTCCTCTGTTTGAAATAAGACAACAAAGAAAATGGTATAGATAAGAAACCTGTTCTTGTAGTCCAGTGGTGCTTTGATCTTACTTTTTGTGTTTCTAATGTTCTTTACAGAAATTCCAAGTGAAATATAATAAGAACAAACCGCAGACCATCCTTGGAAGTAAGTGATGTGGAAAACGGCAAGAACTTTTTTCAGTTTCATACATACACACATTTTTTCCAATGTAAAATACCCCATTCTTTTGTTCTCTCATTTGCCCAGTTATTCCTTCTTTCATAGCATATGCTGGGTGTAATTGGCATAATTTTTAGTTATACAAAGAAGTCAAGAATGTCATAAACTCTGGCAGACTACTAGCCTTTGCGCTACATGTACTATATGATCTTTATATTAGGGAAGGCTGAATGGAGGAGGTATTATGATGTTGCCTCAATTTTAAGATGTGAACTAGTGTAATACGCACTATTGATGACAGCCTTTTGGGGGAAAAGAGAAACACTACATTAAATGTACATAATTTTATGTTTTCCTAACGGTGGCACATATTTATCTTGACCAATACATACCATATGGTTCTTAAGAGTCACAAAGTTAGGAAAAAGTCTTCAAGTTGAGAATTTATAGATTCTTATCAGTCTCTGTTGCTCATTATCAGATCAACCTGCTTCTTTTTAGTAGCCGTGCCTGAGGCTGTGATCTCATCAGCTGCGTTAGGATGGCAGTTGAAATTTCAGGGCATACCTGAGTTTTGTTTGCATATGCTTAAACTCAGTGGTTCTCTTTTTCTTGAATTAATACGTTGTTGAAATTTAAACAATTTCTCTTAGATAATTGGCAGTCCATGATGACAGTCTTTACATTGCTCGCAAAGGTCAGTCACACCATTGTCCTCCTGAGTGAAAATCCTTTGATTTGATGTGAGCAATTTTGCAATTTCTTTTGCCTCAAATATGACATAGCTTGCCTTGTGGCAGGCATTTTAAGTTTGTGGTCACTTTTCACTTCAATGCTGCCATAGTGTAACCAGTGTTTTAAAAGCCACTTGAATCGGGGGTCAATGAAACATGCAAATTAATGGCGACGTATGACTGTGTGTGATGTTGCACAAGGGTAAACTAGTGCAGGCAGTAACAAGTGTGACATTGTTTACTCCCCTGCTTCTTCACCAGAAGTCCTTTTGACCTCAGTTGGAATGTACTCCTCAATTCCATAAGGTTAAGCATGAAAATAATTTAGAAGCACCTTAGAATTGATAGAATACCATCTGTTCCTCCTCTTAACTTAGGAATAACATTAACTCATACATGTGTAGAATCCTTTGTAATATCTTAGGGTTCCATATAAGTATTTTTCCCCTTTACTTAAGAAAGGTGTGTGCCAAACCCATAATATTATAGGATTGAAATATTTTCGGAGAGTCACTCTTTAATACACATCAAATGTAAATGCGTGGATGCCCATAACATTTCAAACTGACCAGAAAGGTACTGAAGCATCATTTCATTTTCCACATGTGAGAGAGAACAGCCCAGCTTGGCTTGAAGGTTTCATCTGCCTGACATTCTTATACCATAAAGAACAGACTCGGGGCTTCCCTGGTGGCGCAGTGGTTGAGAGTCTGCCTGCCAATGCAGGGGACACGGGTTCGAGCCCTGGTCTGGGAAGATCGCACATGCCACGGAGCAACTAAGCCCGTGAGCCACAATTACTGAGCCTGCGCGTCTGGAGCCTGTGCTCCGCAACAAGAGAGGCCGCGACAGCGAGAGGCCCGCGCACCGCGATGAAGAGTGGCCCCCGCTCGCCGCAACTAGAGGAAGCCCTCGCATAGAAAACAAAGACCCAACACAGCCCAAAATAAATAAATTAATTAATTAAAAAAAAAACAAAAAAAGAACGGACTCCCCAGCATTGTTCCAATCTGTCTACATGCTCTGTGTGTGTGTGTGCTTGTTTATACACACAGTGTATGTTCTAGTAATAGTGCTAATAACACCTTGTATCTATTTAAAGCTGGCTCTAGGGAGTACACGCAGTGGTTTATAGGCAAGCAGTCCCAGTGTTTCCCCATTCCATTTTCTGGTCTGTTTGTGTAATTCCAGCCACCCACAGTCTCCAAGTGGATATGCTGAAGCAGGCCTGCAGCCTGGGTACCAGGAGGGTGTGAACTGGAAGGGACATTTGAAGCAGGTGTTGGGATGTGGCAGGGAGACTAGTTTCAAGTCTGGGCTTGTGACACATTAGAAGTGGCCATTGGAGTGTTCAGCTTTCTGGCTTTTAAGAGACCATCTTTACTCATTGGGATTACTGCCCGCTATGGAAACCTCATGAAGCATCCATTCTGATTTCCAGATTCTTCATTTAGAGACGTCCCACCGCCTGGGCTCTCCTTGCACCCTTCCTCCTCCATGCCTATTGGGCTGCCGACCGGGAGGAAGGAAACAGCAGGGCAAGTCCATCCATTGTCCAGAAGCGTTCCAGGCACCACCTTGGAAAGGTAAGGCTCAGCGTGGTCTTACACCTTGACGTCTCAGAGCTGCTGCCGGGGCTGACTTTCCTCCCTGTCCTTCCAGCTTCAGGAGGTCAGGGGCATCCTTGGAGTCCGACAGTGACGGGAGCACCTGGAGAAGCAGGTCGCAGTCTGATGAACTGTTCCAGCCCATGGGCTCTTCTCCCTCCACGGACTCCTTCTTAATGGAAGGTGAGGAGAAGATGCCTTTGCATTTACTTGGGTTTCTGTGAGCATTTGCCGAAAGGAAGGTTTTCTGAAGGATGTAAGATGGAAACGTTTTCTTTTATTCTTTTTAAAAGAATTCTGTTTCATGGTGTCGCTTAGCTACAGGTTCTTCTGATTAAAAAGAATGAAAATTGAGCCACAGAGGAGACTCCCAGATAGTGACCAAGGAAACATGATGCATTTTTTTAAAGGGACATATTCCCCAAAGAATATGTCATAAACGTCATGAAGAGAAAGAAATATGTGCTTGTTCTTCTTTAAAAAAGTTTTACAGCTATTGATGAATTGGTATAGGATCATACATTAAAAATATATATTTCAGTGACTTAAGACTGGACTTGCCTGGATCTCTCAGATATTTATCCCCGTATGTTGCCTCCTACTTCTAGGGGAATAAAAGCATTTTTAAAAAACATGTTTTTGGATAGGACAATCTGGGGAATTGCTTGTTGTATCCTAGTGGTATTAATAGGCAAAGGAAGACCAAATGACGGGAGAGTAGTGATGCAAGAAAGGGGTGGACTCTTCCCCAGGAATCTGCTTATTTTAAATCCATTGTCATCACATCTTGACTTCTCTGAGCTAGACTCTCTCTAAGGAGTGCCATTTGGACAAACAATTTAGTTTTCCTGAAAGGGGTGTATGTGTGTTGTCAAATTCTATCAGAAAAATCTGTACTCACATGTGACTGGAGGCCTTATACCCTGCTTCATGTTTATATTAAGGACAGCAAGCCAAGTAAAGAGCAAATAAAGTGGACAAGTACAAGATTCAGTTTTGAGTAAACAGCGCAAAGCAACCCGGGGCAAAAGAAATCAGTGGGTTTAAGATTCTGTAAGCACATCATGGACTCTGCAGGTTTCCAAAAATAAAACTAAAATAGAACAAGTCAAAAAAAAACCAAACAAAAGAATCTTCAATTTTTTTCTTTTCTTGGCATATGCACAATCACTATTTTATTTTATTTTATTTTATTTTATTTTTTAAATTATTAGCACCTTTAATTATTATTTATTTATTTATTTATTTTTGGCTGTGTTGGGTCTTCGTTTCTGTGCGAGGGCTTCCTCTAGTTGCGGCGAGCGGGGGCCACTCTTCATCGCAGTGCGCGGGCCTTTCACTATCGCGGCCCCTCCCGTTGCGGGGCACAGGCTCCAGACGCGCAGGCTCAGCAGCCGTGGCCCATGGGCCTAGTTGCTCCGCGGCATGTGGGATCTTCCCAGACCAGGGCTCGAACCCGTGTGCCCTGCATTAGCAGGCAGACTCTCAACCACTGCGCCACCAGGGAAGCCCCAATCACTATTTTAATACCTGATTCTGCTTTGCTTTCATGAGCGCGATCTTGATTTGAACCATTTCACTAGTTTGGTTTCAGATGTTTCAATTGCATATCACAGTATTTTGGCTTAGTTGTTTCTATGTTCATAGCAGGCTTCTTTAGGGTGATGAATCCATAAACATGGGCACTTGTGAAGGTCTGTTTGTGTTATGTGTGTTCACCCACTTCTGGCTTTTCTTTTCTTTCTTCAACGCACATTAGATGTCGTGGATTCGTCTCTGTGGAGTGACCTCAGCAGTGATGCCCAGGGGTTTGAAGCAGAATCTTGGAGTCTGGTGGTGGACCCCTCATTCTGTAGTAGGCAGGAGAAGGATGTCATCAAAAGACAGGATGTCATTTTTGGTAAGCATTTCAAACATTCTCTCTGGGCTCCAGCAGTGTGGTGCAGAGGAAAGTGCATGGCGTTTGAAACCATACATACCTAGATTCAAGCCTAGGTTCAAATCCCGGTTCTACCATTTCCTAGTTACTTGGTCTCAGATAAAATGTTTAACTCACCTGGACCTCAGTTTTTCCTTTTGTAAAATGGGATAATGATACTCTGGATTAAAATGTTGTGAGGCTTCAATGAGGCATTGTCTGTACCTGGTATAAGCAAATTTTATGTCTTCTCCCCTTTTCAAGTTTACTTAGGCACGGTCTCTACTCTTTCACCTCTTCTGTTGTACGAATCACAGTGACCGTTCCCATATTTTAAGGTAGGGTAGTCAGGGCTGCTGCATGCAGGGCCCTGTGGTTTGCCTGCACACAACCAGAGACTGCGACTCACATAGACGCAGAGGGATTGGCAGCACCTGGCTTAGGGCCGTGTGTGATTGTGTGCCTCAGTCCTGACTATGGAGTTCAGCTGTGGGAGGTTTTACGATTTCATGCTATTTGGGGTGAAGGCCGTCTGAATTCAGGGAGGTTAGATTATAGACTAGTTAGGAAAAAATGAAGTTTAAAAAATTTTCAAGTATAAAGTAGATGCTAAAAAGTGGTTCCAAGAAGATACCTTACTTTAAATATGAGATTAACTCTTAGTTTTTGCTAATCCTGTGTGTGCAAAGCATGGGCCGCAAAGTCCGGTAGCGACGAGGGCCGCTTTTCTCTTGTGTGAAGTGATGGTTATGTAGATCAGAGGAGCCGATGTGTAGTGTGCTGGCATCTCGGGCTGTGCAGGTGGGAGCTACCTTGGAAAGAGTGATGCTGTCCCCTTTACGTATTTCTCACGTAATTTATATTATGCTATAATTTTTCTTCATTTATTTCTTGATTTCATATATTATTAAAAATAATCTCACCCATTTGGGATGAATTATCATGTCGTGTAGTTCACAGCATGGCCTCAGGGTCAGAAAGTCTTGTGTTCCAGGGAAAATCCTTCACCTCTCTTCTTCATGTCTCTCTTTTAAAGATAAGGAAAATCATTCCTATTTTGGGGGTCATAATAGATAAATGGATTAACGGGTATGGTAGATGCTTAGTATGGAGTAGGTATTAAAAATATGGTAGGATAGGGCTTCCCTGGTGGCACAGTGGTTGAGAATCTGCCTGCCAATGCAGGGGACACGGGTTCGAGCCCTGGTCTGGGAAGATCCCACATGCCACGGAGCAACTAAGCCCGTGTGCCACAACTACTGAGCCTGCGTGTCTGGAGCCTGTGCTCCGCAACAAGAGAGGCCGCGATAGTGAGAGGCCCGCGCACCGCGATGAAGAGTGGCCCCCCGCTTGCCGCAACTAGAGAAAGCCCTCGCACAGAAGCGAAGACCCAACACAGCCATAAATAAATAAATAAATAAATTTATTTAAAAAAAAATATGGTAGGATACAATAATTAATAATAATAATAATAATTTAAAGTTAGTTCCCAATTAGAGTTTTGTTTATGATAAAATAATAAACAAGGCTACATTTAGATTTGTTTACCCTCCATGGCTGATGTTTTGTGTTCTTTTTCAAAACATGAACATGAGTTTGGAAATACTCATTAATCTAGAACTTGTACTTCTGATGCTCCTACAAATTGTGAATTATTGTTTTCTCTCATGATGCATTTTTAAAATTGAGATATAGTCACAAAAAATTGAGATATAAAATTCACCCCTTTACAGTGTGTGATCTATATTGTAGTATATTTGTAAAGTTTTAGTATATGTATAAAGTTGTGCAACCATCAACCACTATTTAATTCCAGAGCATTTTCGTCACTCCAGAAAGAAACCCTGTGCCCATTAGCAGTCACTCTCCTTTGTCCCCTCCCACCAGTACCTGGCAACCACTAATCTACTTTCTGTCCCTATGAATATGTCCCTATGAACATTACAATATTTAGTTTTTTGGACCTGGCTTCTTTCACTTAACGTATTGTTTTCAAGGTTCATCCATGCTGTGATAGAAATCAGCACTCTATTCCTTTCTGTGGCTGAGTAGTATTTCATTGTATAGATATACCACAGTTTGTTCTTCTAATCATGACTTGATGGTCATTTTGGGTTGTTCCCACTTTGGGGGTCACATGGTACCTTTATGTTTAACCTTTTGAAGAACTGTCTGTTTTCCAAAGCAGCTGTACCATTTTACGTTCACACCAGCAATGTATGAGGGTTTCAATTTCTCCACATCTTAACAAGGCTTCTTTATTGTTCATCCTTTAAATTACAATTATTGTAGTGTGTGTAAAGTGGTGTCTCATTGTGGCTTTGGTTTGTATTTCCCTGATGGCTAATGATGTTGTGCATCTTTTCATGTGCACATTGGCTACTGGTATATCCCTTTAGAGAAACATCTATTCAAATCTTTGGCCTTTGAAGTGGGTTTTTTTGTTGTTGTTGAGTCATAAGAGTTCTTTATATATTCTGGACTCAAGTCCCTTATCAAATACATGATTTGCAAATATTTTCTCCCATTGTATGGGTTGTCTTTTCACTTTCTTGATGATGTCCCTTGATCATGACACAATGTTTTCTCCTGGAGAAAATGGAATTTCAGAGACAGATCCAGTAATAGAAAGGACCTACTTTTGTATGCATTGAGGAACTTTATTATATTTAATTCAACATAATTCACCAAATTAATTGTGCTCCTACTCAATGCAAAACACACACACACACACACACACAAATGAAAGAAGGAAAAGGAAAGAAAAGAGGTAAACTAAGTTTTATTTTATAGAGCATTCAGGGGAAAATAAAACCTGGTTCCCAACTGAAGATACGTCAAGATGTTAGCTGGTTATGTTATGAAAGTTTGATACATTGGATTCTTACATCTTGGACTTGACTTATACATATCCTCATATAATGTCTGGAAAAAAGAGAATAGTTTAATATTTTGAGCTTACATTAAATGTTTAATCAATGCTGACCTCAACAGTAGAAGAATATTATTATTCCTAAACATTTTCTCTTTTTTTTTAATTTGTGTAACATACAGTGTTTAGCTACTAATTTAGGTCAATAGGGATACTTTTTAAAAAATTGAGGTATAATTGACATACAACATTATATTAGTTTCAGGTGTACAACTTAATGATAATTGTCTATATTGCAAAATGATCACCACAGTAAGTCTAGTTAACATCAGAGGACACTTGTTTTAAAGCTTGTTTCTGCTCACCTGTTTCAGAGCTAATGCAGACAGAAATGCATCACATCCAGACCCTGTTCATCATGTCTGAGATCTTCAGGAAAGGGATGAAGGAGGAGCTGCAGCTTGACCACAGCACTGTGGATAAAATCTTCCCTTGTTTAGATGAGTTACTTGAAATCCACAGGCATTTCTTCTATAGTATGAAGGAGCGAAGGCAAGAATCCTGTATTGGCAACGACAGGAATTTCGTCATCAACCGAATTGGAGATATTCTAGTACAACAGGTGAGAAAGGTTTAAAAGTCTTAAAACCTCAAAGCCTAAAGGTATGCAGACTGTCTAGAGTATTCAAAGCCTGCAGAGAACTGGAATTGATTTCATTATGATTATTGACAGATGGGTTTAGCTGGTTGTCTTTTGTTTGATGTTGGTGTGTATGACCTATGTCTGAGAGTTTTTAATAGCCAGTGACTCTTCTATGTGTCACAGGACTTGGCTGGAGAAAATTTACTTAGACTTCTTTTTTTTTTGCCACGCTGTGCGGCTTGCAGGATCTTAGTTCCCCAAGCAGGGATTGAACCCTTGCCCTCGGCAGTGAAAACGTGGAGCCCTAATCACTAGACCACCAAGGAATTCCCTACTTAGACTTCTTGATGTGATGGGCTCTCTAGTAACATGCCTTCCTGAGTGGCCCATGATAGTCTCACCAATATCTCCAAGATAAGTGCTGCCTAATTTTAGGAGGAGGGAAGCAGATCTATTATCATGAAAGCCCTGGAGTTCATGCCTGGGGGATAAGACAAGCAAATCTCACTCAAAGGTGGCACTTTTTAGGTGCTTGGGATGTTTGAAGCATCGGTGAGAATGGGCTGTGCCACTCTCCTAGTTAAGAAAAAAAAACACCTTACTTTTGACAATTTGTATTGGTCCCCAATCTCTCTGAAAGAGGCTCTGCATTTAAAACATGCTAATACAGAAGTTAAATAACATGTATCCAGCAGCCTTAACATGGCAGGGACTTTCAAGGTACTTCCATTATACTACCTCACTTAACCATCACAACACAGTGATGCAAATATTTATTTTCCCTAAAACTGAGGCATGGAGAAGTAATGACTTTCTCAAGGTCACACATCTCATAAGTGGCATAGCTGGGATCTGAGTTAAGAATATATCTTTGTGATATCCACAGTGACATTCTGGGGAAGCTTTCTACCATCACTAGTCTGTAAGTCCCAGTAAGGCAGGGAGTCTCGTCTGTTTGGTTACCACTGTATTTCAATACCTAGAACAGTGCTTGGTACTATAAATATTTATTGAATGAATGGGTCACTTGGGAAAAACACACCAGGAATTCACTCCAATGCTATGTTTTGCAGTCACTTACAGCATTTGAGGAAAGGCATGGAGATCTATCCCTAATTACTTTAGTTTGGCATTCTCTAAGTAGATGCCAAAATGTCCCCTCCAAAATATTAATTTTGTATCAGTTTCACCCTGTCACACACACCAGTCGAGTTTAGCTGTTGGTCTATTGGTTAAACATTTAAATATGCTTAAATACAAATATTTTTAATACACAAAAAGAAAAAAGAATACTGACAATTGCCCAAAATCTTCTTCCTCATGTCTAACAATGTAAAAATCCACACTAGTAATAAGTTTCTAATCAAAGCACTATCTGCTTTGCATGTTATCTTTAAAGTCCTAGACCTGTTCCGTCTTCATAATTCACCTGAAACATATACAGTGCCAGGTTAAGAGACCGTAAAGTACTTGGGAAGACAGTTTGAATAAAAATGTCTGTTTGTGTCTTGGTGAACTTGAATCCGAGTGAGTGCATTCAAAAATGAAGTGCGAGATTATTTTATCATTTGAAAGTATTTGCATAATCTCTCTTTCCTTGATACAAACAATCATGACTTTTAATTCTAATCATTTAAAACATTTTTTCGTTCTTGTGTCACTTTCATAGTTAACAAAAATTTCACATCTTTACCAGATATATTTTTTATTTAATTTTATGGAATTTGAGGACAAGTTTTGGGAAATTGGCTATTACACAGGGTGAGCCTGGTGGTCTTTTGGATGAAAAGGAAAATCCTCGGTATTCGTAGAAAAGGATTAAGTCTGCTTTTGTATTCCTGTTGGTGGACATGCTTAGTGGGTATGGCAAGGGCTTCCTTCCAATACTATGTAAATAAAATTATCTCCTGAAGAATATATTAGCAAAGTCCTCAGACAATGGCTGTGGGAGTGGCACTCTGTAGGAGCAGGGGGAGAGCAAGCTGTTGAAGGATGTATGAGAGAGTCTGGGGAAATCCCACACTCCAACCTCGGGGACTCCATAGATCTCAGGAGGCTGGGCTGGAATATGATGGTAATTTAGTCAGTGGGAACTTCCGGTGTTGGTGAGAAATTGTGAACATGTGGAGCATACTTGATATATAGCAGTGGTTTTCCAATTTCAGGTACATAGGAATCTCCTAAAGCTTGTTAAGAACGAGGTATTCTGTGCTCCCGACCCCTAGTGTGTTGTTTGATAGGATTGGGTCAGGGGGTTGGCATTTTAAAATTATTTTTTCCCCAATGGTAATATCTTACAGAGCTATAATACAGTACCACAACCAGGATACTGATAGGGATACAGCAAAACGCCAGAACATTTCTATCACAATGAGGATTCCTCATCTGGCCATTTTATAGCCACACCTACTTCGCTCCTGTCCCCAACTGCTGGCAATCACTAATCTGTTCTTTCTATAATTTTGTCATTTCAATCCAGTTATATAAATTACATACATGTTATATAGATTATATACACAGTACGTCCCTTTTGGATTGGCTTTTTTTCAACTCAGCACAATTCTCTGCCTCATCTAGATGGCTGTGTATGTCAGTAGTTCATTCCTTTTTATTGTTGAGTTGTATACCAGAGTATGAATGTACCACAGTTTGTTTATTTATTTATTTTTTAACATCTTTATTGGAGTATAATTGCTTTACGATGTTGTGTTAGTTTCTGCTGTATAACAAAGTGTATCAGCTATACATATACATATATCCCCATATCCCCTCCCTCTTGTGTCTCCCTCCCACCCTCCCTATCCCACCCCTCTAGGTGGTCACAAAGCCCAGAGCTGATCTCCCTGTGCTATGCAGCTGCTTCCCACTATCTGTTTTACATTTCGTAGTGTATATATGTCAATGCTGCTCTCTCACTTCGTCCCAGCTTACACTTCCCCCTCCCCGTGTCCTCAAGTCCGTTCTTTACATCTGCATCTTTATTCCTGTCCTGCCCCTAGGTTCTTCAGAACCACTTTTTTTTTTTTTAGATTCCATATATATGTGTCAGCATACGGTATTTGTTTTTCTCTTTCTGACTTATTTTCACTTTGTATGACAGACTCTAGGTCCATCCACCTCACTCCAAATAACTCAATTCGTTTCTTTTTATGGCTGAGTAATATTCCATTGTATATATGTGTCACACGTCTTCTTTATCCATTCATCTGTCGATGGACACTTAGGTTGCTTCCATGTCCTGGCTATGGTAAATAGTGCTGCAGTGAACATTGTGGTACGTGATTCTTTTTGAATTATGGTTTTCTCAGGATATATGCCCAGTAGTGGGATTGCTGGGTTGTAGGGTAGTTTTGTTTTTAGTTTTTTAGGGAACCTCCATACTGTTCTCCATAGTGGCTATATCAATTTACATTCCCACCAACAGTGCAAGAGGGTTCCCTTTTCTCCACACCCTCTCCAGCATTTATTGCTTGTAGATTTTTTGATGATGTCCATTCTGACTGGTGTGAGGTGATACCTCATTGTAGTTTTGATTTACATTTCTCTAATGATTAGTGATGCTGAGCATCCTATCATGTGTTTGTTGACAATCTGTATATCTTCTTTGGAGAAATGTCTATTTAGGTCTTCTGCCCATTTTTGGATTGGGTTGTTTGTTTCTCTGATATTGAGCAGCATGAGCTGCTTGTATATTTTGGAGATTAATCCTTTGTCAGTTGCTTCATTTGCAAATATTTTCTCCCATTTTGAGGGTTGTCTTTTCGTCTTGTTTATGGTTTCCTTTGCTGTGCAAAAGCTTTTAAGTTTCATTAGGTCCCATTTGTTTACTTTTGTTTTTATTTCCATTTCTCTAGGAGATGGGTCAAAAAGGATCTTGCTGTGATTTATGTCATAGAGTGTTCTGCCTATGTTTTCCTCTAAGAGTTTTATAGTGTCTGGACTTACATTTAGGTCTCTAATCCATTTTGAGTTTATTTTTGTGTATGGTGTTAGGGAGTGTTCTAATTTCATTCTTTTACATGTAGCTGTCCAGTTTTCCCAGCACCACTTATTGAAGAGGCTGTCTTTTCTCCATTGTATATTCTTGCCTCCTTTATCAAAGATAAGGTGACCATATGTGCGTGGGTTTATCTCTGGGCTTTTTCTCCTGTTCCATTGATCTGTATTTCTGTTTTTGTGCCAGTACCATACTTTCTTGATTACTGTAGCTTTGTAGTACAGTCTGAAGTCAGAAAGCCTGATTCCTCTGGCTCCATTTTTCTTTCTCAAGATTACTTTGGCTATTCGGGGTCTTTTGTGTTTCCATACAAATTGTGATATTTTTTGTTCTAGTTCTGTGAAAAGTGCCATTGGTAGTTTGATAGGGATTGCATTGAATCTATAGATTGCTTTGGGTAGTATAGTCATTTTCACAGTATTGATTCTTCCAATCCAAGAACATGGTATATCTCTCCATCTGTTTGTATCATCTTTAATTTCTTTCATCAGTGTCTTATGGTTTTCTGCATACAGGTCTTTTGTCTCCTTAGGTAGGTTTATTCCTAGGTATTTTATTCTTTTTGTTGCAGTGGTACATGGGAGTGTTTCCTTAATTTCTCTTTCAGATTTTTCATCATTAGTGTATAGGAATGCAAGAGATTTCTGTGCATTAATTTTGTATCCTGCTACGTTACCAAATTCATTGATTAGCTCTAGTAGTTTTCTGGTAGCATCTTTAGGATTCTCTATGTATAGTATTATGTCATCTGCAAACAGTGACAGCTTTACTTCTTCTTTTCCAATTTGGATTCCTTTTATTTCTTTTTCTTCTCTGATTGCTGTGGCTAAAACTTCCAAAACTATGTTGAATAGTACTGGTGAGAGTGGGGAGCCTTGTCTTGTTCCTTATCTTAGTGGAGGTGGTTTCAGTTTTTCACCATTGAGGACGATGTTGGCTGTGGGTTTGTCATATATGGTCTTTATTATGTTGACATAAGTTCCCTCTATGCCTACTTTCTGGAGGGTTTTTACCCTAAATGGGTGTTGAATTTTGTCAAAAGCTTTTTCTGCGTCTATTGAGATTATCATATGGTTTTTATCCTTCAGGTTCTTAATATGGTGTATCACATTGATTTGCGTATATTGAAGAATCCTTGCATTCCTGGGATAACCCCGCTTGATCATGGTGTATGATCCTTTTAATGTGCTGTTGGATTCTGTTTGCTAGTATTTTGTTGAGGATTTTTGCATCTATGTTCATCAGTGATATTGGCCTGTAGTTTTCTTTCTTTGTGACATCTTTGTCTGGTTTTGGTATCAGGGTGATGGTGGCCTTGTAGAATGAGTTTGGGAGTGTTCCTCCCTCTGCTGTATTTTGGAAGAGTTTGAGAAGGATGGGTGTTAGCTCTTCTCTAAATGTTAGATAGAATTCGCCTGGGAAGCCATCTGGTCCTGGGCTTTTGTTTGTTGGAAGATTTTTAATCACAATTTCAATTTCAGTGCTTGTGATTGGTCTGTTTATATCTTCTATTTCTTCCTGGTTCAGTCTCAGAAGGTTGTGCTTTTGTAAGAATTTGTCCATTTCTTCCAAGTTGTCCATTTTATTGGCATTTAGTTGCTTGTAGTAATCTCTCATGATCTTTTGTACTTCTGCAGTGTCTGTTGTTACTTCTCCCTTTTCATTTCTAATTCTGTTGATTTAAGTCTTTTCCCTTTTTTTCTTGATGAGTCTGGCTAATGGTTTATCAATTTTGTTTATCCTCTCAAAGAACCAGCTTTTAGTTTTATTGATCTTTGCTATTGTTTCCTTCATTTCTTTTTCATGTATTTCTGATCTGATTTTTATGATTTCTTTCCTTCTGCCAATTTTGGGTTTTTTTTTTTAGTTCTTTCTCTAATTGCTTTAGGTGTAAGGTTAGGTTGTTTATTTGAGATGTTTCTTGTTTCTTGAGGTAGGATTGTATTGCTATAAACTTCCCTCTTAGAACTGCTTTTGCTGCATCCTATAGGTTTTAGGCTGTCGTGTTTTCATTGTCATTTGTTTCTAGGTATTTTTTGATTTCCTCTTGGATTTCTTCAGTGATCTCTTGGTTATTTAGTAGTGTATTGTTTAACCTCCATGTGTTTGTATTTTTTACACCTTTTTACCTGTAATTGATATCTAGTCTCATAGTGTTGTGGTTGGAAAAGGTACTTGATATGATTTCAATTTTCTTAAATTTACCAAGGCTTGATTTGTGACCCAGGATATGATCTATCTTGGAGAATGTTCCATGAGCACTTGAGAAGAAAGTGTATTCTGTTGTTTTTGGATAGAATGTCCTTAAATATCAATTATGTCCATCTTGTTTAATGTATCATTTAAAGCTTGTGTTTCCTTATTTATTTTCATTTTAGATGATCTGTCCATTGGTGAAAGTGGGATGTTAAAGTCCCCTACTATTATTGTGTTACTGTCAATTTCCCCTTTTATGGCTGTTAGTATTTGCCTTATGTATTGAGGTGCTCCTATGGTGGGTGCATAAATATTTACAATTGTTTTATCTTCTTCTTGGATTGATCCCTTGATCATTATGTAGTGTACTTTTTTGTCTCTTGTAATAGTGTTTATTTTAAAGTCTATTTTGTCTGATATGAGAATTGCTACTCCAGCCTTCTTTTGATTTCCATTTGCATGGAATATCTTTTTCCATCCCCTCACTTTCAGTCTGTATGTGTCCCTAGGTCTGAAGTGGGTCTCTTGTAGGCAGCATATATACGGGCCTTGTTTTTGTATCCATTCAGCCAGTCTGTGTCTTTTTGTTGGAACATTTAATCCATTTACATTTAAGGTAGTTTTCAAAATGTATGTTCCTATTACCACTTTCTTAATTGTTTGGAGTCTGCTATTGTAGGTCTTTTCCTTCCCTTGTGTTTCCTGCCTAGAGAAGTTCCTTTAGCATTTGTTGTAAAGCTGGTTTGGTGGTGCTGAATTCTCTTAGCTTTTGCTTGTCTGTAAAGGTTTTAATTTCTCCGTCAAATCTGAATGAGATCCTTGCTGGGTAATCTTGGTTGTAGGTTTTTCCCTTTAATCACTTTAAATATGTCCTGCCACTCCCTTCTGGCTTGCAGAGTTTCTGCTGAAAGATCAGCTGTTAACCTTATGGGGATTCCCTTGTATGTTATTTGTTGCTTTTCCCTTGCTGCTTTTAATATTTTTTCTTTGTGTTTAATTTTTGATAGTTTGATTAATATGTCTGTCAGCGTGTTTCTCCTTGGATTTATCCTGTATGGGACTCTCTGCGCTTCCTGGACTTGATTGACTATTTCCTTTCCCATGTTAGGGAAGTTTTCAACTATAATCTCTTGAAATATTTTCTCAGTCCCTTTCTTTTTCTCTTCTTCTTCTGGGACCCCTATGATTCGAATGTTGGTGCCTTTGATGTCGTCCCAGAGGTCTCTGAGACTGTCCTTAATTCTTTTCATTCTTTTTTCTTTATTCTGCTCTGAGGTAGTTATTTCCACTATTTTATCTTCCGGGTCACTTATCCGTTCTTCTGCCTCAGTTATTCTGCTATTGATTCCTTCAAGAGAATTTTAAATTTCATTTATTGTGTTGTTCATCATTGTTTGTTTGCTCTTTATTTCTTCTAGGTCCTTGTTAATTGTTTCTTGTATTTTCTCCATTCTATTTCCAAGATTTTGGATCATCTTTACTATCATTACTCTGAATTCTTTTTCAGGTAGACTACCTATTTCCTCTTCATTTGTTTGGTCTCATGAGGTTTTACTTTGCTTCTTCATCTGCTACGTATTTCTGTGTCTTCTTATTTTGCTTAACTTTCTTTTTGGGGGTCTCATTTTTGCAGGCTGCAGTTTCGTAGTTCCCATTGTTTTTGGTGTCTGCCCCCAGTGGGTAAGGTTGGTTCAGTGGGTTGTATAGGCTTCCTGGTGGAGGGGACTGGTGCCTGTGTTCTGGTGGGTGAGGCTGGATCTTGTCTTTCTGGTGGACAGGACTGTATCTGGTGTTGTGTTTTGGGGTGTCTGTGAACTTATTATGATTTTAGGCAGCCTCTCTGCTAATGGGTGGGGTTGTGTTCCTGTCTTGCTAGTTGTTTGGCATGGGGTGTCCAGCACTGGAGCTTGCTGGTCATTGAGTGGAGCTGGGTCTTAGCATTGAGACAGAGATCTCTGGGAGAGCTCTCGCCGATTGATATTACGTGGGGCCGGGAGGTCTCTGGTGGTCCAATGTCCTGAACTCGACTCTCCCACCTCAGAGGTCAGGCCTGACATCCAGCCGGAGCACCAAGACCCTGTCAGCCACACGGTTCAGAAGCAAAGGGTGGAAAAAAAGAAAGAAAGAAAGAAAAGTTATTAAAATAAAAAATAAGAAAAATATTATTAAAATAAAAAAATTTTTAAAGTAATTAAAAAAAAAGAAGAGAGCAACCAAACCAATAAACAAATCCACCAATGATAACAAGCACTAAAAACTATACTAAGATAAACATAAAAATCAGAATCTAGTCAGTCCCATACAGCAAACCCCATGTCTACATACAGTTGCTCCCAAAGTCCACTGCCTCAATTTTGGGATGATTTGTTGTCTGTTCAGGTATTCCACAGATGCAGGGTACATCAAGTTGAGTGTGGAGATTTAATCCGCTGCTTCTGAGGCTGCTGGGAGAAATTTCCCTTTCTCTTCTTTGTTCGCACAGCTCCTGGGGTTCAGCTTTGGATTTGGCCCTGCCTCTGCATGTAGGTCGCCTGAGGGCATCTGTTCTTCGCTCAGACAGGATGGGGTTAAAGGAGCAGCTGTTTCAGGGGCTCTGGCTCATTCAGGCCGGGGGGAGGGAGGGGTACGGAATGCGGGGCGAGCCTGCGGCAGCAGAGGTCAGCATGATGTTGCAACAACCTGAGGCACGCCTTGTGTTCTCCTGGGGAAGTTGTCCCTGGATCACGGGACCCTGGCAGTGGTGGGCTGCACAGGCTCCCAGAAGGGGAGGTGTGGATAGTGACCTGTGCTTGCACACAGGATTCTTGGTGGCTGCAGCAGCAGCCTTAGCGTTTCATGCCCGTCTCTTGTGTCCACGCTTATAGCCGCGGCTTGCGCCCATCTCTGAAGTTCATTTAAGCGGTGCTCTGAATCCCCTCTCCTCACACACCTTGAAACAATGGTCTCTTGCCTCTTACGCAGGCCAAACTTCTTTCCGGACTCCCTCATATTTTAAGGATCATGCTTTTGATGTCAAGTCTAAGACCTCTTTGTCTAGCCTGAGATCCCAAAGATTTTCTCCTATTTTTTTTTTCTAAAAGTTGTATAGTTTTATGTTTTATATTTAGGTCTGTGATCCATTTGGAGTTACTTTTTGTATAAAATATGAGACTTTGGTCAAGGTTATTTTTTTTTTTTTTTGACCTGTGGATGTTCAGCTGCTCCAGTATCATTTGTTGAAAGGGCTGTCCTTCCTCCAATAAATTGCTTTTGCCTCCTGTCAAAATCTATTGGGCATTTTGGGTTCCTATTTTGTTCCATTGATCTATGTGTATCGTTCCATAGTCATAATTGCAGTAGTTATAGAATAAATCTTGAAATTGACTAGACTGAGTTCTTTTACTTTATTCTTCTTTTCCAGAATTGTTTTTATCTATTCTAGTTCCTTTACCTTTTGATATAAATTCTAGAATAATCTTGTCTATATGTACAAACACTTGCTGGGATTTGATAAGAATTGCATTAAACTTGTACATTAATTTGGGGAGAATTGACATCTTCACTATGTTGAGTCTTCCAATCTATGAACATGGTATATTTATTTAAATCTTACTTGATTTCTTTCATTAACATTGTGTAGTTTTCAGCACACAAGGCCTGTGTATGTTTTGTTAAATTTATACCTATATATTATTGTTGGTGGTTTAAGGATCATCTCGTAAGAGGTGTTGGCCTCAAGCATAGATAAAACCGTGAGCAAAGTTGAAAAGACCAGAGATAGGGATGTACATTTTAAGTACTTTCTAAGGAGGTGTAGGTGTCTTCTGGTTTCTGTTACAATGATCTTCAACACCCACATGTATACATAGGGTCATCAGAGTCTGAAACATTGGCATTCAAATTATTCAGCTGTTTCTCTCCATACCACCTTATGATTCTAAGTTGTTCCCATGTAGATTTTTCTACAGAGATTTTTCTGCAGATCAAGGTTATTGAAATATCCAGCCCACATCTCTACTTGTGTCCATTAGTTAATAAATTGGCCTTCTGGTTACTCATCTTTCTCTGTCATCTTGGCTAATGATAACCTGCCTGTTGATCCATTTGTGATGACAAAAATTAAATTCCCAACAAGGACTGAGTTCATGGACATGATCAGTTACCCAATGTAAATGTCAACCTTCCTGAGGATCCCCAAATGTGCCCCACACCCTTCAATCTATAAAAGTATTAAAACTATAAATTGAAATTATAAAGTTGCATAAACACACAAAAATAGAAGATATCAAATGTTTTTTATTGGGCTATTGATAAATGAGTTAGTTCAATATAATATAATCACATTAGGTTGATGTCTTCCTCTTACCTCTTGACTACTTCCTCTTACTTTAATTTAAAAAGTATCTGGGGAAGAGAAGTGATTGCGGTCAGAAATTCCTGGATGTTTATTCTTTATTTGCAAAGAATGTACTGAAATATATGAAAATTCCATGTTCTTTTTAGTGTTTAGAACTGACTAAATTTATAAACCATCACTGAAATATTTTTCTTCTCAGTTTTCAGAAGAAAATGCAAATAAAATGAAGAAAATATATGGGGAATTCTGTAGCCATCACAAGGAGGCTGTTAGCCTCTTTAAAGAACTCCAGCAGAATAAAAAGTTTCAGAATTTTATTAAGGCAAGTATTTTAAAACTCTGTTACAAAATGGTAAGCCAGCATGAAGTTCATGCTTGTTTTTTAGATGATCTAACCAAGTTTCACATCTAGGTACTGTTTTTCAGGGTAGAAGGAAGTGATAGGTTTGTGGCAAAGATAGAAAGCCTCTTTTTCTGTGTTAGTAAAATATTTCTCCCAAATTATTTACTTTTGCATTTATATTTGCGAAGCCATGTTCTCCATACTTCTGAGCACCTTTGTAATATCCTGTGAAGCTTTTCATGCCCTGACAAGTTATAAATCAGAAGAACCACAGTAAAAATAAAGAACCCACCCCACCCCCACTGGATTAATTTGAAGCAAGTCTGTGATGCACATCATTTCATATATAACTTGTATCGCTGAACAATATATCTTTTAAAAATTACGGTGGCATTATTACACTTAAATACACAATAATTCTTTAATATCTTCAAACAGCTGGCCAGTAATCAAATTTCCCTCATTAGCTCATAAAATTGGATCAGGATCTGACCAAGGTTTATATATTATCCATGGGGGGTTATGTCTTTTAAATCACCTTTTCATTGAATGCTTCCCATCCCATTTTTTTGGTGTCCTACTTACTTATTGAAGAAATTCGTCCTTTAGAGTTTCATAGATTCTAATTTTTTATCTACCATTTTAAGAGTGCTACTGGATTCTCCTCCTTTTTTTAAAAAACATACATGTGTATTGAGAACTTGAAAATAAGGCTTTGAGATATTTAGAAAAAAGTTGCCCGGATTAGAGGAAACTTAAATGCTATGATGAATAATAACAAATGTAGAGGAAAACCTGTTAGAAAAATGAACAGTTAATTGCAAACTCATGTTCAAAGTGTAACTTTGATTTGTGAGTAATTTTCAAAACTTCTGCTATTCATGAATCTTAGCACTTATAAGTCTTAAAACCTGCTCATTTTTGGAATTAACTCTAAGTACATCAGTGTAACTTGAAACTTCTTAATCTTGGAGAGTTGGGTTATTGAAATTAATTTCAAAGTATACAATTTAATGACAATATATCAAGTTTTAATTAATGATACAGTGTGTTATATCTGAACAGAATTATACTGTTGCAGATTCTTTGTATTATTAAATTCCTACCTAAAAAGAAAATACAGGTAGTGTTTGTGTATATTAAAATTAAAAAATATATACATATATATATATATTTTTTAAGCTCCGAAATAGTAATCTTTTGGCTCGACGCCGAGGAATTCCAGAATGCATTCTGCTGGTCACTCAGCGCATCACAAAATACCCTGTCTTGGTGGAAAGGATATTGCAGTACACAAAGGGTGAGTGATGACTTCTGGGATAAACATTTGCCTCTTTCATTAGTTTTAAACATAGCTGAGGTGTTGTAAACAGCTATAAATGCTTGTGGGTGCCTGATTCATAAAGATCTTTCATTATGGAAAAACTGTGAAGCCTTAGGATTTGGATCCATTTTGAAAAGTTATCTTTCATAATGTGACTTGGCCAATAGTCTGAATTCCTCCAAGCAGCCCAAAGCAAGTAGACTTCCTCATACTTTGACCCTACCCTTCCCATCTATATTTCCCCCATATCCAGACCTTAATACCTCTTCTTCTTCATCTTCCTATTACCTTCCCAGCAGTGATTTATTAGATTGAGAATGATTTATGAAGGAGCTATTTTTGACCCTGTCAATTCATCAAGTTCAAGGACTAACATCTGGATGTCCTTTAAGAACCTGTTAATGCACATGGCTGGCCTGTAAGCTCCTTGAGGGGTCTAGATTCAATACCTAGTGCAGAATAGGTTATCAATAAATAAATATAACAGTGCAATGAATGGACAGATAAAAGTGCCTGTTCCTCAAGCTAGCTTATTGATCGTGAGTAAATTATTAGGGTAGTAGTGTCTTCTGTTAACAAGGGCTTTGGTTTGGCCTTGCGTAAACTTGCATGGCTGTTGCAGATACTTGGCTCTGCCGCTCATTAGTTGGGCAAGGTAATGAAATGAGCCTCAGTTCTCTCCACTACCAAATGAGAGTACTAATCTTTATCTTATGGAACTGTTGTGAGGATTAAGTGAAATTGTCTCAGAAAGTGCCCAGTACACAGCCTGGTATAAACAAGGTGCTTGATAAGTGGGAACTGTTTTTATTATCTTTATTATGACCAACTGACTTGGAGATCATGAAAGTGGTAATGAGATCTTAAATTCCCACTCTAAAAAGTCAACTTTTAACATCCTTTTTTTGGAAGGGGTCTCGGTGAATAGAAATGCATGATTTGGTCTTTCCATTTTTTTTTTTAGTCACATTAGGACCTAAGTCCAGGCAGGAATGGTAGCATCCATTCCTTATGTCCCATTTATATTGCTTCCTATAATTTAACATAAAAGAAAATAGAAGCACAGTAGAAAGAGAAAAGCCTCATAATTTTGTTCTCAGTTAAAGAATGAAAACAAAATTAAGACTTTTAGTTTATATTATGGTTATATTCTCTTTCTTAAGTTTAACACAATACTCAAAGACTAACATCTGTCGGACTGTGTTAGGCCAGCTAGTACTCCTCCAAGAATCATCCCATGCCAGATTCCAGGTAGAATGCATGACAGTGATTGCCTACTGTGTGTCGGACATGAGAAGTGTGACTTACGGCTCTGCAGGCGTAGACGTCATAGTGGCTGAATGGACACTGCCTCCTTAGTTAGGTCAGACTTCTCCAACCTCTCTAGTTGCTGGGAACATTGGTTCATGTGACTCTTTATGGCAGTGCTTTTGGAATTTCATTAGGAGTACCCCTCACCTGGGGATCTCATTTACATGCAGACTCCGATTCAGTAGGTCTGGGGTAGAACCCAAGGTAAGCATGTCTAACGAGACCCCCAGGTGGGGCCAATGCTGCTGCACTTTGAGTTGCAAGCGGTTAAAAGACAGTAATTTATTCCTGAACGTCAGAAGACTCGGAGCCTTTTCTTGGCCTTACTTTAAGTCACTTTGTAATTCAACTTTGATTTCCTCTACTCAACTTTCCTATATTTAAAATATGCTCTTTATAAAGAAGAATCTTTTTTTTTTTTCTCATGGTGGGGAGTGCTGCTTAGGTGGGTGGCAGGTATAGTAAAGTAGTGAAGTAAATGAAGTATATTCTTTTCATGGGCAATGAGAAAATCTTCCTTGTTAATGACTGGTGTCACGATCTATTCCTTGGTTTTCTCACAAAGCCCTCATGTACCTATTTGAGGCATTTAGAGCCTGGAAAGTTTAGACCCTTTGGAGGACTTGTTCTTATTCCATTTCACTGCTATTTCTGTGTGTTTATTTCTGCTGCTCTAGGCTCCTAGAGTATCTTTTATTTTCTCTGTTGTTTTTCTTTCTCCTCTCCTTCTAGCATTTTCTGACCTCCTGAAACTTTCCCTTTCTGTTCCATTCACCTCAATAAACATCAATTAGTTTTTTTTAAATCATATATAGAAAATAGCTAAATTTGGTTTCATCTGGAGCTCCAGGAGGCTGTTGCAGAAACTTCTCCAGAAGTTTTTCTTAAGATAATCTAGAGATAAGAGATTTGGCCAGTATTTCAGAGTAACAGCTGGATTCGATGATCGTCTACTCTGTTGGCATGAGCATGGCTGAGTTACCTACTCTGCACAGTGGCTTGGTCCCATTTTTTTTAGGTTGAAAAAATGTTTTAATATATATTATTAATATATTTATCTTTATGCTAATGCAGTTGTAAGTTATAATTTTAAATGTTATTTTTTTAGAGAGAGAGGGATCTAGGAAAGCAAATGAGTCCGAGGTCTGTTCAAGTCACCCTGCAGCTCCCTTCTGGGAAAGGACTCCAGCTTGGGCTTGTAGCTCAGTTAAGTTCTAAGAAGCTAGGTGTGGTGTTTGCTTAATTACCTGTGTCTGGGAAGGTGGAAGGAAGGCCTAACTTGGGATATGACACATTCACTGCTCTAGGAAGGAAGGTCAGACCAGTCTCTAGAATTCAGACATCATACTGTCACAGTGTTTCTGCTGAAGCATCTGATAAGTAAATCTTCTTAATGACACATTTTAACCATCCTTTTGGGGAGGAGTGGTGCGGAGTGATGGTAGAATATTTGAAGTTAATCCAATATTTTTGCTCTGGGATTTTTGCTATTTGGATGATGTATTTAACTTTATTTAAAACTAAAGAAAAAGTGTCTTCCTTATTAGCACTCTGGCTTATTTCATGGTGTCTGTTCTTTCTTTTTCCCATGCAGAGAGCACTGAAGAACAGAAAGACTTATGCAAAGCTCTTTGCTTAATTAAAGACATGATTGCAGCTGTGGATTTAAAAGTCAGCGAATATGAGAAAAAACAAAAATGGCTTGAGATCCTAAATAAGATTGAAAACAAAACATATACCAAGCTTAAAAATGGCCACGTGTTTAGGAAACAGGCACTGATGAGTAAAGAAAGGACCCTGTTATACGATGGCCTTGTTTACTGGAAAACCGCTACGGGTCGTTTCAAAGGTACCGTGGCTCCAACAGACCAATTTCTCCTTGTTGTTCACGCACATTATTCATTTAACAGAGGACAGATTTTCCAAAGAAAAATGGTTCAGCGATGCAGGCCCACAGACAAACCCTAGGTCAGTGGAAAGATCCCTGTAGGGTCAAGATGAAAACTTCCATAGGCAGAGGTGGCCCACGCTACAAACCTTAGGGGGAAGTTTGCTGCCTCAAGCAAAAGGCTTCCTATGTATTGCATGGGTTTTCAAGTTTGCGATGTTTGAATCAAAGGACCTGAGAATTCTGCTAATTGTTGGCATGGAAATATTATTCTGGAAAATGTGCCTACACACTCAGAATCTGTTGTGTGCCAAGCCAGCCAGGGGCTCAGACCATTGAGGGGAAAAATGAACTCTAAACATCATCTTTGGGACTGAATGATAATAATGCATAAATATACATAGTAACGCATAAATATACACGTTGACATTGGTGTGCTGTTTGCTATCAGGCATTAACCTGCCTGTTAATCTGGTTAGAGTCTAAAATAGTTTATTCTGATCCTTAAGAAATGATTCTGTAGCTAGCACCTTGTCCGAGGCTTTGTCAACACTGGCCACTGGATTTAAAACCCTAGAATGGCCTCTGGAGTTTAAAAATTTTACTGATGCTCAAGTCTCCTCCTAGAGGTTCTGATTTTATTGGTCTGGGGGTGAAGCCCAGGCATAGGGATGCTCAAAGCACCCAGGTGAGTCTGCAGTCAGGGTTAAGCACCACTGGCCCAACCTTCTTGTTTCTGTTATGTCTTAGTATCTTCCTTAGGTAAGCAATGAGAGGAAGAGGTGGTTAAATTCCAGGTACTCCAAGGTTGTTACCCACTGAAGGATTATCAAGTTTTGGTAGTGCTTGCAACAAATGACCAAAGAGCTTATTGATCAGCAACTTGCAATGTTGCAACTAAACATGAACCATACTTTGAATATTAACCGCAGTCTGTAGATCCTGTTGCTCCAAGTCATTTGCTCTTTGTCTGTTTTGTGGAATGAACAGCTGGGTAACTTTGTGTTAGAATGTTAGTGGTATAGTGAAGGTGGGTTCTTGTGAACAGTATGTAAGGGAGGTGTAGGACCTCAGACTTCCCTCAGATCCAGATGGAACAAAATAGCAGATTAGTATATATAGTAATTCAAGGCAGAAGCTGCCCATGAACATTTTTAATTAAGCACTTTTTTGCCGTAAAGGTAAGGGCTTGCTCCATTCTATTAGAACCTTGTTTTTTATTGAATATTTTTCTTCCATTTGGAAGGCTACAACATTAAATTTTGCTGGAGATTTAGCTGTACCAACAGTGACACACACAAGCGTGCACTTAAACACAGCTTACCTACTAAGTTATCTATAAAATACATCTTTAGCTATCATAATACAGGCATTTTAATAAAGGTTTTATAATTAGACTAAAAGCTAGTATTTATTTTTAGTATGTTTATTTAAATTATTTAAACATGAAATTAGAATTTTAATAAAGGCGTTTGAATTGTGGTTTGCTTCATTAATACTAGTAATATTTTTCCTTTGAAGATATCCTAGCTCTGCTTCTAACTGATGTGCTGCTCTTTTTACAAGAAAAAGACCAGAAGTACATCTTTGCAGCTGTTGTAAGTATATGGCTGTGTGATGAATATTTTAATTGGTTTAATCCCACATCTCCTTGAAAAATGTCTGAAATTCCTTGTGAAATTAAGTGGTCATTGGCAAGATCATGCCTGTGGTATATTCCCATTATTAACGATTACAGTATTCAGTAGCAAGGATCCGATTGGGTTTACCAAGCATGATATGCGTTGATTTATCACAACCAGGACTGGTAGTCAGCTGATGCAGCAATTGAACCAGTTGTGAAAATATTGAAGTACTTTGATACTGGTTGGTGAATAGGCACTGCCCTAAACCCCACAAGGGGACCCTCTGCTGTCTGGCTATCTTGGTCTTTCCTCCAGAAACCCACCCCCCCCCCCCCACCCCCAGTCCTGACCTCCCAGCAACTCAAATGTTAATGCTGGGAATAACAAGTCACTTCTGGCACCTCACTCTCTCTATCCCCACTGGACAGTGCCTGCTGTACCAGTTGCCAACTCCATTCATAACTGTTACGACGCTCCTTCTGCCAGACACGAGAACAGCATCCTGGTATCTAAAGTGTAAAGACGATTCTTTCTTAATTCTCCCACAATGGCTACTAATACTAAGGTTGTTCAAGTAACACTTATCTTTGTAGTGTGTTATTGTAATCTCATTGCCAGCACAGAGTGAGACTCAGACTAGCAGTAAAACCAGTACTTTATAGCATTCCTTACACAGCATCTCGTCCACAGTGACTCGCTTAAAGATGGAAGGTGTCATGAGTCAACCCCTATGTCAGCATCATGGAGCATCAGGCCCTGTTACAGGAAAGAATCTAAGATGCAGTACCAGTGTGGGCGGTATAACGGCGCTTCTCTACGATGTTAGTGTTTATCATCCATTGACTGATAGGATATTTGGGCACCATTAGCAGATATCCTCAATTCCAACTGGTTTTGGCAAACTCAAAGCTTAGGGAAGTTTATGTTATGCCGTTCAGAGAAAACAAAGAAGCATGCCTGCTCAGTGATGGATTCCGGGGAGGAAGAGGCTGGAGCAGTGTCTCAGCTGCCTCTCCAGCTTGTCAGGTTGGCCCAGTAGGCTTCTTCGCCCTGTTCAGCACATTGCCTCTCATGAACACAGTGATGCCAAGTTGTCGAGAGGTCAGAGATTATTTCACAAAGCTACACCAGAGGATAACAAGAGGCCTTAAACTAGTTCCATGGCCCTGATCCATTTGAACGGTACATACTGCAAATTTCATGACAACCTACTGATTTGTTCAACAACCTGTTTCTTCTGTTATCTTGGATGCTCTGAAGGAACACAGAGAAAATAAGCAGGAAGGAGGGAGCATTTTGTCTGCCCTGTGGGATGGTGAGGGCCATGCTGGAAGAGAAAACAAAATCACACCACATTTTCATAGAAACAAAGGTTTCTCCAAAAACTAAGACCAGAAAGAGAAGCAAATCCTGCCTCTTGGGTGGTATAAGGCCGGGTGACCTGCTGATGGATCAAAAATTCGACACAGCAAAAAGACAGCTAGCTATCTTGTTTTCTGGGACAGTGTGCAGATGGATTCAGATCAAGTTGTGATGCTCAACTTAAAATATGACCTGAAATATGAATCTGTTCCTCTTACCTGATCTCTTTTTTTTTGGTGGGGGGCCTTATATACCATTTTTTTTTTGAATTTTTGAACTTTATTTTATTTATTTTTTTATACAGCAGCTTCTTATTACTCATCCATTTTATACATATTAGTGTATATATGTCAATCCCAATCTCCCAATTCATCACACCACCCCCCCCCCAGTGCCACGTTCCCCCCCCGCTTGGTGTCTATACATTTGTTCTCTACATCTGTGTCTCTATTTCTGCCCTGCAAACCGGTTCATCTGTACCATTTTTCTAGGTTCCACATATATGCATTAATATACAATATTTGTTTTTCTCTTTCTGACTTACTTCACTCTGTATGACAGTCTCTAGATCCATCCACGTCTCTACAAATGACCCAACTTCGTTCCTTTTTATGGCTGAGTAATATTCCATTGTATATATGTACCACATCTTCTTTATCCATTCATCTGTCGATGGGCATCTAGGTTGCTTCCATGACCTGGCTATTGTAAGTAGTGCTGCAGTGAACATTGGGGTGCATGTGTCTTTTTGAATTATGGTTTTCTCAGGGTATATGCCCAGTAGTGGGATTGCTGGGTCATAGGGTAGTTCTATTTTTAGTTTTTTAAGGAACCTCCATACTGTTCTCCATAGTGGCAGTATCAATTTACATTCCCACCAACAGTGCAGGAGGGTTCCCTTTTCTCCACACCCTCTCCAGCATTGGTTGTTTGTAGATTTTCTGATGATGCCCATTCTAACTGGTGTGAGGTGGTACCTCACTGTAGTTTTGATTTGCATTTCTCTAATAGTTAGTGATGTTGAGCAGCTTTTCATGTGCTTCTTGGCCATCTGTATGTCTTCTTTGGAGAAATGTCTATTTAGGTCTTCTGCCCATTTTTGGATTGGGTTGTTTGTTTTTTTAAATATTGAGCTGCATGAGCTGTTTGTATATTTTGGAGATTAATCCTTTGTCCGTTGCTTCATTTGCAAATATTTTCTCCCATTCTGAGGGTTGTCTTTTCGTCTTGTTTGTAGTTTCCTTTGCTTTGCAAAAGCTTTTAAGCTTCATTAGGTCCCATTTGTTTATTTTTGTTTTTATTTCCATTACTCTAGGGGGTGGATCAAAAAAGATCTTGCTGTGATTGATGTCAAAGAGTGTTCTTCCTATGTTTTCCTCTAAGAGTTTTATAGTGTCCAGTCTTACATTTAGGTCTGTAATCCATTTTGAGTTTACTTTTATGTATGGTGTTAGGGAGTGTTTTAATTTCATTCGTTTACATGTAGCTGTCCAGTTTTCCCAGCACCACTTATTGAAGAGACTGTCTTTTCTCCATTGTATATCCTTGCCTCCTTTGTCATAGGTTAGTTGACCATAGGTGCGTGGGTTTATCTCCGGGCTTTCTATCCTGTTCCACTGATCTATATTTCTGTTTTTGTGGCAGTACCATATTGTCTTCATTACTGTAGCTTTGTAGTATAGTCTGAAGCCAGGGAGTCTGATTCCTCCAGCTCTGTTTTTTCCCTCAAGACTGCTTTGGCTATTCGGGGTCTTTTGTGTCTCCATACAAATTTTAAGATTTTTTGTTCTAGTTCTGTAAAAAATGCCATTGGTAATTTGATAGGGAATTATTGAATCTGTAGATTGCTTTGGGTAGTATAGTCATTTTTACAGTATTGATTCTTCCAATCCAAGAACATGGTATATCTCCCCATCTGTTTGTATCACCTTTAATTTCTTTCATCAGTGTCTTGTAGTTTTCTGCATACAGGTCTTTTGTCTCCCTAGGTAGGTTTATTCCTAGATATTTTATTCTTTTTGTTGCAGTGGTAAATGGGAGTGTTTCCTTAATTTCTCTTTCAGATTTTTCATCATTAGTGTATAGGAATGCGAGAGATTTCTGTGCATTAATTTTGTATCCTGCAACTTTACCAAATTCATTGATTCGCTCTAGTAGTTTTCTGGTGGCATCTCTAGGATTCTCTATGTATAGTATCATGTCATCTGCAGACAGTGACAGTTTTACTTCTTCTTCTCCAATTTGTATTCCTTTTATTTCTTTTTCTTCTTTGATTGCCACGGCTAGTACTTCCAAAACTGTGTTGAATAATAGTGGCGAGGTTGGACATCCTTTTCTTGTCCCTGATCTTAGAGGAAATGCTTTCAGTTTTTCACCATTGAGAATGATGTTTGCTGTGGGTTTGTCCTATATGACCTTTATTATGTTGAGGTAGGTTCCCCCTTGCCCACTTTCTGGAGAGTTCTTATCATAAATGGGTGTTGAATTTTGTCAAAAGCTTTTTCTGCCTCTATTGAGATGATCATATGGTTTTTCTCCTTCAGTTTGTTAATATGGTGTATCACATTGATTTATTTGCGTATATTGAAGAATCCTTGCATCCCTGGGATAAATCTCACTTGATCATGGTGTATGATCCTTTTAATGTATTGCTGGATTCTGTTTGCTAGTATTTTGTTGAGGATTTTTGCATCTATATTCATGAGTGATATTGGTCTATAATTTTCTTTTTTTGTAGTATCTTTGTCTGGTTTTGGTATCAGGGTGATGGTGGCCTCATAGAATGAGTTTGGGAGTGTTACTTCCTCTGCAACTTTTTGGAAGAGTTTGAGAAGGATGGGTGTTAGCTCTTCTCTAAATGTTTGGTAGAATTCACCTGTGAAGCCATCTGGTCCTGAACTTTGGTTTGTTGGAAGATTTTTAATCACAGTTTCAATTTCATTACTTGTGATTGGTCTGTTCATATTTTCTGTGTCTTCCTGGTTCGATCTTGGAAGGTTATACCTTTCTAAGAATTTGTCCATTTCTTCCAGGTTGTCCATTTTATTGGCATAGAGTTACTTGTAGTAGTGTCTTAGGATGCTTTGTATTTCTGTGGTGTCTGCTGTAACTTCTCCTTTTTCATTTCTAATGTTATTGATTTGAGTCCTCTCCCTCTTTTTCTTGATGAGTCTGGCTAATGGTTTATCAATTTTGTTTATCTTGTCAAAGAACCAGCTTTTAGTTTTATTGATCTTTGCTATTGTTTTCTTTGTTTCTATTTCATTTATTTCTGCTCTGATCTTTATGATTTCTTTCCTTCTACTAACTTTGGGTTTTGTTTGTCCTTCTTTCCCTAGTTCCTTTGGGTGTAGGATTAGATTGTTTATTTGAGATGTTTCTTGTTTATTTGAGGTATTTCTTGTTTCTTGTTTCTTGAGGTATTGCTATAAACTTCCCTCTTAGAGCTGCTTTTGCTGCATCCCATAGGTTTTGGATCATCGTGTTTTCATTGTCATTTGTCTCTAGGTATTTTTTTGATTTCCTCTTTGATTTCTTCAGTGATCTCTTGGTTATTTAGTAACGTATTGTTTAGCCTCCATATGTGTGTGTTTTTTACGTTTTTTTCCCCTGTAATTGATTTCTAATCTCATAGCATTGTGATCAGAAAAGATGCTTGATATGATTTCAATTTTCTTAAATTTACTGAGGCTTGATTTGTGACCCAAGATGTGATCTATCCTGGAGAATGTTCCGTGTGCACTTGAGAAGAAAGTGTAATCTGTTTTCGGATGGAATGTCCTATATATATCAATTAAATCTATCTGGTCTATTGTGTCATTTAAAGCTTGTGTTTCCTTATTTTCTGTTTGGATGATCTGTCCATTGGTGTAAGTGAGGTGTTAAAGTCCCCCACTATTATTGTGTTACTGTCTATTTCCTCTTTTATAGCTGTTAGCAGTTGCCTTATGTATTGAGGTGCCCCTATGTTGGGTGCATATATATTTATAATTGTTATATCTTCTCTTGGATTGATCCCTTGATCATTATGTAGTGTCCTTCCTTGTCTCTTGTAACATTCTTTATTTTAAAGTCTATTTTATCTGATATTGAGTATTGCTAACCCAGCTTTCTTTTAATTTCCATTTGCATGGAATATCTTTTTCCATCTCCTCACTTTCAGTCTGTATGTGTCCCTAGGTCTGAAGTGGGTCTCTTGTAGACAGCATATATATGGGTCTTATTTTTGTATCCATTCAGTGAGCCTGTGTCTTTTGGTTCGAGCATTTAATCCATTCACGTTTAAGGTAATTATCGATATGTATGTTCCTATTACCATTTTCTTAATTGTTATGGTCCTTTTCTTCTCTTGTGTTTCCCACTTAGAGAAGTTCCTTTCGCATTTGTTGTAGAGCTGGTTTGGTGGTGCTGAATTCTCTTAGCTTTTGCTTGTCTGTAAAGCTTTTGATTTCTCTGTCAAATCTGAATGAGATCCTTGCCTGGTAGTATAATCTTGGTTGTAGTTTCTTCCCTTTCATCACTTTAAATATATCATGCCACTCCCTTCTGGCTTGTAGAGTTTCTGCTGAGAAATCAGCTGTTAACCTTATGGGAGTTCCCTTGTATGTTATTTGTCGTTTTTCCTTTGTTGCTTTCAATAATTTTTCTTTGTCTTTAATTTTTGTCAATTTGATTACTATGTGTCTCGGCATGTTTCTCCTTGGGTTTATCCTGCCTGGGACTCTGTGCACTTCCTGGACTTGGGTGGCTATTTCCTTTCCCATGTTAGGGAAGTTTTTGACTATAATCTCTTCAAATATTTTCTCGGGTCCTTTCTCTCTCTCTTCTCCTTCTGGGACCCCTTTAATGCGAATGTTGTTGTGTTTTATGTTGTCCCAGAGGTCTCTTAGGCTGTCTTCATTTCTTTTTATTCGTTTTTTCTTTATTCTGTTCCGCGGCAGTGAATTCTACCATTCTGTCTTCCAGGTCACTTATCCGTTCTTCTTCCTCAGTTATTCTGCTACTGATTCCTTCTAGTGTATTTTTCATTTCAGTTATTGTATTGTTCATTTCTGTTTGTTTGTTCTTTAATTCTTCTAGGTGTTTGTTCTTTAATTCTTCTAGGTCTTTGTTAAACATTTCTTGCATCTTCTTGATCTTTGCCTCCATTCTTTTTCTGAGGTACTGTATCATCTTCACTATCATTATTCTGAATTCTTTTTCTGGAAGTTTGCCTATTTCCACTTCATTTAGTTGTTTTTCTGGGGTTTTATCTTGTTCCTTCATCTGGTACATAGCCCTCTGCCTTTTCATCTTGTCTGTCTTACTGTGAATGTGGTTTTTGTTCCACAGGCTGCAGGGTTGTGGTTCTTCTTGCTTCTGCTGTCTGCCCTCCCCTCTTATCTGATCTCTTGAAGAGTTATCGGTGCCACCCTTTGAGCGCATTTGCCACTAAGTGGGACACGAGGAATGCAATCCACCAAATGTCAGAATGGAGGCAGCCACAACTTAGGTCCTCTTGGTGTAATGTATTTGGCTATGGATAGTTGTAAGATGGTGCTGATTCTGTTTCCTGATGATGTTAGTCTGCCACATAGCTGCCTTCATAAAGGCAAGTCAAGCCCTTTTCAATGTCAGGGAGCAAAAGAGAAAGCATTATTCTGAGAGTCAGTGCACACTACTGTTCAGTCCTATGCTTTTTAGTTGCATCATGTACATTTAGTGTACACAAACCCAGGTGTCATACTTTGCAGTTAACAGCATGAGAGAATTGATGCATTAGCTAGGAGTATACAAATATGTGGATTTCCTAGTACTCTCCATAGTATTTTAGAAAGTTATCTTCATGCTGATGACAATAGGTGAGATGCTCTGCTCCTTGTGCTGTTTGAAACTTTTCTTTAGTAAATTCTTAACTTGCTACATGTTGCAGAAGACATGATGAATTTGAAAATGGCCAAGAAGATAAGCAGCTGAAAGTAGCCAGAGGTTAGAATAGCTTCCTTACAAAAGAATTTTGTTGTTTTTTAAAGAGCACTCTGGAAATGGGAGTAGGACCAACTCTAAAAATGAGTAGGAAAAAGTACATGTGTTCACTAAATCCTGGAATACTAAATCTAGGAGGACCTCTTGAATATCAAAGAAGGTAGTTTCAAAATGAATGAACAATTAAAAAACACGAAGTGAATGTGTAGATGTGCAAGTGCAAGTTCAATATGAAGCGGCCTTAAGATCTTGTTATCACAGTGGAATCCTGAATGGAATGATTCACTAATAGAATCAGCCACTTTTTGGAATCACCAGTGGATATGGTGTAACAGTGAGGCTGAATGCAGCAGTTCCTTTTCCTCTTTCCCTTGGGCAGAGGTTGTCAACTCCAGTGTCTACAGGGATTGGGCAGGAAATGTAAATGAGTAAACTGGACCAGACTCTTGCTATCAAGGAGCTGATAGAGAGTGGTAGGGACCACAGTGAACTGGTGAATTCATGCCCTGTCTCTAAGAGGGCAGGGATGGCTCAGCTGTCGCCTGTGTTTTAAAATGAAGCTATGGGCCCAGGATTGCCAATCTTCTGCTTTCTCCCAAAACCCAGAAATCTAGAGTTTTAAAAAAAATGAAATGCTCAGTTTTTAAAGGCTGGCAATTATTTTTAAAAATCTTTTGTCAAAGTGCTGTGGCACAAAGAAAAGCTCTCTGCAGGCTGAGTTAGGCCTTTGCATCACTAGTTTTTAACATCTGTCTCCAAAGTAGACAGATTACCTCCATTCCTAGAGATTTAATTTGAATTCTTGATCATCTCTAGTGTCCATGTGTGATTAGTATGAATAATCATGGTCATGTCCCTGATGCCTCCTGGTCTGTGGTGGTTTAATTAATGCTACGTTCCACCCACTGACCTATTTTTCATTTTTAAAATATCTGACACCACCACGTCCTCTCCTGCAACACTGAACAACTAGTTCAAATAGTTACATATACATATGTTTGTGTGTGTGGGTGTGTGTATTCAAACCTACTCTGCCTCTTTATGTACAGAGGCTACTGACCTTGTAAGCTGAGGAAGCTAAAACTGTGCTTTGCAAGAAGGAAAGCAGATAAGGTCTTAGACAGTAGATCCATATTCGAATAAGGGATGTTAACAGTGCTCAGGGGCTCTCCCTAATTAGAACGGGCAGTGTTCCAAAAGCTCTGCCACAAAGTGGCTTTTACTTCCATGAGCAGAGGCAGCGAGCAGGACTGGGTAGACCAGTGGTCTGTCCCATCATGGGTTGCGTTTTTGTATTTGCTACTCTTAAGAATTGGATGAAGATAGAATGATGAGGTCCTCTGGTCATACCCTTGCACACAACTTCAGATGTGGTAAAACTGGGTGATGCTGGGAAAGCCGACATGTCAGCACCAAGGAGTCAGCAGAGAGGGATGGAGCAGTGTGTTCTGGATAAAGGCGTCGCTCAGTCCAAGAGTCCAAGAAGCAAAACCACACGCTGCAACCAACTCTGTAAACAGTGGTAGAAGCCACTAACCGAAGAAGATTCTTCATATTTAGCCCCCAAACTGTTCATCCTGCCAGCATTCTTTTGGCCATCATCTTCAACCATAGCTACCTACCCAAATTAGTATTATCAGTGTCTTATTCATCTTTGAATCCCCAGTGCTTAGAATGGAGCATTGAAGGATCATAGTAAATGTTGATAGAAAAGGTGATTTAATCATGGCTTCGATGCCAAATTTTAGACTTTGTTGCTATTTCTCTCTGATGGAATTATGCCAAATATAGTTCTACTGACATTTATTGAGTTGCCTACTTTATTCAAAACAATGGGTTAGGCATATGAAGATGGATTAGACCCATTCCTGCCCACCTAGGGCTCACCTGGTTGGTGGGAACAAGAGGCATTTGCAGGTTGCAGTGAGGCTATTCTGCTCAATACTACAATAGCAGTAGACATTGGTTCTGGGGAATCTGAGGTCTTGCCTCCCCATTCTTTCTTTTTTAATTTATTTCTTTTTGGCTGGGTTGGGTCTTTGTTGCTGCATGCGGGCTTTCCCCAGTTGCGGCGAGAGGGGGCTACTCTTCGTTGCGGTGCGCGGGCTTCTCATTGGGGTGGCTTCTCTTGTTGCAGAGCATGGGCTCTAGGCGCCCGGGCTTCAGGAGTTGTGGCTCACGGGCTCTGGAGTGCAGGCTCAGTAGTTGTGGCGGACGGGCTTAGTTGCTCTGCAGCATGTGGGATCTTCCCGGACCAGGACTCAAAACCCGTGTCCCCTGCATTGGCAGGCAGATTCCTAACCACTGCGCCACCAGGGAAGCCCTTGCCTCCCCAGTCTTACCTTTCATACTTACAGTTTACTCTTTGGTACTTGGGGTTCTGTACCCATCAGCTTGTTAAAACAGTGTTGCTGTTAACTGCCAAATCCAGTGGACTCTGTAGGTCTTCCAACCCTCTTAATCTCTTTGTAATATTTGATACACTGTTTCCTATACCATGCCCTTCTAGAAGAATCTCTCCATCCCTGACTACAGCAGTTTTGATATTTTTTTCTTACTGCTCTGATTGTTCTGTCTTTTTAGAAGATATCCTTTTAAACCACCAGTTCTTAAGGACAAACATTCTCCTGTATCCTCTTTTTCCATCCTCTCTTCAGCATATACCCTTTTCATTGGAAATCTCATGAACTTCCACAGCTCTTCTGTGGAAGAGAAAAGGTTGAAGTGAAATAAGATTTGCCTAATACTGTTGCTTTCCTTAGCTACTGTGTTTTGTGAGACCCTTGCTTTAAATAGGACACTGTTTCATCTGCACCTCATCCTATTTTCTGTAGGATCAGAAGCCATCAGTTATTTCCCTTCAGAAGCTCATTGCTAGGGAAGTTGCGAATGAGGAGAGAGGAATGTTTCTGATCAGTGCTTCATCTGCTGGTCCTGAGATGTATGAAATTCATACCAACTCCAAGGAGGAACGGAATACCTGGATGAGGCGGATCCAACAGGCAGTAGAAAGGTAACATTTCCTTCTGTCCATTATTGAGGCAATGGACTTGTTCCATTGGGGAAAATATTCTAACTCTGTCTACCCTGCATGAAAACTTAGCCTCAGCCAGAATGGTCTGCTCCCCGCCCCCTCCTCCGGCCTGCAGTAGCCCCTCATCTGCACCTTTTTTCTCCATGCCTTCCTGCCTGTAACGCCCTGTCTCCCTCTGCCTGTGTGAATCCTGCCCATCTTGGTGCAGCTCGCGGCTCACCTCCTTCGTGAAGACCTCTTCAGTTCCACTGGTCTCTTCCTTACCTGAAATTCCTTAACGCCTGCTCTCAAAGCATTTATTTGGTGCTTGTCATCTTCGGCCTTGCAGCTATTATCTTTTTTATGTATATATGTTTGGTTATTAGATTGGAAGCTCCTTGAGGGCAGGGACCATGTCTGTGTTTCTCTTTGTCCCTAATTCTGAAGAATCATTCAGTAAACGTTTTTAGATTGGTGGATCTAAGTGTGCTACATCAACTTACTCCTCATTACTTGTGCAAAGAGATTTTTTATAAGCGGGGGTGTGAGGGTGATCATTCTTAATGGTGACTAGATTAGTTAGATCTTGAATGATGTTGTATAAAACTTCCTCCTCCTCCACTGCGCCCCACCCAACCTGGCACCCTACCACCATCCCCTCCAGTCTCTCTACCCTCATTAAGAATGGAAGTGCCCAAATGCAGTAGAAAGCAACAATTATGATTTGAGTTGTACCTACTGGTGGCATTGGTATTGTGTGCATGTATGAGTGTATGTTTGTGGATGTGGGTGTTTGTTGGAATATTTGAGTCATCCTAAACTGCTGACTTTGAGAGCTATGTTATATTATGCAAGGTCCATTATATACTCAAGAAAACCAAATCTCTTGGCCAGGGGGCATGATGAATTCTCTTTATGCTGAATTTTTCTTCTCCGAATAATTCTACTGCCAAGTTCCCATGTCTTTCTAATGGACCTAAAGATACTTGGATTTGGTTTCAGTTGTCTCTCTTGACTATTGTCTTTTAAAGTTGCCCAGAAGAAGAAGGGGGAAGGACAAGTGAGTCTGACGAAGAGAGGCGGAAAGCTGAAGCCAGAGTGGCCAAAATTCAGCAATGTCAAGGTATAGTGCAGGCACCTCTCGTTCCCGGGTCGTGCGGTTCTCCTTGGAGGTTGGGGAAGCCCAGGTGTCATGAATGGGAACGTATGACTGAATGATTAGTTCTGTGCACTGGAGGCCCACCCCGACCACTCTCAAAAAAATACGTACATACATGCATATATATATATATATCTATATAGATAGATATCAATCTATCTATCTATCTATCTATCTATCTATCTATCTATCTATATACACACTGGCACTAAAGGTGCTCAAATAAAATGACTCCCTCCCTCCTTAGTGATTAAAACTATATTTAAAAAATTCTGCATGTAACATAACAGCAATTGTGGATAGTATGGTGCAGATGGGCAGTGGAGCTGTTGTCTAGTGTTTTGATTTTAGATCTCACACTGTTAGGTCACGGTTGTATGACTTTGGACAAGGAACACAATAGCTCTGGTCCTCAGTTTCCAAATCTGTGAAGTAAGGAAATTAGATGAGCTCAGTGATTTTCGTCTCTGGCTGGGCCTTAGAATCACTTGGGGAGGTCTTTAAAAATTCTGATGCCTGGGCCTCACCCTCAATCAGTTCACCCAGAATCTGAAGGCAATGGGCTGTAGACATCAGTATTTTAAACTCTCCCTCGGTGATTCTGAGGCAGACTGAGAACCCCTGAATTCGCTTCTGGTTAAGGTCCCTTTAAGCTCTAAGAATTCTGTGACATGTTGAAATTAGAGGAAGATGATGCATGCGAAGATGGTTAAAGACATTGGATGTTGAGAAACGAAAATATAAACCGGTATGTTTGGTTTTGACCAGGACTGGCTGAAGGCCGAGCAGTTCCAGGCCTTGCATTGTTTTCCCTTGTGGGAAGCGCTCATCGTGGACAGTGCCACCTCAATTTTCATTCCTGACCTTCATGTTTAGTCTTAATAGAAAACAGCCTGAATAAACAAAGATCGGCTTTGCAGGGTTTTCTGGAATTAGGGGAATGGGAAAGGAAATGAACATTTATTGAGTACAGCAAATTTACAGAAAAGACAAAGGAAGCTCAGAGATGTTAATCATTTGCTGGAAGCTACAGTCACCAGGTAGAATAGTTAGGATTTCAACCTAGGTTTGTCCCACCCAATCAATAACTTGTACTTGAACTGTTCAATGTACTGCTTGCTAACTAGCAACATCTTTATCTTAGAGCTTGGATTTTCATTAGTTGTACTCATGTGATAACTTTCGATGGTAAATACTATTTCTTAGAAATACTCAGTAACCAAGACCAACAAATTTGCACATATTTGGAAGAGAAGCTGCATATCTATGCTGAACTTGGGGAACTGAGTGGATTTGAGGATGTCCATCTAGAGCCCCACCTCCTCATTAAACCAGACCCCGGAGAGCCTCCCCAGGCAGCCTCATTACTAGCAGCAGCACTGAAAGAAGGTAAGTTGCTTCCAAAAGGATTTGGTTCAACAAATTCATAAAATGTTTATTGGGCAGCTACGATGTGCCATGTGCTACGGTCTTGGTGCTGAGGACACAGCAGAATAAGACAAAATCCTTACTCTCCAGAAACAGAGAGTCCTTACTTATTCCAGAAACAGCAACATATATTAAAAAAAATGTCAGTTTGGTTCAAATGCTATGAAGAAAAATAAGGGTAAGTGGAATAGAGAGTGATAGGGCTGGGAAGTTTCTATTTTTGATAGGATGACCAGGGAAGACCTCTTTGATATAGTGATATGTGAGCAGCCAAGAAGTAAGTGAGAAAGCCACGTAGATATCTGGGGAAAGAATGTCCCAGATGTAGAGAACAGCAGGTGCAAAGGTCCGGAGGCAGGTGAGTGCCAGGCTTGTTTGAGGAACAGCAAGGAGGACAGTGCTGGTAGAGTGACGTAGGGGTGGAGAGTGGCAGGAGATGAGTCAGAGTTACCTAGGACTCAGATTACATGGACCGGATCAAGGTAAGCACTCAGAACTTCATTCTGAGTGAGATGGGAAGCAGTACAGAGTTTTGAGTAGAGGAGTGACTTGATTTGTGTTTTAAAAGGAACCCTCAAAACAAAAAAAAAAAAAAAAGGAACCCTCTGGGTGCTGTGTGGAGAATAACAAAGTCTAGGGCATAACTGTGGGAGTTGGTGGCTGAAGGAGCGTGGAGGACAAGCTCAGTGAAGGGGAAAAAGTTAGGGAGATGATAGGCCAGGGTATTGGAAGGACTGTGTTCACAGAATTGAAATTACAGAGAATTCTGACAAGAGTAGCACTGGGGGAGGTGAGAGAACTTGCACCAGGTGCCATGTCGTTTGAGGAGTCTGTAGATGAATGGCAACCAGGAGGACCAATGAGTGGTGTAATCTGGTGGCATGAACTTCAAGGGAAAAACAGGTTTAGGGAGGAAATGGGGCCAATAGTCTGGAAGTGACAATAGGGACAGAGGGTTTGGGAGGTAAAAGAGCCACCACCCAAGAGTGGCAGGGAATGCTGTCATTCAGCACATGGGTTGGTAAATTACAGACCACAGACTAAATGCGACCCACCTCCCACCGCCTGTTTTTTAGCTGTAGTTTTATTGGAACACAGCCACAGCCCCGCTTGTTTCATATTGTCTATGGATGCTTTCTTGCTACAGTGGCCAAGATGAATAGTTGCAACAGAGACTGTACGGCCCACAAAGCCTAAAATATTTACTGTCTGCAGAAATGTTTGCAGAAAACATATGCCAAGTTCTGCCTTAGAATCTCAGAACGCTACCTATGGAAGAGAATTTAGAAATGATCAAATCTATTGTATCTATTTCACGGTTGAAGAGACTGAGGTCTTAAGGAGGGCATAGAGGTTGTCTGAAGTGGAGTCCACTGATGGAATGAATCTCTTACTCATTTATTCATCGAATATTCATTAAGCATCTACCTACTGTGTGCACTATTGTTGGTGCCAACTAAGGAAACAGTAATGCTTTCATAAAAACTTCTAGTTGGGGAAGATAGACAATACACAAAGAAACAAGGTTATTTCAGAAAGTCACAAGAAAATAAGATAATGGGATTGGATGAGGGGAAGGCTTTGCTGTAGAGAGGTCAGGAAAGACTGCTCTGAGATTATATTTTGAGGTGAAAATTGACAGATGAGAAGCCAGCTGTTTGGAGATCTGGGGGAGGACCATTCCTGGGTAGACAGAATGTGAGTACATAGCCCCTGCATCTGGAATGGGCTTGGCATGTTCAGTGAAAGAAGGAAGGCAGGGTGACAGGAGGCAGAGGAGGCTGCTATGGGTGGGCAGGGACCAGATCTTTGTAGATCATGGTTTAAAAAAAAAGAGAGAGAGAGACATTCCAAAATCAGTGGAAAGTTAGTTGTTGGAAGCTTTTAATCATGGGTGTAGCATGATCTTATTTATATCTTGAAAAGAATGAGGGTTGCTGAATGGAAAACAAGATCGGAAGGAGACTAGTTTGCCTGGAGACTGTTAGGAAGTGGTTACAGAGGCTGAGATGAGAGAGGCTGGGGCCTTGGTCTAGACCAGGACTTTTGGCAATGCAAGTAGAGAGAAGTGGGCAGAGGCAAGGTAGATTTTAGAAATAAAGCCAGAAGAACTTCCAAATGGGTTGACACAACCCAGGACCCTCTCATCGTCCCTGACGATGTCTTTATCAAATAAGTCACGCACTCTCAATTTTAGCCTGTGCTGCTGGGCATTTTGTGATGCTCTGATACCTGGATGGTAGAACTTGGCACTGATCGTGCGCTGCCCTGTAGTAGAGTTAGTTGTGTGTGTCTCTTTCCTTCTGTAGTCTGCAAACTCTCCTTATTAGTTAGCAGACGCCCAGTGGCCCCCAGAACAGAGTAGGTGCTCAATGAGTAGTTGCTAAATTGAATCACTGGACAGAGGGTTTTAGAAATATTTGTAGAGTCCTCAGAATTATACTATCCTACGAGCTAGTTGCAAATTTTTAATCGTAAATAAGAACTTGACTTTCTTGGTGTGGCATTTCCCAGTCTTACCAGATCCTAAGAGTAGCCACTGGTGCTTGTTTAAAATTCAAATCCCCTGTTTTCTCCTCTGGAGAATCTGATCCAGTAGGTCTAGGGTGAAGATTGGGAATCCGTATGTTATTTAAGGCACATTTGGGGAAATACTCTTTTGAAGAATAACTAATATTTCTGAGTAGCAAGTTTTGAAATCCTAATGCCTGGGGACTTCCCTGGTGGTCCGGTGGTTAAGACTGCCCTCCCAGTGCAGGGGGCCCGGGTTCAATCCCTGGTCAGGGAACTAGATCCCACATACCGCAACTAAGAGTTTGCATGCTGCAACTAAAGATCCTGCACGCGGCAAGGAAGATCCTGCGTGCCGGAACTAAGACCCGGTGCAGCTAAATAAATAATAAAAAATAAAATCCTAATGCCTAATATCATATTTAAATTAATTGATTTCAGGAAGTTTTTTTAGCATACTAATTTACTGGAAGTTGCATTTGAGTTATTTTTATACTGTTTGTTTTTTCATTGAATTAATTATCTATCATAAAGTTATGCTAAAAGTATTGGTCTAGGTTGTGGGTTGGTAAACTTTTTCTGTATAGGGCCAGATAGTAAATATTTTAGGTTCTGCAGGCCATATACAGTTTGGGGAACACAATCTTCTTTGTGCATGTGTGTGTATTTTAACAATGCTTTAAAAAGGTAAAAGCCATTTTTAGCTCCTGGCCCATATGAAAACAGATGTAGATCAAATAGTTTGCCAACCCCTGAACTATGTATATGTATGTATGTGTGTGTATATATATATATATATATATACACACACACACATATATATTTTTTAATTTACTTTTGTTTTCCTCCTTCTCCTTAGCCGAGAGCCTGCAAGTTGCAGTGAAGGCCTCCCAGATGAGCGATGTGTGTCAGTCACCCAAGGAAGGATGTGGAGAACCTGCTTTGCAGGATGTGTTCAGTTCTCGGGATGCACCCGGATCGCCTACTGCTTGTAAGTGAGCATGTAGCCTTTGCAGTGAGCCTGGGCACAGTCCCTGGAGCATATAGTGGGCACATAAAATGAAGGCAGTAACTCTGTCCTGATTTGAAGGGTACTGAGTGTATTCTTTTGAAAAGAACCTGAGAATAAATATGCTAGCCTCCTTTACCTATAGAAGTGACACTGGTGTTCCAAGGACAAGGACTTAAAGAATAGTTTGTAGGTTATACTGCCATTACCCAGGGACGCTGTATACTTTGTCCAAACCCTACCCTGCCTTGTATTTGCTATGACTTACTGAATACAGTCTTGAAAGATCTTTTACACTTTTTGGTTTTTTGGAAAAGGGTCCCTGCAGTTCATTAAAGAGTAAGTCCTTTACCTTAATTTCATATCGTCAACTCAGAAAACATAACTCAGAAAACTAGAATCTAATGCATATATGTACACATGCACATGCACAGACACAGAGACAGACAGACACACACACACATGAGGTTTGGTGTTGGGGTTAAAGGCAGAAATGCCGGAAGATTCTTGATCACTGTTGTCATGCACTTTAGTTGAGGTCAGAATTCATTTATTAAACAATGTTTCAGTAGATTTTAAATACAGAAAAATAGAATGTGGTGAATCGATTTAGGTAATTTCTCAGAACCGAATTATATGTATAGTTGTGAGCTAATTATTTAGTTCCCTAGAGGTTTCTGAGATAGGACCATAAGGGATATAGTTTTCATTATGTCCTGGTGATTAAAAACCTTACTTCCACCCGGTCTTCTGTGCACAAGATAAAATGTCTTTAGTAGCTAGAGATTGGAGGATTAAATTGTCTTAGAATTTCTTTAACAGCATCCCTTGGTTAATTAAGATACATGGAAGCAGTATAGCTTTAAAATTCTATACATTCTTTTTTTAAACCAGAGCTAATAATTATTCTTAAGTTCTACTTTATCTAATCCTGGGTTTCTAGCTTCAGAATGTGCACATGTGTTTTTCATTTCGACACAGCCCAGATTTGTCAGGGGAGTTGTACTGCCCCAGGTGATTTCCTTTTTAAAGAAGAGCCTCATTATGCCGTTGAGGAAGTTCTAGCTAAAAATAGGTGCAGGGATCTGCCACTGTCAGCCTCAGCCCGGGGACAGCTGGACCGGCTCCGCTCAGCTCCTGCAGCTGCTCAGAGCACGGGCCGCACCTACCTCCTGTCCGACCAGGCAGTGGAGGCTCTCCCTGTCTGTATCCACATCTCCCCTGACATCTGCTAGAACCATCGAGGGGCTGTTTACAGTGGCCTGAAGTCAGGGTTCACGTAGAGGAGGGGAAGGTTGGTGGGGTCTTGTACTGGTTTAGTCTTGTGCTGGGGTGTAGTGCTGGGCTGGATTGGAACACGGTGCTACAAGAGTTTGATTCTCTTTATAGAGTTGATGAGGGTGAAAAGCACTGTCCTGAACGAAGGTCTGTAACTGGATGGTTTGGTTCTACGATTGACTGCGAGGACTGGGTCCTTCTAAGTCAGGCCCCTGTCAGTCTGAGCTTACAGACCAAGCAAGGCCCTCTGTTTTTAGTCCTTGAAATACCTAATCAGGTGGACAGGTATAATCTACTTCCTGTGAAATGATGAAATTGTGAAATAGGATACAGGAGCAGAGGGACCCGATCCATCCCACTCTGCTGCCTTCGTTTGGCTCATCATCAGCTTCCTTTCCCATCTGATGGTCCTCCTATCTATTGGGGGGAAGAGAGAATGGCTAATTCTCTGGTAGTGCTTTTGGCATCTCTCTAAGAGTTAAGAATAGTACCCAAGAGTCCAACTGTTTTTTGAGTGACAGAAAAATCTCTATAAAATGTTTGTTTGCTGTAGTGAAAAAGTGTTGACTAGCTTGGGCAAAATGAACTTAATTTTTAGTTGATATAATTTGGAGCTATTTCGGCTTAAACAAAAACGTCTTTGTAATAAAAGAGGCCTTTGGAATCTCAGAGGACTGTCATTTCCCAAAGACCAAAGTGTTTTCTAATTAATTTAAATAAAGAAAAAAAAAAGTATTTCCTTCATCAGTAATGAAGTTTCAAGATAGCACTGTCACAAAGCGAATATCTATTTCACCAGGGTCCTGATTGGACATGGTTCCAATGAGGCTCTGTGTGTGAAAGGGCTTTGGAAAGTCTAGTTTTAATATGTGCAAGGTGAGCATGGTATAAATTTTAACTGAGTTCACGTGGGTAAAGAAATAAAATCCCACCAATGGAGATTTAATGGATGGCGTGAAATCTGTATTTGGTACTTAAACATATCTCTGGACTAGAAATATGTCTGTGTTTTCATATGTTAAATATACAGTATTTACAGTATTTGTGAATTTACAGCATAAGTCAGAATTGTGAGGGAAAAAACACACTTGGAAATTATTTTAAAAATTAAGTTATTTGGAGATGAGGACAGCTTCTCAGTTTGTATGACTCTGAGCTCATAAAGTATGAGCCGTCTTCACCTGCTTAGAAAGATGTTTCATTCCTGCCATTGGATGCCTCCCTTCTAACCTTGTTTACGGTCTGCTGCTCTTGTACCGGCCCTAAGGGAGCCTTTCCCAGACCTGTCTCCTTAGACCTGGCCTGCCAGCCCTTGATTTTCTTCTATGGTGCCTGTTTTCAATTTAACCCTCCCCAGGCGGCTTTTCCTATTAAGTGAAAGTGAGATGCAGAATCCTACCCTTTTGGTACCACAAACATCTCTCCGCTAGAAAGAAAGAAAAGTAAAAAGATGGGTGACAATGGATGCTGTGGGTCAGTTTGGCATCTACTAGTGTGTAAGCTCCCTGGGGGCAGGGACTCTGCACTTTGCTCTGTACTTTTTTAGCACCTCTTATAAGAATATTCTATACATGTGATGTTGTGATGTTTCTTATCTTGGAATATGTGTCAGCTGAGTACAAAGAACCCAGTCTACTGGCTGATGTTTGATGATGTCCTTTTTGTTTCTGTCTCAATGGCGTGCTTCCAGCACTAGTCACAGAAGGGACAGGAGGAAGAGGCTGTTGGGATGTGGATCCTGGGACCCAGGGTGTGGGAACCGACCTGGCGGTCTCTGATGCGGGGGAGAAGGTATTGTGAACTGATTTGTTAGTAAACAGCACCGGTTACTTTGTGTAATAAAACCTCAGCTCCTGGTGTGTCCACGGCAGTGAATAGTCCGCAAGTGTTTTCCTGCATTGTTCTCAATTTCAGTATTCGTACTTAAACTTTCCAACTTTTTTCTTAAAATGTTCTTGCTTTTCTGATATCGTGTAGGTGTAAACCAAGAAACAAATGAAAAGTTATTAAAAAGATTTAAAACTCAAATGTTTATTTGTGTGTCTGCGCTTTTGCTTCTGGTCTCACTTTCCGCCCTGCAAACCTCGAGCTTTTCACCCACTACATACAGTAACTCTTGGCTGAGAGGTGGTCCTGGGCATCCAGACCCTTAGGCAACCAAGTGGTGCTAAAGTGGCAGAAACAATTTTGACTTTGGAGTATTCTGGCTTCTTCACTTTCTTTTACCTTCCTCTCCTTTACGATTGTTTTCCTGTCAGCACCCCTGTTGTCACCTGCCTTTTTGTGATTGATAGACTTGTAATCAACCTAACCAATTTCTGCTCTGGGGCAAAGTGATTCCAAACGCCTCTTCTTTTTTTTACGTACTATACACATAGGTTATAACACACTCTTTTAAACATTAAATGCATGAAATTTTCTATTAACATCAAATGAAACTGAGATGTCAGAGAGAGAGAGGGAATAAGAATACGATTCTGGGAAGTGGCTAGTGGGCCTTCCCAGGATCATCTGGGGCTCAAGAGTTTAACTTTATCTAAAATCGAATTAGGCACATTACCAGATACCACTGTGTGTTAATGTGGGAAGATGACATCTGTCAGATCTTTATGTAATGTTTTGTATATCATATATATTTTTGTATATATTACATATGACTGAGAAACCAAAGATATTTTAAGAGCCATAGAAAAGATGGCTGTGATTTAGTGTTTTTTTTAAACTTCATAGGCCAAAATGAAAATAGTCGTTAGAGTTTACTCCACTTACTCTGACTGTGAGCTTTCTAACTTATTTCTTCTTAAAACATTCCTGCTTTTCCATCCTTTTCAGGGCAGACTTCACTTTCAAGTCTGTAGCTTCCAGCTGCTTTTATGTTACTAGAGGGGGGAATTTGGGGGAGGGTTGAGTAGGAACAGCTTTCTCTTGAATGGAAAGCTGAGGTGGCTCCCACCCCTAAAGCCCTCCCCTTCCATGATTCAGTGACAGGTAAGAGGTTAAGTGTTCAGGGTCCTCTTTGGATGAACCTACCTGGAAAATGTTGCCATTCATAAGGCATTTTGAGAAACGAAATGAACTGACATACAGGGCAGGATCATTTGAAATCACACTTTAAAGAAGCATATGATGGGTATTTTGTAATTATCTTTCTTAATATGGTAAGGTAAAAAAAAAAAAAAAAAAAAAAGAAAGCATTTCTGAAAGGATTTTTCAAAATTACTGATTTCGTAACCCAAATGGCAAAATATCCTGTGTGTAAAGCACCTACTGCAGCTATGCACATTCACCACAAGGTGGCAGACGAACTCCATTGAAAAGGTGTTCAAACTTCCTGCCTGGTATCAAACCAATTGGATCTTGGGAATAAGTAACTACAGGTAGCACAATCCAGCTCATTTCTATGTTTCTTATGTGCGTAGAATATAAAAATTATATCCCATACAATCTTTTTATTACAAAAGCAGTGGAATGTGGAGCAAGGACAGAACCAGAAGAGCAGAGAGAACTCCAGAACTCACTACGGAACAGGGGTTCTCAGCCCCGGTTATCTTCCTGAGGGTTGGGCGCAGATCTAATGACTGAACTTCGTCTCCTTTCCCATCGTTTGTCCTTCCCCTGTTGGAGGTGCTGCTTAGTAATGACGTCTTTCGTGGGCAGTGTCGGGGACGGGTGAGGGGCGGGAAGAAAAGACCTGGCTAGCTTATCATGGCCCCATCAGACTGAACTAACTGAACTGAACAAGTCTCAGGTTACCTGAGAACCATTTCCTGAGGTTTCCATTTAAAGCTGCTCAGACAAGACCACAAGTGGCGTGCAGGAGACTGTAGGAGGGCAGGGAATCTGATGATCCCCATAGCGTGAGGTGTGGAGGGCCTAGTGGCTCCTCACTTTTTATCTATAGAATGGAGTGTGCGTGTCCATTACACGCCAGGCAGCGTTTTTAGGTTTGCAGGTACAGTACTGAATACACAGATGAAATCTTGCTACTCGTTGGCTTACATCCTGATGAGAGAAAAGGGACAATAAACAAATAGACAAATGTTGAATTCTGAAAACTGGAAACCCTCACTATCCACATGTGCCCCCAATGTGTGCAGTGGAGAGGCAATGAGTGAGGTAGAGATGCATCCCCTGGGAGCACATGGTCTCCTGTGGCCTCATTCAAGGCCTCTGCTGACAGGGCTTCTGCTAAGGCGCTCATGCATGGGCCCAGTGAGCTCTGAGAGGGAGGATCTGGAGCTGGCCAGCGGAGCGCTCTCCTTTGGGCTGCCTCTGGGTCTGGTTTCTCCTCCCAACCACTGTCTATTGTGGCTTTGTAAATCTCAAAGTGAGTTAGAGACCAGGCGTGATGATCGCTAGCTTCCAGATCTGGCCTCCAGGATGGAAGCTGGGCCCAGGAGACAAATTCAGCCTGGGCGCAGAGAGCTCCATTTACAAGACGGTTTGCACGAGGTAAACATTGTCACTTAGAGCCTGCAGCGCTCCTTGACCATCTTCCCTGGGTGTTTTAAGGGATGGCTGGGTGGAAAGTTGCCATGCATCTCAGGTACCAAGTCTGCACAGAGGGGGTTCTCTCTCATCAAGTGGTGGTTTAATTCTACAGGCTTTGATTTCTGGGAGGAAACAGTCACTATGGAAGAGTTTAGAGAGAGAGAGAGAAGTGATTTCCCTGAGGTCATATACTGTGGAACACTACAGTGCAGCTTTTCAAGAGTAGAGTGTGTTCATTTTCTTATGTTTTTATGTATTTTAGGTGGAATATAGAAGTTTCCCAGGTTCTTCACAGTCAGAGGTGAGCTCTGCATACCTTAAATATGTCACCATCCTTTGTCTGTGGATAATGAATGCATTTTCAAAAATTTGACACTCACAATCTTATTTTTCAGATTATACAAGCGATACAGAATTTAACCCGTCTCTTATATAGCCTTCAGGTAACTATGCTTTGACCCTGTGAATGTTTCTCTTCATGCAATTCACTTTATTCGATGAGTCCTGGACTTTAAAAATTAGAACATTTGAGAGGTAGTGAATGATCTTAAAAGAACACCAAGCCTCACCCCAAGTGTAACTCAGCTAGATGCTTTGAACTTCACCTGGTTTTGTAATCACAAGGCATCATCACTACTACAGTTTATACCATTCTTCTCTGAAACCATAAAACAGTTCATATCTTTAAAAAATATTGATGAGTATGATCTGGCTTGAAGTTTACAATGAATCTCTTTCTTAGGTGAGTATAGCATGACTTCACATTTTCTGGTGAAAACTTAAATTCACACCTAAACTTTTTCACTTCCACATGTGGCCTTAGGCCTTTGGGGCAGTTAAATAATTCATATGCTCTTTCATTGTTTTCTTGGTTCATCCACCTAACATTTATTGAGTTCCCTCTCTGGGCCTGGCACCATGATGAGGGCCAAGCACACAAGGGCAAGTGGTCCACAAAGTCTACCATCAGACGGCTCACTGTCTGTCCAGGAAAGACAGGCATTGTGAAAATGAGAACTCTAAGGCTGGATGATCCCTTAGGTCGTGCCCAAGAAAGGCTGAATACATCCAGTTGCTTAATTTGTGAGTTAAAAAACATTTTAAAGCGATGTGAAAGCAATGTTTATAGACAAATTTATAGAAAATCTTGATACAGGTAAATAAAGTAAAATGACTTGTGATTTTGTGAGAGAATTACTGTTGTCATGGGGGTATGTATCTCTCTAGTTTTTTGAACCATTTTATACATACTCTTGGAACCTGTACCTTTCTATGTCATCACTTGTCTCTATAGCACGATTTTTAATGGTTGAATAATATTCAGATCTATAGAATTTATCCATTCCTCATAGTTTATACTTTTGTGTTAATAACAGTCGAGCACACATCCTTGTGTACTGATCTCTTTGAACATATGTGAGTGTTTCCTTAGGATAAATTACTGAAATTATTTTTTGAGGTTTTTGATAGACATTGCCAAAATAATCAGCACCCCTCTCTACTTGTCCTCCATTTGAAAATAGGTCAAGTTAGCTCATGATCTTAATTTGCATTTTTTTGGTTACTACTGAAATTAAACGTTTTTCCCCACTGGTTTATTGTCATTCATATTTCATATCTTATACCTGTTTAATATTAAAAGAAAATAAGGAAAATAAAAGTCTGATTTTAAGTGTTTTTTTTTTTTTAGATTATAACACATTTCTCTTTATAATAAAAGCAAACAGAAAATCAGTTAGGATACAGTGGAATAACAGGAAGAGTAAACTTGACCTAATTAACATGCATAAAATAATACACACAAAAACTGAATAATATACATTCTTTTTAAGTACACCTGGAACATTTCAAAAACTTACCATATTATGGACCACAAAGTAAGGTTCTACAAATTTCAAGCAACTAAAATCATACAAAGTATATTCTAGGGTCACAGTGCAATTAATTTAGAAACCAGTATCAAATATTCTACTGGAATATCCCTGTTGATTTAGAAATTAAGAAAATATATGCTTAAGTAAATCAGGACTCAATGAAGAGAATATATTGAAGATTATAAAATAGTTTTATCTGAAGGATAATAAAATTACTAAGTATTAAAGTATGTAGGATACAGTTAGAGTCATGCTTAGAGAAAATTTATATAAATTTATTTATTTATTTATTTATTTATTTGGCTGTGTTGGGTCTTCGTTTCTGTGCGAGGGCTTTCTCCAGCTGTGGCAAGCGGGGGCCACTCTTCATCGCGGTGCGCGGGCCTCTCACTGTCGCGGCCTCTCCCGTTGCGGAGCACAGGCTCCAGACGCGCAGGCTCAGCAGTTGTGGCTCACGGGCTTAGTTGCTCCGTGGCATGTGGGATCTTCCCAGACCAGGGCTCGAACCCGTGTCCCCTGCATTGGCAGGCAGATTCTCAACCACTGCGCCACCAGGGAAGCCCGCTTAGAGAAAATTTAGAGCTTTAAAAAGCACATATTCAAAAAGAAGAAAAGCTAAAAGTCAATGAGTTATGCATCTATCTCAAAAAGTTAAAAAACAACAAAATAAAATCCAAAGAAAGTAGAGGGAAGGAAGAAATAAAGTTAGCATAAATTATATAGAAAATAAATAATAGAGAAGATCAATAAAATTCAGATATTGTTTCTTTTAGGACATTAGTAAAATTTTTAAAACCTCATATTGATGCTAATGAGAAAAAAAGAAAAAGGCATGAAAAAAATCATTGTCAGCAAGAAAAAGGGGACATGGACTAGATTACGTAGACCTGGAAAAGTTTACAATAGGGTAATATGGACAACTTTTTGCCAATTTGAAAATGTTGAAGTAATGGAAATTTCTATTTGAAAATAGGTCAAGTTAGCTCATGATCTTAATTTGCATTTTTTTGGTTACTACTGAAATTAAACTTTTTTCCCCACTGGTTTATTGTCATTCATATTTCATATCTTATACCTATTGAATATTAAAAGAAAATAAGGAAAATAAAAGTCTGATTTTAAGTTTTCACCAGAAAAAAATATCATGCTACATTTGCTGTTTTCTCATTAATACTTTACATCAAGACTTCTTTTATGTTCTATTGATCATCTTCCTATTCTTGATCTAGTACCACTATCTTAATTACTAAAGTTTTGGATTACATTTGCATGCATGACAGTCTCCTCTTATTATTTTCCATGTTTGTCTGTATGTTCTTTCATAAGAGTTTTGAATCACTCTGATAAATTTCTTAATCTTCTACTGAGACAGTTAAATTAAAATATTACTATATTTATGAATTAAATTGGGGAGAATTGACACTTTTGCAATAATTGGTTCTCTTGTCTGAGAACATGTTATTTTATGTTCTGCTGGAAAGCTTTGTAATTGTCTTCATGTAGGTACTTTTTTTTCTGCTAAGTTTATTCCTGGATATTTTTGTCTCTTTGTTCCTATTGTGAATGGAATTTTTTTTTTTTTTTCATTCTGTTTCCCCAATGTTGGTTGCTGGTATAAATACAGGTATTGGTTTTTTATATATTTTTTAACTGGCCAACTCATTGAATTTTTGTTTTTTTGTTTTAATAGTTTTTCTGTTGATTCTTTGGAGTATTCCAAGTAGAAAGTAAAAAATTGAAAGTAGTGGTATTTTGGCAACTCTTCAATAATTAGATCAATTTCATTTTCTTGGCTTACTGCTTTGGCTAGAAATTCTGAAATGTCTTAAATAATAGTGGCAATAGTAAGCATCCTTGTCTTATTCAAGATTTAGTGGGAATGCCTTTAGTGTCTTATATTAGATATACTGGTCTGGGGTAGATGTTCTTAGAGATTAATTTCTCATGTAAAACAAATACTCTTTCTTTTAAACTTTAACCGAGAAGGGGTATAGTTTGCGTGCAGTTCATTAGCTTTTGGGAGATGAAAACATTGAGTGTCCCAGCTTGTGTTGCCTGATGAAAACACTCACAAGGTCACATCTCCTCTTTTCAACCTTGAATGCAGCCCTCTGTGGATTCAAGGTTCAGAAAAGCTGGATGACCTAAATGACCTAGTTTTTGCAACACTGAAGCAAATACCAAATTCTATAGTGGGTTCTCTTAACCAAAGCTTTTGAGCTAGTCTAAGGATATGGGCTCTCAAAGATTTCTGTTCATGGTACAGTCATCTCTTTTGAAGCTGAATGTTTTATGCATGATTAAAGTTTTTACAAAGGATTTTTGAATCGGATGAAAATGAAATTTGATCCTATGTTAGAAGAATAGAGTTAGAGATGAGGTATAGGCAAGGCAGAAAGGAAAGGACACAGTTCAGCTGTGAAAAATTGAGAGGGAATATACATGTATAACTGAATCACTTTGCTGTACAGCAGAAATTAACACAACATTGTAAATCAACTATACTTCAATATAATTAAAAAAAGAAAAGGAGAGAGAGTGAATTGGGAATTTTCCTAAACTTGAAAAGCAAGTGTTATTCTCTGTCCTAAATGTAAATGTAAACTTTAAATGTGAAGATGAATATCCAATCTTCAAATTTCACCTCTCTGCTACAGAAGGGAGTAGTCTTATCCCAAATGTTAAATATATATGAAGAATACTTCATGGTAGCATTTAATTAATCTAATTGTAATCCTTACATGAGAGTTACCATTGCCTATAGCAGTTTTGGCATATAAAATGTTGGAGTTTTTGTTTGTTTGTTTTACTCTGATGATGCCCTTAGGATTTGTTAGAATTAAGTGGTGATGTGCAGTCTACAGTTTGCTTTAGCCAGGTCAGCAGAGTCCTGAATGGCTTATTATTTCATATTGAAATATCAAAGTTATTAGTACCTATTCTCAATGGTATCATTGTTTTCTTTATAATAACTGCTAAAAGACATTAATCAAATATTCATGTGAATTTGAAATTTTTTGAATTGATTTTCAAATTTAAAAACATGAAGTTTATTTCAAAAGGCCCCATTGAATACATTTTTGAGTCTTACTCCAAGACAAATACCAATTTAAAATATACCTTATTTAGTTCTTTAACCTTCAGAAGCGTGGGAAAGTGCTGAGTTAACAAATAGCTAATGGTCACATCCCCATCTTCCCAGCATCTGTTACATGGACAGCTTTTTAAATTTTTAGGAAAGAAAAATGAGAATTTATCCCTAGGAGAGTAATAATTTCTCATAACGAGTCACAACATACACACACATACCCAGTATGTGGCCATTTTCAATTTGTCCCTTTTCTGTTTCTTTGTGCTTTCATTGGGGACTTTTAAAATTAAAAGCTTCCAGGGGCATTTACAGATATTTTTTTGTTTTGTTTTGTGGAATCCTTCCAAAACTTGGCAGTTATTTCCTGTGATACTGCCAAACTTTTCGTAGGCAGATGCCGTAACTCAAAATGGTTTTTTAATCTGGTTGGTAATGTCCTCTGGGTTTTAGAGTATCTGTGTCCCTGGTTGGTAATGTCCTCTGGGTTTTAGAGTATCTACGTCCCCTGAAGCAGTCCAGCCTCCTTTTAGCACTCCATTAAACAAATGAATTTCAGCTTAGTGTTTTGTGCATGACCTTCCTGCTATAATACAAAGAAATAACAGTAATGAGACTAGCTTTACCATTTATACATCTAGCTTTACCATTTATACATCTCCTAAATATGATATTAACTGCTATTCTCGGGCATTATATTATAAAAAAGGTTATTTAGCAAAGCTTCCAAGTAGTTGACTTTTATTTTTATGTCTTCATGTATGTCATATAGCTTAAGTAATTTCTGGTTTGAGACTCAAAGGGTACTACCAGATTTATATAGATTCTTAAATTCTCCTGAATTACTGACTGTCAAGACCTCAGAAAGAGAATGAGGCATAGCACAGGAATGCAGAGTCCTGTGAATTTAGGTCCTGAATTCTTATTTAGAACACTTGCTTAAATATTATCCAACAACCAGCAACAAACCACATGTCCAAAAGAGGGGATGAGTATTGCTTCTGTGCTTTATTTCTTTTGTGTATAAATTCCAGGCCATACCACTAAGGAAATGCAGACAAGCCTATTTGAAGTGCCAAGGTCAGTCTCAGGAGGTAACTTAGAACAAGGACGGAAATATTCAGAGAAAGTAATTTGGTCATGCTTTTGAGGTGGTTCCAACCCAAGGTGCACACGGTATGGACGCCTTTGCTTTTTCTGCCCTCTGCTCGGACAGGCCGCCTTGACCGTTCAGGATAGCCACATTGAGATCCACAGGCTGGCTCTCCAGCAGCAGGAGGGCCTGTCCCCCGGCCCCTCTTTCCGAGGCAGCCCCTTTCAGGACCAGGAGAAGCACCGAGGCCTGGAGAAGCGGCGGGAGGAGCTGGCCAACCTCCACAAGCTGCAGCATCAGTTCCAGCAGGACCAGCAGCGCTGGCGCCGCAGGTGCGACCAGCAGCAGCGAGAGCAGGAGGCCCAGGCCAGCCGGCTGCAGGAGCGCGAGAGGGAGTGCCAGGTGCAGGAGGAGCTGCTGCTGAGGAGCCGGGGGGAGCTGGACCTGCAGCTCCAGGAGTACCAGCAGAGCCTGGAGCGGCTGCGGGAGGGCCAGCGCCTGGTGGAGAGGGAGAGGGAGAGGATGCGGGCCCAGAAGAGCCTGCTGCGTGGCTGGAAGCACAGCCGGCAGAGGAGCCTTCCCGCAGTGTTGCCTCGAGGAGGCGTGGAGGTACGGGTCTCCCTGTGCTGGCGGAAGCAGCGTGTGAGACGGCTGTGGTCGTGGTGGTTCTGGAGCCACTGACCACACGTCTGTCTTTTTTGCTGCTTGTGTGAGAGCTCACAAGAGTTACTCGGTGTGTAGGTAACAAAAGCTGGGACCCTTTAGAGGCAATACATATGCACCTTGACTTGAAGTATGGACACGTGAAAGGTCTGGGTGCTGCTGGATCATGGGTTCATTGTACTCTGAGACCCCCTTACCCGAGGGAAGAAATAACAGAATAGAGTTGCACCAGTGAGGCGAGCTTTACCCTGGAGGCACACTCACCGTGAGCATGCTGTAGTTCAAGCTCCCCTGTATATGCTCCAGTCTTCAGAGCTCTGTATAGATTTACCTTTCAGCAGATCAGTTAAGCTATTAATGTTCGTAGGTACTGAATTTAACAAGTACACTACTATTCCGTTATTCCAAGCTTATTCTCTTTTTGTAAATTTGACCTCATAAATTCAAAATCCATTTCACTAATGACAGTTAACATAAGTAGTATACTAATTAATCTTTGGGCAGGATAAAACCTTTCGAAAAGTTCCGTGTTTCATTTTGCACCCACTCTAACCATGCTTGACAATTCCATTTGTTCCAAGAGTTTACTTTTCTGTACTATGTGCCCATAGATACTTTTTATTTTTTTATATATGTTTTTATATCTTTATTGGAATATAATTGCTTTACAAAGTTGTGTTCGTTTCTGTTGTACAATACAGTGAATCAGCTATAAGTATACATATATCCCCATATCCCCTCCCTCTTGAGCCTCCCTCCCATCCTCCCTATCCCACCCCTCTAGGTGGTCACAAAGCACCGAGCTGATCTCCCTGTGCTATGCAGCTGCTTCCCACTAGCTAGCTATTTTACATTTGGTAGTGTATATATGTCAGTGCTACTCTCTCACTTTGTCCCAGCTTACCCTTCCCCCTCCCCGTGTCCTCAAGTCCGTTCTCTACGTCTGTGTCTTTATTCCTGTCCTGCTGCTAGGTTCATCAGTACCGTTTTTTTTAGATTCCATATATGTGCGTTAACATACAGTATTTGTTTTTCTCTTTCTGACTTACTTCACTCTGTATGACAGACTCTAGGTCCATCCACCTCACTACAAATAACTCAGTTTCATTCCTTTTTATGGCTGAGTAATATTCCATTGTATATATGTGCCACATCTTCTTTATCCATTCATCTGTCGATGGACATTTAGGTTGCTTCCATGTCCTGGCTATTGTAAATACTGTACGTAAAGTTGTAAAAGTTGACAAGCTTCTAAGAATGATCTGTGTTATATCTGACTTTCCTTTCAAGTTGGCTAAATTATATTTATTGCAAATAATTCATGTATACTGTATGTATACATGAATGTCTTCAACTTAAGTATACATTCATGTATACTTTATGTATACATGAATGTCTTCAACTTTTATTTAGCGAAAGTGAAAATGCTATTCCCTTAAAGTAGAAACACTTTAACGGCAGTGAGCACACAGCTGCACTTGTCTTTTCATTTGATTTTCATTTCTTTTAAGATATGCTGTGCGTTGCCAATTGAAGTTTTTGGTACTAGCTCATTAAAAGGGGATGGGAGGAGGGAGTCAAGGGTAATAGCCTTCTCGACCTCACTCATTAAAATCTTGTAAATATCCTTCTCCACCTCACTCATTAAAATCTTGATTGCTAAATTCTGTTAGGAATAAATACTTTATAAAACTGGTGCAAATTGCTGGAAGAATTATTGTGTTTTTTCTTTTTTCTTACACAGGTAATGGAACTTAATCAATCTGAGGGTTTATGTCATGAAAATTCATTCTTCATCAATGAAGCTTTAGTGCAAATGTCACTTAACACTTTGAACAAACCGACTCCAGCAGATATCCATCAGGATGCCACTTACCCCCCAAGTATATCTCATTCCGATTTGGTAAGGACTAGTGAAAATCAAGTAGACCTCAAGATGAACATTTCTCAGCCCTTGGACGTCAGCCATGAACTGTGGATAGCCGCTGGGTCCTGTCATCAGATACCCCCTCTCCACCAAAGCAGCAAGGATTCTTGTAAAAATGGTAATTAATACTTTAAACATCATCTGTATAGTTTCCACACGGAGCTGTTTTTCTGAATGGTTGGCTCTTCTTCAGAGCGAATCAAAGTGGGCCCTAGAATGGGAATAAATTGGTGCTGATGAGCTGGAGTTTGTGGCATAAACTTTTCTTTGGGGAAGTCTGGGGGCCATCGCTTGTGAGTATTGAGACAACTAGACCATGGTTGGAGGGCTTAGAGGATGCCACTGAGATGTGAGAACCAGACAGGGTTTTTAGGTCTGTGGGTTAAATAATAACTTTCCTTGAAAAATGAAGCAACTTGATATTTATTCCTCACTGTAGACCCAGCCACATCCTGATACACATACTTGTTGACTCTCAGAAATAAAAGATATGGACAGGGTTTGTGGTAGGGCTTTATTGTCTCTCAGGGCAATTTCCTGCAATGTTAGTAAAATCTTCTGTACTGCCGTCAAATACCCCAAATGAAACTGTTAACATCATTTGTCATTGTAAAAAAAAAAAAGGTGTTGTGTCTCCATAAGTACCTCATAATGACACAATTTGCTAATCCCATTAAAGCATTTGCCAAATATAAATGAAAGGCAGCTCGAGTTACCAACTCCATATGAATCCAAATGATTTAAATCTATGTCTATTATAAATTGTTTTCTGTGGGATATGAGGTAGGGAATGAGAAGAACTCGAAACCTCTCTACCGAAAAACAGATGGCATGCAATAGAATAAACAAATGGCTGGCCACATGGGTGGGAAATAAATCACCGACAGCAAAATGTTTCAGAAACATGAAACAAGCAGTGGTATAGAGATCTTCAGAACTGGACAGAGATTGGTTTCCATGCTTCATAGTTATTCTTAGTTTGTCAGTAGGATAATTCGTCAGCAATGAAAAGGTTTGAATGTGTTCAGCTTCTCTGAATTAGAGAGTAATAATTCTGATACTGCCTGAAAGTAGATGTATTACTAATCCAAATTATGTTGATTCTTAGCGGTGGATAATTCTTTACATTATTCAGTCACTGCTGTAATAGTCTTATTTCTTGTCAGCATATAAGAAAGAATGAAATAGTTCTTTAAGTATCGTTTCAAGTATTCCTTAAATAAAAAAGAAAAAAATGGAATAGTGAATTGGGGTTTAAAAAATGGGCAGAATGTAGCAAAGTGTAACCCCTTTAATGTATTATGTTGCAGCCCTAACACTACAGAGACCATATTGCAGAATACCTTCTCATGATACATGTTGCTTTGCTGTGTTGGATTCATTAAGTTGCTATCTGCAGTGCTTTCTGTGTTGTCACTGTGATTTTGCATACTGGCTTTGGGGTAATTCAGAAACTCAGTTTGAGTTAAACCACATGACACTTTTGTTTGAAAGAAGTATTTCTGCTTTTTCTGTATCTCCTACCTTTTTCTGTTGACTTGTGCTTTAAAGTAGAAAGCTTTTAAACATTTGGCAGCCTGCATGCAGGAGACAGAACATGTACTAAGGAAATAAACAGTAATTATATACAAAACCAGTGTCTCCACATGTAAGGAATTAAATATAGCCCAGGGAAATGCTGAGAAAACGTGCTTCAGCTTCAGATGTTGTGTCCAGTGTAGGCCAGGACACGCAGGACATTGATAGAAGAGAGCAAAATCAACTCTGGCCTTCCTCTCTCAGGAGCGTCCTGGTGTGTGCAGGAGGGATTAGATCAGAAATGCAGTGTGGGCTGTCCAGCGCTGGAGTTTTGCAACTGGTCAGAAAACCTTATTTACGTTTGTTTACTTAAGCGTGATAAGCAGTTTCTGGAGGAGAGAGAAGTCAGAGATTAGGAGGAGGTGGTAGGGAAGTGGAATGAAAATTGGGTATATATTCTTAAGAGGGTTGTCAGGGCCAGATAAAATTGTTCAAGCCACTCCAGAGCTTTCACGGTTCTTAGAATCGAAAGTAGCTCAAAATAAGCCACTGATGGTGGTCGTCACTAGACCCTGCCTGTGCTCTCCACGTAGGCCAGGGGGTGGGGGTGGGGGTGGGAGGGCGGGAGGGGGGAACAGGAGGAGGCCAGAAGAAACCAGTCCAGGCTATGCTGGTGGAGAGGGGGACAGTCCATGTGCTAGAACCAAGGGTGGTGCCATGTCAACGTCCCCTGCTTTCACATTTGCTCCTGTATCTTTGTGTGAGTGGTCATCAGTGACAACTACCCTGGCTAACAACATTTGCCTCTCCTGTTCTTGGCTGGTGTTTTTGTTAAATGTGTGTTTAACCGTGGTTTGGTTTCATCAGTAGGCCCTAAGGTCAGCTGTTTTCAGGCAGCTCCTTAAAGAATGCTTTGCTCTTTTGTCTGGTCTTGTACTGGGTGCCTAAGAGCAGCTCAGATAAGTGGAAATGTGAAGTTTGGGAACAGTAAGCCTCGTGGAAAAAATTGTATGTAAATAAAATTCTCTAACGTGTTTAGCTGTTGCCTAGATTGGAATTTTCATTTAGTTTGTTCAAGCCAGCTTCGCCAGACATTTTACTGTGCTCTTTGTGTTCCAGTTGGTTTTTCAATATCTCCATCACCACTGCCGCCACTGACAGTTATATGACACTTGCCAAATTTCAAGCACTGTGCTAAAGTTTGACATGGAGAAATTCATTTAGTACTCACAACCATCCACTGAGATGGTTCTGTTATTATCTCCATTTGAGGGGGGAAACTGAGGCACAGAGAGGTTCAGTGACTTGTCCAAGGCCACAGAGCTAGTAAATAGCAGAGCCAGAGAGGAACTGGGAAGACTGGTTCTGGAGCCCATGCTCTGAACCATTACACTGCACGTCGTTAATTTCTAGAATGCTGTTTTGAATTGTCCTTTTAAAAGAAGTTGGAGTAGAACTAGAATAAATCCTATTGTAATATCTGGCAGGATGTTCGTGATGAAGGCCCAGTTCTTTGTTGTTGTCTTCGTCCCCTCCTTCTTTTTTTAATATTACCATTTGGAAAATATTTCTCAATCATTTGGGCTGTGGTGGCCAGTGCTGGCATGAGTTCTGAGGATCTTCAGATATAAATACCCTTTAGCTTCACTTTTTTCCCATAAGACACATCTTGTTAAGGATCATTTGTTTCTCTAGTGTTGCCTAACAATATCCCTGTGTTACTTGTAAATATTTTTTAAGGTAATACTTTATAAAGAACTTTACTTTCCAGTTTTGGAAGTTGTCTCATGAACAAAATTCTTGATGTTTGAACATTAGATCCAAATTAGTATTTGATTTTATTTATAGTGGAAGAGATGGTTGGTTTAGGAACTTAATCTGCACTCCTCTGAGGGACACTAGCCAAGGCTACAGAAAATTTGAATTTCTTTAAACAATATAGTCCCTGTAGGACAATTGCTATGTAATTGGCCTGATGAAATGCTCAGCTGTTATCAGTCTTCTTAAAGGCAAAACCAACAAAAAACACTCTTTCTGTGCCTTTTTTTTCTCTCCTAGCTTTAGAATTCTAGGGCTGTTTACTCAGTGTCTCTCTTAGTTTATATTTGCCTTTTTTTCATTAATCAACAGAGAAGATACTTTCTGGTATGATAATTAATCTGAAATCTTCTTGGTCTCCCTTTTCAGTTATATTTTTATCTGTACCTCAATATTTGCAGGTTATCTAAAAAGTTCCTTTTCAATGTAGTTAAAGCATCATAGTTTTGCTATAATGCATATGATAAAATTTAAATTGAGAACCAAATTTCATGCCTTAGTCACGTAGTAGTTGACATTGGAAAAAGAATAACTTTATCAAGTTTCGATTCCAGAAGAGTGTTTCGCTTTGCTGCTTGTTAGAATTTGGTGCCCATCAAAATATTTTCAAATTCAAAGCATTGTATTCAGAATACTTCATCTAGGCAATGTTGTTATATTTTTTAAAATACAGACAGCTGCGTTAAACTTTCAATGACATGTTTTTTACATATGGAAATAGAATAGAAATTTTCCAAATAAAAGGCTATGCTGTAGTTAGTATTTAAGTAATAGTCTTTAAGAAGTGAGTATGTGATAATTTCTAATGTTTTAAAAATATTCTATAATTCAGAAATGGGTACCTTATTTGTGTAATCTGTGTGGAAAGAAGCTTTGCTAAAGACCTACAGGCAATTTCCTATAAAACTGAAGCTGGCGTTAGATAATATAAACTTCAGTGACAAAGAAGTATTTGAAAATGCGGATGTATAAGTTTGCTAGAGCTGCCATAATAAAGTTCTGGAGGCTGGAAGTCAAAGATCAAGGTGTTGGCAGGGTTGCTTTTTCTGAGGCCTCTCTTCTTGGCTTATAGAGGGTTGTCTTCTCCCTGTCTTCACATGGTCTTCCCTCTGTGCAAATCTGTGTCCTAATTTCATCTTCTTAAAGGACATCAGCCATATTGGATTAGGACCCACCTCAATGACCTCACTTAATTACTTCTTTGAAGGCTCTATCTTCAAATATATTTTGAGGTAATGGTGGTTAGGACTTTAATATATGAATTTGAGGGGGACACAATTCAGCCTTTAACACAGGATAAAATTATTATTTTCTCTTTGCTATTTTTAGGTGCCATGAAAGCTTTAATTTTTTAAAAAATGTACCAAACTTGAACTATAATTTAACAATCTGAGCTTTTTTTTTTTAACTTGGTTAGGGAAGTTAACTAAACTTTGTTTACAAAAATGCATAACAGTAAAATTGTGATAAATATCTATATTCTTTATATTTGTAGATATAGGTATCTGTTATCAAGCCTGTGTCAATACAAAAATTAGGGCAGAAAAATGTCTATATATTCATTAGGACATTTTTCCAAACCTAGACCTTAATTAAAGAGCTTTGGGAATTTTGAACTCTCTCTATGATTGGGAGGGAATATTAGATGCCTTTATTTTGGATTGCTTAAATAAAACCAAAGCTGAAGGGTTGAAAATATTCATATGACATCAAATTATTATGCAGATATACCTATGGAAGTTTGTAGAAGTCAAAATTGGGAAATCATTGATCAGCTCTTTATCTTTTCTTCTAGAATCTTGGCTATCACTTTGGTTAACATTTTAAAGGAAATCATAATACTGCTTGCTCTCGGTCATCTGCGTCATGACAAGAGCATAAATAATTGGGCTCAAAGACTTAATTTTAATTTTTCTCACTGACAAGCATAGATGATTTTGCAGATTTTTGTACCAGGAAAGGGAAACATGCCATTTGCTTGTAGAGCCTGGTGAGCCAGGGGTGCTGACTGCCAACTTCCTGACTGCATAGTTCTCTGGGGGCAGGTTTGCTATGTGAGCCAGCTGGGCCAGGGCCATCCCGCCTTAGTGAATAGAGCCCAGTACACAGCAGGAGAGCAAAACCAGCAGGTGGGTGGATTCAGAGGCAGCCAGCCAGCCGTGTGGCTGGCTGTTCATCCCCGCCAAGCTTCCAATTTGGTTTGAACGAGCTGCTAAAGTGGGAACCTACTCAGTATGAAGGATTCCAGGGGGTTAGGCCTGACCTTGGGTCATCCTTAGCTTAAATCCTGAAAAAAAAAAAAACCCCACCCTACATACAAGTACATATATACATACATATACATACACACGTATGTGGTCTATCGGTTACATATTTGACCTCTCTAGTACAGTGCGGCTTTACTCTCAAAGTGATTAAGGGCTGGGTTTGCAAGGAAAGTTTGTAACCATTTAGGTACCAAACATACCTGAAGGATAAGGCATGCTCCTATCAGTCTCAGTGACTCCTGGTACAATGATCCAAAGTGGGCAAAGAAAACATCACGCCTTCCACAAATCAGAATCTGGGGACTGTCTCCTCTCTCACCCCCATGTCCATCCAACCGTGAAAATTCAATTTTTAGGACTTGCCTAAAATGTGGGGTGTTCAGCTAAGGACTGATGTTTTATGTTTGCCTAAGAAAAATATGACCATCGGGTTCAGAGGGTGTGGCAGACTTTTCCTTAAAGGACCACACAGTGAATACTTGAGTCTTTTCAGGCCCGGTCTTTGTCACATATAGTCAACTCTGCCGTTATAGCTGTAAATCAGCCGTAGACAGTACATTAAGAAACTAACACACCACTGCAAAGCAATTATACTCCAATCAAGATGTTAAAAAAAAAAAAAAAGAATGAGATTAGCTGTGTTCCAGTAAAACTTTATTTGTAAAAATAGATGGTCTAACTTGTATTTTCTTTTTCACTTAAATTGAGGAGTTTATATTCCTCTTGGCTTGGAAATTCCATCCCAATTAATTCACGTTTGGGTGAGTTAATGTAATATTATATGGCACTTCATGCCGTTCAAAAACACATTCGAATTCATGGTCTCATTTGCCCTTTACAACATCCTGTGAGATAGTGGTTGCTGTCTCTGTTTTTCAAAGAAGACAACTTTTCTTTTTCACGTTTTATTCATTCAGCCTCTGTGAAAAGATGAATTTAGAAAAATGGAGTTGAGTGTACTGGATGGAGTTAAGGCCAGTGTATTAAAACCCAGAGAGACTTCTCCCCCCAACTCCAGCTCCCCAAATCCTGTGATGGTGTTATGGAGGGCCACCCTCTAACTGTGTGGCTCATGAGAAGTGAGATGCCATGGGTGGGATTGGCTGCTAGAACCGTGGTTACTGTAGCTGGCTGTGTACCGTGGTTTCTGGGAGAAGGCAATAGAAATATGAATTCCTCTGTGCAGAGATTCTGATTTGGTAGGACTTGGCTGGGCCTGCAAATCTGTGTATCTGACATTTTCTTTAAGTGATTCTGAAGCAGCCGTCCTGCTATCTTCCCCTGCACTGCCAGCCTGGAGTGCTGGGCTTGATGTTAGAGAACCTCAGTTCAAATGCTAACTCAGGCTCCTACGGCTGCTGCGTGATTCCTAAGCCTTACTTCCTCATCTGTACAAAAGAGAGGGAAGTGTTAGCAGAACTTAAAAAAAAAAAATTGCCAAGCATGTTCTGGGATCCGGTGAACTTCAGCTTCATCCCTGCCTGGTGGAAAGAATTCATTGTAATTGTGATTCAGAGGTGGCCTGCTGATAGAAATGAAAGTGTCTCCTAAATGTCAGTAGGAAGCCAATAGTTTCAAAGGTGATTTTTTAAAAAATATGTAAATTGGGGAATTTTTTTACTCAGAATGGAAATATATTAGAATATAAAGGGTTAACTACTTTTCCATATTGGTCTAAGAGGAAGTGTTTGTTAGTATATCACCAGAACTGTCTTAGGGAAAAAGTCACAGCATTTTGCTTCCCTTTGTTCCTCTCTGAAGAGGAAGAAGTTACATCAGTCAACCATGTTTTCAGAACCAAATGTAAGAGATATTTTGGCAACAAGACTGAACATCTCAACTTGGGATGTAGAACTTCCGTATCTACAGAACATCCAACCCTCATGGGTTGCATTACATAAATGGTCGCATTATATCAATATATCCCCAGGAAAACTTCTAATAATACTTGAGTTCCCCGAATAGGCTTTCCTACCAGAAAGAAAATGTTGAGAACACCCAACAGGAATATTTGGGTTTAAACCATTTCTCACTTTAAATTTAAAAATTGTGTTCTGGTTTATGACCTTAATCTCTTTTTGAGTTCAGTTATCCTGAATTTATTTGTCCTTGTTAGTCCTGGATAGACTGATAAAAATCAAGGCTCAGAATCACCAGGAAGCACCCCTTGTTAGCACTTCTCATAATTTGAATTAATGACATGTGTAATAATTTATGTAAGGTCTGCCTGTCCCACTGTAGGATAAGCTTCAAGAGAGTGGGGCACTCCACGTATCTCCTTTGTTCATTGCTCTATCACCATTAACAAAGCACAGTGCACAGTGTTTGGCATCTAATGAACATTTGATAAAAATTTGCGACATGAATGAAGGAGTCAAGGTCCACACTCTTTAGCAGAAATGAAAGCAACTATGAGCTTGAGTCACACAGCTTGACTTGACTGAGGCATTGAAACAGGTTGAGGAAAGCCAGCAGACGTGTGGGGTGTGATGGGGGTTAATACATGTGGACTAGGCAAGTGCTTCAGGCTAGCTACCTGGATTGAGTGAGTTTGAAAACTTTTGTAAGATGGGTGTATGTGAGGTGGCATTCCTGAAATGTCAGGGTAACTATAAAATTGCTTGCCATGAATACCTTTCTGGATTCTAGGTAGCAGACTTTAACAATTGCCAACTTTTCTTCCTCATTAATGTTGAAATAAATTTGTTTTCAGATGTATAGTCTCATTTATCAGTTTGTTACAGGTACTCTTTGTTCAACTCTAGAGAGCATCTTCTTATGTGAGTTATTTTTCCCTTTAGAATATTGTACGTATAGCCCCACATGGCCATGTGTAGCAAATGAAAGCTCAAACAGTTCAAACATATTCTCCATAAAATGCCTTAATTTATTCTAAACAAGTAGAAATGAATTCATTGCTGTCATTTTAGGAAGATGGCACATAAACAATTTAGCATTTAATTGTTATATGAACAACAATTAGTCAGCCTATCTGTTCACTGGGGTATTTCTTTTTTAACCATAAAGTAGCTTGAACACCAGTAAATTAAACATGGGCAGCTAGCTCAACATCAGTGAAACACTTTCTTAAACCCTTTTTCTTCTGCTAAATCCTATTTAACAGTCCAATGTATCTCCCCAGGCAAAACAATTAGTATTTGTTTCGTTAAGTACACTCTTAGAATGTGAACCAGTTTCCCTGGCACTACCTTCTACTTGTCAGCCTTAAAGTATTGCCTGAAAGATCATATATTTATCATAGCAATCTTAAAATTAAATGTGGTGGCATCTTAAGAAATATATCCCTTTGCTCTACCCAAGACAGACTGACTGAAAGGCACCTATGTGTCCTCAGCTGGTCAGTTCCCAGAAACAGCTGGCTGAGGGGGGCGATGTCTTGTCCTGTTTTTCTGCTCAGACTTCGAGCCAGATAATAAATAAGCCAGCACCTGGGTTTTGATCTGTGGAGATGCTAATTTGCCATGATAAATCACTGTGGAGTTTGCTTGGAGAAGGGGCCAGGGTATCCATTCTCTTTCTAGGTAAGATATTAATTCAATTTAATTTGAAATGTTAATGCTTGGTTTGAAGGTTTACCTAAGGAAAAATGTGGTCTTACAGAGGTTCCCAGTTCTGCAGGATAGGACTCTGAGCCTTTTGCTGAACAATTTCACAGTACGACTGTGCAGAATTTAATTATTTTCATGGCGACTCTTTTCCATAGCTCTCTTTGTGCAAATTTCATTACACTACAGGTTTTTCTTCCTAAAACATAACATGCTGGATGTTTGGATTAAATATAGAATATTTGGATCATCCGCCAAAAATACAGGAGACTCTACTTCTCAGGTGAATTGAGGTCATTTTGTAAGGACTGATGCTGCCGTAAAGCTTTGGAAGAAGCATTTACAAGCAAAACATTGACAGAGTTTTAATTTTATTTAACGACCTGCTTCCTACCAGCGATCTTGGCACCCTGTGCAGTGATTTGCAATCAACTAATCACACAGAATGTTATAACATTGCAATAAGGACCTTGCGTTCTAAGAGTCTCATAAATCCGCCAGCAACAAAAAACAGGAATTGCGTGCTCAGAGCCCTCTCCGTGCAAAACCCCAAATCAGGAGGTGATTTTAATGCTCCGTTTTCTAACATGTCCTCAGAAGCCTCAGTACTTTCTTGTAGATTCTGAATTTTGAAGTTCCTATTTCTCAAAGATGGTTTGGGCTGTCAGTATAGGAGTCTGTAAGTGTTCAATTTAGACACCCGTCCTTTAGATGGGAGGGATTCTTGATTCTTCTGGATGGCTGAAAGAAGACTATGGCTTTGGTTATTTCCCGTGAATTCAGGGCAATCATGCTCAATTGCAGGAGGCCATATTTTGGGGAGTCTTTTAGGAATGAATCAGAAAGGAAACATGTTTCCGTCCTGGGAATCCACTGACATTTGCTAGAGGCAGATGGCAGAAGATGGGATGGTGAGATATTAGGAGTCAAGGAGAAAGAGACTTCACATACTTGGCTTTGCCAAAAGCTTCTAGAATCTGTGTTTAGGATCTTAGGCTTGTATTCTTGTCATTTCAGATGCACCCTTGCAGTTAACTGTTTAGCTATGCTGGGTTTTTTTTCTTCTTATTTTAGTGTAGTAAATATGGAGCTATTAAATATTCTTAAAATTACATAAGCCTGAACTCTTGGATAAATGTAGGTTGTGTTTTCTTGACTTGTTTCCATATGGCTCTGTTTTGCGGATGTTATTATATAACAAGAATATGGAATGTATAATTCTTAATATACATTCCATCTGATTAAAATGGAACCTTTTAAGAAACTAAAGGCTTTTAAAGCTGCGTTACTTCCAATGAGTAGATTAAACTTCTGACTCTTGATGAATTTATTCCTACCAAAAATAGTTAACCTATTTTTGATTACTTGTTAATGTATCCAGATTGGCATGATAGATTATACACAAAGTAGAGCTCATCCTGTATTTTTAGACGCTTGATGCTTCTGTTCAGCGTGAGCTCTGAAATACACCCGCGAAGTTTTGCATGTGCAAACTGCTTTTCACTGGCACATAGCTTGGAAGGAGAAAACAAAAGGAATGTTTGGGCCAAAATGTGATGGTCTGTTAGCATAGTCATGAGGCCCTATTTTGCATTTGGGCTCCAGTGTGAGGAAGTACAGTCACACACTGATGTGTCCCCAAGGACTGTGGACTGGAATCCCATCCCCCTTGAAAGGAGAATGCTGCAGTACTGCAAGGGGGAGGGTGTGTTTAGCTGCCTTTTAGGGTACTTCACTCAACTATCTGCAAAGATTTTTTTAAAAATTTTAGTTATTTTATGCTGAACAAGCAGCCTGAGGTAAAGCATCGTGAAAGATCAGATACTACATTTGTCTTTTATGAGCTACCTCTGCTCTGAGCTGGGTATGAGGTGATTACCTTAGTGGACGTAGCGGGGAGAAGCTTAAATCTTAACTGTGTGAGTAAAGTACTGGGAAAAATCACATTAAAATTATCCTACTCAAAGAAATGATCATTGCTTCTGATAGGAATATGGAAGCGTTTTTGCAAATGCTGCTGCCAGTGAGTTAAAATATTTCATCTTCAAATTAAAATATTTCCTCTTCAGATAAGAGATATAGGTAATATATAGATATGGTGGGTATTTTTTTTAGACATGGTTATTTTATCTTTTTAGACTATTGGCTAACTTTGAGGATGTGTGGTTCAGGAAAATTTCAGAAAATATATTTCATGAAGGGCTTGATTAAATGACTAATTCAACAAGGACCCAGAAAAAACACTAGTGCGGAAACCCGCCTAGCAATATCATTTTTGACCAGAATGATCAAGACGAGATATATGTTCATGTGAAGAAGGTAGGTGATGTGATATTTCCCTGTCATTCAAAGATGAAAAGATAAAGAATCCATCTTCTCCTACCTCCTAAACCAAGTTTCAGCAAACATAGACTAAAACGATGCTTTTTCCAATGTAATGAACTTTAGGTGTATTTTCTGGTACTTCACTTTTACATGAGGGATTTGAATGAATGAATCAATGAATAGATTAACAAATGAATGCATGAAGGAATAAACTTGATGAATATTGAACAGTAGAGGTGGCTGAGTGGCATAGTGGTGAAGATAGAAGGCCTGGGTTCAGATTTACCACCTGTGAAAACGTAAGCAAGTGTTTAAACTTGGTGTATGTCAGTTTCCTCATCTGTAAAATTGGACTTTTGATAGTATCTACTTTGTAGGTGGTATGAGGGTTTTATAAGACAAAATGTACAATTCTGAGAACTTTGGAAGCACTTAGTAGACATTGTTATTGTCACTGTTACTGTTATACCTTGTGTTAAAAAAAGGAGCAGAGCATTAGGAAGAACATTTAGTTGCTTCATCCACTGGGCCGCTTCCAAAATAGTTGCTCTGGGGACCTGAAGGACATGTTATGTCTCATTGGAGTATTATCTAAATAGACACTTCTCAAAAAACATTCCACCGTACATGATAGAAAGTTCCCATAATCAGATGGTACTGGGAAATGGTGGTTTGGCGACTACACAACTTCTTCAAAACTTTCATTGTGCTCATGTGTACTGTGACTCTCCAAAAGTGGCACTTCCCAAACCTATTTAACCACAGCGTCCTCTTCTCCAGCCCAGAACCTTGCAGGGCTACTATTCCTTAAAATATACTAGGAAAAAAAACAGTGATGTAAGTGGGTGTTGAAATAAACTCATTGTGCATGGCACACCCTTCGAATACATCCTTTCTCCTGTAGGAACAATTGAAATCCAAATGACATATGCCGACATGATTTACCACGTGGGTTGTCTTGTGAATACCAAATACAACACAGTGAATTTTAGATAGAGTTTTGTTTAGCCCCTAGGCCAGCATTTGGGCCTGTCGATAAGGATTTGTGTCCAGTCCTCTTAGGGCTTTTTTGGGTCACCTTCCTTGGGCTTATTCAAATGCACCGTGTGCTGAAATTAGTCACTGCTGATGAAGCGCAGGAGGTTATGTGCTTGGGCCTGGAGGCCTGATCTGACCTCTGATCTCTCAGCCTCATCTCATGCTGCTCTGTCCTTTCTCGCCCTGTGGTCCAGCCATAGGAAGTTCTTCCACTTATGCGAAAGGCCAGCCACCCCTGCCCCTTTTGTACATCTATTTCCTCTTTCAGGAATATCCTCTCCTCCACCCTTTATTCTCAACCTGGTAAACTCTTGTTCGTCTTTCAAGACCCCAGCTCCAGGGTCACTTTCCTCCAAATGCCTATCCAGACCCTCCCAATCTGGGTTAGGAGCTTTCCTTGTGATTCTATAGTGTCCAGTAAATCCTTGTGTTACTTTCCACCATATTTTGTCACTTGTTTTCCCTCTGGACTCTTTAAGTTGCTATATATTGTTTGTTTGAGATATTTACATACATTGAATGCTCAGATATTAACTCTATTATTCAATCATTTTTGGGGAAAGAATTTCAAGGCACAGAATACTGCCATCACTCTAGAAAGCTCCCTTATACCTCTTACCAACCAACCTTCACTCCCAGAAGCAGCTACTCATCTGTTTTCCATCAACCACAGGTTAATTTTGCTTATTCTAGAATGACATGGGATCAAATACTATGTACCTTTATGTGTCCAGGGTTTTTTCGCTCAACATACTGTTTTTGAGATGCATCCATACTGTTGCGTGAATCTGTAATTGGTTCCCTTTTATTACTAAGGAATCTTGCTTAGATGAATTTATCACAAGTATCCAGTCTTCTGTGGCTGGATACCTGGCTTATTTCTAGTTTTTGGCTCTTATAAATAAAACTGCTATAAACAGTCTGTACAAGGCTTTTTGTGAATTACGTTTTCATTTTTCTTGGCTAAATACCTAGGAGTAGAATTCATCCTAGAATTGGTGCCTATTTAGCTTTTAAGAAACTGGAACAGTTTTTGAAGTGATTGTATGGGCTATAAGCTTCCTGGGTGCTGAGACAAAGTCTTGTTCAACTCGGTTTCCCTGGTGTCCGACCCAGTGCAGGGCACATACTAGGCACTCAGTGTTGATTGAAGAGTGAATGGACAAGAAGCTCAAAACAGTTTTCCTTCTGACACACCCTCTACTAACTGAAAAAATAAATAATGCTTTGTCCATCAGAGGGATGGAAACTTGACTGGCTAAATGTGGGCTTATTCCAAGCAGATGAAAAATGGGGAATAACTGCTCCCTTCTGACCCTGCCCTGGACCTACATGTGCAGGTGAAGCCAAGTATGTAGATAGACACGGGACCATAGCAGGGTCCTGATCACCAGCAGCTGCAAAACTTACCTCCTAAAGTTAAAACTCCCAGCATTCCCATTCAAAACCCTCCACAACCTACTCTTCCAACACATCCCCACCCCTTTGATTTATCTGCACAAACTCATAATTCCACCAGACCCAACAGCTCTCTTTTCTTATGGCATCCAGCATTTCCTCCCCTTTGCAGTAGGGGTGAGCTCTACCTAAAACACCTCCACCCGAGGCCACCTCTTCCTGTTGACATTCTGGTCAGCCAGGCTCAATTCCAGTTCTGTCTTTGCTCTGAAGCCTGTCCTGGCTACCACATCTAAAAGTGCTCTCTTTGGAAGATCTCTGAAGTGGTGTCCGCCTGTGGACAGTGTTCATTAGCCTCTTCTATAGTTATCTGTGTCTGCATCTTCCTACTCCGTGAGGTAACAGGCTATCAGAAGGCAGTGTGCTCAGTGCCCCTTATTGGTCTGGAAGGTGCTGGGGCCATTGGTCACTAAGTCGCTGAGGCTACTTGCTCTTTGCTGTTGGTGGCTGATTCCACTAAAGAGAAGTTAAATTGTATGGTAATGCTATGGCTCCTTCTTAAAAAGAGTTGTTTACTGAAGAAAGAGATCTGTCTAAAAGGAGGAGGATGTAGTGCAAACGTGGGAATTTGTGTCACCTGGTAGATAATTAAAGGGAAATTCGTTTCTTAGGCTCCAGTGTTAGTCATAGGTCACAAGTCAGGAAGCACAAATATTAACATCTAGAGTAGCGCCACATGACATTTGTATGCATAAGACAATGTAAAATCATCTCCTGTAGGAAGAGATGGCTCCAAGGAGTAAAGTAATTAATCTTAATATATATGTTCTCATTTGATTCCTGTTTTAATAAAGTCCTAATTTTGCCTCTGTTCTGCAAACTGCCTACTTCTCTAATGGTACAATTTCTAAAAGTATTTAAGTTTAATTTCCAGAAAGGTAATATAGTAATCTTTGCTCTGATTACAAACATAAATATGAAAAGAATGCTGAGTGTGAAAATTTACATTGAACAAAACATTTTCTATATATTATGTTGTACTTTTAAAATTTTAATCATTTTTGAGTGACATAATTTCAAAGCTGCAGTTGGAAAAGATATTGCAGGGTTTGGTTTCTCAGCAAATGTTATTTCAAACAGATGAGAATTACAAAGTGTTTCTCGTTTTTAAGAAGAAAAAATTTTATGTTGCTCTGAAAACTGTAAATACCAATTTCTCAGAACAGAAAAAGGCATGTGAGTTCTTTGACATCTCATAATTTTGTAGTTGATCAAGAGAACAAAACACTCATTTATATACCTTTAAAGAATTGGGTGCCTTTTTAAAAAAGTCTGGTAATAACATAATTATTAAGAAGTAGGTAGAACTAATTAGCTTGGGTGTGTTTGATCTAATTGCTTGCCTTCTTCTGGTTTAAAGAAAAACACTGGATCTGGTATGCTTAAGAGTTTTAACATCTGCTTTTCCCTCTACTGAACCAGTAAGAAGTAAATGCAGCATTAAAATTCCTAGGTTGATTTCCTGCATTATTCACCTGGCAGAGAAATGAATTCAGTTCTTCTTTCAGCAAAATGAGAGGCATAACTCTTTCAGTGTGGTTAGGGTCATGCAGAAGGCAGTTTCCAGTTTTATTGCCATGGTACTTAGCAGTCCCTGGTCTCTACAGCCTTAAGAGGAATTCAATGCCATGAAAATACTGCCCCGTCCTTGTAGCTGGAGACCTACATATTGTTTAATTCAGCGCAATCTTAAAAAGCTGTCCCTGCTTCTTAACAGGGACTCTGAGGAACATGATAATTTGTTTATCATGGTGAGGAACATCTTAATTTGTTTTGATTTAAAATTTGAGCTTGACATACTCCCTGATTACCTGAATGTATGCACAATTTGAAACGTACAAAATTAAGCAGAGGAGTATAATAACCGCTCATGTACCATCACCCAGCTTCAAAAAATTAGGAAATTATGGCCAGTGGTGTTTTATCTAGATTCCTACCCACCAATCCCCCATGCCCAGCAACAACACACACCCTGTGCTATTTTGAAGCAAATTCTAAAAATCATCTGTAAACATTTACTGATACATAACATTTCAGTATGTATCTCTGAAAGATAAGGCTCTCTTTTTTAAACTATTATCACACCTAGGAAAAATTATCAAAACTTCCGTAATATCAACATACAGTCAGGGTTCAAGTTTCCAATTGTTTTATAAATGTAGTGCATGTGTCCTTTTTCCAGCTTGTTTTTTGGACTCAGTATGCAAATAAAGACCACACATTGCAATTGGTTGCTGTGTATTTTCATGCATCTTTTAACATAAAACTTTTAATTATGAAAATTTCAAACTTACAGAAAAGTATAGAAAATCTGTATCAGGCATGCATTTAACAGATGTTAACTTTATACCATATTTGCTTCAGACATCTCTTTGCCCTTTTTTTTTTTTTTGAAAGAAATGTTAGATATGAAATCCCTTCCCCTTATCTTCTTCTTTTTTCCTATTCAGAGTTATCCAATATCCTGTAATTGGTGTATATCATTTCCACAGTATGTTTTTATGCCATAAACATATATATGTATCAATAAACATATATTTTTTGTTTTGTTTTAACAAAACAAAAATATGACATATTGTTTATCGTTTATGGATACATATAAATGTAGTGGAAAACAAAAAAAATGATAATTGTTTATGGATACATATATACGTAGTGATAGTATAAAAGAGCCTGCCCTCCTTCCCTTTCTCCCCTGCTCCATGTATATGTGTGTGTATATGTCTATTTGCAACTTATTTTTTTCACTCAACGTGCATATTTGTACATGTAGCACAAATAGTTAATTTTAAACTGCTGTATGCTCTTCCATTATGTGAATAAACACCAGCATATTCATTAACTTACTAATGAGCAATTAGGATGTTTCCAATATTTTTTTATTACAAACGCTTCTCAGTAAACATCCTTTTATGCACATCTCCTTGTGCACCTGAGTGAGAGTTTATGTAGATTATGAACACCTAGAAGTAGTAGGGCTGTCTTTGGTTTCGCTGGGTATTACTGATTTCTCTCTCAAATTGTATAGTATAACTCTCAGCAGCAATGTACGAGAGGTCGAGTTTCTCCAGATTCTCCCCAACACTTAGCATTGTTAGGCTTCTCAATATTTGCCGATATCATGGGTATGGAATGGGTAACCCCTTTCTTTCAATTTGTACTTCCCTAATTACCAGTGAGATTTAGTTCCTTTTTAATATTTATTAGCTTTTTAGGTTTCTTCCTCTCTGAAGTGCCTGTTTATAAAGGTTTTTTTCTAACAGCAGATATTAGAACTTCAGAAGTCTCCAATCTTAATTATACAGACACGTTCATTCTTTTTGAATGGGCTCAATATATTTCGTACTTTGAGAAGTAGTTTTCCGAAAAATCATATTTGTAGTTATATGTAGACATTTAAGATTAGAAAAGGACATTTGTGAGAGCTGAGCCCTTTTAAGATGGAGAAAAATCAACTGTATGAACAGAAGCTACTAAGAATAATGTCATTGACTGTTCTATCCTACTGAGACTTTGACCATCTGCCTTATTTTTTCATTTGCTCACTTTTTTTTACCTCCTATATTTTCCTCCGGAGTTCCTATACTTCTCTCAATAACTGATCAATGTTATTTTACACACACTCAACACATTCTAAAATCTATCAGCTTCATCTTCCTTCCTGGAAATTTCCCTTCCAGAATCCTCTGTCCTCTTACTCTAATATGCCCTTGTTGCTCTCCCGGCCAGCAGTGTAGCTGTCACCTGGGACATCTCTTCATATCTCTCCTGTGTTGGATCCTATTGTCCTCAATCCCAATCTTTCTCTTTTATGGCATATTCCTTTATTTGATGGAGCATATCTCTAAATCTTCCTAAGAAAAGGTCTAATAATGAAAGGATTTTTTTTTTCCAAATCAGTTGAAATGTTGTTTTCATTTCATTTATTTATTTTTGCTACTTTTATACTTGGTTTTTATAATACATCTGGGCTTAGAATTCTATACCAAAATTATTTTCCTGGGCTTCCCTGGTGGCGCAGTGGTTGAGAATCTGCCTGCCAATGCAGGGGACACGGGTTCGAGCCCTGGTCTGGGAAGATCCCACATGCTGCGGAGCAGCTAGGCCTGTGAGCCACAAGTACTGAGCCTGCGCATCTGGAGCCTGTGCTCCGCAACAAGAGAGGCCACGATAGTGAGAGGCCCGCTCACCGCGATGAAGAGCGTCCCCTGCTTGCCGCAACTAGAGAAAGCCCTCGCACAGAAACGAAGACCCAACACAGCCAAAAATAAGTAAATTAATTAATTAGTAATAAAAACAAAAAAACAAAAACTAAATGAGTACTTCTGTATAAAAAAAAAAAATTATTTTCCTTCAGAATTCTGAAGGATTTGATTCTTCCACTTCTCAGCGTTGCTGTTAAAAAGTCTGATGCCACTCTGATTCCTAGTTCTTTGTTTGTAACCTGTTTGTGCTTTAGGGAGCCTCTAGAATTATCACTTTATTAATTCTTGGATGAATTTTATAATATGCCTTAGTCTGGTCTTTTGTTAAAATCATTTTTACTGGTTATTCATTAGACTCTTTCAATCAAGAAATATATTTCCTTCGAATCTGTGATATTTTCTTCTTTAAAAAATTGCTTCTCTTCAGTTTTATCTTACTGGAACTGTTGCCAGTTATAAATTGGACCTCTTGGAGCCTCTGATTTTTCTGTTTTGTTTTTTCTGTTTATTTCCATTTCTTCATGTTTTTGTTCTACTTCCTGGGAGATGTTCTCATCCTTAACCTCCTACTTTTCCATTGATTTTTTAAAAAATTCAGCCAGCATATATTTAATTTCTAAGAGATTTTTCCTTGTTCTCTTATAGTTCCTATTTTATGGAATCTTGTTTGGTGGCCGAAATAGCTTTAAAAAATTTTTTGAAGATGTTAATTATGGTTTTTGGATGTTTTCTTCAGCTTCTTGTGTTCCTGAGTTGTGTTCCATTTTCAAGTTAGGTTTGTTTTAAGCTCTCCTTTTCATATTCCATAGTGTACCTACCATTGTGGATTGGTGTGAGGTTTGCATTGAATGCTTGACCCAAGGTCAAATAATGTTAGTGGCTTAAAGAGAGAAGCCCTATTATGCAGTTCTATCTTGACTACATTTTCAGCTTCATTCCTACTGAGAAGACAAGGATTAGAATAAATGAAATTGTAAGGTATTTTCTAAACATAAGAATTCCAAATTGGTGATTCCCACAACTCTAATTACAGTAGGTAGAATTTTTGAATAAGGTATTCACTAATTCATTCATTCATTTGACATTATATATTGACACCTACTATTGTTAGGAACTGAAATTTACTCAGATATTGTTGGACTAGATGTACATCTTTTAGTTCCTATTTCTTAAAAAATGTTACTTTTTAGTTTTAAGTAAACTCAGAAGACTAAAGTATAGGAATCCAAATTCTAAAAGAACATTATCAATTCACTGCTATGGACAAATGGACTCAGGGTATAAAATGAGATCTTTTCTGAATTATATCTCACTGAGGAGATGTTAGATTTTCCAGGCAAGAGCAAAGACCATACCTGAATCTGTATCATTTTTATGGGGAGCTATAAACTCAAATGAACCTCATCTATTTTCTGGAATAAGTTAATAGAAATTGTGTATCTTTCTAAATAGATATAACCCCCTACACAGCACTTGCCAATGACTTGTCATACAGTTGTATTAAAACTGATCTATACATATTTCGCATCCAGAAGAGACATCTAATTTATTGCCACAGTATTCTGTTTATATCAGATATGTAGAAGCTATGCTATTGGAATAACAGAGAGCCCTTTATAATTTTATAGTCCAAGTATATGAAAGAGTATGGACTTTTAAAAAACTTACCATGGAACATGTACAAAAATAGAACCATTTAATGAATTAACGATTACCGACACAGCCAGTCCTGTTTCATCGATGCCCTTTTCTCTTGTCCTCTCATGTTAGGTTATCTTAAAGCAAATCCAGGATATCCTATCATTTCATCCCAAAATATTCAATAGTTCAGTATCTTTGTCTAAAAGATATGGACTCTTTCTCTTTTTTTAAGCATCACCACAGTATCATTTTTTTTTTTTAATGTGGACCATTTTTAAAGTCTGTATTGAATTTGCTACAACATTGCTACTGTTTTATGTTTTGGGTTTTTTGGCCATGAGGCATGTGGAATCTTCGCTCCCTGACCAGGGATCAAACCCGCACCCCCTGCATTGGAAGGCAAGGTCTTAACCACTGGACTGCCCGGGAAGTCCCCACGGTATCGTTATTACATCTTAAAAAATTTAACAGTTTTTACTTAAAATCATACTCTCAGTACTTGAATTTCTCTGATTGTCTCAATTTTTTTTCCCTTGGTTTGTTTGAATTGGGATCCAAATAATTTCATGTATTGCATTTGGTTTGTGTATCTCACAAGTCTTTTAATCTAAAGTTCTGTTGCCTTTAAAAAAAAAATCTTACAACTTGTTGAAAAGACTGGGTTGCTTATTTGGTGAAAAGACATTTTTTTTTCTGAAAAAGATATATTTTCTGAAAAATTTTCTGCATTCTGGATTTTGCTGATTGCATCCCTGTGGTGTCACTTAACATAGTCTTCTGTCTCTATATTTCCTGTAAGCTGGTAGTTGGGAATAGACATTTGATATTTGACTAGATGCAGGCTTTATTTTTTGACATGAAAAAAATCTTCATAGATGGAGTTGTCCGTTTCCTATATTGTGGATGCTGTATATTTCCTCTTGCATCTCATCAGGAGGCTTGAGGTGTCCGTTTCTCTCTTTGTGATATTAAGATTGACCCGTGGGTTCGGATGTTGTCCATCCATTATAAAGTTCCCCGTCAGCTCTTCTCCTAATGCTTTTAGCAGCCATTGATGATGATTGCCCGAGTCTGCTATAGATGTTTTATATACAGGGTTAAGAGTCTCTGAATTTGGAAAACCTCACCTATTTCCAGCTTCCCACCCCTGATTTATTCTGGCATCTTGGTCATTTATTGTCTCTTTCTTTCTTAGTCTATAATAGATTTATTATCCTCTAGTGCACTGTTCCCCAAAGTGTATTACGTAGAACACAACACTGAAAAGTACACTGTGAGAAAAAGCTCCCCGAGTTTGGGACCTGCCACATACAGTTTTTCCCTCTCAGATTAATAATACATGTGAGCCTATTAAAGTTCTGAGGAATTTGTCAATAAAGAAACTTGATTAACCCGGAGTTTCATCAACTTACTTGATCACTGTGTTCTTTTATCATTAATACCTATTAGTGTCCTGATTAGAGAAACACACTTTGAAATGCATCTCAAAGAAGAGGGGAAGGTGGAGGCACTTGCCCCGTTCTCCCATGGGACTTGCTGACGTTAAGGTCATGACTCAGTAACACGGGCACCCTTCTGGGTGAGAGAGTGTGAGAGCAAATCAAAGTTCACACAGAGACAATTGACGTATCATAATGCATCTTGTGTTAACATAATTGTAACCTCATTGTTACAATGAGGTTGTTACAATACATTGTTACAATGTATTGATTGCTTCAATTGCTGTGTTTCTTATCAGTGTTACCTACATAACCAACATAGATTATTCCAAATATGTTAATTACTGGTAAGAAAATAAAGTCCAACTCTTAACAGTCACAACTTAAAAAAATTATGAGCTTGCTTTCTTACATTACACATTTACACGTATACAACCCCAGAGTACACTTCGGTTGTTTTATTTCAGGTGCAGGATTGGTACGTGAGGAGTAATGAAGGGAATCCTAACACTCATTGAGATCGTTGGCTTCAGATATCCAGATTGGTTTTTATGCCAGATGTTCACATGCTGTTTGTGGCTCACTATGGGAAATGCAGTTGAGCAAAAGCAGTGAGGGAGACCAACTTTCCTTAGCTCTGAGGACACCTTGAGTTTTGTACAATAAGTGTTTTCCATTAGAAGGAAAATGCTGTGCATTAATGCTCCTGAGAAAAAAATAGTGATTGCCAGTAATGCCATCAGGAAACCATTTTGTAAATGTTTCACAGTATAAGCATGAATCGATCATTAAATGGGGGACTACAACTTATTTTGCAGACTTGGAATATGAATGACAATTTTTTTGAGGTGGTGTTATTCTAGGAAAGTGTGAATTTTGATTATAGGAACTTGCACGAGGGATACAGTAGTACAGAGTATGAGTCTGAACACTTCATTAAAATAACCAAGAACAGAGCCAAGACCCAGAGACATGAAGCTCTGTTTTGTGTCTTCTTGGGGAGAATGGATTGGGATAAGACACAGAGGGGGCTGACACGCATCATCAATGATCCGAACATTGACTCAATGTGCTTTTGTAGCACTGGCCTGCTGTCTGCCTGGCCATTGGGTAATGTGGAGTTAAATTCAGACCTGGACAGTTAATGTTTATGATGGAAGTTATCCTGGTGCTTTTAAATTGAAACAAAGCTTTTCTTTAAAAATTATTAGGATTTAAAATGCTTTTCTATTCAGAAAATCCAGAAAAAGGCAAAGACTACATGAATTAAATATTTTAAAACAATAGACAACCGCTTTCTTTATGACAAACTACTGTTAGGTTTGCTGTTCATAGAAGGGAAGATCAAGTGTAGATTTTGACCGTGGACCTTATCTTCCACTCATTAGGTAGCTTTCCAAATCCTGTGCTCTGAGGGCTGTGTGGGCTCAACTCAAATACGTGTTGTAGGGAAGACTGAAAGTAGAAGGGTGGGGCATATGTCTGGAAATTACCCTAAAAACATTATTTTAAATGCAACTTAAGGTAATAAATTTGTATTCCTTGAGCAGAAAGCAGTTGAAAAATGCATTCATTTGTTGCACTTCTAGAATAGTATTTGGTGCATTACTGAGCCAAAACACAGGTGTAAACATTCTCCTACAGTATAAGAAGTTTAAGAGGCCTGAATGATGATTTCAGTTCAATCCTTCATGAACTGAAGCCCAGAGAGCGGAAGTGACTCGCCCAAGGTTACATTTACCTTGTGGTTTAAAAGATTTCATTCACTTCTCAGCTTGGGAGGCACTTCATTCATTTTCAGTGTGACACATGGTTGCATTTTACACCTTGACTTTACAGTCTAGTCTTGCAAATAACCAATTATCCAGTTGGCTCAAAAGAATAATAATGATGGTGAGCTGATGCAGGGAAGGCCAATTTTTCTTCCCGCTCGTGTCAGCTTTTCAGGTGCCGATACCTACGGTTGTATGTCATCCAGATCCCACATTCTCTTCCTTCATAGTTTGAAATTCCAATAGCAGGTGAGCAAAGTGTGAAAATGATAAATGCAAATGTCAACAAATGCATTTTTAGCCCTTCAAGGCTGCAGTGAAGGGCTAAAAATAGGGGGATTTGGGGAACTGTCTCTGGGTATCAGCACATCATACAGCCCATGGCCTGGGTGTTTTCCGCCCCCTGCCCATAAGACAAAGGGGATAGTACCAGCCAAAATGTGTATACTTAATCATTTTTAAAAACTTCATGAGAAGACTTACTTAGACCCTACAGTGAGACTGAGGAAATTTCTTGTGAAGGAAGTTTTAGGCTGTGAAGAAAAGTTCAGCTAAATAGGAAAAAAAATCCTTGCACCAAGATTCTACTTCTCCACTTGGTTTAGCTAGGCTTTGATGTGTTGTAGCCTATTTGTCCTTATTTTAAGGTTAATAATGCTCACTCTGTTGAGTTTCCAGAGGTATGGGAAGGAGGAAATTATTTCTTTTATGTCAACTAAGAGGGACAGTTGTGTTGAGACACTAGATCAAAAGGTTCTTTGTAGTTTGAAGTTTTGTTTCATCATAAGAGCATTTGGTTTTTTATCTGACCAAATTATGATTGTGTTAATATTTCTTTGCTTATTAAAAAATGAAGTATTCTATTTTTTTGAATTTTTGAATTTTATTTTATTTTTTTATACAGCAGGTTCTTATTAGTTATCCATTTTATACATATTAGTGTATACATGTCAATCCCAATCGCCCAATTCATCACACCCCCCCACCCCCCCCACCACTTTCCCCCCTTGGTGTCCATACGTTTGTTCTCTACATCTGTGTCTCAATTTCTGCCCTGCAAACCAATTCATCTGTACCATTTTTCTAGGTTCCACATATATGCGTTAATATACGATATTTGTTTTTCTCTTTCTGACTTACTTCACTCTGTATGACAGTCTCTAGATCCATCCACGTCTCAACAAATGACCCAATTTCGTTCCTTTTTATGGCTGAGTAATATTCCATTGTATGTATGTACCATATCTTCTTTATCCATTCGTCTGTCGATGGGCATTTAGTTGCTTCCATGACCTGGCTATCGTAAATAGTGCTGCAATGAACATTGGGGTGCATGTGTCTTTTTGAATTATGGTTTTCTCTGGATATATACCCAGTAGTGGGATTGCTGGGTCATACGGTAATTCTATTTTTAGTTTTTTAAGGAACCTCCATACTGTTCTCCAACCTCCATACTGTTCTCCATAGTGGCTGCTATCAATTTACATTCCCACCAACAGTACAAGAGGGTTCTTTTCTCCACAAAAAAAGAGGTATTCTATTTTTATTTCCAGTCATTTACAGGCATTTTGATCACAAACAAAATTGGAAGATTAATTCTACTCCCCAAGAATTCTGCTTTCTGAATCAACGAGGGTTTATTTTAACAAATGTTTTTTCAGTTTAGGGTTCTATATGACGATCATACTCTCTAGGGCAGAGCGTGTGGATAAAGGTGGCTGACCTTGAGAAATATACAATTGCTGTGCTGGAGTTCTTTCAGGGGTGAAATGGAGGAATAAAATCAGAAATCACAGAACGGTTTCTAATTTCAAAGACAGACTGTCTGACCTTGCCTGAGTAGTTCAGGTAGAAACCAAGAAGGAACGTGGAGAAGGAAATTGAGTTCCCCTCCGGGTGACACACAAGCTCAACATGAATACATATGGGATTACAACGTGGGCCATTCATTCACTTTAGGGTCCAGGAGATGTTTTTCTCCTGGATTTTTATTCTTATTTGAAAAAGTTCTGATTAAATCTCTCTCTCTACCTGCCTTATACTCACACACAAATGAAAAATCTCCCCCCATGTTTACTCTTGGTTCTCTATCTTCCTGAACTGGAGCCTACAATTTAAGATAAAAGAATTCTTTCTGAAATGTATTTGGTTCTTTGGCTCTTTTTGAACAAGTCTTTTCTTGAAACCATGAAGGGGACTTCCCAGATGCCTAGAATCACCAGTATTTTGGATTCTTTGCTGCATGTTTCATACCCCAGAGGAAGGAAACGTACATGGATTAAGGACTTCCCTTCTGCCCGCTTTGTCACATTTGTCAGCAATCACCTCCCAACTGCCTCTTTCAATGGATGATTGTTCATTCTCCCTGTAGCGCCTCTTGCATCCTGGCTGGACCTTCTGTGGGCTAGGAGGCAGCGCTGTGGCTGGTGGCTTAGGTGAACTGTTCTCCAGTCTGTCAGCCTCTGCTAGATGGAAGTTCTGAGGCGTGTTTTTGTTTTTTAGGTTGTATAATATTAAACATCAGTAGTTTAACTGGGAACGTTTATCTTTAGAGGTGAAATGGTTTTATTTCCATGGCTAGGAAAAGGAGTTAAAAGTGTGAAAATGTGTGGTGACCACAGACAGGCGAAGGACAGAGTACATTCTAGGTTGATCTGTATTGCCCTGATAGTGAAATCATTGCCTGGGTTTTTTTGTGTTTACCTGATTGAATGAGGGAGGTTCCTAATTTTATAGTAATTACTGTGTCGGTTTGGAGGAGCTCAGAGTGTCTTTTTCTTTCTTTTTTTGGTAAGTGACTGTTCAAAATTTGGTACTTAGGGAGGTTAAGCATTACACATCCAGGGTGTCTTAATTCTGCAAAGATGGTCAAGTCATTTCCAGCACAACGAGAAATGGGGACCATGAGAATCTTGAGCAGATGATCAAGTGGGAATGATCCTCTGAGTTCAAATCTGGATTACTTCCTAGCTGCACGATGGGCAAGAATTTAACGTGAGCTTCAGTTTCCCAATCTGTAAATTGTGCGTTACAACATTTTGAGGCTTAAGGAGATGATGACTGTAAAAGGCCTGGAACAGCTGCTGTGCTCAGAGAAGGCACCGTACACATGGTGGATTTAGAGGCATTTTCAGTAGTCATGTTTTCAGTAGTGAGTGAGAGCCCAATATTTGAGGTACGGGATTAGCTTCAACAGAATCAAGTCACCCCAATGTAAATGGATTTTTTCCTTGTGCCCCATTGATACCTAGAGTTAGGGGTGGCCTAAACCTTTGAGCAGAGCTGTGGAGTGCAGCCTCACCTCCTTTCCCCAACCCCTCCCTTCCCCTCCCCTCCTTTCCCTTCCCCTTCCCCCTTCCCTCTCCTCCCCTCCCTTCCATTTTCTCCCCTCCCTTCTCCTCCCCATCTCTCTCCTCCCCTCCTCTCCCCCCAGGGTCCTCCTGGGCTGGCTTTGGAGGCACAGGTCAGCTCCTCCAGGTGACCTGTGTCTACTTCCTGCGGCCCTGGCTGCCCCTCTCCCACTGGCTCTGCCTCCTATTGGAAGAAGTGATGAAAGGGGGTGTAGCAAAGGAAGCGCATCCCTGAAGGTGGAGCCTTGTCAGGACATTTTGCTCTTCCTTCCAGCCAGGCCTTGCTTCCTGTCTCCGCTAATAACCAAAGATCCTTGTCAGGAGCGTAAAAATGACAAGCATTTTTGTCACCACAGTGCTGGCAGTTATGTGTATCCATCTAAATAATAGAGGCTTTGAATAAAATGTGGCAAGGATTAGAATGACCTCTTGTTAATGACTGAAAAAAGAACAGGTGGGCCTCAGGGCTCTGCATCTTCCCCACCTGGGTTTCCATGTAGACTGCTTTTTGCTCCAACTGAAGCTGGTTATTTGTAATTTTCCCACATAGCCAGGCTTCCGGGAGGGTGGTCAGTGGAGCAATGCAGAGAATATGGTTTGCAGCAACAGCCTTGCTTTTTTTTCAAATCAAAACCCCCCTTTGCCTTTCCTTTAAACCATGTATTAGAGGGTTTTATCAGAAAAGGGAAAATAGGCTGTGCCCTGCTGTTGCTAGGTAACCAGAAAAATAACAAACCCAGTCAGAGTTGTTACCAGGACGATTTTCCCCAGGAACCTGGCTCCTTTTGCTAAGTGATTTGTGTGGTGTTAACAGATTTGCATAATGGTGAGGCTGGAGGGTCTCCATCCTTCATCTCCTTTCTCCGCTCCCCTCCCCCCATATCAGGAAAGTCCCAGGTACGTTATTTGAGTCTTCCCGATCAGTTCTGGACTTTGAGTTACTCTGAGGGAAGATGCTGTACAGATGCAAATATGGCTTATTGCACGTAGCCGGAGTAGATAACTGTATTTCTAAGAGGTTGAACCCATTTTTTAAAATAACTGGGCACCCCCTTCTCAGCAGGTGCAGTGTTTGAACAGCCCACAAATGGTAACAAGTTTTTGTTTGACGGTTTTGCTGGGAGTATTTTGTAAAGGTTATTTTTAGCCACAGGAGATGTTTGTACACCCAACCAACCATTTTAGTGATTTTGATTAAATCATTAGATATCCATTTCATTCCTTTCTCACCGGACTCCGTCATCTCTCCATGGCTAGCTCTATGGCCACAGCATTTCCCAATCTTCGAGGGCTCTGAACTCTGATTCATGGTTTCACCTGACTTGTAGGTCTCAAGCTGACTCTCCTGTGACCTGTGCTGTCTGTTGCAGATTTGGACCTTTCTCAGACTGCATACCCGCCTCCCCTGGACTCAAATCCGCATGGCCCTCAGCTGCAAACGTTCTTAGCAGAAGCAAAGCTAAATCTACAGAGAGTAACCAGACAAGATGGGGAAACTGGAGATGGAGCAGAAGAAACTATTGTTTACCTCTAATTGTGTTGTTATTTTTCCAAATGAAACAAAATACTGGCATTTTGGGGAGAATTTTTTTTTTCCTTTCCTGACGTGTGTGTGACTGTGTCCAAATTGCTTTAGGAGTAATGTTTAATATTTCGTGCAAGTTTATTTTGGGGGCATGAGTCTAATAATTAAATTATTGAAAACAACTCTGTTTGTATCATCATTAACTTATCACACCTAATTCCAGACTCCTGGAGGAGAAATTAACTTAGAGAAGCAGAAATATGTTCAAAGTTGTTATGACCCTAGAGTAAAATTCCATATTGTATTTTCTACGGGATCATTTGTTTTTTGAAATGCCTTTTAAGATCTAGGTGAAGCACTTTGGATGGAAAGAGTATATAATTGGCAGATTTTCACAATCACAGCAGCTGATTAGGAGGAGTGACCTCAGGGCCCTCAAAGGCGAGGAGGATGTGGGAAAGGACTTTTCTTTTCTTGGCTAGTCTTTGGGACATCAAAGGGGTCACTCCTGGTGGTGAACAGTCACCAAGCAACCGAGGTACCCTATTTGGACCCCTGTCCTTACCGGGTGGCCACTCTGCTGTGGACACAATCTGGACTCTTGGGACCTGGGCCAGAGACTGTTCAGATGCATCTTCGTGGTCCTAATGCTTGTGGGCTTTGAAGTCATAGTTCAGCAGCATCTTTCACACAGCCCAGAGGCAGGGCCCCAGCAAGTCGGTTCGAGGTAAACTTTAGTAGTGACACTTTGCTACTGAAGTAAGACTTTAGTAGCCCTTGCTTCTCTCAGATGGCCCTGCCTCCTTCTGGTCCCGGGAGCACCAAAGACCACCACTCACTGGAAGGATCGCTGCCCAGCAGTTACTGAAGGACAAAAACTGCTCTCTCGGGGAAGCTTGCTGCCTGAATGTGCTTTTCCACAAAGGAAAACTGGCACATCTTGCTTTCAGGGTAATATGGGTCTCTGTGTGAGAAAATAAACCAGGAAATGTTTTCAGTTTGTTCTTCAGAAGTATTTGTGTATGTTTTGGTCAGTGTCAATAAATATCTTTTACCTCGCTATTTTACTTTGAAATTTTAAAACTGTTTAGAACCATAGTAAAATACACATTTCACACTCAAACACAATCTCCCTTTATTAAAAATGAAAATAAAGTAGGAATACTAAATTCACCCAGGCTTGCAACACTTACCAGGAAGGGAGCTGTGATAGGAAGAGAAAAAAATTCACCCCGATTCCGTTATGGTTTTTTCCCACTTAAGTTACCAGTGGAATAACTAACCTATATTTTCACTTGGGCAAGTCTAATCTGAGTTTTAAAAAAAACCTTTTGGGGGACACTGTTTTTTCTGACTCTTGCTGCTTCTGGCCATTTTGGTCACAATCATATTAACAGATTCAGAGACTAATTTTCACAGAATGGATAATAGCTTATTAAAATTTTAATCAGTCTCTTCATCTCCAAGATGAACTCCTAAATTATAAGGTGCATCTTCTATTCCTAAAGACATCTACCGAGAAAGATCTCTCTTCCCTCTCTCTCCAATAATGTCAATTCCAGAATTCTCTATCCTTCAAATAAAAAGCATATAGATATTTCAGTATAAATCCTTGCTCTGATAACTATAAATATCTTTCCTTTTTTCCTGACAGAGGCTATGGAAATAACCATACGTGAAAACAGGTAAAGGTGTTCAAAATCTCCATGGAGTTCTTTCAAAATACATGTGCTCAGTTGATTTTCAAGCCCCGCAAACTCTGGGGCTTTGTGTAGCCACCCAGGGGAAGCGTCAGCATTATTTGATATATCTCTATTCATAGGTTCCTCTTGGTAATTTTTAAATTTAATATTATGACCTCTCAACTGAATCTTAAGTCTCAACACTTTCTTGCTAAGTTCTTCCTTTTCACTTTGTCCTCGCCATATAATGAGCTCAGATCTCGTGGAATTCACTCTGTGGCTCTAACAGAAATTCACTCATCTTAGGAGAAAACCACCCTGTTTCTCAGCATCATAAATAAGTTTCCCTCAAAGGATATTTCCCACCAACTGAAGATCTTAAGGAAACCTTCATCCCTTTAGAGATTTGTTGCAGAAAGGAAAACAACATTTTTGCCCTGTTCCTTCCCGGTTTCATAAATTCATGTGCATCTCATTTGTAGTCCAAGCTTCTCTGCACTTCATCAGGGCTGCATAATTGCTGGAGTCCTTCCTGCGACACTTCCAGCCCACTCACAAATGGAGCCCTGCTCATTCAGAAAAGGCGAAAAATAATCGCTGCAGAGGTGGTGGTGGTGATGTTGTGTGTAAGGGATATATAAAATGAAGAAGGTGAGCAAGATGGAATCGTGGGATGAGCAAAAAGTGAAAAGGAGTATGTTTTCCTTCTTATGACCTAGGACACACCATTCAAACTCAGGATCAAACTGAGCTTATTAAGGTTCAACCATCTCTGTCTTTCTCAATGAGAGAGGCATAGCAGTAGAGTATCTATTCTGGAGCCAGACCTTCCACTTCCTGGCTGTGTCCTTGGCCTGTCACTTACCTCTCTAGGTCTTAAGTTTCCTCATCTATAAAGCAGGGATGATTACCTTACAGAACTGTGAGAATTAAATGATTATGCAATGTGCTTAGAACAGTACCTGGGGCATAGTAATCACTCAACATATGCTAGCTATTATTATCCTATCATAAGCTCTTTTAATAATTGGTCAGCCTGGTCCCAGTCCTTAGGCAGATTGCACCTGCACAGCCAGAAACAGTGAATAGAGGGGTCAGGTGCCTGGAGATGGCTAGCTATAAGAGTGGACTAAGGCTTCATAAGGTTAGCTTTCAACTCATTTGCATCTCTAAACCTCCATTCAACTCATACAATAAACATTTATTGACCCTCTGCTAAAGGCCAAACAATCTGTTAGGAAGCATGTAAAGATGAACATGCCTGCAAATTGCTGGAAAAGACAAACACATGAACAGATAACTGAGAAATACAGATCACCATGGGAGCTCAGAGAAAGGGCATGCTGGGGCCAGTAATATGTGGAATGAAGGGAGTTGTCCTAAAGTAGAAGATGCCTGAGGCTTGAAATATAAGTAGAGTCAGAGGGTGTGGAAGAGACATTCCAAGTAAGGAGGGAAACCCAAGCAAAAGTCCAGAGACACAAAAGAAAAGACCACTGGAGTACACATTTGGAGGTACTGCAGAATGTGTTCCTCCCCTCTGGATCAAGGTGTCCAGGGAGAAAATCCATCTACCTCGGACTCTTCCAAGCACTCTGGTACAAGTGGTGGGAAAACATGGAAGTGTCTCTCTCAACTTGGTAACGGATCAGGTTCCATAGAGAGCTGGATTATGGAGGACTGCTGAATCCCTGGGGAAGCATTAGTCAAATCCATTTCACCTGCCTTCACTAATCAAGGTCATCTACAAAAGACTTGCCTGTCCTCCAGGTGGCACGGAGCCTAAACAAGATGTTTGCCCCAGTTGTTTTCCGCGAATTGGAGTCAGCTGTGTCTAGTTGGAGCTGAGCTGGTTAAGACTGGATAGGACCAGGACCCTCCAACTGGGCATGAGTGAGTGTCCGCTCCGTGACCTTTTGACGTCAGGGGGCTGAAAACTCCACCCTCAGAGCGTGCAAAGCGCCTCCGTTTTAGAACGTGCAGAGCCCTGGAGCTTAGTTACACCTGAGCAGAGCCATGATTACCGCAGATTTTTCCAATCCTTTCCCCACGCTTCCCACGCCTTTGCCGGCCCCGCCTCTTTATTTGTTATCCCATAAATATCCCACCCCCTAAGCCCGTTGCTTTTCTGGGAGGTGGATTTGAGATGCGTTCTTTCGGCTTCTCCCTTGGCTGCCTTGCGAATAAGCCCTCTCTTTGCCGCAAACCTCGGCGTCTCAGCATTTTGGCTTGCTGAGCGCTGGGCAAAATGATGACACCATGTCCCCTCACCCTTCCACATCCACCTCCACCATAAAGTAACTGGGTTCTGGTCAAATGGCCAGTTGGGTATCTACCTACTGATCCTAAGCCACAAGGAACCAAAAGTAAAGGGGCTCCTGGGGGCTACCTGAAGATGCTTATTGGAAGAGAGGGAGCAATTTTAAGTGGAGGAATGAAGTGGGGATGGGGAGGGAGAAAGTCTCACTTTGCTCTTCTGCTTTATTTTTCTTATCTCCGTTTCAGTAAAGTTCTCTTCCTAAGGTTTTATCTTTCCTTTCCTTTGGAACATATTCCTGTTTTCTCCTTTTACCTGACTCCGTGGGGTTTCTATATATTAGATGAGACAGCCACCTCTCCAGATCTTACAGGATTGCTCTTGTTGTAGGAGATGAACCTTATTGTTCAAACCTGCCCTAGCTTTTGGTTGTCTCCCAAACCTTCGTGATCGCCCAAGCAGCCTATTTTATTTTTCGTGACTCCCAGTGTTTGAGGTGTGCCAGGACCTATCAGTGTCCTAAAGGTGGGCGGGGGGACCGCAGTCAGCACCTAGGTTTAGGCTGTTTACGAAGCCAGACCCTCAGGCAGCAGTTTTAAAATATTTAAATACAGTAAAATATATACAGTGCTATGGGAACGCAAGCAAAAGCCCTGCTGGCCACGAGAGCCGGGCGATCTGGAGGTGTCCTCTGGACGACAGTTGCAAAAACTAGGGCGCCAGAAGAGTGTATCAATTCCTTTCTGGGGGATACCGGTGAGCTGGAGCCAGGCAGAGGGAGGGCGCAAAGATGGCGGCATCCCTGCCTCTGTTCCCCTGGGCTGCAGCTGCAAAAACCTGGGGCACCCCTGTGGGAGATGCTAGTGCAGGGAGAGGGGAGTTGGCTTTAGGGAGGCGCCAGCCGGAGGGGAGGCGGCACCTGCAGAGGGGAAAACAACTGGACTCCACTGGCTTTAGGGAGTGCCAGTGTCTCCATCCCCATTCCGGAAAAGTACGGGGCTCCGCCCTGTAGGCCAAGGCTTTAAGATCAGCACATGAATCTCTTTCACATAAAGTCTGTGCGCTTTTCAAAGGGCTGCTTCTGCACCGGGCCCTGGAGAGAGTGAGGCTGAAGCCCTTTAAAAGCTGGTCCTCAGGTCCCTACAGCCCTTTGGGTCTTGGGGTTGTGAGCCCCATTGGTTTTCAAGCCAGATGTTTGGGGGACTTGTCTCAAGTGCTGATATCAAAAATTGGGGTGCCTGATGTGAGGGATAAACCCTTTGTTCCTTGGGGAGAAGTTTGTGAGTTCCGTCCAGATGGTGGGTTGTCACGCTGGGGGTTTAGGGTGAGACCACATCTCAACCTTTCCTACTCGCCTCTGTGTGGGCCTTTTCTTGTTTTCTGATGTGGTGGAGCTGTTTTGCTAGTCTTTAGGTCTTTTTCAGAGGAAATTGTTCCATATGCTCCTATAGATTCGGTGTGTCCAGGGGAGGAGGTGACTACACGGGATCTTCCTATATCACTATCTTGACCACCACCTGCCTTTTTTTGTCAGCTCGGATGCCACCCCTCACCCCATCTTCATCTACCACTTAGGGCTTTGTGGAAAAGAAAAAAGAGTAGAGAGGACACATGGAAGAAAGATTCCACAGTGATCTTGTGATTACCACCAAGAGTCCACCATGTTCTTTCCCGACAGCCTCTCAGGCACAGAGCTCCCTCTACTAAGTGTGACAGAGGCAGTGAAAAGGTACGGAAAAATCAGACTTGGGCTCTGCTTACTGAAATTCCCTAGGACCACAGGGTCACACAACGCCACTTACATTGTCTGGATTTGCTCGTGGAATCCAGCGTGAATGGAATCTCTTGGAGTTGCACAATCCTGCAACCTTGCTTCTGAGCTAAGTTCCCTTATCGATGAAAGCGGATAATAATAGCCATGCCTTGCAGGGCTGTTGTGAAAACTAAATGAGTTAAGCCTAGCACAGTAAATGCCACACAGTAACCACTCTAAAAACGATAGCAGGGATTACATGCTGGTGATAGGGGTGGGAGGAAGGCGAGCTTGAGCTTGCTCAAGAGCTAAATTAGCTGGGGCATCACTGCTTCAGGTTTTCACAGCCCATCTTCCTTTGCCCTGGGAGATGTCCATGATCTAACAAAGCCTGCCATGATGCTGCACTCAGAATAAGAGCTTCATGAGACTTACTCAGTTGAGGGGATGAGCGGATGAACAGGAGCCTTTAGAAATCTGAGATCAAAGAGGCGACAGAACTAGAACCCTGATCCTGTTTCCATTCCATTTCTTTGCCTCTGGCTTGTGAGTTCAAAGCCGTTCCTTTAAGTTGGTGATTGAATATTGTTTTGGGTGAAGTAACTTGAAGGGGGACCATGGTTCAGTAGTTTTGTAGAAGCTTCATGGCTGAGAAACTTCAATATGCCCTTAATCGAATCCTAGTAGTCTGCCTACCAATAAAACTCTCTGGAGAGAGGAAAGTAAGAAGTTTTGGTTACAGCAGCCAAAAAGCTCACAGAGACAATTGTCTGCGTACGAAGAACGAACTTGGTGAGAAACAAGGATTATACTTTCTTTGCGAATTTCACTAGATACCATAGTTACATTAGAGAAGTGGCCCTTATTCCTGCACGAGCCCCCAACCCTCCCTTCCCCAATGACTCCTCTTTCATTCAGTTTGGAGATACACCATCCCCAGGGCCAATGTCCACAGGCTCCACAGAGTTCCAGCCACTGGGGAAGGTTCAGGAAGTTCCCCTTTTTGTTCAGAGGCTCAACTGGGTGTCCCAATGTATATCATAGAAGGGATCTGATTTGTCTACTAAAATGAGTCTTGACTTACCCAAGAGTTTGTCTAAATTCTTCTCTTCTCCCTCCTCAGTGGGTTTTGGGTTGTTTCCCTTTCACTGCTTCCTTCTTTGAATAGGCAAAGGAGCTGGAACTCTGATGAGTGGTTTACTTCTTGTTAGCAACCCAAGTAAAACATTTAATGCCAGAGCTGGTATGGACTGAACCGCTACTTGGGGGTAAACGCCTGGCTTCACTTGTCCACGCTCACTTTACCACCGCACCCCACAACACCACATGTAAGGTCTGAGCAGGTTTTCTGGGGAGTTGTCAGTGTTTCTTTTTACTATTGCTAACGTAACAGCTTCAAATGTAAACGCAAATACAGCCAGCGTCAAGGAGAGCATCTGTAGAGGCCACGGAGCTAAAAGAGACTCTAAGAAATGTGCTTGACGTTTCCCTTGGCAGCATTCATGGCCCCCTTGGAAAGGCTCAGTTGAACCTCTCTGCTGCTGGCAAGCTCTAATTTGGGGAAGAAGTTGGCAGGTGCCCGCAAAGAACATAGGCTTTTAATTAAGGTCTGTAGGGCCAGAAGCTCAGGAAGGCCCCCCTCCTGATGAATTTCTTTTTAACACTTGCATTTCTTCAAACTGCCCTACAAACAATAATTGTATGCTCCATCAAGGTAACTGTGGTCATTAATCTTCTGTAGCACAGGAATTTCTTGTAGCATAAAGGCAGTAATGGGATTTTTTTTTTTTTTTTTTGCAGTACCTTGAAAAATTAGTGTTAACTTGTGTTCCCGGTTTGAGGCAGTTGATTTTACTAAGGTGATGCTGAATATGATCTCATAACTCGGTCTTTCCACGCAAACACCCTCCGTGCAAAGTTCTCATTATATCTGACACTAGAATTAATGTAAACATGTTTCGGTCATGGCCGTCTTTTGAGTCACTCACTTAGGGGAAGATTTCTGCATGCAGGGACTGAGCCTGCTAAGCATCGTTGCTATGGAGACTGTGAGAGTTGGATTAATTAAGGCCTGAACAGATGTTGTGAAGTGTGCAGAATGCACTGTTTTTTCTGCTAGTAATTAAAGAGGGTACGTGTGTACGTGAGAGAGGAGAAAAAATACAGACAATCGGAGACAAGGCAGTCAGACAGATAGATGTGCTTGGCACTGGACACGTAACATTTCCTCTGGTAAAACTAACCACTGATCACTCTGCTGGCACTACTCTATTTTCTCCTCCACCCATGCCAGACAGAATAATTGCTTGAAACGGACAAGTGATCCATTCATGCTTCCTTTCTTTGGTCTGATTTATAAGAGGTATAGGAATATACAAAAACATGTTCTTGGATCAGTGGGTTCAAACAACCCATCTTTCTGAACACTCAAAAATCAAACTGGACTGTGTAAATGGTAAACTACCTGGCAGGGAGGCCAAGTGTGTGGATTGGAACTATATTAATTGTCCAACCTGCCGGGCGTAGTGTCATCAGTGACTTGGCAGCCAGGAAAAGAGATTGGCTGCCCAATGCCATGGAGAAATTGTCACGGGAATGCCTTCTAGATTAGAAAGTAAATGAAACATCAATCTAGTTCAGGTTTGATTTGGAGGATATTTGATTGTTTCAGTTGGAACTAAATGTTGATTTTTAAAGCTTTGCATTTCTATTTTCACTTGAATGATATTGTTAGGTTGAGGTCCAAGTTCAGCAAATTAGGTTCCATCTGAATCCTGCTTAGTGGCCCCAAAGATGAGTAGTGTCCCCACGTTGCGTCCTCCTGGTCAGCAGGAAGGACTTAATGGGCTGAAATCATCCTAAGATTTTTCTGCTGGACTGACAGCAGTTTGACTAGAACTGGTGTCTTTTGAAGCGTGATCAGTTTTTTCTTTGTCTCCAAGCTGTGGGGGCAGTGTTGTCTGAAAATGGGAATCAGAGCATCACACGCAGAGGTGCTTGTTTCCTGGGGGATAGTGTCCTAGCGTCTTAGTGGCCAAACTCAGCTTCTTCCCATTCCTAGACTGTGGAGCTGAGTCAGAATGGGATGATGTAATAGGGCATTGCAGGGCAGGGGTGGGAAGAAAGGGAGGCAAGGGAAGAGAGGGAGAAAAGAGAGAGAGAGAATGACAAAGCTGTCTCATCCAATGTGACGTAGGTGTCTGATCATATACGTATGCCTCTAAAGAGTCAGACATCCCGTGCCCCAACCCCTGATGTACCCTTTACCCAGTTTGGCTGTGCCGCTGATAACAGCTTGGTTCTGTCTATGAATGGGGCCGTTTCTTTTCTTTTTTGACGAGGTGAAGGCTGCAGGTGGCCCTCAATCTGAGCGAAGGTCAGACACCTTACGGTTGTGTGCCGTTGAGAGCTCTAGAGATAGGGAAAGAGGGACAAATTGGATCAGTGTGAATTTATCACCATCTGGGGAGAAAATGCAAGTGCACATCTTCCTTTCTGTATTGTCCTCTCCAGACGTGACCTGTAGTTCATTCACCCTTAAACTTGATTGTTGAATCTGTTTGTATTTTCCACTTTTCCTCTTATTTGAGGATTATCTCCATTTATCTCATGGGAGAAAGCACTACTGAGGCTACAGAAATAGAAAGGATTAGGATTTGCCTTTTGAATCAATTGTGGTCTGTTTCTGTCTCTGGTCATTAATGAGAAAAATGACATTTAAAAATATAATTGTCTTTTTCTTCTCCCCAACACATATAAAGGGGAAAAATATATTCTGGGTAATTTGTTTACTGAAAAAGAAATAGAGATGGGAGAAAAACCACAACAGTGGTTTGACGCCTTTGGAGGGACATCTGTTAGGTGCTTTAGTACAAGAGCAACAATGCAAACCTTGAAACAAATAAAAAATAGAGCCAGTATTGGGAGTTAGGGGAAAATCTGCTTTCCCCCTAACTCATCAAGTTTTGAGAAAGTGTTTTATTCTTGTTACCTGTTAATATGTATTCTTTCCGTGTGTGTGTATATCGTGGTCACTTCAATATACCTGCTGTCCCAGCAACAAACTTTACTCTTTGCCTTCTATTGTGTCCTGCCCTATGTTAGTGTGAGGCCAAAAGAACCCAACTGCCACCATGCTGCAGACACAGTCCACGACCCCGGCAAGCCAGGAGGACGAGAAGCATACAGAGCTTCTTGGATTTCTTCCTAAGCCAGTGGCCAGGGGTCCAGGATTTAGGTCCTCTCTGTCATCCATCCACCAGCTATTCATCTAACAAAGTCAATGAGCATCTGCTGTGCCCAGGACTCTGCCTGACATGGGGTCACCACCAGATGTCTGTTCTAAGATATCTGCCCACCAGCAGGGCACCATTTATGGAGCCAGATGAGACCTCTATCTACAGCAAGAGAACAATATAGTTCAAGCAGCATCACAGAGCGGTGAATCCCAGCAACGAAATGAGCAACCCAAGCACATGGTTTTAGGAGTCAAGTGAGGAGAGACTTTGTGGGCTGGTGAGTATTTTGGTTGGTTTTTTTCCAATGTGAGGGTTTTGAAACTCTCGATTTAGTCTCATCTCACCCAGAGCATACCACAGCTCAGGAGGTGTTTGGAAATGAGTGGAAGGTTTTCCGGTTGTCACCATAACTGGGAAGAATTATTAGCTTTTAGCGAAGAGGAGGAGCAGGGACACTCAGATGCTGCAGTGGGTGGGACCGTCCTGTAAGGACAGTTGTCACCTCCGAAAGCCCACCGAGAGGCACCGATCGAATGCCAGCTTTTTAGAATATTTTTTTATTCACAATGTGAATTCAAAGGTGGGGAAGCATTTAGAAATCTTTCATACAGGCTGAGAGGTGACTATTTTATAGATATTGGTATCTGGAGCACCTTGATTTTTAACCAGAGTTCAGATTTTTAAGGAGCGTATCATGAAGATTCAAAGAGGAATTTTAGGGCAAGCATTCTTAGAGAAATCATTTCCTTAACGTTGTCAACCCCAAAGTGAGAGACGAGACCAACCCAGAACCGAAGTTAACGGGGCTCTGACATTTTTATAAAACACATTCTAACTTTAGCTGACATTTAAATTAAAAAGCCCAGCAGTGTGGCAGGGAGCTGATGGATTTGGAAAGCATGGATATGAGATAATGAGGGCTCTGCCATGCTTTTCATGGTGAGGGGTAATAGATGATCTATTCCTGGCTGAAAACAAAGGAGATGAGGCACTTCCTGCATTTGCACTGCAGGAATTTGCATCGCATTGAGGCTAAAAGTCATTCAAATACTGCTTTCCTTTGGCTCACTGTAGCATATTCTTATATTAATCTTGATAATGAACAGGAAAAAGACCCTGGTAGGCATTTCTTGTGTCAAAGACACTAGTGGTTACTGTCTTAAATTTCCCAATGTGCTTTGGACACACCAGCCCTGTAGGCAGACAGGCAAAAATTGGTTCTGTATGTGGGTTGGTCCTGCTTTGACCTGCCACATGTGGGAGGTTTGAAAAGCTCAGGTCAGAAAGCTAAACCAACCCACCCTCATTTGGAAACTTGTCATCCGTTTTGGGAAGAGTGCTGCCTTTGGGTTGCCCCGAGGTGCAGTGTGATTAAAGGCGAACTGGGAAGTGGCAGGGACAGAGAACAGGCCTCGGGCCCTCCTTGATTGCCTCAGCTCTCGTGCTTCAGTTTTCCCCATCCGTAAGATGGTCTAATGAAATTCGCCCTCTCACTGAAGATTAATGAAGTGAGACTTGTAAAGGACTTTACATCAGGGATCAACTCAGGATACTTTTAAATCCTTTGGAATGAAACCACACTAGGGGACACTTATCTGGAAGCCAGGTTGACAGAGGCCTTCTGGAAGCCCAATAAAAATTAACAGGAGAAGAGAACCCTTAGTTTCCTTTCAGAAAAAGTAGGTGCTCATTTCATTTTGCTAAACAGAGATAAAAGCACAAGATTGCTGTCCTAAGAGTTACGTCAGTAGACACAGAATTTGATTGACAATGAGGTTTGTCCTTTTAATCAGATTCCATTCATTGCTCTAAATCAACTTCAGTTCTGACTCTTGTTAAGAAGCCGTTGACTCCCCAAATCGGAGTGATATTTTGCCACCAAATATGGCTCCTTGTCCTTCCTTTGAGAAGATATGCTGCTCCTGAACATGAAAAAAGAATACACACACACATATATATATATATTATTCCCTTAGAAACAACAATGGCAAAAAAGAGTGAAGCAACACAATCCCTATGGTCCTTGAAATGTGGTGTATATTATCCTAATTGGACATTTTCTAAACAGATCTATGTGGACTAACTCTTGGGGTATTTATATTAATTAAATATTTCTCCAAGGAGCAAATTATTCTTTATGTGCTTCTTAAGTTGGTTGCTGTTGAACTGTATCTGAAAACAAACTCTTTCCTCGATTTTTCCCTCTGGGATCCATCAAGAGATTGACTTTCGGGCAGCTTAATGAAAGACAAGGGTCCATCAACATTGCTTAAGGAACTGAAAGAATTGTGTGCTAATTGTCAGAGGCTCTGCGTGCATGCTGGCTGGCAGCTTCATGCAGCCCACTGGGGCACAAGTCTCCCACCCTTTGCTCCAACGTTGCCTGCAGAGAAAGAAAGGGCTTCGGGGGACTGTGGAATTCTAACAACTGCCTCTGACAAGCCTGCTGATGGACTCGTCTGGGCAACCTCAGGTTACAAATGGGCATCTAGGAATGGCTGGCATAAATTCAGTGAGTGGAATTTCATTGCTGGTCCTGCTTATGCATGGTGTCAGGGTTTACTCCGCTGACACAGGCATTTTGCCTCTAATACATTCAACTGTTACATTGAAGTTCCAAAGTACTCCTCCAGGGGGAGCAATCTGAAGGTGCCAACTATGCATTTGGGGGTGCAGAGGCAAGGTAATTTAAGGTTAATTCATCCCAAACTAATTAGATGGGAGTTCATCAGCTGGAATGTGCCAGAGAGAATCCTAGCCTTGTAGAAAGAAATTTAGCCCCATCATTTTCTCCATTTCGTAGAAACAGTTTAAATAGGATACAGTAGAACCAGTAGGCCTTAACAGATCTAAGGTGAATACAAAACACAGTATGAAGTAGCGGTGATAAGCCTGGGTTCTAGAGTCAGACTACCTCAATTTGAAGCCTGGGGCTACTGCTGACTACTTGTATGAACTTAAGTGAGTTATTGCCTAACACTTCTGTGGCTCAGTTTTTCATTTGTCTGTTTGGGTAATAATGCCTACCTCATAAGGTTATTTTGAGGTGTATACAAAGGTCTTAGAACAGTGCCCTGTACATAGGAAACCCCCAATAGACTTCCATGATTACATTAATAGCCTTTACTGGAGCTTGCTTTCAGATACTTCATTTGTATCACGGCATTCACCATCCCCATTACTCCCTTGAAATGACTTTTATTCATAGGTTTTCTTTATCTGAGAAGTTAAAAGTGGATGGCAGACCCCTCATTAATTCTCACAACATCATCAAGAAGTAGAAAAGAGAACAAGTATAAGCCACTTTCCCACAGTGGGAAAGAGAAGAGGTTCCTCTCAAAGCATCATTGTCAAAGATGGGGAAATGATACTGTATACCTGGGTGGTCCTGAGCTGGCTGGTTCTCTGGATTTTCATAACCCCTCTCTTTTCACCATGGCATCAAGTTCATGAACTTAGTGACTTCCCCTGGGAAGCGCTGATGGTCATTCACCACCCCCGAGAAGGGAAGATAAAGGGAAGAGGGATGGAGAGACCTCAAGCTGTTGTCACTTGAGAGATCCTTAAGTATGACCTTTTTTGGTTTTCCACTCAGGAACTGCTGCTAGAGTCACCACAAAAACCCACAGAGCAAAAGGGAATGGCATTTGCCATGGCTTTGGTAAAAAACTACCTCTCAGGCAAGATGCTAATTTTAGTAGGAATATGACCTTCTTGTCCCAGCATATTACATGTAATCAACAGGGGTGGGACTCTGGTGGTTAAACACACTTGCCCGAGACTAATTCGGTTTCAATCCGTTTCTCTGAACCAAGATTAATACAGCCCAGAATAGACTTGGGGAGAAAGGAGCCATTTCCCAAAGGTAGAGGTTTCTGGATGCCTCGTATTTAGGTATCACAGAAATTCCTATTGGGTCTGTCTTCTGACCCAGTGGATTCTCAGGTACAATTTGTTGGGCCCAGTGTGATGGGTTCTTGAATGAGACATAAAATCCTGAGTCTCTTCAGCTGGATTAGAGGCCAACTGGGTCTAGCTCTAATGTTCTTCTTGGGCTTGAACTTGTTCCCACAGACTCCGTAAAGAAGACCATTTTGAATCCACAGGTTATACACTATCAAAAGAAAAAAGATACCAGAAACTTGACTGACTCATTAATTGAACCTAGTACCTTTTCTTAAGCCAGTAATTCCAACAGAACCATTTGGATGTTATAGGGTCCAAAATTTTATTTTTCTTGAATCAAAGTGAAATTGTCCCATGGCCCTTGTTACTTCTGCCCAGCATGCCCTTGTCATGATCATGTATTCTTAGCTCCCTTAGCTGCTTCCATGTTACCGCTGTGGTCTGTTTGTGCAGCCTGGGTTACCCCACACAAGCTGAGCTGATAAACTCTGCCGATCTCGATGCAGAGAGTAAGCCACAGGAGGCAACTTAGGAGCCTGGGAGGTATAGAGCCGGGCAGATGAAAGAGAGGAGTGGGCCTTTGATGTTTACCGAAGAAAGTTGACATGTTTGTGTAGATTTTTCTGCAAGATGACATAACATGATTCCCAGAGCAACATGTAATCTGGCTGCAGTGGGGTTGGTGTTGCTCAACTTCCCACTGGGAAAAACAGCAGACAGACCAGGCTCAGCCCAACGCCTGCAGACATTTCAGCCTCAGCTGTACCCAGTGGGTGCTTGTTGGCTCTTTGCACCAAGTTCTGAAATCCATCTGCATCTAGAAGGAAACATTCTCTCTTTGCTTCTGTGTGACCCTTCTCCTCAAACCAATTAATATTCTCCTTCATAAGAGCCATTTGATGTCCTAGAAACCTAATAAGTCTTTTTAATTAAAACAAGCTATTTGATTTTGAGAAACAACCTGCCAAGAATTCTCCTCCAACCTCTGAAACCCCAAAACCACAGGCAAAGTAAGAATTCAAAGACCCAGGCAGATCGCCTCCCAGATTTGCCTGCCATGAAACAACCAGCCACCTAACAAAACTGGCCAGTGGCCAGCAGCACAGTAAATCCAGGACCTCCAGGCAAGACAAGTCCTAGAATCTGGGTGGGAGATGGGTCAATAGACGGAAGATAGGAGGGCGTGTTTATCTACTGTTCTCTTCCTATACAAGAGTTGCTGTGGCTTCGTGCTGGGAGCTGGAATTTGTGCGCAGGCCTGGGTCAGAATTGAGATCCAATCAGCATGTAAGGACTGCTATCTATTGATCACTCACGACTTGTCATGTGTTGTGCTAACATGTCACAGGCAGTATTTCTGCAGGTACTATTATTATCCTCAGATAATCGATAAGTAGGCTGAGGTTCAGAAAGTTTGAGTGATTTGCTCAGGGTCATCCAGTGGTAAAGGTAGATTCATTCAACCACTGTCTGGCTGACTTCAAAGCCTGGGCATGGTTTTAAACATATGCTCCACTCCTGCTTGAGTTAGATGGAGATAAAACAGCTCACTGAGGGCCGCATACTACTCGGCATCAAAAGCGTTTCATATGTAGTGAGGTGGATGGACCTAGAGTCTATCATACAGAGCGAAGTAAGTCAGAAAGGGAAAAACAAATACCGTATGCTAACACATATATATGGAATCTAAAAAAAAAAAAGGTCGTGAAGAACCTAGGGGCAGGACAGGAATAAAGACGCAGACCTACTAGAGAATGGACTTGAGGACACAGGGAGGGGGAAAGGTAAGCGGGGACAAAGTGAGAGAGTGGCATGGACGTATACACACTACCAAATGTAAAATCTATAGCTAGTGGGAAGCAGCCGCATAGCACAGGGAGATCAGCTCCGTGCTTTGTGTCCACCTAGAGGGGTGGGATAGGGAGGGTGGGAGGGAGACGCAAGAGGGAAGAGATATGGGGATATATGTATATGTATAGCTGATTCACTTTGTTATAAAGCAGAAACTAACACACCATTGTAAAGCAATTATACTCCAATAAAGACGTTAAAAAAAAAAAAGCGTTTCGTGTGTCTAGGACTACCTGCCCAGTGCTTGTTCTTAGTGTTTTACTATCAAATTTAATTCCAAAATGTTTATTCCTAAAAACTATGGATAATAATAGCTAATGTTTATTAAGCATTTACCAGGTATGAGACATTATGCCAAGCACCTTAAAATCTGTGACTTCATCGAATCACTACAGCACAGGAGGTGTTATCTCCATTTTACAGAGAAGACAACTGAGGCTTGGAAAAGTATTGTAAACTGTCTAAGCTCTTGTGATATCAGGTTGAACCATATAACATTGCCATTTTGTGTGTCAAAACCAACCAAATGATAGGTCCACTTTAACCAGCAAAACTCGGACTTGAGTCCAGGTCTGAGCCCAACTAATGAGCAAAGGAATAGTCTATTGGGGGAAGCTGGACTCAGCTGCCCTTGGCATCTCTTAGAAACAATGCCTCAGATCAGGGAGTAATAAACCATCAGAAACCCCTTGTGGCTTTACAGTGCATGAACCTATATATGCTTCTAGAATGAACAGACACAAAATATGGTTGGGATGTTGTCTAAGTGGTGGAATTTAAACTCAGCCCTTGGTTATCATGCCACACCCCCACCCCCCATCTTCTTATTGTTTTCCACTTGATTCCTTCCGCTTCCCTTCAACTTTGCTCTGTTTCTGCCTCCCGGTTCTGTCCTTGGAGTCCCCTCAATCCTGTGCTTCTCCTGTCGTGACTTGTTTTGACCTGGCTCCTCTGGATTGGCCCTGCACGTTGGGTTGTTCCGTGTGACTCATCCCCTCGCTTGGTTCCCACCTCTCACTCACTCTGGGCCTATGTGCTCCCCTCAGTTTAACCCTCTGGGGCTTCTGTCTCTTGCTCTCAGGCCCAGCCCTACCTGGGCAGCTCTTCACCCTGCAGCTGCCCTTGACGTTCCCTTTAGTTCCCAGTTTTCCATACCAGCCACTTTTCTCTTCCAGACTCCAGGTGATCCAACTTTCCCCCCTTTCCCCACAACCCAGCATGTGGGCTGGGGCAGGACAGACTTTGAAGGTGTTGGGGATAAGTTTGGAGGAGGTGGGAAAGTTAGCTGGCTCTGTATGGTTCCCATGAGTAAGAGGGGGGCTCTTCAGAGAGTGGGCAACTCTGGCAAAGGCCATGAGAAGCTGGTGGCTGTGATTTCAGGAAAAGGACAGCTGTGGTGATGAAAGGGTATGATGGGGTGAGGCCAGTGGGGCGGAATACAAGAATTAGGTTCTTTTGGCTACCCAAGCATGTGAATCACTTAGAAGCTTAGTTCTCAGAGGAAACCACGAACCAGGCAAAAGAAACAAGCAGGTGATGCCCTGAGAAGAAAGGTGGTGGGAGGAAGAAGTTGATTCCCACAGTTTTAACTAAGAAGGAGGATGTATTAGGTCTTCCTTTTCCTCTGAGCAATGGTGGTGACTGGGGGTGGGACAGAATGGCGTACAGAAGGGGAGATCAATTGTTTTTCCTCCCTCCTTATGGACCTTATTTCTTCTTCCTGGCCAGCCCAGGCATTTGGCTTCATCTGTATGGGCCAGCTAATTAAAGGGATGAAAAATTTTAAAGATCTGGGAACAAGGACCCAAAAGAAAGTGATGCTGCTGAAAGATATTAGTGGAGAGAAACCAATCAGCTTTACAGGAAAGTAAGAAGGGTCTTAGTAGACGTATTTGAGATGATTGGGAGGTGGCTAATAGGAAACCACAAAGCGTTGTGTCAGCTTACCTCAGGCTTTTTAATACCTGGCAGCTGTAGGACTAGGCAATTGACCTTCTACATGTATAAAGACAAATTCAACAAGGAAAGCCCTTTCCCTACAGTTCAATCATTCTTGCCTTCTATGAGGTATAACTATGTGGATAGCTTGCAGTTGTACCACTTGGGCATCACTGTGAAAGGAGTCGTGAGGGGCTAATGTGAGCTAGGATAGTAATTGGGAAGTACAGAAGGCCAGAGAGCAACAAAGACCAGAATCTGAGCCACAAAGGGTTGGAACCCCTCCATTTCTATCCCGATGCTGCTCTTAAACTAGGCCAGTCCTCCAAGCAGGACTGAGAGGGCTTCCTTGAGCCTGACTCTGTGGAAGACGTTGGAGGGTGACGTGGTTACTTTGGTGAGCGTAAGAACATTGATCAGCATTTGAGTTGTGGGCTTTGGAGTCAGATGCCTGGGTTCATATCCCAAATGCTACCATTTTCTACCACTTAAGCAAGCCTCTTTATTTACTCTTCCATTTCCTTAGCAATAAAAATGGGAAAGTAATAGCTACCTCATAGGATTAAATAAGAGCTTGTGTTTATATAAAATGCTTGGCCTAGGGCTTCATTCATACTGAAAAAGTGGTAGGTGATACAATAAGCATGATGATGACAACAATGGTGCTGATTCCTAGTTTGAGAATCAAGGTTGACAGCAAGAAAAGAGGCTTTAGTTTTCAACCTCAGAAACCTTCTTTACCTACCTCTGTTTAACCTTTCAATCTCCGGATGCTCTCTAAAACCTTGGTTTTCCTGCAGATGCTGGGCCTCATTTTAGACTCATAGATGCAGGCAAGATGCTCATTACCTCTTCTTCACATGGCCTCCAGAGCAATGTTCTTTCCCTTGCTGTCTACCTGACTCCTGGGGCAGGTGGCACTGCCAAGCCCGACCAGGAGCACCTGAGAGAAGGCACTTGATAAAGTCCAACCCTTCTTCCATTTGAGTAGGAGGAGAAAGCACACCCTCTATCAAAGAGATATGAAAAGAACCAACAGCCAAGTAGCTCTATATTGCTTCCTGTTGAAGTGTCAAACACCATATAACGTATACCTCTTTAGGCAGCAGGGCTATGGAACAGAAGAGTAATTGAGAAGGGCCTGAGTTTTGAGACTTAATACTTCTTTAATGGAAAATATTTAGTGTCCATTTACTGGAAGTGATGCGTCTCAATACTGTGGTTCAGTTGGACCGAACTGAACCACATTCATAGAACCACATTCATAGACTATGAATGACTATGTTTCATAGTCATTAAAACATGCTTGAGGGACTTCCCTGGTGGTGCAGTGGTTAAGAATCTGCCTGCCAATGCAAGGGTCACAGGTTTGATCCCTGGTCTGGGAAGATCCCACATGCTGTGGAGCAACTAAGCCCATGTGCCACAACTACTGAAGCCCGTGCGCCTAGAGCCCATGCTCCGCAACAAGAGCAGTCACGCAATGAGAAGCCCACGCACCGCAACAAAGAGTAGCCCCCACTCATGGCAACTAGAGAAAGCCCGCGCGCAGCAACGAAGACCCAAATGCAGCCAAAATAAATAAATAAATAAAGAGTAGTAATTTAAAAAAACAAACAAACATGCTTGAGTGTTCCATATGCTTGTGGTTAATAAGCATTATACTTTGGTTGTTCTGTTTTCTGTCCTGTAACGTCTAGTCTTGCCTGTGTTATATGTGAGAGGAAGGGGGTTTGGAATGCTTTGGAGGCAATTTGTATAGGACTCACATTGACTTAAGGAGTTAGTATGGGTCAGTAAATATCCTAGAGCATGTTTATTTCATTCTGTGTTCAAGTATGGCAATATTTACAGCTTGACTCAAAATGGATTATAATTAGAAAAGGATGGTTACCTCCTAAACATTGATCGTTTTCTTATGTTTTTACAAATTGAACATATACACATAACTTCACTCTATAGATATAATACAGTCACATCTCTCCAGCGTTATTAGGGAATTAAGTCCTCCCCAATAAGAATTTTCCAGATAACTGAAACTTATTCCCTTTAAGATTGAAAACATTTATTTTAATCATTTATATGAAAATCTTTTTTGAAATATAAAACACAGTTCTCTAACTTACTAAACAGTGACTCTCAACATAAATTAACCTTTTTTTGATGAGTCAGAATGAGGGTTAAAAACCACCGTTATTGTACTGATCCAAGATTGGCCTTTTTTTTTTTTTTTTTTTTTAATAGAGTAACAGACCAACCAAGATGAACCACACCCTTTTTTTTTTTTAAAAGGGAACGCTATTTATTTATTTATTTATTTAGGCTGTGTTGGGTCTTCGTTTCTGTGCGAGGGCTTTCTCTGGTTGCGGCAAGCAGGGGCCACTCTTCATCGCAGTGCGCGGGCCTCTCACTGTCGCGGCCTCTCTTGTTGCAGAGCAGAAGCTCCAGACGCGCAGGTGCAGTAGTTGTGGCTCACGGGCCTAGTTGCTCCGCGGCATGTGGGATCTTCCCAGACCAGGGCTCGAACCCTTGTCCCCTGCATTGGCAGGCAGATTCTCAACCACTGCGCCACCAGGGAAGCCCAGTAGGTCTACTGCTATGATGTCTCTTTAAATCAGCCATTCCTACTTAACTTTAGACTGAGACCAGAATACCAGTCTTAGTGAACTTTTAAGTAAAGCAAGAGTTCATAATTTGAGTGAGGTTTCCTTAGGAATAAAACATTTACATTTCAGTACATGGACTTAGTGAGTTCTCTTTTGGCTATTCTAGTAGCCTTTTGTGCTTGTTGTAGTGTTTTTCCGAAGTGTTCCAGATAGGGGAAATTACAAGACGTCTGAATTCTAGGTAACTGAGATGCTGCTGTTATCTTGGAAAAGAGGAGTCACTTGAACTTAGTTTGCCTGTGTGTCCATTTGCTCCAGCAATGAATGACTCAAGTCTTCCTGATCAGTCCAGCCCGTGCTAATCCCTCCCCTGATTCCCTAAGGGTATGGCTTTGATCTCTACCACACAGTAATTTATTACACACAGTAGACCCCTGGAATTCACCACAGATACATTCTAAAGCCTTAGCAAATCTCCAGAATTGCAAATATTATTGTAACATAATAATATCCCTCACACAATGCAATAAAATGTGGTAGAAAAATTTAAGTGTTCCTTTAGAGCCTTAATGACTATAAATATAGGACTTAAGTTACTTATAAAGCTGGTTGTCTTTCATTTCAGGGCCCTTTCTTACAAAGAAATAAAATTTTATTATTTCACCAACATTACCGTGTGGGCCCTGACAGAGGGAAGCAGAGTCCAGATCCGAGGGGGATGCTGTGGGTTACACTGGGCTCCGACGTCCAGCTAAGTGGTTCCCCGTACATACCAGGCTCCCACCTTGAATGGTTCAAGTTTGGGTTTACAACAATTACATTAGGTCGTGGACCAGGGACTGCAATCTCAGATGCTTCCAGGGCCGTGCAAATGAGTGCAGAGGGCCAGGTTCATCAACACACTCTGATGGCATTTCCATTTCTGTCTATTCCAAACACGGCTTTCCACATACTGACTGTGGCGATAGCATTGAAGGGCTCACTCAACTCCCTTCTCCCTCTGCCTCACTTCTAGAGCCAGAAACTTGATTTCCCAGTTTCCTTGCAATTAGGAGTAGATGTGTGACAGAGTCCTGGCCAATGGGCACAGTCAGAGGGCTTGGGGAAGGCTGCCTTGTATCCCTTTTCCTTCTTGCTCCCTGAAATGTGCAAAGTAATTTTCAACCATGGGCATGAAAACTGCACAAAAGATGGAAAAACAAAGATAGGAGTCTGTCTCTGACAGCTTTGTGGAGCTGCTGACCCTCACACTTCAACCAATATTTTTGAGTTTTCTGTTCCTTGCAGCCGGATGTATTCTTGACCAGTTCACAGATCATAGTTCTCATCACATTTTGTTTCATAATGGAACACTAAGCTGTGTTATTTCACCCAGACACACTTTTTCCTGTTAAACACATTGTCATAGTCTTCCTTTCCATTAGAAATGTACCTCTAACCCACTTTTTGAAAAAAACAAAAACAAAAACAAAATGCAGCCCTCTCAGTCTGCTTCTCTTTCTTGTTTTTTGAAAAGAAAAATTCTAAAATTTAAAGAAAGTAAAAAAGATGATAAATGAGCTGAGCTCTGACTTAGTGCTGGAAGAAAAGGTAGGAAACGATGAGTACTAGGGAAAAATGGAGGACTCACACCCCATCCAAAGGCATCTTGGAATGGGAATATGGGTTCAGCATTACCTGTTTTCCAAAAAGAGAAACTTATTTGATTTTTTAAAGAAAAGCTGGAAACAGATCTGCAATATGTTCCATTTTTACAAATCTCTTGGCAGGCAATTTCTAAATTTTTAAACACTCTGTGAGCCAACAATGTGTAGGATAAGCTCTACGTGTATGCCTGGATGATTTGGCTGATTGCCAGCGTGTATCTTCTATCATGAGGAAGCTCATTAAAATTGCACATTGGCGAACACCAAGGATCTACCACACTAACTTACATGGTTTATTATTCCATCTATAAAATCTTATCTCTCCACCTCAATTGCAGGCAACCTGCAAAAAAGGAGCAGGCTATATGTTTTTTCATGTTTTAGGACACCCTGTCTGTGGCTGTCTGGAGGGTCTTTGTAGGATATTTTCACAAAAGCGTGTTGGAGACACACAAAAGAAACTGGTAAGCCCCTGTAGTCTAATGGAAGGGACCAGGTTCACGTGACCTCATAATCCACGAGAAATAGCAACCACACACTATCAACTCGGGAAAGGGAGTGTTACACAACCGCACAGTAGATGTGTTATTACTCAGGGAAACCTTCATACAGGGTCTGAATCTTAAACTGGATCTTGAATAGAAGGAGGACCCATCACGCTGGAGGAATAACTATTCAGAGTCAAAACACAGAAGCTGTTGAAGAAGGAGAAGCCTCTCTTGTAAAAGAATCTGAAACCTGAACGTCTTTTCTCAGACACGGTGAAAAATCATCCCTGCACGAATTGTTGATTTGTATACACATAGCACGTTTCATGACAGGTTAGGTGAAAATGGGAACCGTGAATGCTGAGAATATGCCAGATATGTTTGTTAAACATTCAAATAATTTCTGTGATAATGAAAGCATGCTCGCCGAGCTGTGAACATTTTGGGTAAGATGAATTACCAGGTACCTTGGTCCATTTACCAGAGCTGGAATGTTATCAGGGCTGGGAAGTTAAATTTAATGCTGTACATTGAACATCCAGCCAAGCACCCAAAGAATGTGGAATGAAAGCTAAGGGAGCCACACCGCTCTAGAAAAATGCCCAAACTTGAACAACATGTGCTTGCTTGATGCCTCAAGTTTCAGCAGGCCAGAAGCCAAATTTTCTGAATTCATTTCATACCTGTGATGGCTTCCAAAACTAATAGTTCTTGCTTTTGTTTGGTATACAGTAGTCGTGGATGATATGATGACAAGAACGGAAAGATGGGGTGGAGCCAGAAGTGGACAGGGCAGCTGTTGGAAGATCAGCGGGCCTGATGGGAGGAAACGCAAATGAGAAGAGGGCTTTGTGAGGTTCTAATAGGTGCTCAGCTCTGTGCTGGGAGCTGAGAGGGGGGCCCAAAGTGATCTGTGTGTGTCCCCAAGGAGGCTGCGACATGGGCACTTTAAAAATTAAGGAGACTGACTATGGAAGCAGACACCTACTTTAAGTTTTGCCTTCCTCGTGTCATATATCAGCTGGATGACCTTGGGCATGTTACTTAGCCTCTTTGAACCTGACCTCCATGTCCTCATACCCGGTATGGGGCTGGTACATCATACCTCAGAGGGTTATTGTCAGGGTTCAATGAGATAATGCAGGCAAGGGCTTAGTCGCCTGATACAGAATCCCCATGCATTAAAAGCTGGCTAGTATCTTTGTGGCTATTACAATTAATTTGTATTATGCAAAAACCGGAATGAATTAAAAGTGGTTCCTATACAATGGCCTTATTACCCAGGCAGATAGAGGTAAATCATATTTGGCCCAGATGGTACCCTGGATTGTGTCGTGAAGGCACTCATGATGGAGACTCCATTTGGTGGGTACAAAGCAGGCTGTGGCCTGACGTGGTTTTGTATTTTTGGAGCCCAGCACAGGGTCTGCCTTGGGTTGTAAAGTGTGTGAACAGATGGTGTCCCTGGGAATTTAGAGTGGAACTGGTTGGGAGGCATGTCACCAGATCTCCCAAACCGCTGAGTCCTAGAAGTTTGTAGCTGAGTGAGAATGTAAAGGTCACGCAGCCTGAACACCTTATCTTATAGAAGAAGGTATCTACTCCCCTTTACCCCAGCTCTAACACTCAGCAGAGATTGCTGGCGGGGGCGGCAGCCTGGGGCATCGTTGGACGGTGTTGCTCTCCTTTCAGAACATTTCTTCCTCTGCCCGAACTCCACCCCCATCTCCACCACCAACATTCCCCCTGCAGCTGCCCCATCAGTGCAACCCTGGTTCCCTCTGAGGGCAGAGCAGAGGAAGTGGGAGAGGGTGGGCTTCTTGCAGGGGTGGGGTGGTTCCCTCAGGGTAGTGTAGCTGCCCACCTAGCCTGGGATGGTTTTGATAAAATTCTGGTGAGAGGTAGAGGGGTGAACCAAGATGATCTTCCTAAGGTGTTGCCAATAACACTGAGACCCAGATCTACCAACAAACAGCAAAGTAGACCTCCTTTAAGAGGGTCAGGGAGAAAGGGAACCCTGACATTTCCCTTGGGATTGAGAGGCGCATGAAAAGAGTCATCTTATTTGAGTCTGTGCCTATCGAGTCACTCTGTGCTTTCTAGAAAATGATTCTGGCAGAAGACGTCATTAACTTTAGGTCATTTGCCCGGAAATAACAACCAAAACAACAATAATAATAATGGCTTATAATCTCTGAGAGGTAGGTATTCAATACTATTCTAAAATTTTTATGTTTTAACTCACTGAATCCTTACACAACCCTTCAAGGTAGGTGCTATTGTGATTTTCATTTTGTGAATGTGGAAACCGAGAAATTGAAAAATCGACTTAACATAGCTAATGCAGAGTAAAGCCAGTCGGAGAGATATTGCCAACCTCTTCCCTGCAATGGACACACATGGGGTGTGTTAGTTTCCTACCCACTTGTTTAACTATGTGGGTTTTCATTTGGCTTTCATCCCTCTCCACACACGTCCCATGTGTTAGGTTGGACCATAGGAAATTACTGTTTCTACAAGTCAAAAATTGACAAATTGACTATTAACAGTTTCAGATGGTTCAACCTAGTAGTCCACGGTCCAGGGGTCATTTTTATTTAAGTTAATTAAGACAATAAGCACATCCCATTTTCTGCTCATTGTCATCTATTCAGGAGGAAGGCATATGACCAAAGTGAACCAATCGAGGTGAATCTCAGGACCCTTACCTGGAATGTTAGGATGGAGGTGGTCATGTACAGACATAAGATCCAGAATTTCTGTAGCTCTATCGATAAGAGCTCAAAAGTGAAAACTATTCGTGGAGTATCCATACCTATCTGAAGCCAAGAGAACCACGAACTGTACAGCCCGGACCTTGTATAGACCACACCTGATCCCTGATCTCCCTACGTTTTCGCTTAGATGAGCCAATCAAACTTCTTTTTAGTTTAAGGCAACTGACTTGAGTTCTTATTCCCAATCACAGTTCAGTCATTCTTGAGTGGAGAGAGACAGGAGAGGATGACCACTTTGCAACTGACACGAGTGGCAGAGAAGCCAGAAATGTCCATGAACCTTTATAGCTGAGTCCTCTGGCTCTTCAGCCAGTAAGCCATGTAACGCTGAGACAAGCCTGTTTCCATTACACAACTTGCTTTTCCTTTTCATCGACGATCCTATGAACTCCATCTTTGTTGTCTCTAAAGAACAACTGCATGACAAAGACACACAGTGAAATGAAGTCCCCTCTAAAGCCAGGTAGAGGCATCTTAGGCAGAAGAGCTGGAAGGCAGAAGTTATGGAAGACAGTGGGCAGTGTGAAGTTCTATATCCAAGTGGGTGCTTTATTCAGGAAAAGCAGGAAGTGGGGAGTAGAAGGCAGTATCCTGGTCTTATGTTATGAATTTACCCTGAAATTTATAGTAAGTCATTTCCATGTAGTATTTTTCCATTTGGAATTAGTGGCCACCCCTATTTTCTTCCACTCCACGGGGGTGTGATGAGGATTAAGTACGGACAGCATCAGTGCTCTGGTGCCCCATGAAAGGTCAACGCTGTTGGTTGCCTACCCAATGTCCATCCCATTCCCTATTTCTTCCTAACAGAATCCTGACGTTGTGCAGAAATCCATGTGTTAGAATGTTTCACAGTACAATGTACAACCTGGATAGGGACTTTATTGAGCTAAAGGAAGCCAAATCCAGTTTCGAAGATGGAAATGATTGACCCAACTTCTTAAGAGCATTACTTTTCTGGTAGTTGATGATTGCTCTGTCTAGGAACATAGAGATTGTGTATTTCAGTGGTGATATGAGTAGTGTTCTTTGATCAGAAGTGATTTAATTATAGGCTCAAGAACCTTAGGATATGAAGGAGAGCCTTTCAATGTTATTCCACTGAAAGGGTGTTAGAAACCACAAGCCATTCAAAATGGGACTGGGTCCCAGAGAGACCCAGTCCCATTTGGTCATGGGTGGAGATGGGAAATTGGGGGAAAAAAATCTCCTGAAATTTATTGACCTAAATTTATTCATGAAAAGTGAGGGCCCAGCAAGCTGAGGGTTTAAGCTGAGGAACAAAAGGGCTGAGATTCTTGTTTTCATTCTTATTTCCCTATGGGACCCCCTCCTCCCCCAGTAACCAAGACACTTTTATTTCTTGTGAGGTAGGAAGCACCAATACTTCAGTTACTGAGCTAACACCTTTCCTGTCTATTCACCGATTGAAACATCTCCTAGGACAGCAGTGAGGCAGAGGACGTTGTCATTTGTGGGGGAGCACAGGAACGATCTGGGAGTGAATGAAGTAAGATAGGTCAAGGGCGGCCTGCAGAGCATGTTGCAAATACTGGCCATGGCGCCTGGTGGCCAAGGCAATTAGTGCTGGAGAATGTTCTAGATCCCTAGAGTTGCATGGGAAAGAGTGAGGCACAGGTCTTTCTGGTGACGCAGGATGGCCGGGGTGAGTATGGAGGGAAGGAGAGTAGGTATGTTCAGGATTCTCCTTGGGGAATGCAGGCCGCCTCTGGCAGCACACACGGAAGCTTCTGTAGGCAGTCAGTTAGAAACGAACTTGAAGGGAAGCCTTTAAAGGTAAATAAGAAATTCCACTTGCTGTCTGAGAAGATATGTAGAATTGAGCCTGCGAGGCACCATCCAATTGGCCTTGGGGATAGTGGGGAGTGATTATAAGTCTCAGAAATTTGAAAGCACTGACTTTCATCATATCTTAAAATTTCTCCAGAATCAGGAGAACAGTCACTACAAACACTGATTCTACGTCCTGGAGAAGTAGGAAGAGGAGAAGATAAAACGAAAGCTGCAGTTGTATTGTGTGAAAGACAGGCCAGTTACGGTCAGTTACTGCTCATTCCTTTGGCTGCATGAGGGGCCACACGATGAGGGCATGCATAGCACTTGATCGTGTGGGACTCAGTGTTACTTGATTCTGTCAAAAAGTTTTTATTTACGTGCTCAATGTGTGTTACTTGTATGTCAGGGACGTTTGTCTGTGATGTAAATACTTTTGAGTGAGCATTGGCGGGGAGACCTTAGTGCTTTACATTCTGGGATGGGCTAAATTTCCTGACGACAAGGCTTTTGGCTCAAACTTGGGGCCAGACAGGCACCAGAAGAAGCTCTGCGGTAAGCACAGACCCTCACCCATGAAAAGACTGAGGAAGTCACCAGCCCAGAGTCCCTGGGAAGCCATCACAACGTCACCATCATACCAATGGCAGTGATAACTGGTTTCTCACTAGGGCTCACTCTGTGCTGGATATCACTCAAGAGATTATACACACTGTCGTGTTTAATTCTTACAATTACCTTCTGAGGTTGATAGAAATATCATTTCTGTTTTACAGATGAAGTAAAGGGGGACTCAAATCACATAACTGCTGAGAGGCAGAGCCAGAAGGCAAAGGCATGCGTGTGTGACCCTACAGCCGGAGCGGCACGCTCACCAAGCGCCAGGCTGGGTGGGAGCCTTAGGGGCACCCCCAGTTCTTGAAGCCACTCTGACAGCAAGTCCTGTCTGAGAGCCACCCTGGGTTCTTGGCACCATGTGACGTTTAATACCCCAGCTTAATACCCCAGCATGGGTCAGAAGGGAGGGAGTCTCCTGAAACCCCCAGACTCGGCAAAGGAGGCCTCACCGCTGAATCCCAACGAAGCCCCCATGGGACCCTTTAGTCTCAAAAGTTCACTTCTTGCCCCAGAGTTGAGGAGAGGGCGACCTCCCTTCCTGCCAGGCTTGCGCACCATCAGCCCGCAGAATGAGGTGTCGATCTCTCCAAAACAGGGCGGAGTGCCTTTGAACCATCTCCAGCTCAGGCTTGGAAATGCCCTCCAGGAACTGCTTTTTCTCAGCCAGTGGTCAGTCACCGGGGCCAAACAAAGTGGCTCATGCAGAGCTCATGCAGAGTTGCCAACAAGATAAGGCATTAGCAAATTTCGGTTCTTCCTCCCTTTGTTCATTCTAGGATTGTTTCATCTTGAGTTTCACGATGGGGGACAGTGCGGGTCACAAGGAAATTTATCAGGCTACTGCCCAGGGCCATCTGCAATGACCAGCCATAAATATTTTCAAGGGGATGAAAGCGACTACTCCATCACTACCTGCCTACACACAAATGGGCCTTGCAGGGGAAGCAAAGCTGCCAGCAGGGAAGTGTGGGAAGCAGCCTAACCTTTATCTTTCCTGGGGGGGGGCGGGGGGAAGGGAGGGAGGGAGGGGGCCGATGGCTGCTGTTGCAAGTGGGGGCCCAGCCCCTCCCTCCCTACTTGTACTTAATCTCTGGAGACTCGCCTGTGCTTCTGGTGCCAGGCCCGGATCCGCGACAAGGTGCCATTTTCCCCCCATCTCCCAAGCAGGGAGCAACAAAGGAAAGACATTCTAAGAGCCCATGAAGTGCTTTTACTGAAACCCTGTTCTCCAGAGAGAGATTCAGGAAGTGATTTAAGCAACCTTATTACAAAATAAAAATGTATCCTCCTACTCCATGACAGGAAATGCGAGAAAGAGAGACAAGTTCGTAAAAAAAGCTCTTAAAAAAAAGAGTGTGCAAAAGGACTGGAAAGAAAAAGATGTTATATAATTATGTGCAAAAGCAGCAAAAAACAGCAGGAGACTCAAAAAGACCTTTTTTTTTGAAAAAGTCTACACATAATATTGCCCCAGGAGGAACCTTCTTTGGGAAAATATGCATTATTTTTCATATTTTCTAATTAGAACGAATCATCGAGCTGTGTGTAATAGCTGGGAGGGGAAATCCCTTATCTTTACCTTTATACCTTATGAGAGCGCTCTGATGCTGTGTCATTGACAGTATTACGAGAGCCTTTGGCAACGCTTCCAGAAGGTTTTCAGGTGCTTCATATTTTGCTTGCATAACACTTGTTACACCATAATTTAGCGTCATCTAAATAAATCTGCTCATTAATGAGGCTGATTAAAAAGCAAGCACAACAGAAGAACACAGCTACATTTCCAGACCGACTATCCACGGCTCCCCACCTCTCCAGCCCCAGATCCGCCAAATATTCCACTGATACTGAAAGGAACAGGAGGTATGCCCCCGCTGAGCTCTGTTTTAGGAAAATTTTCTTTTTCTTTTTTTGCTTGGCTTTGACATTGGTTATTGATGGCTAATCTCTCACTAGATCCTCCAGACATTTCAGAACACATGGATAAGGGTGCGTTTTTCACAGGAGAACCTCTGCCTGTATTTTAACCCACAGGTGCTTAGGGTTTCCACCTGAGAGTGGGAGAGTGGGCTGGGCTGGGTGTAGATACTCGGAGTATGTAGGTGCACTAAAGCCAGCCTTTTTGTCAGAGGGGCTCGTTTACTTTTCAAGAAACACTTCTCCTGGGCTTGGTCTCCTTGGCTCCAGGAGTCCTAAGTGCCTTTTCCCTCCTATGGGGATTGAGGGTTGAGAGTGGACTGGGGACACAGGCCTCTCCTTCTGCCCCTTTGGGTGCCCACCTGCTGGAAATGGAACTTGGGACTCTGCTGGTATCAAACAGTGTTACCTGTGAGTGGTGGTCACGGGGCAGGAGGAGTATAAAGGCCTTGGCGGTCCCTGGCTGACCCCCTCGGTGTGTTGGCTGGGGAGTGGTGGGGGCAGGCGGAGGGAGATTGGATAAGTATACAGGGGTAGGGAAGGGGGTAGATGGGTGGGCTAGGGTGGGATGGGATGGTGGGGTGGAAGGAGGCCAGCAAGGTGAATGACACACACACACAGGGTGATGGGTCTCATCTACATAAGGTCTTGTCTGCTGTCTGATCTCCTACTAACCTCTGGGGGTGGGTACCATTCAACCCCCATCCCCCCCGCAAACATGCTTGCAGATGTGGCAGCTAACCAGTGGCATCCACACTAGTTAGACACAGCACTCCCCAAATCTCAAAGCACCCATAGAAAACACGCAGAATCTGAGCAGTACTTGATGTTCCAAATAGCCTGATTTCTCTCTTTTAAGCTTTTAAGAGGACTAAGTCTGCATAAAATTGAGGTAGCAAGCAGTATTATTCCTCCAGGCATGTTTGAGTCAGAAGGACCCAGAATTTTAAAAATAAAAACTGCTGCCTCGCTTAATATATTCACTCTTCTAATAAGCCACCAAGCAGCCATTGCACTCTCCCACGCCGAAGGACATATATCTTGCTGAGACACATGTGTCCAAAGTCAGGATATTGTCTGGGAAACCTGAGCCCGCAGCCTGCACAGCAGCAGACATCACCGCATAATTCCTTCCAGAAGAATAGAAACCCAGGCACAAAGCAGCATGCAGAGTCCCCAAAGGATGCGTTGCCATTTTTTTTCTGTGATTGTTTTCCATTACACACTGCGGGAGGGGCGTTTCCTAATGCTATCTTACTTTCTTTTCATGTCCCTTCATTTACTGCTCCCCGAGAGGCAGTCAAAGTCTCCAGGCTACACTCTGCAATAAAAACTCAGCAAATTTGAAAGATACAGCATGAAGCTTCGCAGACTGCCAGAAGTTCTGCTGATGGTACTAAAATTCAGGAGCTCCATCTAGCAACCCCAGGCAGGTGTGTTTATTCAGCAAAGGGGCAGCTGGAAATGCTTCCTTTGGGGATGCTTCTTCCTCTTCCTGGTGTGTTTTCCTCCTGGGCTGCCTTGATCCTGGACTTTGCCACTTTTGGGTCTCAGACTAGTTTCTGGGGCTTTATTTGGATTCTGGAGGTTACTTCCCTCAGGATCCTTTGTACTGTTGAGTCCTGAGTCCTTTCAGCAGGGGTCGAGGGCTCTTTATGAACTATGATCTAAGATCAGAGTGTGTTTCTACTCAGGGTTTTTCTTGGGCTGTCCCTTAGTGCATGGTGACAGAACACAGTCACACGTTGGTTCCTGATATGTAAATGCAAGGCACCCTCTAAATGTAGTCATAGAAAAATAATATGTTTCCCCACCAAAATAAACTCACAGTTGCAATCTCAGATGAAATGGCCCACTTTGCATGTCACTGAGGATATTCTCCTATGTCTGTAAATTGCTGAACTCTGAGTCAAGTTCACTTTGGTGCATTTTGGAAAATGCCTCGGTTGTATCAAAATCAGTGCTTCTCAAAACGTCCAAGCATCAGATTCACCTGGAGGCCTTGTTAAACTAGCTTGGTGGAGCCCTCCCCGAGAGTTTCTGATTGAGTAGGTCTTGGGTGGGGTCCAACAATTTACATTTGTAACTGATTTATGGGAATAATGAGTCACTGTTCCCCACCAAGCCCCTGCCCCCCGAATTCATGCCTTTCCCAGAACCTCTGAATAGGACTTTATTTGGAAATAGGGTCATTTCAAATGTAAGTAGTTAAGATGAGGTTATACTGAAATAGGATGGATCATTAGCCCAGTTTGACTGGTGTCCTTATAAGAAAAGAAGAGAGACAAAGACACAGGGGAGAAGGCCATGTGACAACAGAGGCAAATTGGAGTGATGCGTCTACAAGCCAAGGACTGCCAGTGACTGGCTGCAACACTACAGGCTAAGAGTGGCGTGAACATGTCTTTCCCTAGTGCCTTCAGAAAGAGCATGGCCCTGCCTACACCTTGATTTTGAACCTCTGGCCTCCGGAACTGTGAGATAATGAATTTCTGTTGTTTTAAGTCACCAGTTTGCAATAATCTATTTTGGCAGACCTAGAAAACTAAGACACCCCAAATCACACTTTGAGAACCACCGATCAAAAGTAACTCATCTCCCTCTTCAGCAATTTCTCCTTACAATGTCCATGATAAATTTTTTTCTGGACTAAGTCCTACTTGCATCTGCCAGCACCTGCTTAATTCCCTAAGAAGAATTTTCACGAGCTCCCGGTTCCTTAATACTTCCCTGTTTCTCGTTCCTAATCTTTTTACCCCCAAATAACCCGTGGGGCTCTCTTTAGCTACACTGTGGTCAAACAGAATCTCTGATCCCTCCCCCGCCCAAGCTGAGAGAATTGTGACTTCATGTGGTTGAGTCTTTATATATTCTAGTAAGAGACGCGGGTAGTAGGAAGCCAGTGCAGGAGACGCCAGGGAGCTGCAGAGATGTGGGGTGAGGGGATTTCAGCCTCAGGAAGACAGGCATTAAGAGGGATTTATCTGCCTTCAAATATATGAAGTGCAACGGTGCATACAACGCAGACAGCCCGCCTTCTACCCCTCCAAGAAGGGGCCAAAGGACAGCAGGCTTAGGAAGGAGACCTTCCAGTGGACAGAAAGAACTTTCTGAGGTTGAAGGTTTTAAGTCGCTGGAATATCAAGGAAGAGGTTTAAGTAAAGAGTAGACACCCTTCATTAAATGTGATTTAGGTGGGGCCCTTCCTGGAGCCGGGAGGATGAAGGGGGTAGACTCCTGAGGGGCTCTTTGCTCTTCAAGTTCGACAACCTTGCAGAACAAGAAAAATGCCCCGTTGGGAAAAAAAAATAACTCAAAAGGAAGAAACATCTCTCTGTTGGTATATTTGTGATCCTAGGTAGGGAATCTGCCTGAATTTCTTCTCATTTTTAACTTGATGCCTGGAAGACACCCTTTTGGGCTAAGTTAAGGAGTCATTAGTTAGAAGGTTTGTTTTTTAATCCCTCTGGAACTATCTAGTCTTGTCGAGTCCACCTTCTCCCCCTTCATGATGACAAAAGCAGTGCATCTTCATTTTCTACTGCCGCATAACAAATGATCACAAACTTAGAGGCTTAGGCCAGCACGTATTTGTTACCCCACAGTTTCTGTGGGTCAGGAGTCAGAGCACAGTTTAACTGGGTCCTTTTCTCAGGGTCTCACAAGGCTGAGGTGTCGGTGGGATGTGTCCCTTTCTGGATCTCGGGGTCCTCTTCCAAGCTCACAGGGCTGTCAGCAGAATTCAGTTCCTTGTAGCTGCAGGACTGAGGGCCCCACTTTCTTGCTGGCCGTCACTGGGGTCCTTGCATGTGGCCCCCTCTCGGGCCCTCTCACAACATGGCGGCTTCCATCCTCCAGGCCTGCGGGAGGCTCTCTCCCTGGTGATATAACCACAGGGGTGACATCCATCCATCACCTTCACCATCCTCTACTGGCTAGAAGCCAGTCACGGGTAGGGGAGGGGACTGTGTAAAAGTGTGACTCATTGGGGGTCATCTTAGAATGACCTGCCACATGGGGGTTGGGAAGAGGCTCTTCCCCCAGGCCCAGCTGCCAGGGGGCTGAAACCCAAAGGCCTCTACTTTATTTGGAATTTATCTGATTAAATAAATATACATGGAATTCCAAAAGGATTACAGAAAGTGTGACTGATGCTTATTTTACGGACCCGTTGTGCTCTAAAGTTTAATTAGGCAATCAACTGTTGGAATTTTAAGTTCTTTAATCAAGAACATGATATAAAAATTCGTGGTTTTCTACATTTATTTGTTTGTTTGAGAGTATAGCTTAGAGGTTATGTAGCTTTGTAGCCAGATTGCCTGGGTTCACATCCTCACTCTGACATTAACTGTGTAGTCTTAGGCAAATCATTTAGTCTCTCTGCCCAGTTTACTTCATTTTTGAAATGGTGACAATAATACTTTATGGAATGCTGGTGAGGATGAAATTAATAAGTATAAAGCATCTAGAATAATGACTGTCATATCATAAACACTATATATGTGTTATTATTTGAGTTTGGACACCAGATGTCACATGCCACTCACATGCTTGATGCTCTGTGGGCATTCTTAGGACTCTGAGCATTTCTTGGCTTGTAGCTATGGCTCTGCTCCTTTCTTTTCCACTCACAATGCAAGAAAAAGTGACATTAAAGTATTAAACTTGAATCAGGACTGATTGTTTTTAAAATGAAATGATTTCTAAATTTCAGTCTTTGTAACTAGTAATAATAAGAATGATTATGGTAGCTGAAATGTGTTGTGCATTTACTATACGCCAGGAAGTCTACTAAGTGTGGTGACGGCATCACCCCTCTGAGGAAGGTACTATTATCTCCTTTTACAGAGAAGGACCCTGAGGCTTAGAAATTATTCACTCAGCTGGTCAGGAGCAAGGTCTGCCATAGGAAGGAGCTCAAGCAGCTGGACTCAAAACCCTCAATCTTAATATCTATCCTATACTGTTTTCCCATTTTATTGCTGGCAACTTAGCGCTCAACTTTTGTGTCATCACATGACAGCCAAGAAACACCAACATAAATGACATAAAAAGGAGCCCTGGGTTCCTGTTTATCTAGGTGGGCATCGTGTAGAAGGAGGGAAACGACCTGGAAGATACACATTTCAGACAAGCACCTGCTACGAATCAGGCATATACAACGTTCCTTACTCACCATTCTCTCATTGCCTCCTCAGAAAACACTGCAGAGGGCTAGTATTACCTTCTTTTAGCAGCTGAACAAATTGAGGCTCAAAAGTTGCCAGTGAGAAGCTGAATCAAGAGTCAAACCCCAAATCTTCAGGCTCCCAAGTCTGCACTCACTGTTCCCACAACACACTGTTGTCTGAGTGGTGAGCCCAGAAGAGGGGAGAGGGGACCGGCCTGGGGTTTGCGTCTTCCATGCGGAGGGAGAAGGCCCTGGGCAGGCAGCAGGGGGCCCCATCGGCCTGTTCCGATGGATTTGCCATCAAAGGGCTTTGCCAATTTCTAATTCTGCCAGGTACCACTGCTGTAACCCAGGGCACGTTACTCAGATGCCTTCAGCATCCGTTCCTCACTTTTTCAAATCAAATTGATCTTGTTTGAAAGACAAAGTGAGATAATTGATGCCAGCACTGGGTAGATGCTACAACACTTTTCTCATATAAGCAGATACTCAAAGTGTGGCGGGAGAGAGTAGGAGAGACAGATTGAAAAGGAGAGGAGCTGCAGGCAGAGCGGGACAGTGCTGATGAGTAGCAAGCCCCATCTGTGATTTATTATTATACCCCTTTGGATAAAAAGACAATTTAAACCTGGAGCGTCAGAGGTCACTCCAGAATGCTGTTTCAACTCTTTTCCAGTTTGCTTTTAGAAGATAGACATTAAGTGAGCAAGTAGAAAAATTCCTGACAAACAGAAGCCTATTAAACACGTAGTAGAGAAAACAGAGGCACAGCCCAGTGACTGGTATTGGGCGGGGCTCAAGAAAAGGCTTCTTGACATCACGAGTTTCAAAGAGCAGAAGCTGACAGAATGGATTTGGAATCACATGCACCTGGTTCCATTCCCAGCTCAGTGGCTTAGCCATTAAATGGGATAATTGAATTCTATTTTCTCATTTTTGAGATGTAGATAGGAACAGCAACCTTGCAAGGTATTTGCAATAATTAAATTAGGCAATGATTCGATTAGCGCGGTGTGGGCCTCATGTGAAGCGCTCATTAGCGGTACCTGGTGCTCCTGCTGTATCATAACTATTAAAATAAGGATACAACCTGGAGGAAACATGGCTGCTTCATTTTAAGTACTTTATAGAGAAGTTCTGATTTGAGTCCCACCTTTGGATTCTGCCACGTGGGATAGGAGGAGAAGTGGGGCCAGGCAGAACAGGGCAGGTCCCAGATGCCGTGTCCACGTGTCATGTCTGGTGCTGGAAGCAGGGTGGTGTGGAAAGACAGTTACGAGTTTCAGGAGTAACTGCGTGCTGACCTTAGAGCCCTGTGTCATCTCTTGGTTCGATAGAGGTGACAATGACAGCTGTGTGGGAATGGGGTAGAGATGGAAAGAGGTCCTTTCCTAGAACGTATGTCAACAGGCCTAAGAAAGTTGTTGACAGTGTCACTCGGCCATTAAGGGCACAGACTCCGGAGGCAGGTTTGGTACCTATGGCCTCAGACATCTCACTTAGCTTCTGTCTGCCTCAACTTTCTCATCTATAAAATGGGGAAGAAGGGTTATAATAGTGCTGACCACACAGACTTCTGCAGTGATGAAATGAGACGGCACCCATCCAAAAGCCTTAGCACAATAAGCCCTCAGAAAACGTTAACTCTCATTATTACTACTCCTATAATTCAGAGGAAACTGAGATTCAGCAAAACCAAAACAATCAGACAAATAAAAAATTAGAAGCCAGTAAAGGTGGATTTTGCACGTGGCTCTGTGATTCCACCTCAAGGGTATTCCTGCCCCTCCTGCATCTCAGAGTTAAGAATTCCCTTCATGTTCTGTTCCCTGTATGTCTTCTGTCCACATTGTTATTAAAACACAGATTGTTGTAGAAATGTGTCCGGAAAGGGGACCTGTAAGGTGCTCACATTGTCTACCGTTTGGCAGCAGCAGGGACTCTTAATGACTTTGACTTTTGGGGGAATTTAGTTGGGGAAGGTCAGTTGTCCTTCAGGACCATGCTATCATTATGAAAAGATCCCATCTGACCAGCCGAGAATCACAGGATGTTAAGTGCTTCTACCAGAGCTGAAAATTGTTAGTTTCTGATTCCTGTAGCCGCTCAAACGTTCTAAATACGACCTAGAGCTGAAAGCTAAGTTCAAAAGGCGATTTCAAAAGAAACCATTAGGCGTATCCTGAAAGAAATCAGTTGATTTCATCTGCTTGGAAAAAGCATTTCGGCACAAAATGGCCTAAAACCGATGGCTTGGCCTTTTGCAAAAGGCCAGTTTTTGCAGGGGTCAGAAGGAAAAGCAGAGAGGCAGGTGGGCTGATGGCTAGAGATAAGTCTGAGGGAGGCTGTGCAGGCAGTCTGAGCACGTAGCCTTGTCCTCATGTTAGAGGCATATCATCCGGAGAGGAAAACAGAAATGGGCATCCCGGGCTTTCAACCGAGAGCAACTGTAAAGGAGAAACACGCGTCTCCTCTGTGTCTGTCCCTGATTACTCACACAGAACACTTCACTTCTGACACTTCTGGTCGCCAAACGTATGAGGTTTCTCCCCACACCAGGCAATTTCCCGAGACACCAGCTGCATGTCATAGAACTCAATTCAATTCTGACCCTGTCTACCTGGATATTCCTCACCCACATACCGCTGCGATTCAGAGCTAGTAGATCTGTGTGCAGGAAAAAATCTGGAGTTTTGGACTCTTTGGTTGATTCTGATAATCATCCAGCTTAGGGAGCCTCTGGTCTGCAATGGAATCTGTTTCTCTAAGGAACTAAATGGAGATTAGTCCTGTAACAGTGAAGAGCTGAACGCTACCTTCATTTAGAACATCTGACCCCCTCAAGCTTCCCTGGAATAAAGGAGACTAAATTAAGAGGAGCCAGTGGCGGACACACACTATCCGGCAAGGTGACAACATCCGGAGACTGGAGAAAACCATTTATCCTTCTCCAGGAAGACGCCAGACAATCGTTCCCCATTGGTTTTCCGATGAACAGATGAAGCCTTGGGGCAAAGGCCTTACATCCTGTAAAATCAGTCATGAGCAGGATGGATTCACTCAGCACTGCAGAGTGAGGGAGGACTTGGGGTGAACAGAGCTGGATCGTGGGCTCTGCTTTAGAGCAGGTGGAAAAGTCCTTCCCCCCAACGGCCTGCTCCCATGTACCCAGCGCAGGCAGCTCACTGAGTTAGAAGCTCTAATCTGCACCCCGATGCTCCCCACCCTCCCCCTCTCCGTCTCTCTGGAACAGACTGAGTTAAATTCTGAGCACATGCTCCTTTCCTTCTTCCTCTGCTGATGAAAGGGGCTTTATTCCCAGTGACCTGAGATCCTAAGCCCACATCAAAAGCGACAGCTCAGGGAGGCCCTGACCAAAGCCTGTGGCTCAAATGTTAATACGGTATCTTCCAGAGAGCTGGGAGGAGCTCTGTGCAAATGGGCTGGGAAGGAGTTCAACGGCCTGTTGTTCTGGATGAAGGATTCTGTTGGCTCAGGAGGGGAAACCCTCAGCTTCAAAGCCACAGATATTGATTTTCCCACACACTCAGCAACCATTTTTCAGGTAAATGCACACTTACTTCATTCTCCCTCTAGGTGGGTGAAGACATTCCCGCTTGTTAAGTGCCCACCAGGTGCCAGGCACTGGGTAAAACTCAACACATTCATTCCTTTATTTTACCTTCCAGTGACTCTCTGAAGAAGCCATCAGTACATCATTATTGTCCCCATTTCATGGATCAGCACATTGAGGTTCAGGGAGGTGAAATGATTTGACCTTCCTTAGGCAGTAAATAGCAGAAGAAAGACTCCAGCCCTGGTCTGTCTGCCTTCAGTGCCCTTGCTTCCTTGGTCCTCCATGTCTTGAAGCACAAGTAATGGGTCAGGTTAAGAAAAATATTGTAAGAGCTGTGAAAATTGCTAGCATGCTCAATGATGAGAGCCTTTTAGTAATATCCAAGTCCAATTCATTATGTTGTTATTTGAGCATATCTGGTGGTAAAACTATAAATGTCCATTACTTTCCAAAAGGCTTAGAGGTAACTGCCTGCACATAAGCATCTACTGGTGTTTAGAAGACATTGAGAGAAAAACACATATTTATCAAACCAATTAACATGAGCCTATTTTTGCCATGAGGAGTCCTAGTTTACGGAAGGATTTCCTTTAAATGGGAGCGGCGGTTAGCAGCCCCATTCTTCCCCCACCAGTTGGTAACTTGGTGCCCACTTAGTGCTCAGTGATTCCAAACCCTGGTGCCTGATGCCTGGGACCTACACTCAGAGCTTGTGATGTGATGGATGGGAGGCGTGGCCTGGGTGTCGGGCGTTTCCAAAGCTCGCCAGGTGGCTCTGACGTGCAGCCAACCTGGAGAACTACTGATTTATACTGGTGGGGAAAGGAGACGAGTGGGGGAGGAGAGGACCAGAATCTAAAGGATTAGGAAGCATGAAGCAGTGACCAACTCTTCCCAGTTTACTATGGACAGTCCCAATTTTAAAACCAACTCCGATGTCCTGGGAAACCCCTCCACCCCAGGCAAACTGGGACTGTTGGTTGCCCTACATACCACAAGTGTTAAGCAAAGACAAAGGTTCTCAAATGACGATCTCTGTCCGTGGGAAATGGATCTGTTTGCCAAACTTCTCTTTATACAACCCTTTAAACCACATGGCTCTTACATGGAAACGCACAATGCCATTCCATTTGAAGTCTATCACAACAAATGTATATCCCTGCAAATGTATATCCTTCACGACCTGCATTCCCTTTGCTTTGCACTGTGGTGCAAGGCATAACTATTGTCCATAAAGCTTCAAGCAGCAATCTGGCCCTGTGGATTCATTCCACAGCCCTGTTGTTTGAGAAAAGACATGCTGAGAACCCTGGTTTTTTTTTTTTTTTCTGTTGCCTTTCGCTAAAAAATTCCCAATGCCTGAAGATTATCAGGGCTCTTTGAAGCATCCTATGATTCTGATTCCCATCAAGTTATGAGCGATGTGAGATAAATCTGAATTTACCCAAATTAATGTATAACTTTTAGAAGCGCTCCACCCCTGCGAGCATCCTGACTGGTTTCATGGAATCTCCTGTGCTGCTGACTTCCCACGGGCTCTGGGATCTGGCCACGGAGAGAGGGAGGCCGTCATTCCTTCTCACTGAGCATGTTTGGCAGCTTTCATAGTAAACACCAGGGAGACTGGTCTCTGCTCTGACATGTCTCAGGTGGTGAATCAATCAAACTATGGGTTTCTGGTGGGCCCTGCCTGCCCAGACTGGGGCTGGTCTCCTGAAAGCCCAGGTATTGGCAAGTGAGCAGTAGTCACAGACCAGGATGTCCACCTCCATTGTCAACATGATGCCACATTCGGAAACACATGACACAGGAGTTCCAGGGTGTTTCTCCGTGCTACATCCCATGTATTGAGGGCTCCCTCTGTGCTAGCCGCCATGCTAGGGGCAGCACAGACATGGCCATTCTTCATGTGAGAGGGAGATATTATTACCCCAGGTTTACAGATGAGAGAGCAGGCTTGGTGAGAAGGAGTAGGTTACCCAGCTGGTGACAGAGAGTAGAGATGGCAGGGCTTGATCTGCCTGTCACCAGGCCTACTGCTGTGGACTCTAAGAGCACACATTCCAAAAAGGGCAGAGAGAAAGTGCTGAAAACACAGCACATAAAACAGACATTTAGACAGAAAAAATTCTTAAATGTAGCATAATTGTTACATGTTTGGACGTGGATCTACACTGCCTACTTCCCAATATTGGCTCCGCTTATCTGTAAAATGGGTTTAAATGAGTTAATCTGGTTAGAATGGAATTCAGATCAGTAGGCATCCTCTCAGTGATAGCTGTTGTGTGGCTCTTATTATTATCTTTATTGTCGTTATTGCTATATTATTTATTATTGCTTCCTTAAGTCTTTGATCCCATACCTTGAGCTCTTTGGGTCACGATAATACCAGGATTAACAAGCTCCTGGGAAAAGAAGCCATCCAGAGCAGGGCACACTATTTTCTGTCAGATCATGGCATACTTATTTTCTTAAAAGTTTTTTTAAAAAGAAAAAAGATCCCCAGGGACTTCCCTGGTGGCACAGTGATTAAGAATCCGCCTGCCAATGCAGGGGACACGGGTTCGAGCCCTGGTCCGGGAAGATCCCACATGCCGCCGAGCCACTAAGCCCGTGTGCCACAACTACTGAGCCTGCGCCCTAGAGCCCACGAGCCACAACTACTGAGCCCACATGCCACAACTACTGAGCCCGCACGCCTAGAGCCTGTGCTCTGCAACAAAGAGAAGCCACCGCAATGAGAAGCCCACGCACCGCAACGAAGAGTAGCCCCGCTCACCGCAACTAGAGAAAGCCCGTGTGCAGCAATGAAGACCCAACGCAGCCAATAAATAAATAAATTAATTAATTTTTAAAAAAGAGATTAAAACTTTAAAAAAAAAAAAAAAGATCCTCAAACCTCAGACTCTGCTAATCTTCATTCAAGAAATGTTGCAGCTGCTCAAGAAAGGTTGTCTGTTCAATACACACAGCTGATGCTGAATAATTTGCAGCTGGAGAACATTTTGCAAAGGGGACTTTGAATCAGCACCCACCCCATTCCTGGGTCCAGGTTCATTTTATTTTATTTTATTTCATTATTATTTTTTATAATTTTTGAATTTTATTTTATTAATTTTTTTATACAGCAGGTTCTTATTAGTCATCAATTTTATACACATCAGTGTATACATGTCAATCCCAATCTCCCAATTCATCACACCACCATCCCCACCCCCCAGAGGCTTTCCCCCCTTGGTGTCCATACGTTTGTTCTCTACATCTGTGTCTCAATTTCTGCCCTGCAAACCGGTTCATCTGTACCATTTTTCTAGGTTCCACATATATGCGTTAATATACAATATTTGTTTTTCTCTTTCTGACTTACTTCACTCTGTATGACAGTGTCTAGATCCATCCACGTCTCAACAAATGACCCAATTTTGTTCCTTTTTATGGCTGAGTAATATTCCATTGTCTATATGTACCACATCTTCTTTATCCATTTGTCTGTCAATGGGCATTTAGGGTGCTTCCATGACCTGGCTATTGTAAATAGTGCTGCAATGAACATTGGGGTGCGCGTGTCTTTTTGAATTGTGGTTTTCTCTGGGTATATGCCCAGTAGTAGGATTGCTGGATCATATGGTAATTCTATTTTTAGTTTTTTAAGGAACCTCCATACTGTTCTCCATAGTGGCTGTATCAGTTTACATTCCCACCAACAGTGCAAGAGGGTTCCCTTTTCTCCACACCCTCTCCAGCATTTGTTGTTTGTAGATTTTCTGATGAAGCCCATTCTAACTGGTGTGAGGTGGTACCTCATTGTAGTTTTTTTTTTTTTTTTTTTTTTAAAGAGGTAATTCTTTTTTTTTTTTTTTTTTTTAACTTTTGGGCTTATTTATTTATGACTGTGTTGGGTCTTCGTTTCTGTGCGAGGGCTTTCTCCAGTTGCGGCAAGTGGGGGCCACTCTTCATCGCGGTGCGCGGACCTCTCACTATCGCGGCCTCTTTTGTTGCGGAGCACAGGCTCCAGACGTGCAGGCTCAGTAATTGTGGCTCATGGGCCTAGTTGCTCCGCGGCATGTGGGATCTTCCCAGACCAGGGCTCGAACCCATGTCCCCTGCATTGGCAGGCAGATTCTCAACCACTGCGCCACCAGGGAAGCCCTCATTGTAGTTTTGATTTGCACTTCTCTAATAATTAGTGATGTTGAGCAGCTTTTCATGTGCTTCTTGACCATCTGTATATCTTCTTTGGAGAAATGTCTATTTAGGTCTTCTGCCCATTTTTGGATTGGGTTGTTTGTTTTTTTAATATTGAGCTGCATGAGCTCAATATTATATATTTTGGAGATTAATCCTTTGTCCGTTGATTCATTTGCCAATATTTTCTCCCATTCTGAGGATTGTCTTTTCGTCTTGTTTATGGTTTCCTTTGCTGTGCAAAAGCTTTGAAGTTTCATTAGGTCCCATTTGTTTATTTTTGTTTTTATTTCCATTACTCTAGGAGGTGGATCAGAAAAGATCTTGCTGTGATTTATGTCAAAGAGTGTTCTTCCTATGTTTTCCTCTAAGAGTTTTATAGTGTCCGGTCTTACATTTAGGTCTCTAATCCATTTTGAGTTTATCTTTGTGTTTGGTGTTAGGGAGTGTTCTAATTTCATTCTTTTACATGTAGCTGTCCAGTTTTTCCAGCACCACTTATTGAAGAGACTGTCTTTTCTCCATAGTATATCCTTGCCTCCTTTGTCATAGATTAGTTGACCATAGGTGTCCAGATTCATTTTATAGTCAGCAGAGCCACCAGGGATTATGAGGAAACACGCTGATCATAGGCTTAACTAGGCAACTGGAAGTCCTCCAGTTCAATTTTCTCTGTTTCAGGAACCCCTCCTCTAGTGTCTTTCTTGGCATTTGAATACCTCCAGGGCTGGGGTGCTCACCACCTCAGGATGAAGTCTGTGTCACTCTTCACGAGCTCTAAGTGTTACACATTCCTTTCTGGGTTAGTCTGCCATCTGTCTCCCTCCAATCACATTGACAAATTGACTGCAGTTCTGCCATCTTGGCAACATCGAGCACCCCACATCCTCTTCCACAAGAGGGAGACATCCCCTAAACCTATAGTTTAGGTCGTTGGCAATACTGTCCTTTTTCAAAGTTTGTTTTCCGGGGGAACATGGTCCAGTCTTCGAAGTCAGGTCTTAGCATTATGCTGGGAACAATGCACTTAATGGTGTGGACTGTTGTTTGGACACAACCAACCAGCATCGCTTAACAGTTTTGTACAAGCGTGTTCTAACGGGCTTAAGTATGAGATTTGGTCATTTCAGCCCAGGGCTAGACTGGCCACGTTTCAGGCTTCCAATGGAACCACTAGCTCATAAACGCCTTTATCACCTGGCTTGTTCAAGTTGTTCCCTGTATATGAAATCTTTGACCCATTCAGATACCAGTGGGGCCTGATCATTTTTGACTATTTCCATTTTCCGGGAGGAATTGTTATTTTCAGTCTAATGTCTTTGTCTGAAATCTAGAAATAGAAGAGTTTCTCGATGCAGGCATCTGTAAGGCCACTGCTTTCTAGGACTGTATGAAAGGAGACTTGCTCTGAGTTTTGCAGAAAGGGTTGTCCCACATTCATGCTAATAATAAGTTTCCTTTTTATAGTCACTTCCCTTCTGTAAGAGAGTTCAAAGTGCTTTATAGGCATGGCCTAATCACTTCTATTATTTTTTTAAGTGCAAGTTATGTGCTATATCATTATCCCCACTTTGTAGAGAGGGAAATAGAGGAACAGGGAAGCCCAGGGCATGGGAAAGGAGGAGGAGGAGCTGGCCATCTGGACCCATGACCTCATTCTGCCTGTTCCTCACCTTGGCAATGTCCTCTCGCCCACCTCCTTTCACCCATTTCTCAAAGGCCATTTCATGTGATCTCAACTGACGGCGATTTTTCTCTTCCCAATGGCTTGTTGCAATGCCATATGACTCTCGATTTAACTCAGGTCTTTTTTTTTTTCTAGGTAGGCGTTTTGCTTCCTAACAATTTGCTCCAATTGTTTACATCTTATCCTTCAAATATGGAGTAGGAGTTCCTTAAGCCAAGGGGCCGTGTAATCTATTTCTTATGTAGCCCAGATAGCTCTTGCATAATGGCTGGGTGCATAGTGTGTACTTAACAAAATCTTAGCTCTCTCCCTAGGACTTCTATGATGGGATATGCCACAGCAGGAAGGAGCGATTGTTCATGCCTGGAATGTGGCCTAGAAGGGGACAAACTTCGATCAGTCAACATAGTAAGCGAGTAGGCTCCGTGTGCAGTGCATCGTGTTATGTTGTGAAAACAATGCAAAGAAAGGAAGGATTCTGCCCCTGCCATCAGGAACTTGAGAGGGTAAGGACCACCTTACAGTGGCTGATGGCAGGATTTGCAGCCTACATATGTGGCTTTGAATCTCTTCTTGACCACTGATGAGTGGCCTTGAGTAGATCTTTAAACTCTTGGAGGCTCTGGAATTTCTTTTGTAAGATGAGAATAATAATAGCATAGTGATGATAAATGAGGTAATGTCTACAAAGCATGTGGCACAATGGTTCCTACAGAGTTAAGAATCAATAAATAGCATCGACTTTAACACAATTATTAAATGGCTGGTAATTCTAAGAAAAGTAAAAAAAAAAAAAAGTGGCACAGCAAGGACATGTGTGGGAGTTCAGCAGAATTGCCAGTAAACCGTGTGATGAAGGAGGGACCTGCAATTAACCTTGAAAGATAGGGAGAATTTGGGTTTTGAAAAGTGTGAAGGATGGGGAGGCCTAGGGAAATGTGTGAGTGTGAGAAAGAGAGTGGGCCGGGCTGACGAAGTAAAGGTCCACATGGAGAGAGCCTAGCAGGTAACGATAAGATGAGAGCAATGCTATTGCCCTTAGTGGTAAGTTCTTTCCTTTTAATAATTTCTTTTAAAAATGATCAGGAAAGAATTATCATAGCCATTTTAAAGATTAGGAAGCGGAGATTCTGAGACAAGCTGAAGAGTTAGCTGGAAATAATTGCAGGTGACTTGGCTGGTGTTGGTGCTCATGCATCCTCTGGCGCGCTGTTTGTGGAGGGTGAATTAGACACAGCCTTTCAGAGAGCACTTTGACAGCGTCTGCTAAGAGTAGGGTAGCTCTTGTAGGGTCCAGTACCCTCAAGGTACTGATTCAGGAGAAACATTTGCGTATGTACCCAAGAGGCAGGAAGAGGGATGTTCACTGAACCATCCAAAAACTTGGATATGATTCACATGTCTACCAATGATGGACTATGTCAGTAGATTGTAACACGTCCTCATTGTGGTATATTATTCAGCAATTAAACATCATGAGGTAAACCTACATGACTGACATGCAATAATCTCTAAAAGAAGGGTGCGTTTTTTAGTGAATGAGAAAAGCTGCAAATCATAAAACCATTATAATACCATTCACTTTTAAAATGCTATGTGTGTATGGGTATATTGGTACATGCATTAAATGCATGGACAAAAGGTCTAAATGAAGACAAATCAAACTTTTAACAGTGATTGTCTCTGGGCAGTGGAGGGATATCTATTGGGGAGCGTGTGTGTTTAAAGGAGGATTTACATTTGAGTCTACGTATTATTGTCTTGTTTATAAAGAAAACATATCCAGCTACTACCCAAATTCGGGAACTAAAATTTTAAAATATATATGCTACATCAATATTGTAGAACACTATAGGGTCATCAAAATATGCTATAAAATATATTTATCAATTTGGAAAAAATTTTCCAATTAAGAGGGGGAAAAAGTTTCAAAGCAGTATGGACTATATATATAGCTTTATAAAAGTTAGCATACACATAGGACAAACACACATATACATGAATAAATACTAGGAAAGAAACACACACCAAATATTGGTTATCTCTGGATAATGGGTTATGGGTATTTTTAAAAATTTCCTATTTATACTTGTAGCGCTTAGCTTTTGCCACAGTAATGGTGTGTTAACAAACCACCCCCAAATTCAGTGCCCGAAGATAATGATGGCTTTTTCTTCACTCACAGCCATGTGTCTTTGGTCAGCTGATCCAGGTGGAGCTCAGCTTGGCTGGCTGTGGCTTCAAGCTGGGTCCAGCCTACTCTACGTGTCTCATCTTCCTTGGACTGCGGACCAACCAGGGCAATGTCAGAAGGGCAAGGGAACCAGTGGAAGCACTTGCTCTCTCTTCAGCCTTTGATGTGGAGTTGGTACACTGTCTGTTCTGCACACAGGGCCAAGCCGAAGCCAATAGGGGAGGGAAATAGACTCCGTTTCTAGTGGAAGGATCTGCAAATTCTTTGCAAAGGGCATGGATACAGGTGGTGGTGAAATGTGGTAACTGTAATGCTGGTATATCACAACTGAAATGGGTTTTCTAATTTCCCCCACTGTGAATGTCTATTACTTACGAAATAAACATCTTACTATTTAGTGGGCAACACTGCAAAAAGATGTGTGACAAAACATGGAGTTGGGAGCCATGGTGCTTTGTTTAGTCCTTGTCTGACTCAGCTCCGATCTATTGGCTTTGTGGGTCATCTCTAATTTCATCCGGCCAGTCAAGGTTTCCACCAACATCTTTAGGACATGCCTGAGAATAACTTGTCTTCTGTTTGGACAACCTTGCAGGACCCATCTCTCCTTATTAAACTCTGTGTCCACAGAGTTCATGCCCCTTGGGAGAATAACTTGGAATGCTACATGATTTTCTGAGTAATAAAAAACTATCAGCAAGAATGGCAGCCAGTCACTGTATTCTAAGGTGAGCACACAACGAAGTTACCTGAAGCCGTTTTTGTACTGTTTGGCAAATCTCAAATGAAACAATGAAGTGCAAATCAAGTCTTCTGGCTTCACCAGGGCCGGCAACAATGGTAGCCAATCATTGCACACAACAATGACAACAATTTATTATCTCAAGTTTTCTTCTTCCATGTCTTACTGCACCAAAAGCATCAGTTACAGGAATGAGAGCTGATTATAAACCCCAAAATTCACCTACACTGCACTCCTTGCCATCACACCTGCCCACAAAAGAGAACACCACTTTCAGAGAATGTGCTTGGAGAGAAATCACTCCCTGAATTCCCCTCTGCCTCCCCCAAGCTAAACTTCTAGTTCAGTTCCCCTGAGAGAAGCCACTAGACCCTTTCAGGTGTGCAGTAAATCTTCCACCAGCCTATTTTAAACTCCTAAAAGGAAAGGCATTTAACCCCATCTGTGGGGTGTTGGTGTGTGTGTGCGTGCGTGTGTGTGTGTGTGTGTGTACCTGTGAGACAGAAACTTTTTTATGATACAAATATTTATGGACTTTTTAACCTTGCCCTCTAATCTTAGACATGTCTTGGCCAAACTATCGTCTAACTGCTTTAATCTTTCTTTGTAAATCACTCGATGTCTCTTCCTTTTCCATTCAAATCTATCATCTTTTCCTTTTTTCTCAGGTGCCCAAAGTAGACTGTAGAATTGTCTAGATCTACTCCCAGATTATGTCAGGGTTCCACATAGTTTAGTCTCTATCAGCAATGGGCCTGAAAGCTTGAACAGCAGGGGCCTTTCTCCTGAGACTTTAGACTGAAGTGCTCATTTAACGCAAAAGAGACAACATTTCCATCCCGAGTGGTCAAGCAAAAACCATAAAATCCCTTCAGGCTTTTGCACACAGAGGCTTCGCTCGTTTTAACGCCTGGGGAACCTGTCTGAAGCGGCTGGAGCGTGAGGGGCTTTGTGCCTGTGGTTGATGGGGGAGAGAGCCCGTGACAGAGGCTCCACATTTTTCCGTTTCTCTGTCCCCAAATTTGTCCACGGGTGATTTACTCACATACTTCACAAAGGTTCACATCTTATTAACTGCACTTCTATACCTCACCTTAAAATATGTAGGAGAGGGAACCACTTTTGGAAAATGTTCTTGGGGCAGAAATCACATACCCCGCTGCCCCTACCTCCCCTCCACCTCCCTAAGCTAAGCTTCGGTTCACATGTTGGAGTTCAGTTCCCCTGACGGGATCCACTGAGCCCTTTCAGATGCGCAAGCTGTGCCCACCCCCAGCTGCCATCCCACCTCTCTTTGCCGGTGTTTCAGCCGTGCCCTGGGTGTGTTTCCCTGAGGCAGGAACAAGATTCTCAAAGAAACTCAATTGCTCAGTTTATGGTCATGCTCAGTTCTGAATAAGTATCCTTTTCGGAATTGTTCAGGTGGTCAAACAGCAGAGGCAGGAACAGGCTGCAAGAATCTCCAAGCTAGCTTGAGGAGGACCCATCAGGGGACCTTCCAGCATGGGAAGTGATTATGTCAAAAAGAATGAATGAACCTTACCTGATCCGGTGCTTCTTAACAAAACAAAGAGAGCTAAATGGTTTCTGGACTCTTAAAAATGAATTGAGAGAGAAAGTCTAGGGGAGGCCAATATTTCAGAAAGTACATTTGGAACTCTGCAACAAGTCACCTAGAGCAAGTCCTCTGATTCTCTGCTATTGGAAGACATCATTTTGGGAGTTTCAACGTTTTTCCCACAATAGTGAATGCCAATAAACAGAGCTCAGAAAGTTACTTAATTATTCCTATTACAGTTAAAGCTAAGGAAAAAGTTCCATAAAGCAGAAAATGCAAAATCTTGCTCTATCTGAAGAGGAAGCATTGGTAAAAAAAACAACGAAGTGGTAATTGACTAAAAGGGTCCACCTTCCTGGGCTGGGATTGTGGAGTAAACACACCACATCCACCACCCTGCACAGGCTGGGCACAAGGTACATCAGGTGCTTTGGAGATGGCATAACTACAATGCTGGTAAAATTTAGATTTCATACGGGGGCAAGAAATGGGCCAGTTCACAGTATTTCTGAAGGATTAGGACTTAGGAATGAAGATAGAGGGGAAAATCTGCTAGCCCCTCCCAATGTTTCAGACCAGGAGATTTCCTGGGCAAGCAATAGATATTTATTTCTGAGTCTCATCTTTGGCCCAGTTGTCGTTTTCATCACCTGTTTGAGGCCAGTTTCTGTCAAGGAAAGACTCGTGGGAGTTAGAGCGGAGCATTTCTGAAAGTGTGCTCTGAGGAATACACGTTCTATGGAATTGTCATTGAATGTTATAGAGATTCTGTGATCATACAGACTTGGAAAATATGATTTAAACAACCTTAAATCTTTCTTTGCCAGAATGTCATTGAACGTAATAGCAATTCTGTGGTCATACAAACATGGAAAGTATGATTTAAACAACCTTAAAAGCTTTCCTTGCTGCATGGTTTCTCAGAGCCTTTTAAATTCTGAGCTGCCCTGTGAACCTCCAGGCAAAAGTGGGGCTGCGGTAGGGGGCTTGGCCGGAGAGAGTATAGTGAATATACTGCTTCAAAAACTTACCTCATCATAAAACCCCCTTCTGCTTTCCTCTCCTAGAAAATCTTTTAGACCTGGTGCTCCGTGAAATATTTTGTGACCCACACTGTTCGCGTGGGAAAAGCCCAAGACTGGGAATCAGTTTCTCGGGGTTCCAGCTGTGGCTGCTTATCTTCGGGCATTTATTTCACCTATCTGAGCCTCAGTTTTCTCATCTGCAGTAAGCGCGAGTTAAGTCCTAATGGTTCTAGAACCCTGTGCTTCCTTTATCTCTTTCTGACCCAAAATGTATTCTGAAGACTCCATTAAGGGAGAGGCAGCTCACCACCAGTTGAAGCCCTCACAGGATGAACAAATAGTGGTAGCCCACTACCACTTCTGTGGCTTCCCTAGGTATTTATAGAACCAAGCAGGTTTGCATTAAACCAACACACCACTAGCCGAGCCTTCCTGGAAAGAACAGTTTATACTGTTGAATGCCCTCTTAACAGATTACTTGCAAAGAGCATGAATCACACTTCAAGTCCATTGCAAAACTCATCACATTTTCCACCAGGGCCAAGGAGAGTCTTCAGTGTGGAGGGAGATATGGTCATTTACCCTGGGGCTGTTTGTCAGAATGATAAAGAAACTATTCTAGGGCAGATAGGACCTCATAAAATAGCTGTCTGTCGGAGGCTTTGTGGTGACTTTGATGTTCTGCAGGAGAAAACCATCACAAGCGTGGGTGGGCCAGGCTAAGTCCAAGCTGAACTGGAAGGCAGAATTTCTTGAACTTCTCATCCATTCAACAACTCTTTATTTAGCACTGACTAGGTAGCAGGCTCGATCATGAGCAAGATCGTCATCATCAACCGAGGCTTCCTTTCATAACACTCTTGCCAAAACTGGGTATTGCCCTTTAAAACTCTTTGCTAATTTTGGAAGTGAAAAATATTTCACTGTGGTTTCTAATTTGAATTTCTGATTCTTGACATTTTACAATTTTTTAAGATTAATTGTGTTTTCTCGTCTATGAATTTTCCACTTAAACATTAGGATCTTAGTACGAGTGGAAGGAATAAATGCCAGGAGAATACCTAACAATCCATGAGCATAGGAACGATGTCAAAACTGTGGGGTAGATGATAGGGTATGCAATGTGTGTGAGCGACACTAAGTACCTCCCAGACGCCAGGCACAGCCCTGGGTCTTCTCTCTGCCCAGCCGTTGTGCTAGCTGTGGCCACCTCATACCAGTTGCCCCTCTGCCTCTATGAGCCCCTCATGACCTCTCGGGGTGGTTGGTCTTCTGGACTGGGTTGGGGTCCGGGACCCTTGCAGGGCAAACTATATTCTGTTTCTGCAGAGGTGGGATACACCTAATACCCAACAACTTTATTTAGGTATTAGAAATTTTTTTCCCCTTATTTGTCTACTCTTCCTCGTGTCCTAACATGAATTTAGAATCCTTATGGGAAAGGAGCAATGGAAACAGCCCATCTGTCTGACAGAGCAGAGGACATGCTTGAATGACTTCCCCAAGGAAACCAAATTCTAAGCAAACTTGGAAGCCAGTCTCTTTGCCTCATTTTATTCTTCCCACATCCTTTATGTCCCACACGAGGCATACTCCCACGTGGTGTCACAAGGTTTACACAGCAGCAGGCTCATGTGGAGAGCCTCAGTGGCCCAGGGGATCTGGATGGACAGTCAACTTCCAATGGTGACGTTCTCCTCAGCTACTTGGACCCCCTCCCACCAACCTATTTTTTTCTCCTGCTTAAAAAAAGAGTTGAGGCTACAGTGAGCCCTTTGCTTGGCCTGAAGACAAAGGAGCCTCCCAGTTTCTTTCTCCCCCTACTCCCAGCATGAAACAGTGAGTTCATCATTTGGCTGGCCTTCTCTTAGTGATGGGACAGTCACAGACTTAGGTGATTTCTGTGCAGATGCAAGACATCCAACACATCCTTTTGATGAATGAGGACCGAGGACATTCTAAGGCTGGAATAGTTAGGAGAGTTCAGCTTGTGAGGCATGGTGTTCAAAGTGCAGTTTGCTTGGGGTTGAACAGACAGTCCCCCAGATGTTGTTTCGTTCACTGTTTGGGTTGACCATAGCGTTATTCATGCTGCTCCTTTCTTCTTCTCATCACCCATGACTGAGGATAAGAAGTGGTAGAAGTTTGAAAAACGAAACCGAGGTTTGGGCCATTGCCCCAAACTTTCCTTTCTTTACATCTCTCTTATTTAAGGAAGTATTAGTCAACTCATGGACCCAGACTTGGCTGCCTTTGGAAGAGTGCCATGCTTACTGTTCACACAGCAGAGGAGAATGGATGGAAAGACGAATGTGCGAAGAGAGAAGCAACAGGTCCAGAGAGCTGCTCAAGGTTAACTCTGCCAGTCTCAGGTTCCTGACCACATAGGCTTTACAACATACCAGTTGTGTGGCCTCAGACAAGTACCGCATTATTCTGATGTTAGTATGGGAGTAATTATTGTCCTTATCCCATAGAGCTGCTGAAGGATTGAATGAGTTAATACATGTAAAACACGCAGAACACCATCTGCGTATGTAATAAGGGCTCAATAACGTTAGCCATTAAGTAATCAGAGTGGCTCCAATAAACTGCAAATGGAAGCCTCTGGTCTCCCCAAAGGAGAGGAGGATATTCATTGAGAAAGTGATTCACGGTACCATGAACTACTGCTTTTGGAATTACTGAGCAGCTACAGCAAAAAGCATGCTGCTTCACCCTCCTTTATGCCTTAATCTCCTAGTAGATAAAACAAGTTTAAAGTATTGTACCTCTACCCATCTCCTTGGTTTTCCACAAAAATAAAATAATTTTTGCAAAGCACTTTGGCTAGAAAAATGCAAGTGGTCATCATTGTGGTTTTCTTTTCAGCCGTGAAGGAGCTCAGATTTTTTTCCCTGTCACCAGCACAAGTGAAATGGACTATTTTTTCTTTCTTTTACTGTCCTTTTTTAAAAAGTAGCCTTACAATGTTTGGAAGTGAGAGAGTTGCCTTTAGGGTTTACTGTGTTAAGCCAGATCGTGCAGTCATTCACTCATCACCGCAGCCTGTGTCCCAGAAGGTCCTAACACAGAGACAGTAAGCAGGCAGTAAGAATACAACACAAAGGAACATGTGAGATCTTTGTCCAAATGATAGCAGAAAACACAGTAGGTAACAAAAATGGCCTACCTGGGAAAAAAGAAACTAAGTAGACACAAAATACTGGAGTGACTGCCTGGGGAAGTCAGATTGCCTCTCTGGAACAGGGAAAAGAAAATTGCCACTCACCGTGAACTTATGCAGCAGCCATGGTCTTCATCTTCTAATCACATCTGCTAAAATTTATTGGCTATTATCTGTGCTCTACGCACTCTCCTCAGGGGTCTACAGTGTCTTATCTCTTTTAATCCTCATTAATAACCCAATGGGGTAGGAAAATTATTCCTTCCATTTTACAGTTGAGCAAAGAGAAGCCCCGAGAACTTTCTGCCGATGATAGCTAGTAAGTGGCAGAGCCAGGATTTAATCCAGATCTATGTGACTCTAAAGCTCACACTTAGAACCACGGTGCTATCCACCGCACACATCAATGAGTGGTACATCCCACTAGCCTCTAGGGCACCCGTATTGGGAAGGTAATAAAAACGTGTCCCTCCAAAGGAGGTCATCAGCTATAAGAGGAATCGGGACACATCAGATCTTATACTACAGTTGCTCTAGATCTTCATTTCAGTCTTGAGTTTGTGAACCAAAGCCTTTAAGGAAGAGACACTAACAGAGGAAAAGTATATCCTGGGCCCAGTACTTCCATGGTAAGTGATCTAAAATGTGAGCCCACAGCGAGCTATGCATCACTGCTCCTCAGCAAACCGTAATAATAATGGCAACTGATAAAATCAAATGCATGTGTACCAACGTGATTCCTCGAGTGTTAAACTTTCCAGGGAGAGCCCAGCCCATCTACTGCTCTAACTCAATAGAAATCAGACTCCTGGTATTTCTAGTGGGCAGTGCTGGATAGCTACTTTTTAAGAAGCCTGGAATAATCTTACATACTTTGGTGACTATGCAATTGACAGATAATTTACTTCCTATTCATCAACATCCTCAACGAAGGGAAATGTTGGCGTGATTAATATGATGATTTAAAGGGGGAGGGAAGGAAAAAAATCAGTCTGGGAACTTGGTATTTGGATAATTTATGGGCAGTACGGCACGGAAAAGGCTACGTCAGTTTTCGAGCAAGTACGAGTAATGTGCCTCAATAAGGAGCTTATAAATAAACATGAAGGTCTAGCAATCTTGAGCTTCAGAATTAATCTCATCTGAAGCAATAAGGGACTCCGTTTCAAAGACGGAAATCTAGGGCAGAATGCCCAGCTCAGTAGACAATCTGAGGGGGGGAAAGCTTTTGGAGAAATTAAAAACCTCTCCTACTAGTTATTTTTATTTTTAAGCTTTAACATAAGAGTACCAAAGTTCTTCACATGTAATCTCCAAAAATTTAAGATAGATTAATTCTTATGGTGTAAAGGGCTTTAAAATCCATCTAGTCCAACCTCTCCTCATTTTATAAGGTGACAAAGAGAGAGCCCAGGGAGCTGAATAGACTTGTATACAGTTGCATGTCCAGCCAGCCTTCATTTCTATTCACTAGATTTAAAAAATAATCATCATTTTATAATCTTTCTGATTATAAAAGTGACAACCACTCATTGGAGCAAAGTGAGAAAAAAAAACCCCTCACAATTCTACCACTCAAATTATCGTTCCATGAATATTTTGGTATATTGCCACCCATCCTTCTTTTCTATACATTTATATTGAGTTTGTATTTTATTAAAATGGGATCATATTATCCTTTTTTAATTTAGGATTTTGCTTTGGAGAGTTTTACTAAATAGCTTTATTGCTTTTTTATAACTATAAAAGTAATACATGTTTATTGTAAAACTTTCAGACAACACAGAAATTATAAAGAAGAAAATAAAAATCACCTGGAACTCCAGCACCCAAAGATAAAAACTGATGATATTAATTTATTTTCTTCCAGAGTATTTGCCATGGTACCCTTGTCACCTGAATGTCTCCATGTCTCACCAACTTAAGGGTTCATACGAAGACTCCTAAAAATGAGTATACTTATTGGCTCATCCCTGCCAGCTGAAGCCTGTGGGATCTCCAGTGCTGCCCCAATCTCTCCCCCAATCATTTCTGGGGTACCTGGGGTAGCTCAGGGTCCCCCATACTCACCCTCTCCTGTTTTGCTCTGTGCTGTCCCCTGATCACAGAGCCTTGAGGGAGGCACGTGGTCACCCCAGCAGGAGCCTCTGTGAGAGGAGCCTGGCTTCCTTATCCAGCGTGCTGTCTCCTGGGACCTTGAGTCTGCAAAATATTTGTGGTGTCCAGAGACCCTGTAGCCTCCCCAGGCCTCCATATGGCCTGCTCAGTAGGGAATACAAACCCTCCCTCTCCACCCGTGCTTTTTAGGTTCTGCATTCCTCTCTCTTTGAGGGAGGCCAGTGTGCTTAAAACCAGCTTCTCCCAGCAACTCCAGTCCTAATGCAGATTAACTCAGGCAAATTAATGACTGAAGACCTCCTGGCTTTAACTACCTTTAGCTCCCCCTGTGATCTATTTTGGGTTGAATTTTGGATATTTTGAATAAATTTTTCAATGTGGTATGATGTATGGATGAAAGTTCATTTTTTTTCGCATATGGATATCTAATTGTTCCATTGCATTTATTGAAAATACTATCCTTTCTGTACTGAATTGCCTTTGCACCTTTGTCAAAAATCACTTGTCTTGTTATGTGGGTGTCTATTTCTCAACTCTGTTCTGCCCCTTTGATCATTTGTCCTTCAGATCCCAATCCGACGCTGTGATGATTAGTGACCCTCCTAATAAGGCTTGAAATGGGTAGTGTTAGTCCTCTAACTTTGTTATTCTTTTTCAAGGTTGTTTAGACTATTCTAGGTCCTTTACGTTTCTATGTGAATTTGAGAATCAGTTTGTTAAGTTTTACAAAAACAGTGCTGGGATTTAATTGGGATTGTGTTGAATCTGCAGTTCAATTTGGGGAGTATTGACATGTTAATATTAAATCTTATGACTCATGAGCATGATAGCTCTCTCCATTTATTTAGATCTTTAACTTATCTCAGCAGTATTTTGTACTTGTCTCATCTGTTCCTGGTTCCCCTTTTCCTCTTTGTTATGTCTTATTTTAGATGAATCCAATATTTTTAATGATGCTATTTTATCTCCTCTGGCTTAGTAACTAAAACCTTTTGTTATCTAAGTGGTTGCTTCAGGGCATATAGTATACATCTTACCACACTCTAGATGGTAGTATATAGTTGTATTAAGTGACTTCACATGTAGTATAAGTGATATTATGTGACTTCAGGTGCTATTATATGATTTCACATGTCCTACAAGAATCTTACACTAGGATACTTCCATTTCTTCTCTCTCAACTTTCGTGGTATTAGTGTCATACAACTTAACTTGTACATCTGCTACAACCCAACACTTCACTGTTATTATTTTTGTTTAAACGGTGAATTATCATTTAAACATACGTTATTAATAAGAAAATCATCTTATATGTTTACCCATGCAGTTACCATTTCTGGTTCTCTTGTTTCCTTTGTGTAGAGCCGTATCTGATATCATTTTCCTTTTCTCTGATTGGCATCCTTTACTATTTCTTTTAATGGCGATTTAATGGCGATGAATTCTTTCAGATTCTGTATGTCTGAAGAAGCATGTATCTTGACTTGGCTTTTCAACGATATTTTCCCTCGATATAGAATTTGAGGTTGACAGTTTTGTTTCTTTTAGTATCTAAAAGATGTTGCACCACTGTTCTGTTTTGCTATGAGAAAACTGATGTCGTCCTTATTTTCGTTGTGCTATAAATATGTCCTTTTTCTCTTGCCGTTTTGAAGAGTTTTCTCTTTATCACTAGTTTTGATTACTTGTGCTTATGTAACTCTTGGGCTTGAGGTTTGTCAAGCTTCTTAGTATTCGGGATTTATAATATTCTTGGTAAACTTTTGGTCATTATTTCTTCAAACCTTTTTTTTCTGCCCTCCCCCCTTGGGGGACTCTGATTATACCTACCTCAGGTTACTTGAAGTCCTACACCTCACTGATGCTTTGTTCGCTTTTTTAAAAAGTTATTTTCTTTTGATAGTTTATATTGCTCTATCTTCAAATTCACCGATTGTTTTTCTTCTGCAGTGTCTAATCTGTCATTAATACCATTAAGTGTATTTTTCTCTTCACATATTATAGGTTTTATCTTTAGAAGTTTAAGTCTTTTCAAAATCTTTCAATACCTCAATTTTCGTTTCCAAAGCTGAAAAGAAAAACAAAAATCTCCAGTGTCTTAATTTTTGAAGATATGGAATACAGTTATGATAATTTTCATGTTTTTGCCTGATAATCCTAACATCTCTGTCAGTTCTCATTCCGTTTTGCTTGATTACCCACCTCATTATAGGTCATGTTTTCCTGCTTCTTTGCATGGCAGCTAATTTTTTTTTATTATACTCCAGACATTGTGAATTTTACCTTGTTGGGTACTGGATGTTTTTTTATCCCTATCAATATTCATGAGCTTCGTTCTGGAATGCAGTTAAGTTGATCAGAAATAGTTTGGTCCTTTTCAGTATCTTTTTTAGTCTTGCTTTTAAGATTTGTTAGGCAAGACTGGAGTCGTGCTTTGTCTAGGGCTTATTCCCCACCACTGAAGCAAGATCCTTCCGTGTATCTGTCTAACGAACTGCGAGATTTTCCAGTCTGCCTGTAGGAACATGCCCTGCATCCAGCCCTGTGTGAGTGCCGGGCACTGTTGCCTCTAATCCTGTTAACTGGTCTTTGCCCGTCCATGGGTAGTTTTTCACATGTGGCGTGTGCTGATCACTGTAAGGGAGACTCAGCAGAACTCTCTGTGAAGCTCTTTCCTCCCCAGTACTTTGTTCTAAGAACTCTAGTTGCCTTGGTCTCCCCAGATTCTCAGCCCCCTCTCCTCAACTCAGGGAACCTTCTGGGATCCACCAGGGAATGCTCTCCCTGCTCCATGGTCTGGGAACTCACCAGGGAGTAAGATGAAGCAATGTTATAGGGCTCACCCCATTTGTTTTCTGTCTTACAGGGGGAATCTTGAAAACCGCTGTTTAATATACTTTTTGTCTAGTGTTTTCTAATTCTCTTTGGTAATTTCAGGCAGAAGAGTCAATCTGGTACCTTTTACTTCATCTTGGCTGGAAGCAGAAAGTGCATTAATATTTATAGATTTTTTTTGTCATTTATACATTTTTTTCATACATATTGCCAAATCGCTCTCCAGTAACATCAGACTATACGTGGAAAAGCAGTTGAACCAAGTTTATGTACCTTCAATGGCCATTCTTTTATTCAAGATGCGTCAGTTTGGTAAGTGGCAGATATTATGTTGTCACATACCATTCTTTTAATCACTACTGAAATATAACGTACTTTCTTTATTAGCCACTTGCATTTCCTCTTCAGTGGGTTTGACTGTTCATGATCTTTATCTTATTTTCATTAGTTTCAAGGACCACTCACAGGATCTGAGTCAACACCAAGGGCAGAGAGGCCAAACACTTCAGATTCCTGTTCCAGAAAGTTGCTCTGTGTGCAGAGAGGCTGTGGAACAAGAGACAGGGCGGAGGAGGATGGAGAAGCTAAGCCAAGGTACTTTGAAAGCCAGAGAGAGCCTTTTACCTAACCCAGAACATTAACCAGATCTTTGTTAGCAGCAAACAGAAGTGTAAGTAAGCTCTAAGAACCAAACTCTGTTCACAGTTCCTTCAACAGTGAGCTGCCTTGTGTGTTTGCAGGTGGTAGCCAGAGATCTGGAATTACTGGCAACCTTGTAGAAGTGACTCGGGGCGGGGGTAGGGGGAGGTGGTGGTTGGCCAACAGAGCTGTGTTGGTCAGGTCTGAGATCAGTCAGCCCTGGTCTGTAATGTCTACATAGGCTGAATAATACTCCCTATTTATAATAAAGTTTTGCTCCTCTTTGGCCCATTTCATGAAAAAAAAATTCATAATTTAGTTGATTTCCCTTATCATCTTGCTTCAGCAGCAGGTAATAGATCAAAGGTAAGTGAGAAAGGGTTATCTGAAACTCCAGGTTTAACTCAGCAAACTTCGAAAGTTCTTTTTAATAGCCTCCATGTCTTTGATTACGCTGGTCTCATACAAGTATGTGCAAGAATGTGTTATTTTAATCATGGCAATTCTCCAGATGAATAAATTTTTTGAATGAAACTGACAGTTACATTTCATCTGGCAGGTCAAGTTGTAATTATCTACAGATTGTCCAAGATCAACCTTCTCAACCATCTTTAAATGAGTAACCTGGGTACCAAATTAAAAAGAGTCATACGTAAATTTATGCATACAAACATGTTCGCACATATCCCAGGGCCATTATTAATTTGTGCATTTACCATGAAGAACTAGGAGATGTTCAAGGTTGTTCCAGCAATTCATTTGTGTATTAGACTGCTAGGGCTGCTGTAACAAAATACCACAGATTGGGTGGCTGAAACAATAGACATTTATTTTCTTACTGTTCTGGAGTCTGGAAGTCAAGCAAGATCAAGATGCTGGCAGGACTGGTCTCTGGTGAGACCTCTCTTCCTGGCTTGCAGATGGCCGCCTTCTTGCCGTGTCCTCAAGTGGCCTTTTCTCTGTGTGTGTGCCTCCCTGGTGTCATTGCCTCTTCTTACGAGGACGTTAGTCATGTTGGATTAAGACTCCACGCTTATGACCTCATTTAACCAAAATTACCTCTTTAAACGTCCTATCTCAAAACAAAGTCACATTGAGTATAGGGACTTCAACATATGAACTAGGCGGGGTGGGGTGGGTAAAAATTCAGTCCTTAACAATTTGCAAGGGAGCTCCGATGCTTTTGGGGAGGTGGAAGAAATACAGAAGGATTTAGGCTTAGTTTCAGGTCTCATGATGTTTCTGAAGAATACTCCTAAAAAGGTGTGAGGGGCCTGCTATGCAACCCCTGGATGTAAGAGTGGTAGTGGGTTTGGGGGGAGTATTATTTTTGGGAAAAAGAGAACTCACCAAGATATAGGGAAGGGACAGTGAATCAGGGTCTGCTCTAGAGATATTATGAAATATTATTAAGATTTTATTTACTATCTGAGGGCAACTCTAGGGAGGTTTACATGATGTACATGAGATTCTTAATTATTGAATCCTGTAGGTTATATTACAATGCGAGGTTTACTAGGAAGGCAAATGTTATCACAGCATGGAAATATCCACTAAAAGCTAACCAATTTAAAAATTGGTGACCACTCAAACCTCACTTTCTGCCTAACGCTGGTATTTATTCAGTGGGGTGCTGGAGCTGGCTCATACAGGCGCTCAGAAGCAGTGTACACGTGTCTTCTCAACTCCTCATTCAGTGACATCACATGGGTCACTTGGAATTGACCATGGTGCAGTATCTGTACTAGGCAATTGGAAAACACTCTAAATCAGAGCTCTTTGTTTTTCTGAGAACTGGTTGTTCAAGATTTACCAGCAACTCACTGGATTGATTCATGCCCTTTGAATCAATATCATTGCTGGACCGCTTATTGCCTATTGTTCAAAATAAAAATTCAGTGTAAATAAAAGGCAGAGTGAAGCTCAATATCCGGCAAAGGATGTTAGATTTTATGACATTGCTGGAACTGATGTTGTGCTACTATCCACAACACACGCATAGCCATGGGCAAATAAAGATGGGAGAGAGTTTGATCAGTTATCAACTAAAGAAGGAAAATGAACAAAGAGTTACATATCAAAATATAAGAGAGACCCTAGTGAAAAACGATAAAATCTTGATTATTATTTTCATAAGTTTTTTTTTTTTTTTTTTTACTTGAGGCACAACAGTCCAACCTGAAATTGCAATGTCCTCATAGATGCTGTCAGCTTTTTGAGAAATTTCATCCCCCAATACTATTTCCAAAAAATAGTGCCTACTTAAACATATTCTACATTTTGTAATAAAAGAACTTATTTTAAGAATTTAAATTTTATTTTCAACATGAAATTCAAGTTAAGTTTTTCTTTGTCATTTATATTTTAAGTGAATTTACCTAAAGGAGTCTTTCTCCAGCTTCAATTAGGCTCAGGGAATGAAAACATTAAATACTTGAAAATGGTCATTGACCAACTCCGAGGTGAAATGCCCTGGTTGGCAAACTTTGCTGGGCCCAGGATCACGTAGGGACCTTGTTAAAAATGAGAATCTAATTCAGTAGACTTTGGGGGAAAACAAGGGACAGAGACCATGAATCTGCATTTTAAACAAACCGCCTAAAGGATTCTGATGCAGGTGTTCCATGGACCACATTTTAAGAAGCACTGAAATAAGTTATAGCAATGCTCAGGCTACTAGGCTACTATTGGAAACATAGTTTTCTGAGGCTTAAATGATGCATATGTGCATAAATGATTTAAATGATCATAGTTAAAATATGCTATGTATTTTTCCTACTGAAAGAGTTATCTAAAAATCATCCCATGTTGAATTAAATGCTACCAATAAAATGTTCAGAACTAGGAGGCAAGGAATGTAATGGATGACCAAGCAATAGCAATTGTGATTCTCTCCTACTGGTAGGGTGCAGCACCCTTTAGGAGTTACCTTAAAAAATTATGTCATAAATCCCCAAATTGATGGGTGTAGAGTTTGTATTATTCCTGTTATAATTTCTATTTCACATTATACTTTTTTCTTTTTTAAATAACTCATGGCTCAAAAGCAATACAAGCTTTTCTCTAACATTAGAGTCAGGCTTAATGTTTTAAGACTTAGAGAGAAAAGACCATAATAGGGTTGCCAGGTGCTGTTCAGATCTTGTGACAACCAAGAAAATTACAAAGACGTGAAAACAAGAAGAGAAGCATTGGGTTGATAGTAAACACACTGTTGCAGAGCAATAGATGACAGTGAAATCAGTCTAAAAATGTGGATTTACTGATCTGTTGAGGCATGTTGGCTTCATTTTTAGTGTAGTGACACCTAATGACGAAAAGACCCGTCAGGATGAAGCAGTGGCAGAGGGTTTGGGTTTGATGTTTGGTGGGAGTTAAAGGAGAAGGCTTCGTAGGTTCTGAAGATAAAAAGTAAACCTCTATGATGCCTTTTTGTCGTGTTTCTGCTCATTGTTATGGGGATATCGTATGATTTCTGTTGGAATTCAATTTGTTTGTTGCTTTCTGTATACTAATTTTCTGTGAACTACTTGATTTAACGGCCCAGATAACTATGATATTGACATTCCTTCCAATGCAATAATCTGCTCCCGTATTTTGTTCTAGTTTTTAGTGGAATGTTTGTTTAGCTACATGTGCTGCAACTCCCTGTATAGAAATTCATTCAGATTTATGTTGTTCCTTGCTTTGTGCCCATTTTTATTGATATATTTCCTCTGTCTGTATAGACTATGCAGAAATTTATTCTAATGTATTTCATGTTGTAACTCCCTTATTGGTACCAACATTTAATAAAATACAGTCTTATTAAAAAAAAGAATATGGTCATTGAGCATTCATCCATGCATCCATTCATCTATCCATCCATCCATTTATTCCTCAAACAGTAATTGAGTATCTCCTATGTATTAGACACTAAAGTGTCTAGGAACACTGAGATAAATAAGACAATGTTCTTGTCCTTAACTTTTTACTCTAGGATGAAGACAGATATATAAGTAAATTACAGAACAACCAGAGAGGAAGTGACAATAAGATCATGTACAAGGTCACAGAAGTTTTATAGTGAGGAGAGTGATTGTCTCCATGGCGTCAGCCTAGGAGTGACCTGAGATAAGGAAGGCTGAATTCAAGCATCACTCCAATGGAGAGCCTTCTCTAAACACCTGGTCTGGTCCCTTTTGATGTCCGTCATCTGTGCCCTGACAGCATCCCATTCAGTTTTATTGGAAATGTCAGCTCTCTTGTCTCTCTCCATCTAGACAAAATGCATCTTGAGGGTAGAAATGGTTTTTATATCCCTAGGATGTAGCAAAACTCTGCTACATGCTTGGTACTCAGTTGAGGTATAAAGAATGAATGAATGAAGGATGAAGGGCATTGAGAAGATATTGCTTGGAGGAGTATCTTAGTTCAAGCTGCTATAACAAAATACTATAGACCGGGTAGCTTAAACAACAAACATTTATTTTTCTCAGTTCTGGAGTTTGGGAAGTCCGAGGTCAAGGTGCCAGCAGATTTGGTGTCTGGTGAGGGCCCTCTTCCTGGTTTGCAGATGGCCATCTTCTTCCTGTATCCTCGTGTGACTTAGAGATCAAGATGTCTTTCTTGCCTTTTCTTATGAGGGCACTAATCCCATAAGGGGGGGATCGATCCTTATGACCTCATCTAAACCTAATTACCTCTCAAAGGCCTCACCTCCAAATACCATAACATTGAGGATTAGGGCCTCAACATATGAATTTTGGAGAGGCACAAACACTCAGCCCGTAAAAAGAGTTTGAAGAATAAATAGGATTTTCCCAGAAGGTCTGGTAATGCAGGGTGGAGAGTGACGGCTGAGGGATTAGTATTGAAAGGCAAGGAACTTTAAAACAGCATCTACAGCATGGCCAGTTTAGGAAACTGCAAGTTGTTTTGTTGTTGATGAGTCTTAGGACAATACAGTAGTCAGGGAGAAGGCAGGGGCCGTGTTCAGTAGCACATATATTTTACATATTTTTCTGTGCAGGAAATGGAAATTATTCAAGGATTTCAAGCAGATCATTATCAACATTTTAGAAACATCACTATGGACGAAGTGGAGAATGGATTGGAAATGGAGAAATGAGTAAGAGGCAGGAAACCAATTTGGAGGCTATTGCAACAATTCAAGGAAATGATAATGAAAGTTTGAACCAAGGGTTTTTTTGTTGTTGTTGGTTTTCTGTTTTTTTCTTGTGAGCAAGAAAGTTGAATTATCCCTTGTAGATCAGCAGAGATTGAGCAGGAGAAGCTGGGAGTAGAGATTGTCTCACCGTGAGAGGAAGGAATGTTCCTCAGTGCATGTTTGGCCTGGACTCAAGTCTTGGAAACTTGGGATGGCAACAGCAGTAGCTGCCATTCAATGAAGGTTTACTAGGAGCCAGGTGCTGTGTAAGATCTTCAAGCACATTATCACACTTGGTGCTCACAGACGAGGAGAGGGCTGTGATTTCAAGCCAAGTTTAACCCTCAAATTGTGCTCTTGACCATAAAGCTCCACTACCCCCCCTAAGCAGCCAGAGAAATTGAACTGAAAGCTTCAAACATCAGGAGATTTTGTGAGGAAGCTATGGCCCGAGAAGCAGGACATCATGTACTCCTGCAAAGGCTTCTGAGTACTTTATATGTTCACACACAGAAGTCTTGGGAGGGAACAGCATTGCCACAGGCTGGATTCTCCAGGAGTAGACACTGAGACGGTGTTTGCCAGGTGTTTATTAGGGATCAACACCTGTGAAAGGAAACCGGAGGGAGCAGGACTGGAAAGAGGAAAAGGGTGTTCTGTGACACGGACCTGACAAGGTCTTGGTCAGTTTGGGGTAAGTAGCGCCCATCAGATTCATTCATCATTGGCTCAAAATGGTTGGCCTTTTTGCCTCCCCAGGAAGGATGTGACCTCGGGGGAGGGGGTCTCAATGCAACTGAGGTAGCCCCTGGACTTGCCGAAGCTGGAGGCTGGACCACACTCCTCCAGCTAGGCAGCACGTTTCTCCTTGAAGAGAGATTGGGGCAGTGTATCTCCATAAGTACCATGGGCTAAAGGGTTCATCTTATCACTTTTGGGAACTGAGAGCCTTGGTTCAAAGTCTGGCTCTGACAGTGGTAGTTTTCTTAACCTCTCTGAACCTCAGTTTCCTCGTCTGTAAAGCACGTGTGTGTCTGTGGTAAAGGTTAATAATAGTACCTAGCTAGTGAAGTTATGGTGAAGATTAAAAGAGATAATACTCATTAGAGGGCCTGGCACATGAAGAACTTTCAATAGATGCTAGTCATTATTCAAGACATATGCTTTGAAAATGTGAATGTTCTACATTGAATGACTGAGACCCCATACCCAAAACATTTTATGGCACATTGCATTTCCTTCTTACGGAATCAAAAACATAAATATTGGGACTTCCCTGGTGGCACAGTGGTTAAGAATCTGCCTGCCAATGCAGGGGACATGGGTTCGAGCCCCGGTCCGGGAAGATCCCACATGGCGTGGAGCAACAAAGCCCATGCTCCACAACTACTGAGCCTGCGCTCTAGGGTCCGTGAGCTGCAACTATTGAGCCTGCGTGCCACAACTACTGACGCCCGCACGCCTAGAGCCGCAACAGTGCTCCACAACAAGAGAAGCCACCGCAATGAGAAGCCCGTGCACTGCAACGAAGAGTAGCCCCTGCTCGCCGCAACTAGAGAAAGCCTGTGCGCAGCAACGAAGACCCAACACAGCCATAAATAAATAAATAAATAAATTTTAAAAATTAAAAAAAACATAAATCTTGATTCTACTTGACACAGTTTACATTGATTGACTTCTGTTACAACAGCAGGAAGAGAAATAAAAGATCATTGTGATTAATTTTGGAAATACACTAGAAGTTAATGCATGTATTTGTAAATGCCTTTCTTAAATAGAAAGTCAGAATGACAAACTTAAAAGTGAAAAAGTAACTTCAAGCTGATCATAGTTCCCTAAATTCATTCATTCTCTTCCTTTATCAGCCCCTGAAAAGAAGAGAACGAATCTCCTGTCCTCTGAACTCATCTGCTTCATGGAGGTTCGTCCAAGTGTATGTTGCCTGTATGGTTCTCTGGGCATTCCCCGTGAAGTTCTCTCTCTCCCCTGCCTGTATAAGATGTTTCTTATGGCCTGAAACTGTTCATCGTCTTATGGAAGTGCGTACGTACGTTTTGTCAGTCAAGATACAGCAGTGGAAATGCATGATTTAGATGCATCAGGGACTGATGTATTCCCACACCAAAGGAGCACAGATGACCATAATTTTCTGCAGCTAAGGTACTCAATATTTCTCTTCAAATCCATCCTATTTGGATTCCAACGTTTGGTTCACTAGCAAATTCTGTAAACCCATACCACCAAATCAGCCACCTGTGGTAGGAGGCCGACTAACACTCCATGGCCGAGATCGTTTCTTCTTCGAAATTTAAATCGAATTTTCACTGGATAGCAGATTCCTATAAGCGTCTCCTCAAGGAAGCAACTTCTCTTTCCCCATGTACACAAGCAAGCATCTTTCCTCCTGACTACAGGTCTGAAGCTGTGGGAGCTGAGAGATCCAGGGTTGAAGCCTTGACCAGCTGATCACGCCTGGACCCAGGCATCCTGGCACTGCCCAAATCAGCCACATGGCTGTCAGGAGCAGGAGGGGGGCCCACGGAAGCGGTGGGTGGGAAGAAGCAGAAGTCCTAGGCACTTACAAGAAGCGTAATTACTAGACATCTATGTCTCATTAACGTCGTAGTAATAGTATCCATTAAATCTTGTAAAGAGTAAATTAGCATTCAGAAAGAGACATTGTCCAACATCCTGATGGTGGGAAATGCTTTTCATCTTGTGTGTGTTGGCTAGCGCATTTCTTCTCCTCCTTTCTCCTGATGCGATTCTGCCTCTTTTGCAGCAGCTCAGAACTTCTCCACCTCCTGCCTCAGTAGACAGGCTTTTGCAACACAGCCTCCTTGTGAAGGTCAAAGCCTCTTGCCACCTGCTGCACCACACAGAGCTGAAGTTCCGTCTCTCCTGTTGTCCCCAAGCTGAAGATGCCCTGGGGGCTCACAGACTTCCCAGCAAAGTGAAGTTATCCTAGTTTCCCCAAGCTGTCTCATCCTTTCCATATCCCTGCTGATTTTTGAATATACGAGAGTACTTTTGAAGAGGCATTTTGAAGTCTAATTTAAAGACTAATTATGAATACCTTGGGACGTGCACTGTTAGGAAATGAACGACCTTACAGACCTGGGGGAAAACCTTCTGCCTTACTCAGTGGGGCCCCTGGGCACATGTTAGTGGGTTTCCTGGGCTTCTCACCATACAGAATTGTTTGAAAAGGGAGGCTCTGCCCAGGTGATCATTGCATAGGCTGTGAGTGTGGTGAAAACCAGCTCCAGAAAAGCCTCTTGCAAGATGTTCTGGCTCCAGCAGCTACAGTTTTGCACCTCTTCTCTCTGACCGTGAAGCAGATGAGCCAAAGGCATTCCCTGTGGATTCCAGCCTTCAAGGGACCTCTCCAAGCCCTAGGCCTGCTGCCCTCACCCCCTCTGCTTGTCATGCTGGGCCTCCTTGAATCAGCAGGCGCCACGAGATGCCAACCAACCCAGAGCCCGGGGGCCCAGCTTTTGAATGCAGGGAGGGCCAGCACAGGTGTTTTGGTACCTAGAGCTTGTTTCCAGGTATCTGAGCAGGAGGGGCATGGATTTGGGGCTCGGGAATTAGGTTTGGACTCTGCTCTCCAGTGATGAGCAGCTGTGGGACCTTCAACCCCTCCGGGCTTAGGGTTACTTCAGTTTGAAAGTTAGGGAGTTTTACCGAGAACGCCAAGATCTCTTCCAGTTCTGAAAATATACCATGTTTCAACTCTGACCCAACGTTAAATTCACTTGGGCAGCTTTAAGGCATGCCGCTGCCCAGAGATTCTGATTGAATTGGATTGTGTAGGGCCTTGATATAGGTTTGTAGGTCCGGAAGAGCATATAGTTTGAGGGGACCCTGTCAAGAAGAAGAACAAAAGAGTATCTTACTTTTGCAAATGTTATAAAAATATGACCCCGTGAACACGTTGCAGGGTCCCTCTCCTCCCAGGGCCTCCAGAGGGGTCTGTGCAAGTGAGTGTCCCTGAAGGTTAACTTTACTGCTTCAGAGTAAATCTAGGGGTGCCCAGGCATCAGTAAGTCATAAATGCTTCCCAAGTGATTCCAACATGCACAACTGCAGTGTGAGAGTCTTGAGGTAGGGTCCAAATCTTGAGGTGAGGATGAGTGTGAGAGCGCATGGTAATCCCGCCAGCTCTGCCTGGAATATCCTTGTTTAGAAGTTTCCCCTCCATGAGTCCGTCTCCTAACTAATTCCTACTCACTAGTAAGGCTCAGATTCAAGGTCACCTTGTCTGGGACCCTTTCCTAATCCTCTGGTTAGGTGCCATCTTCTGTATTTGTCTCAGACCTGTGCATGGCTCTGACGTGGCCCACAGCACATGCTATTATAATTATTTCTTTATGCTTCTTTCTCCCCCCCTAAGCTGTGATCAACTTGAGGGCAGAGATTGTGTCTTGGGCGTCTTTTCATCCCAGGACCTAACGCAGTGCCCAGCACATGAAGCCTTCATGGAAAAAAGGGAAAAAAGTAAATTATTATTATTTTTACACAGAAGGCCTTTTGGTCCCCCCTCCCCATTATATTTTCTAGTCTCTTCTCTCAATAGCCAGTGAAGATACCACACTGGACATCTAGTCAGATTCTCCATACTTACAAATGTAAGCTCTCAAAACCCCTCTCAAACGCCTACGAAAAAGCTAGATTAACCATTGGATGGCACTGGTGTTGGAGCAGAAGGGCATTTGCACAGCATATGGGAGTATCAGACAGGATCCTGGCAGGAACCAGGAGGCACACCCGGCTGAGATTTGGTAGATAGAAGATGGTAAGGACTATTTACAGAGGTGCGTGCAGAATGAAGGGAACCGGTAAGGGAAGTTGAGGCCCCCAGGAACCCATTATCCTCCAAGTCTTAGAAACCATGTTCCCAACCATGTTGAGGGTTGGAGCCCAGAAGAGGGGCTGCCCAGTAGGAGCTCTATTTCGAGAAGTGTGGAGGCACCCGAAAGATGCTGCTGACGAAAATAGGAGCACAGGAAGAAATACTTTGATCTCTCTCCTGCCCTCCAGTCTCCTGCTGTTGCTTCCCACTGACCCACCGACTGGAAGCCAGAGGCAATGGGGCCCCAGTGAGGCAGTGCACAGGGATCACTCCCCTGAACCCAGCTCAGAGTCGGGGGATGAAGGTGGAGATGTATCTGGGGAGGGAAGGTTAAACAGGAAAATCAGCACAACAGACTGGATGATGTCATATTACAGGGAGGGGAGGAAGTAACTGGATGTCTTTATCTGTAATAACTTGATATAGTTTAAAGTAGTTCTGCTGTACTTATTTGAAGTGAAACCAAACTCTTGGCAATTTATAACTAGCCTAAAAGTAAAGGGCAGACAGCGAAGATGACTCTGCACATCCAGCTGCTCTATTCTAGGAAAGAGAAGCAGCGGCATGCGGGGATATTGACTCCCACCTGCCCATCCCTGCCCCTCACTGTTGAGAGGTAATCACTCTTGTTTCTATTGACATCTTATTTGCTCCTTGGGTCCCACAGCTGTCGGCACCCCATTCTTTCCCTTACCACCTCCCACGTCACCTCGGGTATTTCTAAGGGACTCTCCTTCTCATCGTGAAGATCCAAGCTTGCCGGTTCAGAAGAGCTTACCACTTAGCTCTCTGCTGCCATGCACGGCTAACTGCCTCGGGGACTGTAACAGTTGGGGTCCACCGGTCCCCTCCTCGGCCTGAAACCTCACACCCACCTTGAAAGGGGGCAGAAACAGCACTGCAGGTTGTGTGTCCCCAGAGGAGGCCTCACAGTAGGTCTGCAGGGTCTGCAGTGCTGGAGGAGGCCAGCAGGGGCGCCCTCGGCACACGCTCCCCTATGGACCCCCTTCTACCCCGCCACTGCTCCCAGGTCCCCTTCCCTCCGGTGTTCACCTCACTGACCTGTCTCCTCACGCAGAGGGTCGTCAGAAGCAGCGAGAGGCGCACGTTCCGAGAGGATGTGCCAGGGGTCTTCTCTGGCCTGAGGTCCACCGTCCCCCCCGACCCTGGCTGCCCACCATTTCTTCTCTGTGTCTCTCGTTTTTCCACAGCTGGGAGATGACAACGTAAGGGGGAGGTAGATGGGATTCGCTTGTTTCTCCGGTTCTTAAAGTACCTGTGGGGGGAGTTTCAGAATAAGAACGTGGCTGACCCCAATTGCTTTTGAACTTCCTAGTCTCTGACTTGTGGGTAAGACTGGAATCTGGGGTGGGCAGCCGCATTTGTGGAGGAGATATTTTTCTCTGCAGCTATCTGGAAAGAACAAGGAGGGCTCTAATGCAGGTGGAGCAGGGCTCTCAGGAGGGCTGGGGAAAAACACAGAATTCTCTTGGCTGAGGCTTCAGGAGGGCTTCAGGAGGAGCCGAGCAGCTGAGTGACGCCGCGGCTGCGTAAAGAGGACGCGGGGAGCGCTCACGAGGGAGGAGCCAGAGGGGCCGGGCTCTGGGAGTCTGCGCCTGAGCCTCCTTGTGCAGGGTGAGGGGTGGGCGGGAGTAGGGGGGAGGGGGAGGGGGAGGGGGGGAGGGGAGGGGGAGGGGAGGAGTGGAGACGGGGAGTGGGGAGTTGGGTGGAGCCTGAGTTTTCCTTCCTACCTCTTCTGGGGATTGTGAGTCAGGGGGTTACCTGCAGGGCATGACCCCAAGAGACTAGGGAGTCACTAGATACGTAATACAGGTACCCTCTTAGGTTGGGACTTCTGTGACGGAAGGGGCTGTGGTGTCTTCTTCATAACTCAGCCCCAGCTGACTTACAACACCTGATGTAAACGTAGGTGCTAAAGGGTGGTTGTTGAGTGAATGAATGCATGAAGAAGGAAGACAGCTGGTGTTTGGGGTTAACTTTTTCTTTAAACACTGTGGTCAAAGTGCTCACAAGCTGGCCTGCCAAGCAGATAGCTGAGCTTTTCTTTCTAGATGCTGAATGGGAGTAGGGGCCGAAGTCAAGTCATTCCCCCTGCCGCCTCCCCTGCAACCACAATAAAAGAGAACCTGTGCAGGGTCCAAGCCAGCTTGCTGAGTTCCAAGCTCCAACACATGTCTTTCCCCAGGTCCTCTGGTAAACCTGTGCCTGAGAAAAGCCCATGGAGGTGGGCAGGGTGGGGCGGGGGGTGCGGGTGGACTCTGCATCTGACCTTTCTTTTTACTCAGCTCTCAAGTCCAAGTCTATGAAACCAGACCCAGAGCTCTAGACAGGGGTGCATCCTGGGTGTTTGGGGCATATGCTTCAGCAGGCAGAGCCTTCCAGACCACAGGATTTGTCCAAAATCAGTCTCCCTCTAGCCAGGGGATAACTGTGAATAACCATCTCAGGCCCAAACTGGAGATTTCCAGGGCCTTAAAAGCTAATTAACAATACCCTGGGAGTACCGAGTACATTGCCATAAAAACCAATGGCCCCGCTGCCAGCTCCAACTCAGAGGGTTCCGTGACTCACAGGGCTGCTGACTCAGAGCGCTCCCGGGCAGGTTTTAATGGGTTTCATGAGCATCTCTTCTCACTGCTGTCTGAAGATGGGAGGGAGGCTCTGCCCAGGAGATAATTGCCTTGACCTTGAGTCTAGTAAAAACTGGCAAGAAAAATGCTGTTGTAGCCTTGGAGTTTTCAGTGCTTGAGAAGAGTGGAAGCAAAGCCAGGGCACATGGAGACAGAGTAAAATCTGGTTTCACAACTGGATTGGGAAATCAAATAATCTCAGGAGACCCAGTGGAGAATCCTGTGGCTTCCATGAAAAGCCCAGTTCTAGTTAGCAGGCATGAAGCCATAGAGGGGATTCATTGTAATAGCTCAGAGTGGAACTTACAGCCTCAGACCCCCTAGCTGAGCTCCTAGCTGATCATGACCTACCTTAGCCTTCATTTGCTCATCATTCAGATGGAGATAATCATAGTATATATTACATAGGTTGTTGGGAGGATTAAACAACTTGCATGGTGCCTGGTAGATAATCAGTGTCTGATAGCACTCACTTTCTTCCTCAACAGTAGGAAGCCAAGGTGAAGTCAATGGCTGGGCAAGAAACTCTTTTGGAACATTTATATTAAACGACACATTTTCCTCTTTTCCCACCACTGATATCAAATCCAGCAAACAAAGACAGACAAATACAATATATACATTGCAACTGGACAGTCGATTCTTTTACTGATGTGCAGCAAAATTCTTCACAGAATCACTGTACTTAAGCAGTACTCCAGGCCACACCAAGATACAACCAGTGGCTACTCAACAAGCTTGCATTAAACTCCTATGCTTACAAGATGGACCAAGCATTATGACAAGACCTGCCCTCAGGAAGGTCATAGTCTATGTGGGGAGACATGTGCAAACGCATAATATTGGCACCAGGGCATGGGTTCTAACACAGTTGTGCTTGAACTAGCCTGTCTCACAATCATCTGCCAAGCTTGTGAAAACAAATCCTGGACTCCATCCCCACTGATTCTAACTCAGTAGGTTAGGGATGAGGCCCATGAATTTACATTACGTTCCTCACAAAGTCCCAGGTGAGGCTGATCCTTTGAGGAGCCCTATTATAATAGAAGTCAAAAATTACGGGGTGGATTATAGCGGAGCAAGAGAGTAATGAATTATTTTTTCTGGCAGGGGGGGAGTTGCTATCTTGGGTGACTTCATGGAGGAAGTAGTATTTAAGCAAAGCCTAGAAGTATGGCTAGGCCTTTAGTAAGCTGCAACTCGAGGAAGTGTTTTCATGGAGAAAAAATACTAAAAAGTCAGGGAAAATGCAGAGTACCTGCAGCAAGCTGAAAAAATACCAGGGTGTTTGTGTTGGAGAAGGAAGGGTAATAGGAGGAGATGTTGGACACTGGTTTCTAGAAGACCTGGCTGCTCAGGCTGAGGAGGTTGGACTTATTCTGTGAATAACAGGGGGGCTGCCAAATGTTTTTGAGGATGGGAATGACGTCACCAACTCAATGACCTGATGCTTTACGTCTGTGTGAGAGACAGATTAGAGGAAGTGATGAGAAAACCAGTTGGCTGGCTGACTTCTAAAATTCTCTAAGTGAAAGGAGGTCGTCTGGAGGTCTAAACTAGGCCAGTGGGGATAGAAAGAAGGATTCCTCCATGAAAGACAAAGTGGAGGGAATATCATCGGGGTTGTAAAATTAAATTGCATGCGGTTGATGAGGGAGAGAAACAAGTCAAAGACGGTCCTAAGGAATGCAGCCAGAGTACCAATGCCAGCAGAAGACTTAGGGGTTTTAGGAAGAAGAAAGATTTAACAAGGAAGATAATGACTTTGGTTTGTACCTCTTGAATTTGAAGTACCTACAAGTTATCTAGTAGTTTGCAATGCAATCCTGGGTTCAGTAGAGAGGCTGGGTCTGAGCATTTACATCTGAGTGCATCACATATAGAAGATTGTAGAAAATGGGAGAGTAGATCTTCATGGAGGGAGAACACATGGAGAGAAGGGTGTAAGCAACAGAACCTTAGCGAATGTCTAAGGTGGTTGGCGAAGAAGAGCTAGCAAAAAAGACTCGGAAATTGTGGTCTGGGAGGCATTGGGGAGGTAGTTGAATGCTGTCAGTGAAAACACTGAAAGACAACGAGGAAGATTTTAGGAAGGGAGTGGCTCACAGCGTTAACTGCTAGAGAGGAAAGAGGCCTTTGGATGTGTGGATTGGGAACCTCAAGAGTGCGCTGTCCAAGGTGGGGCAGGATCAGGCTGCAGAGAGTCGAGGAATAAATAGGAGGTGAGGAAGTAGAGGAAGCGGGAGTTGAGTGGTGACAGGAAGAAAGTGGGACAGTAACTTGAGAGGGAAACAAGTTCATGGGCGGGTTTTGTTGTTGTTTTAGGATCTAGGGGACCAGAGCAAGTGTGTAGGCCAAGTGGAAGGAGCCACTGGAAAGGGAAAGATTAAAGAGGTAAAACAAGAGGAGATGATTGATGCTGCAGGGTCTGGGAGGAGATGAAAGGGTGGGAGGGAAAGCCCTGGGACAAAGGACCACTTTATAACAAGGTCCTCTAGGTGTTCTGGCAATGAGATGGCCTTGGATGGGCTCCAAGCAAGACTCTCCTTTTACTAAAACAAAGAGCATGGTGGCACCAACGCAGCCCTGGGAATCTCAAATCCAGAGCTGTCTGCTTTAGCCCAAGACCAACCTCTCCACTTTCAAGCATTCAGAAAGAACCAAAGGTTAAATGAGAGTTTCAGTATTCTAATTTTCCAACAAATTTATTTCCTCCCTGTTAGCCAAATCATGGAGTCTTTTCCCTCACCTGGGCTCCCAAATTTAATTAGCAAACTTCCTTCTTTCCCTCTGAGAGTCAGAACAGAGACTTCATTTCTCTCCTTCCCTTCCTAGCTTTTGCTTATCTAAACTAAGGGCCCGTGGGAGCTTTCAGTTGATTTATTTCAGCTGGTCCCTCACAGCCACACCGACTCTGGGTTAACCTCCTGGGCCCTCCGGGACCATTTTTAGGAAGGTCTGCTAGGTATTCTGACCTACTAATAGGTCCCTCGAGGGGAAGTCCACACTGTCACGGTAGATCTTACTACCTAACACCTTGTGAAATCCTAGGCTTTGCTGAGCTCAGCCAAGACACTGCAGGAAACACATGGGCTGGGGTTCCCAGAGAGACTGTCTAGGTCTCGAAGAATAATGCTAAACAGACAGCGTACAAAGCCGTCTGCACTAGGAGCCTTTAACTAATAGCAGGAGAAAGGGATGAAATGTGTCTGTTTCTTAGAGTATGTATTATTTTCAGATAGTATCGCGGCATTATTAATTATGAGAGGAGCCAGGAGTTGTTGGGCGAAAGGGTATTGTCAAAGGTGTTTTCCCCTTTTGTTTGCCTAGAGGGCGCGGCCTCCTCACCTTGGCCTTGCTCCACGTGCTAATGCTTTTTTAGGGGCATGTCATTAATTTGAGCGACAGAGCCCTGTTCTGCAACCTTCATAGAACTACATTAATCTCTGCACTTCAAACACTTTCTTGAACATCTAGTTCTGTTTCATACCATTTACACAACCCTAGCACTGGAAATTGTAACTCTGTCTCATCTTTCATGTTAAATTGAAGATGTCAGGAGAAAGAAAATAGCCAAACATGATTATAAACACAGCAAGTGGGATATGAACTTCTGCTCGAAGCCATATTTTTAAAACTTTGTTATAACACATATAGGAGTTTGTCTCCTACTGTCTATAATTTTTGTTTTGGCCTTTAAAAATAAGATATGGATGAAAAGTATGGGAAATATAGTTAGTAAAATATAATGAGCTGTGCTTTAAAGTTAGAAATGGAGTAAGAAATATACATCATTGCATGAGAGATGTACGTTTTGGTGCAATAGCCTCGCCAACAAGTCTTTCTTCTTTTATTTTCCGAAGTGTTGGTCTTAGTCAATCTTCACGTGTTGCAGTAATGAAAAAATATTTATTATCTCTTCGTAAACTGTCGTAGCCATTTTACCTGAGTGGGTGAGACCGCTAACCTAAGTGACTCAGTGACTGTGTAAGGAAAAGGATTTGCCCATTTATGCTGCTTCAAATCTTCCCATGAAAAGAGCAGCTCCGTATGCAGGCTAGGCACAGGTGTTCAAGGCAGAGTGTCTTGGTTTAAATCATGGTTCTGTGGGGACTTCACCAATTTACTGCTCTCTGTGTCTCAGATTCCTCTTCTGTAAAATATGGATGGTATCAATAATAATAGTAACCTTCCTCCAATGGTGTGGAGATTAAATCATTTGATATCTGTAAAGTGATAACAGATACCGTTCCTACTCCACACAGACCCCTTATCCAGGTACCCACACGCATCCCACCTGTTGCAGATCTGGGCTACTCACACCTGCACCTCCCCAAGAGACTTGCCCTTGGCTGATGGAAGCTGTCTTGCTGGCCACGCTTGTTAGGTGCTCTCCCCACCCGACCCCATTGGGGGTGGCTCAGAGCCAATGACCTTCTGGTCCAGGGACAGAAGAGCCAGCACCGTTGCTTCTGGAAGGGATCAACACTGGGGTACAACTCACCATCCGGAGCTCCCCTGGAATCGGGCTGAGGCTAGACTTCTCTAGAGAACACAATTTGCTCGGCTTCTCTCCCGGCCTTGCCCTGCCCTGCCCTGCCCTGCTTCTCTCACTCCTTTACTGGTTTCTCCTCAATAAAAGTTCTCCCTGGCGGGCCCAGGAATCCCCATCTCAGGCTCCACTAGGGAACTTGACCTGAGACCAGTACTTCAAAGAGTGCTTGGCACTTAGTACTCATTCAGTAAATGTTAGCAATGATTAAGGATTGAAAATAATCAAATTTTTGGTCTTCGTCAGGTGTATGAACTGGAGAAGCCTTTATTGTTTAGAATTGAGTGGCCTACAAATCTGTTGTCAGAGTTGAAAACTAAGGGCTTCCACAATCAATTGTCTTTTAAACTATGTTTCTTTTAGTGGCTGTGCTTGAGTGCCTAAAAAAGGCAAGTGCCGGAGCTGTCAGGGGTGGTCAGTCAGGACTGAAAGTGAACAAGCACGATGGAGGAACACCAGGCCCAGCTCCATAAGTGATGAGCGGTGGGGTCTCAGGTGTCCTAGGTTTCAGGGTCCGAGGGATGTACCAGGAGAGGAGGGAAGCAGAGGGAGAAGAGGCAAAGCAGTAGTGACTGGAAAGGAGAAATTGTCCAGTTCTCGCTCATTTCTTGAGAGACAGGGGATAGGTTTGAATCTGGGGCTCAGGTTTTTTTTGGTGGGTGGTGGGCGATAACCAGGCCTGATATATTGTTTTGTTCAAATCATCACTGAACAAAACTCCTCTCAGCATTGGGAGGGAAGAGGGAAAGGGCAAGGGAAAAAGGAGAGGAAAGAAGGGAGCTTTAGCTGCCAGAAGATGGTGACCCTTCTTGCATTGCAGGGGAGAGACAGGCACTTTCTAGATTTAGGAGAGTGTACAGAGAACTTTGAGTCAGCTTAACTGCTCAGTGTGTGTTGAAAGGCAGGCGGTAGTCCTTCCCGGAATGTGTTGCTATCGAGGAGAAAAGCCACTGTAGAGCGCACAGCGGGCCGTGCTGCAGGAGCATAGCACCCCGGCAGTGCCGTGCCACAGCACTTAGGTGGCAGAGAGGGCCAGAAGTGACCGTCAAAATGGGCCGCTGAGCCTGGGAATTTCAGCTTCCTAAATTCAAATGCAGTCTTGAAGAAGTTCTTTTCCATTTACCATCTCACGGTCAGGAAAGCCGAGAGCTGGGCAGCAATTAGCAGGTGCATGACATCCATTTCAGTAATTGCCAACTACTGGCTTTTTCTCCCGGAAGATGTGCCATTGTCACCAACATCATTTACAGAAGATGAGTTCGAGACACCCACGTTAGGTTAGAAACCTGGCCTCCTAGGACTTACCATCAGATGTTGATTTGCTTTACTGCCAGGATCACTCATGTGACCAGGTAACAGTGGGTTCACCTGGCGGTAAGATGGTAAGGCTGGTTGCATCATTAGGACAGGAGGTACAGGAGGAGCACTGCTAAGTGTCTTCAGGTCCATTCTAGTGAGACTTCTTAGAGAAGGTGAAATTCAAAGCCAGAAGAGGAGGAAAGGGGAGGCTCTGGAGGTTGGATTCATGACATTCAGCAAGGCCCAGGCTCTCAGGGTTCACTGCGTTAGAGTGGTTAACAGCTACTATGTATCGGGACCATTTTAGGGTGAACTTTGCACTTTTACACATTATCTTGGTCTGCTATCAACACAGTGATATTGTCATTTCCTCCCTTTTTTATTTTAAGAGAGAAAACGGAGGTTCAGAAAACTTAACCCAGTTAGGAAGTGGGAAAGTCAGCATTTGGACCCTGGCCATCTGCCTGGTATTTCTGAGTCTGGTATTTCTCTTTACTCGAGAAAAGAACACAGCCCTGCTGTAAATATATTCTGAGAGAGAGTGCATCTTATAGCATAGGATGTGTCATTTTTCTCTTTTGATTTATTTCTTGATGACGATTAACATTCACATGTATGAAAACCCAAAAAGGATAAAACTCTTCCTACCATCCTGGTCCCTTATCTGCCAGGTTCTTCCTCCCCAGCCCCACAGGTGCCCACTGGTGTTGGTTTCTTATACATTCTTCCAGGGTCTCCTTATGTCCTAAGAGGAAATATGAGATTCTTTTCTTCTTTCTGCTTTCACACAAAATTTAGCATATTAAAAACATTGCTTCATCCTTTTTTCAATTAACTCTCCTTCCTAGAGATCTTTCCATATCGTTTTACAGGGAGCTTCCTCAATCTCTTTCACAGTTGTATTGTCTTCCATTATATGGACGTCCTGTCACTTATGGAATCAGTGCCCCACTGATGAAAATTTGGGTTGTTCCTTATTTTTTGCTATTAGAAAATGCTGCAAGGAGTAACTTGTACATTCATCCTTTAGCACACATACAAGCGCATCTGTCAGTTAAACTGCTAAAAGTAGAATTGCTGAGGTAAAATGGTTGTATTTGTAATTTCTTGTGGATACTCACCAGAAACTTTGATAAGGCCAAAGTGAGACAGAAAGTACTTGCATACAGTGGTTGCCTAGTGGGTTTGCTAAGGACATACCCAGCTAACGAGGACCCCAGCTGAGTTCCTTCAGAGGATTAAGTGTTAGGTGGGCACCCTGACCACTCACTGCAGCCAAGGATGCCCGGGCTTTGGCTTTTAGTTCCCCTTCCTTTCTGCGCCGGCTCTAAAACCAGGAAGCCGATATACCCTTGAAGTTCCTCCTCTTGCCCTTGGACTTAACATACTGGGAAACAGAACTGAGACAGGCAGCCATCTGCGACGTGTCTTAGAGAAACAGAAGAAGCACAGGCTCTGGGGCCAGAAAGACCAGAGTTCTAATCTTGGCTCAATCACTTTTTATCTGTGTCATCTTGGGTGAGGTTTTTATCCTCTCTGGGCCTGGATTCCTTCATCTGGGAAAAAGGGGAAATGATGGCACCCATCAGAAGTGGTCATGGTGGGGATTAGAGATAATCTGTGGAAAGCACACCCCATGCTCAGTAAGTGGTTGCTATGATTTTGGGGAATTATCCTAAAACCCATGCTTATAAACATCCTCTTTGTGTCACTGAGGCCCAGCACCGGCCTCTACCTGGCATGCACATCAATGACTCATAACCTCAGCTACAAAACCATCTCATTGTGGATGGTTCACCTCCTTGTAAGCAGTTCCCGAGTGGATTGCCACATCCATCGATGATGCGGGATTCCACACGAAGCAGCCACGCTAAGCTCCAACCACACCCTTATAACATCAAAGGACCCTGGCTCATTAATTAGTCAGAAAGCAATTTTTCACTGTTCGGTCCAGCACCTAAGCTGGCCCTTCCTTGAAAAACACCAAGGTTTATCTAGAGTCAGATGAGCTTGGAAATCCTTCAGATAGGGCCACCCACAGTGTCCCAATCCATGACAGGTGTCTGGACACACAAGAAGCAAAGACCCACGGAATAAAGAGCAGACATTTTCATCGCTGATCTGAGAGCTGCTGCGCCCAATTCTCTTTGTTCATCTTTTTCTGGTGGTTCTTGACCCCCAAATCAGCACACAGAGGTCTGTGTCCTCTTGGAGAAGGGAATGAACGTTCTCTGAAGTACAAACTCCAGTGATAGCAGTAATGCAATGGTGGATTACCCTTATGTTTCCTCATGTTCTGAATCCATTAAAAGGGGGGGATTGAATTCTATCTAGTCAGGACCCTCATTCCTTTCCTTAATTGCTTTTTAAACTACTGAAATGAAAAGTTGCCAACAAGGCACATATTAGCCATTCCTCCCCTTCTCGGCCCATTCTTGCTACACTCCCATCTTCCACCCTTCAAAGTAGTTCAGCAGCAAAATGTTCCAAACTGTGAGTCACTCATGGATTGTTCAGGCGACCAAAAGAAAATCTGTTAATGGGATTCGAAGAGCTTACAGCTGAAAAGAGCGAGATATGGAATGGCCAGTGTGTAAAGGATTCTTCCGTGTCATTCAGAGTAACGAGGTTCAGTTGCAGCTTCATCCTGAATTGAAATCACTGACAATGTATTTGCCTATTCATTTTTGGACACTTTGATCTAAAAACAGGTCATTGGAGGAAATCAGTCTAACATCTGAGAATTGTAGGCACTTGAAAATAAAGGAAAAATTCTCTAAGTTTATCTCTTTCCCTAATATTTTTGTGGTCTTGAAGCAGAGGCTGAAGACTGAAGATCTTGGGTGATAAGCTCACTGCCTATTAAAAAAATCTGATACTGAATATCTTGGGTGATAAGCTCACTGCCTATTAAAAAAATCTGATAAAGATTTGTGGCAGGAATATTAACTTATAGTATTTGCAGTTTTTGACTTTGAGATCATCAAGGATTAGTTGCAGGCTTTTATGTCACTGTGGAGATTTGAGTGGAAATGTTCTTATATCTGAGCTGTGCAATACGGTAGCCACTAGCCACATGTGCTATTTGAATATAAACTCGTTAAAATGAAATCAAATTAAAATTTCTGTGTTTTGGTAACACTAGCTACACTTCTAGTGCTCAATACCCACATGCATCTGTGGGGCAGTGCAGCTCGGAGGTGTAGAAAGTGTGATGGACGTGGATCTACCAGACTGAATGTGACGGAGAGCTCTACAGCGGTTAACTGACGAATTAGTAGCTCCTTATAAAAGCCTTTCCTCCTCATTAGTGTGGCACTTTACTCAGCCCTCCTAACATCACTAAACATGGTTAGCGACAGAGGAGGAGACTTACAAATCAAAGTTCATGCATTTATGGTTCAAGAACTAGTTAAGCATAACTGGGTTATGTGTAGTAGTCAACCCTTCTGAATCACCAAGTTTATCCAGATTTCTTCATTAAAAAAAAAAAAAAATTGAGCCAGGACCATAAATGGACCTGCTTTGGGAGATAATGTTTCCCCCAGGGAAAAAAAAATGCATTGGTTTTGCATATTGATGTTATTCAATGTACAAGCACATGCAAATTTCCCACCGTTTGAAATAACACAAGACTTGGGTCAGATATATGCAAAACTGAGCAAGCAAACAAAACCCCCTAGCCTAAGAGTCTGCATTTTCCAGTAACGAGTTCACGCTCAAGCCTGATGACTTGTCTACCTTGCCTTGATGCAAAAAGGATATGAGGCAGTATTACATGTGTTTTATGAGTAAAATCTAATCATTGTTCCATATTCATATGTTCTTTTGGAGATATCTCTTGGGGAGTTAATAACTGTTCCCTCTCCCCCTTCACCCCACTACCTGCCCTCCCGACTTCACCTATTGTCAGCATTATAGTCTAGTAGAAACCATCGAAATGAACACCACCAAAGGAAGTCTTGGAAGGAGAACAAAAATTCAAAGGGTTAAACATGAACATTAGTGTGAATTATTCTATGAGCTTCATCTAGGGGGACAAAGGGTGATAGAGGCTTATTTGATGTCTATAAAGTAACTAACTTTTAGAGGGTTTGTTCTGTGCCAGGACTGTATTCCACACTCTGTATTTACTCATTTAATTGTCACAGAGCAGCTGTGTTTTTCTAATGAGGAAACTGTGACTGGGGGAGGTTAAGCAATTCACGTTCGCATAACCAGGCTACAAAACCAGGCAGTGTAGGGCTGCAGCCAGTACCTTTACCCATGAGGCTAACTGCCGCCCTATTGTGTCTTATGTCTGCTTGGGCACCGGTTGGGCTCCGTCCTTTGTCCCGAGTACAGCCTGCTAGGGTAAGCTGGTCCCTGGAGCTCTGTGAAAGCCTCGGAATGTAGGATGTGAGGTCTGTGCCATGTATCATGACTCATCTGGAAGCTGCAAGGTGAGCTGAGCAGCCACTGGAATGCTTACCTCCACTCTCTCTCACCTGGGGTTTATGGCTCGGCCAGGTGTGGAGGAGAGAGAGGCCGCTCCACTCATTCCTCCACAGCCCGTCCGCTCCTCCACAGCCTTTCCCTGGTCCAGGTCTAGGCTTCGCCAGGGAAGCCAGGAGAGGTGGTCCCAGTCCTGCCAGCTCACTCTCTTTTGTCTCTTCGGTGGACTTGGGGGCACGAGGAACTGGTGAAGGCCGGAGGGTATGCAATGTCCCTTAGGAATGGAAAATTGTTTTTGGTAGGGTCCAGCCTGGGTCCCCAGTCCCTTTGAGTGAGTGTCAACGGGCTCCCAGCTCCAAAACAATTCTGCTTTAAAGCCCCATATCTGGCAATTAAAACCCAAGATACAGTTGAAAAGAAAAGGAAAAAAGGCTTTCCTTTGTAGAAGCACCAAATTATCCCATTGCTAGTAGCCTCTAAGGCATAGAGTGAAAGCACAGTGTCGTTAAAAAGTGGCCCAGCACAGTGTCTATCCAGTTAGCAGACACTTAGCTGGCTTAGAGCCGGGCTCATTTGTCGAGGGAAGCCATGTGGTTGGCACGATGCAGGTGCCCTCAGCGGTCCTCGTGTGTTTGTGTGGCTGGGCTGGGAATTTACTCCCCTACCCCTTATCTGTAGCAGGATGACTGCCAGAAGGTAGGGTTACGGAGCCAGACAGAAGGCGAGAGGGCTGTCTCTTCTCTGCCGGGTGGTCTCTTTGTTCCTATCTTCCTAGAAAAGATGATTAGATACAGCTCCGGGTTAGGAAAGAACCTTGAGATCATATAGACCCACCCGCATTGCTGCTTTGCAGGTAAGAAAACTGAACCTTGCAGTGGTAAAATGACATGCCCAAGGTCAGTTTACTGTCAGAGATTATGATCATGGATGTCATCCAGAGAAAATCCCAATTCTTGTCCCAAGCTACAAAGTGGAACCAGTTTGTAAGGTAACTTTCTTAAAGGTCTTCAGTGTTATTTCTTGGTAAAAAGCCTCCATTTTTGTGGTTCACGCATGGAGCCCTCTGTGCAGAGGAAACTGAGGCAGAGGAAAGTGTTTTTATTATTATTTATATTGAGGACTCCGCTAACTGTCTAAAGGATTTGTGGTGGCTTGTAATGAAAGGGAGGCATCTAATAAAGCTGTTAAAATTAAAACGCATTTTATGTAGAAGGACAGTAAATAACCATATTAAACTTCTAAGTTAAAGGCAGCCAAGGGGAACAGTATGAGTAACTCAGCTCTCATCATCTCTTGAAATGTATTAATTCTTCAGGTACAACATTCTTAAAGAAAATTTAGATGGTTACCTTACCATTCCTCACCCATTGCAGAGTTTTTTGTTTTCTTTTGTTTTGAGTCCACTTAGGGAAGGGCTCTGGGGCCAGCAATGATGCTCTGATCCTTACTGGCATGAATGGATAGTGCTCAAGAGGGGGTGCCCGAAGGCATTACTACCATGCTTCGCCATTATTCTGAGGCACTGTTTTCACGGTGCACTATTTTGAGCCCCCTATAGCTTTTATCTGGGAGCATATATTGTCACCTAATAACTTAGTTTGTCTTTTTAGAGACTGTCAGGGTCTTTACCTCTAAATACAAGGACACATCTGGGCACACCAAAGGCAGAACTTCCAGCAGGGAGATCTCATCAGAAGCCATTTATCTGAATTCCAACAGCATATATTGAGTACCTACTGCATGTCCCACTCCTGTTGAGGAGCAAGGGATAAGATGTGAGCTGGACCGGATCGATAGATAGATGTGGGTCTGATGACTTATAATACAATATAATGACAAAATATGGTGTGATATAATGGAACAGTGTCCAGAAAGGCATGTTTTAGGAACACAGTAGAAGAACAGATTCTACCCAGGGGCGTGGGAAGAGTCTTCCCAGGGAAGGTAACATTTTATTCATTCTTTCAACAAATGGTTAATGAACGTCTGTTTTCTTCCTGAGGTTGTGTTGGGTGCTGGGATGATCAAAACCGTCTTGGTCGCCTATCTATAGAGGGAGAAGGGGACTCCTAGAGTATATTCTAGAAAAAAGGAACCCTATGAACAAGTATGGAAAGCGCATAGAAGTTAAAGCGTGACCAGGTAATGTGAGGGGCATGAAGGAACTTGAACTTAATCCTATAGGCAATGGTGAGGCAGGGAAGGATTTAAGGAGGAAAGTGGAATGATCTGATTTGTGCTTTCGAAGTTAATTACTCACAAAGATTTCATTATTTAAAAAACAAAACCATGAAAGTACTAGAAAAAGACACAGGTAAATATTTATATAATTTTAACTTGGGGGAAAGCTTTGTCAGTGTATGACATGGAAAAGTTAAAACCATACAGAAAAAGATTTGAATAGGTAAAGATTTAAAAGTTGTATACCACCAAATCACTATTAAAAGGACAAAAGTTAAAAAAAAAAAACTTTAAAAAAGTTAAAAAGGACAAACTCGGGAGAATTTAATAGCCTTAATAGCCTGAATATACAAATGACTCTTACACAATAAGTAAGACAAAGAACACCTCCTAGAAAATGGGCAAGAGAAGAAATTCAAATGTCCAATAAAACAGATAAAAAATATTCAAGTGCACTAGCAACCGAAACATATTCGATGCCATTTTTCATTTACCAGATTGACCAAAGGTTTTTTTAAGAAGGTAGTGCCCAGTGTTAGTCAAAGGACTAGAGAAACAGGCACTTTAGAGTACTAGTGGCTTTCAGGTGGTTTGGAAGAGCAATTTGCAGTATGTGTTACAATGAATGGATACACTGACTCAGCAAATTTACTTTTAGGAACACATCTTAAGTAAATAGATTCATTCACAAAAATCTTTGTTCCAAATGATTCATTCCAATGTCGCTTATAATAGTAAAAACAAAACAAAACCTAGCACAAACAATGACCAAAAAAACCCTGCAAGGAAACAATGTAAATGTTCCACCTTAAAATAAAGGATTGGTTAAAAATACAATGGCCCAGCCCCGTGCCATGTGACCAAGAGAAAGGATATGGTTCTATATTCACTGTCAGTGAAATTTGCCCACAATAGATCACTAAAGAAGAATTGAAGATTATGGAGAACTATCATAGCAGGAGCTCATTTTTGTAAATCTATGTTTTATATACATGTACACAAGAAAAATCTGGGGAAAAAGACAACAAAATATTGAATGTTATTTATGATCATTGTTGTTATTTTTTTCATCATGCCCATCTTTATTTTCTCATTGTGCCTTAGGAAACATGAGTTAATAAAAGAAATAAATCAGCTACTGTAACAAAGTAAGACAACTCAGGTGCAAAAGCCTGATGGCTTTGAGGAGGCCTTTGCCATAATCCAAGTAAGAAAATGAGAAAGGTCTGTGCTGGGCTCCAGCGGTTTCCAGACCCTGGCAGTACTTCAGAATCACCTAGGGAGGTATTAAAAAATGCTAACTCCAAGGCACAACAGAGACTAATTAATTTAGAGTTTCTGGCATGGGGTATGTTTTAACCTTTGCTCCCCTAACCCCCTGACCCCTTCCAAGTGACTACAACGTGCGGCCGGAAATAAGACCACCACTCTCTAGGGCAGTGGCAGTTGGAAAGGAAAGAAGGATTTGATGTTTCGTGGGTGGGATCTCTGAACAGGATATTAATCGAAAGACACCCACGAAGCTAGCTTTAGTGGGTTTCCTTTCATGCCATGTAGCTTTCAAGGTCAAGTGTATTGCTGAGGAATGCAGAGGCACTGAAAAAGTCCTCTGTTGATCTCTCCGGGCTAAGCTGCCGCTGGCATTGCAGATCGAAGGCTGCATCCAGTTTGGCACACATGGGGTGCACCGCTGCTGCAGGGACAAGGAGCCCATCTTCCCGGGGCCTGCACGTGAGCAGTCAGAGCGCCGGAGTACTGGCAACACAGAGAGCTGCACAGTTCAGAGAGAGGATGACGTTTCACACACATATGTGAATGCGACTGTTACTTACATGATGCTTTTTTTTTTAGGGGAGGTTTTGTTTGAAAGCTTGCTGGAGCTGGCATTTCATTACTAATTGCAGTTTATGTAGGTGTTAGCTAACATTCCAATAACTGACTGTTTCCAGCAACACTACATGCAATAGCTTCCCGTAAGGTTTAAAAATTATGATTTGCTTTTAATTACTACCCTTCTGAATAGGCATTACTCAAACAGGAAGGAAAACTCCACATATTCTCACCAGTCTTTGATGTGAGAGGTTACTGAGGCAATTTGGAGAGATATCTTAAAAGGTGTCAGGTAAATACAGGGGAATTTTAATACATGACATGCATTGACATTTTTATTCTAGCTAGCAACAGAGAGACTTTTGTACAGCTGGGGAGGAATTATATCAGATTTTGGCTAAGGGTACAGGATTTCTCACTTCTTATTGGATGAAAATAAATAAATAAATAAATAAATAAAGCCATTATAAACAGTATTGAAATATGACTCATGCCTTCCATAATTAAACACCCCTTCTAAAAATAAAAGTTACACAATCTGTCTTTCACTTTCTTTGACTTTCATTCCAACACTAGTGGGAGGCAATGAGCTCTGACTGGAGTCAAACTTGGAAGTGATTTTGACTTTGCAGGAAGCAACAGTGTTGAGGCAGAGAACTTGACTATATCTTCTCTCCCGCTTGGGGTCAGTGTTTCAGTAGATGACGGAGAGGCTGAGGAAATAGGACAGGAAATGGCAGTGCTTCCACCAAAGGTCAAAGGAGGATTAAGATAATGGCCTGCATCGCAGAACCAATGCTGACATCCCCCTTCAAAGTTCAGTCGTGTAAATACAGACTCAGAACCGCTCCCCCAAGGCACGAGGAGGTCAGGAGCATTAGGGAGAGAGACGATGTGGGGAGTGGGAATGGGGGATTCGTGGAGCAGCTCTGAAGTTCTCCTCCCAGGCAGTCTTTGACATCAAAGGGCATGTGTCTGCTTTGCATGGCAGGTGAAAGTGCTGTGCAGGTGACACCAGGCCTCTGGGAAGATTAGAATAGAAATCGCTGAGCTTCAAATCATTGATCTTTCTGCTTCACTAAAACTGGTCCTCTCCCCCTGGGGTGTCGGTCCCAGCTGGGACTGACCACAGAACCCTGAGGGCAGAGGCTCAAGTCCTAATATGCCCACAGAGTGACTTCATAAACTCTATCGACATCATGTCCATTTTAATTTTTAAGGATATAAATAAAAGTCAAACAACACTAAAAGGTATACAATAAGGAGTAAGTCTCCCTCTGTTCCCCTCCCTGTCCTCTAGACCCCCTTTCCCATGTCCCTTCCCTGGAGACAACCACTGTTTGTCATTTTTAGACATCCTACGAGCGATATTTTCCTCCTCGTCCTCCTGAGCCTCCTTCTTTGCCTTTTCCCTCCCTCCTCCCTCCCCATCCTCTCTCTCTTACTCTCCCTGTATGTGTGTGTATATATATATACACACACATACATATATATACATACACGCATATACATACATACACACACATAAATATATGTGCACACTTTTTTTTACACAGGTGAAAGTTGACTTTACACACTGTTCTCTGTCTTGCTATGTTCCCTTATGCTCCCTTATGTTCACTTATCAATAGCTTCTGGAGATCATTCCACACAATTCCATATAGGACCTACTCATTCTGTGAATGTCTGCACCTCACTCCACTGTAGAACTGGACTGTAATGTATGCAGCCAGATCCCTAACTGATAGACTTTAGATTATTTTTTTTCTTAACCTTTGTTAATGCTTCAACCAATGTCTTTGCACAGCTGCCTTTATGTGGGAACGTTTCTGAGGGATTAATTCTTGGACATAAAATTTCTGAATCAGAGTATATGCATTTAAAATTTTGGTTGATAGTGACACATTTTTACCCAAATATTGAACTAATTTGCACCTTATCAAGAATGTATGAGAGCTTGAAAATATTATGTTAAGTAAAAGAAGCAGGTAACCAAAAGGCCACATGTTATATAAGTCCATTTATAGCGAAATGTCCAGAATAGGCAAATCCACAGAGATAGAAAGTGGATTGCTGGTTGCCAGGGGCTGGGGGGAGGGGACAATACGAAGTGACTGCTCATGGGTACAAGGTTTCTTGTTGGGCTGATGAAAATGTTCTGAATTTAGATAGTGGTGTTAGTTGCACAATATATTAAAATCCACTTAACTGTACCCTGTAAAAGAATGAATCTTATGTGAATTATATCTCAATAAAGCTGTTATTTTAAAGAAATGAATGAGGGCATCTGTTTCCCCCTCACCCTTGACAGTGTATGTTCAAATTTTTCCATCATCCTTCATTCTAATTATAACAGTTTTTCTCCATTCTTCCAAGGAGGTGGACCAAGCAGGAAATAAGTTGCAAGATCTAAAGGGCCAGCCGGGGATCTAAGGATTTGGGCTGTCAACTTTACAGTCTAACGACAGCGGAAATGACCGAGATGGCAACAATCAAAATAACCAAGTTGTCAATAACTGTCAGTGAATTCAGCAGTCCTGTAAGAATGAGACTTAAAACAAAAATTCCAGAAAAGATGAAGGACACATTTCTCTCAGCCTAAACTGTTTTGAGATCTCCTTTTGTTTACTTAACTAAGGATCTCCTGAATCTCTTAACCACATCTCCCGAATGCAAAACTTCATCCAACAACCCAACCTGTCTCCAGTAGAAAATATATTTGAAGCCCTATGGATGTAAGAAAAGGCTTCGAAGACAAATAAAAGCTATTATTTTTGAACCCAATTCCAGAGCTACTGAAAGTCGGGCTGAAAAATTATCCGTTGTCCATCTCTAACTGGTATTTTCATCAAGGTGGGGTTCCTTGGGATTCCATTTCACCCCTTTTCACCTCTCACCTCTAGCTTAACCCTACTAAATTCTTCTTTTTCTATGATGTCTTATATTTCAACCTGCTTGTGACCTGTGGGATTAAGAGCTAAACACTCTTTAACAGGAGTAATCCCCTAAGTGGACATGTTTCCCAGACTGTTAGGCATTTGATCACAAAGGAAAGGAGAGAGAGGTATGAAAGCAAAGAACATAGAGAGGTTGGAGATTTTCACCTTAGTAATAATTGATTGCAAAGGGACTCTCCAAGCCAATATCTGCGTGAAAATAGGCCTGTTCCTAGTTCCTAAGAATAAGCTCATTGTCTCTCTTCCTTTGAGAGACAATGTGCCCAAAGGCACTGAGCTCCAGCGAGGAAAGTCTTGATGCATTTGACATTTTCCAGTTTTTGATTCAGTTTCTGTGACTGTGATGATAAAAACAGCTAGCACCTGCAAAGAGAGCTTAATTAATACGTGGCAGTCACGGGTGCAGGCACCTGACATTTATTGGTTCATTTCATCTTCATCAAACCCTATGAGGAAAGCATTCTTCGTACCACTGCTATGGACTGATTTGTGTGCCTCCCAAATTCATATCCTGAGGCCCCCCTAACCCCACAATGTCTTGGTATTTGGAGATGGAGCCTTCAGGAAGTAATGGGTTTCAGGAGGTCAGGAGGGTGGGGTCCTCATGATGGGATTAGTGTCCGTATAAGAAGAGACACCAGAGAGCTTGCTTCCTCTCTGTTGCAGGTGAGAGCATGGCGGGTAGGTGGCCAACTGCAAGCTAGGAAAAGTGCTCTTGCCAGGGAAACAAATCAGCCACTACCTTGATCTTGGAGTTCTCAGCCTCCAGAATTGTGAGAAATAAACTCCCATCTAAACCACCTGGTCTGTGGTATTTCACTATGGCAGTCTGAGCTGACTAATACAACCACCATTTTACAGAAGAGGAAACTGAGACCCAGAGAGGTTAAGTAACTTGCCTACTAAGAACCAGATTGTGACAAAGGCAGGATTCAAACCCACTTAGTCTGGCTTCAGGGTCAGCGTTCTCCACGATGGTTGATTGCCTGTGATAAAGGCCATGATCTCCATGTGTTCTAGCCACCACTCTTTCTGCCATCTTGAGACTCCAATCACACCCTCCTTTAGACTGGAAAAAGATTGTGTTGTGCCTCCACTGAAGCCCTCTTCACATTGTTTCAGACGCCTTGTCCTCTACCCACCTGGGAGTCCTGTAAGGCCTGGGACTTTTTTTCACTTTTTCATCCCCTAGTACAGTGCCTGGGTAGGTGTTTAATAAGTCTTTATTTGAGTGAATACGTGGATAATAAAGATGAAACTGCCTCACCTCAAGAAGTTTTACCAATAAGAAGAAATCACTGTGAGTTCTTTGGAAATAAGAACATTGTAGCATGGGAAGCTATTTTGGTAATAATGCAGCCAATCTACAGACCTGCTCAAGCAGTTGCCCAAGCCCCAAGGTGAGAGATTTTGTGCTGCTCTGTGATAGTCCAAATGGACTTGGGATAAGGCCAAAGGGACACCAGTTTTCTAGTGTGCTCTTGGCTCCTTGCTCATAGCAGTTCTGTTGCAGGTTGGATTGCTGCAGAAGCAGCCCCGAGGTTGTATGTAGCGAGCAGGATATTTATTAAGGGGTGTCCTTGACTTCCACACCTGTGGTTGGGAGGAGCCTGCAGCAGGTGGGGATAGAGGACGAAGATGTGATGCAGGGCCAGTGAGAGCCTTGGCCATCCCCACGGGGAGCTCTTGAGCTAGGGTGGCCTTCCAGGTTGTCCTGAGTTGAGCCAGATGGTCAGGTCTTCACACTCCATAATGACTAGGCTACTAGGTAGGGGCTGCCCGGGAAGGGGCATGATCTTGATGGAGGTGGCTCACTGCAGTGAGGCTTTCCCTGAAGGGGCCACCAGCTGAAGGCTGTCCACTGACAGATGTCCAGAAGCTGGGACAACAGGCCTTCTCTCACGGGGAGATCTGAGTGGTGTAGCCGGGGTCCTCCTCAGGAACCGTACTTGAGAATGAGTGTTTTCGCAGCACAGGAGCCCAGCAGGCCGAGTTTTCTCCTTGTTACACAATGTTACTTTCATCTCTTGAGCCAGATTTCCTTTTATGATTCTTGGCAGACGCCCAAAGATCTATGTCTGTGGAGGATCTTTTTAAAAGGTTTCCTTGCAGATTATCTCTTGTCTGAGATTCCCTTTTAAGAACCCTCCGCCTCTGAGTCGACTTGGAATTTGTTGTCTCATCTTTCCTTGTATCTCAGAGGAAGGAAGTTCCCTTCTCCTTTGTCAGGTGATTTGCCCTCCTGTACCTTTGACCTGACCCTTCTTGACCTCCCACAGAGCCTTGTCCTCTCCATGATTCTCTCTCAAGCCTTCTCACTCTCTTTCCTCTCCTGCGCAGGGGAAGGCTCTAGAACATTATCATATAGGTGATGGGGCCTTAGTAGGGGAGTAACACAATGACAGTGGCATTTGGGGAGGAATGCTCTGGCAGCTGGGTTCCAGATGGGTCTGTGACTCTAGGCCTGGAAGCAGGGGACAAGAAGTGAGCTGCAGCTCAGCTAGCAAAATACAATTTAACACTTATGAGCAGGTTCTTCTAGGAAGGCCGAGCTAATGATTCTTTGTTGCTTCTTACTCTGTGCAGCCCATTAGGGTAGTATCTGTGGGGAGTCTCATGGTGAAGTGGCGGAATGTGGTCTGGGGAGTTGTTCATGCCTGGATTTGACTCCTTGCTAGGTCACTTCTAGCTGTGTCACCCCCAGCAGTTCACTTACCTTCTCAGCCTCTGTTTCCTCATCAGGAACATGTGGTTTAATAAGGCCTCCCTTAAAAGGTTGCTGTGAAGGGGACACTTGCTGGGATGACATAGATAAAGACCCTCGCGTGGTGTCCGGCACACAGTAAGCCCAGGTATACATCAACTGCCTCCCTGCCTTCAGGTGGTTCCATTAAGGCTGTTGATTCAGAGAAAGCCCAGCTGGTCAGGAGCTGCCTCTCCTTTGGCTCTTTCTGACAAATGGGCCCAGTCACTTTCTGATTTTACATTGAAACCCAGTGTCCAAATCCCCAGCCTGCCTTTATTGGTGAGACAGCTCCTTCTTAATGGCAGTTGAGCAGTTGAGTTGGGTGAATGCAAGATTGAACAAATAAAAAACCCAACAGGTAAGGAAAACTTAAGAAATGCTTTGCGTGCCCTGAACTCAAATGGTTTGTGCTCTTCCACTCAAGGGTGACATGTTATTTCTGCTGTCACTACCGGACCGACTCTGACAAGATGGTTTCTTGGTGCTGAGAAGAGCCTAACAGGCTCTACCTGTCATTTGCCAACCTCCTAGAGCATACCAGTCTTAACCAATCGACTTTCTAAAAATTTGTCCCTGCCTTTGCAGTGTGCCTTAGAAGAGTTAAAATTCTTCTTATACTGTGAAACCTTGGAAATTCATCTTAAGTCAACAAGCAAAGAATTAGCTACAAGGAAGGGCAGAGCAAAAATCAACTTTATCATGCAGTTGTATCTTAGGTGAAGAATTGGCCAGGGCTTTTTCCTTGTTTCAGTCGAAACTTCAATAACAGCAACAGAGAGTTAGGGGACGGCTAGATTAATGCTTGTACAGGCAAAAGGAAATAGCCAATAAGCTTCATCAGATTAATCAAATACATATCTGTAAGTGAATTTTGAACAATGACTTTGCTTTGAGAAAGTTGATTCTTGTTTTGGTTTGTTGTATGATTGCCTGATTTACTCTCTACGTTGTACGTCACCTGGTTTGTTCTGACAGTAACCTGACAGGAGGCAGAGAAAACGCCACAGGCCCAGGTGTCAGGCCTGGGACAGGACTCTGGCTTCGCTCCCTCGTGGTGGTGAAACCTGGGGCAAGTTACTCAATCCTCTGGACTCCGTTTCTCCAAAAGTAAAATGGGATTTTAGTACTTATTTCTTTGGATTATAGTGTGTATAAAGTATCACAATGTATACAAACTGCCTGAAATGAAGTACGTATTAAAAATGCTGTAGGTCCTCTTTCCTTGCCTCCTAATTCCCAAGATATCCAGTGGTTTTTTGTTATGCGATATATGTCAGTTGCTACCATTTCCCTGTAAGTTACTACTTCCTGGTACAGAATAGTCCATGCTTAGTGCCACAAGCAAGTCCAGATACAAAGAGAGAAAATTGCTGAGGCAGTTTAGTTCAAAGAGTTTGAAGCCAGGCTCTGCCACTTACCAAACTTGTGACCTTGGGCAATTTCCTTAAGCTCTCTGTGCCTCAGTTTCCTCATCTGTAAAATGTGGATAACAAAACCCACCTCCTAGCATTGCCCTGAGGATTAAGTGAGTTCATGTATTTGAAGCGATTAGCAGGGTGCCTGGCAACTGTAAGAGCTCTGTTAAGTGTTCGTTATTATTATTGCTGACTCTAGTAGACATGTTTGTGGCTGCCTGCTTATTCACAGCCCCCATCCTTGGGGACTGCCACCACCCACTACCCCTTCTGCCCCCAGTGATGTTTGTATTCCAAGTCACAGTTGTTTGGATCAGGAGTGGACGTCTTATGTGAGTTGGACAAATCAGAACCCTCTCCTTGGTTTGGGACCTGTGAGCAACTGAGCCAGTGAGCTGTGGGTTGCTGAGCTGAAAGGTTGTGTAGATTCAGGTCTGAGGCCATTATCTGAGCCCTGATAGGTAGACAGAAAAAGCTTTTCTGCTAAGAGAAGCAGAAAAGCGGGGGCAGACATGAGAGAAAATCAGAGAGGAGAAACTACATGGCCCGTAAGAAATGGTGCGAAGTCTAGGAAAATGAGTTTTCGGGTTTCTGAGACCAGCCTATGCCGAGCACTCTGGGCTTGAATTCCTGAGAGCTGGATTCTTACACTAGGACCCTCCAATGCCAGCCCCTTCCTTGACTAGTTTAAGCAATCCTCTCTGTTCTGTGATGAAAACACTGAACTTCAGCAGAAAATGGTCTGCATCCGTGGTCTACAAATGTTTTTTGCTCACATTGTTGCAGAATTTTGAAAAACTATGTATCCCCACACATTTTCAAGTTGACATCTAAAATTTCTATTTTCAGTTTAAATATCATGTATTATAGAATATGAATATGTGCATTGATTGCAAGCTATTACTCATCATATTTATATGCTGTTATATTACGTGCGGCTAAGAAAGAAAAAATACTGTCAAGCTATGACCTACCGTCATTGTAAGATGCACCCTAATTTCAGAGATATTAAAATGTGAAAAAAAAATTGTGTCTCTTAGAATCATTGAAATGCAGTCATTCCCAAGGATATCATTGCCTTTCTTCTTTAAAAACCAGAGAAAGGCTTTTGGGAACATAGGCATGTTAGTCTCAGACCAGATTAATTTTAGGAAAAAGTACAGTCAGAAATTGAGGATCTGGGGGAAAAAAAAGTCTCAGAACTGTATGTGATCACATAGCCCTTGAAAAACATGTATCTGTATGAAAAAATCACTGGTTTACATGTTTGCTTATAAAAATAGTTTCTTCTTTGCTTTCTTTCTTTAAAAAATATTATTAAATATTATTAAAGCTATTAGAACAGCAGTAAAGGGAATTTTGAAAAAGAAAAAATTTACATTTTACTGGACAAAATACTGTCTACGCTCCCTACTAGACAGTGGTCTTAGTAAACCTGGAGATTCTCCTTTGCCATGTAACTTATTTACAGGTCCCAGGGATTAGGGCGTGGACATTTTGAGAAGCCGTTATTCTGCCTACTATAGACCTTAAAATCAGTTGGAGTGCCACTATATTCCCCGTTTTCTTTCTGGAAAAAACAAGAGGACCATTTGGTGTTATTATCATTCCATGTTGTTTGCCTGCCAACAACACGCTGGGCTCTCCACTGAAACATATTTCAGAACAGTCCTGTTCAATGTGCTTACAAATGCAATTATTGTTAACATTTTCAATTATTTAACGTTTACTGAGCACCAACCATGCGCTAAGCACTCTTCGAAACATAAAATTAATCATGGTTGATGCCCAAAGGGCTTACAATTTAAAATTAGACAAGTCTAAAATCAGAGAGATGCAAACATCTATACCTAGCAATGCTTCCTGAACGAATTGACTGTCCCAGACAAGTCAGATGTAGTGCTTTGTGTTATGTATTCCCCAAACTCACCTTTACTCCCATGAGACCTAGAAATATACACTCTTCAGAAAATACACATTGAAACGTTAGGTAAGACAGGAAAACAATATTGTGTAAATGCCGCTTACAAGCACATTTTTAAAAGTTCGGGACATCTGCCTTGCCTTCTTACTTCAGATCTTATGACAAACAAGATTTTTTGTGTGTGTTCCACGATTAGTAGGATTCAACTGTGAAAAGAAAATATCTCACAAAAGATGCACAGTATAAAATTTAATTGCTAACTGGAGAAAGAAATTTTCAGAAGATGCTGTTGAGAATGACAAGCCAAGTTCTTGGAGGCCCAGAATCATCTAGGAGACCACTTCACACTATAGCCTAAGAGCAAGCAGAAACCATTTTTACAGTTTAGACGATCGAACCAACCACTGTGTTAATGTCTTCTTACGGCAGGTGGCTGAAGTAGAAACTCTTTTTGCCTATAACTCCTTAAAATAAGAAAAGGGGGAACATTTCTGTAATGCCACGTGTCTGTGATCATTGGCTTTTCCCCAATGTTCCTCCAAGGTGTCAGGGACTGTGGAAGCATCAACCTACGGCTGCAAGGAAAGGAAAGTCATAATGTTCCCTAAAGAACAATGGCATGGCGCTCCCCTGTCCGGATGGTTGATGAGGGTCTGAGCGCACCTGGTTGACCTGGCTGATTGGCACTATGTGCTCAAGCATGGGTGGAGACTCCACCTGTTCTCACCACAGAGCATGGGGCTGCCATATTCAGGGGTCTCACCAGGGCATGCCAACAACATCTGGATGTACAGGACAGATTGTTACCTACATGAAAATAACTTAGTGTTCATCTGACCGTCTTCCCAGAATTGACTAGTAAATGAAAAGGCTGGAACGTGGCCTTTTGTTTCTAGGTACCAGTGCTCTTGTTGGAAGGAGACACGACAGCCAGTTTTACCCTTTCTGCACTTTCCCCGCAGACTGAGCATGGTATCTCCACCCATACCGAGTCAGTTTTTAAATTGCTTGAGGCTACCTCCCTCTGACTATACAGTGACACTGCCTGGGTTTAACTCTACCTCCATCAAACTAGACTACATTCTCTCACCATGTACAAAAATAAACTCCAAATGGATTAAAGACTTAAATGTAAGACCTGAAACCATAAAAATCCCAGAGGAAAACGTAGGCAGTATACTCTTTGACGTCAGTCTTAGCAATCTCTTTCTGGATCTGTCTCCTCAGGCAAGGGAAACAAAAGCAAAAACAAACAGATGGGATTACATCAAACTAAAAAGCTTTTGCACAGTGAAGGAAACCATCAACCAAACAAAAAGGCAGCCTACTGAATGGGAGAAGATATTTGCAAATAATATATCCAGTAACAGGTTAATATCCAAAATATATGAAGAACTCATACAACTCAACCTCAAAAAAACAAACAACTAGATTTTAAAAATGGGCAGAGGCCCTGAATAGACAGTTTTCCAAAGAAGACATACAGGTAGCCAACAGACTAAGATCCTCCCATCACTAATCATCAGGGAAATGCAAATCAAACCCACAATGAGATACCACCTCACACCCGTCAGAATGGCTATCATCAAATAGACAATAAATAACAAGTGTTGGTAAGGATGTGGAGAAAAGGGAATCCTGGTGCACGGTTGGTGGGAATGTAAATTGGTGCAGCCACTAGGGAAAACCGTATGGAGGTTCCCCCCGAATTAGAGATAGAACTACTATATGACCCAGCAATTCCACTTCTGGGTATTGAAGTGGAATATGCTTTTTGAAAAGAAAAACATTAATTAGAAAATATATATGTGCACCCCTATGTTCACTGCAGCATTATTTGCAATAGCCAAGACATGGAAGCAGTCTTCGTGTCCATCGATAGGTGAATGAATAAAGAAGACGGTTATATATAATGGATTATTATTCAGCCAAAAAGAAAAAGAAAAAGAAATCTTGCCATTTGTGACAACGTGGATAGGTCTAGAGGGTATTATGCTAAGTGAAATAGGTCAGACAGAGAAAGACAGTCACTGTTTGATTTCACTTATATGTGGAATCTAAAAAACAAAACAAAACAAAATGAAAACAGACTCATAGATACATGGAACAAATGGGTGGTTGCCAGAGGGGCTGGTGTGGGGTAAATTAGGTGAAGGGGATTAAGAGGTACAAACTTCTGGTTATAAAATTAGCCTCAGGGATGTAATACACGGCATAAGTAATATAGTCAATAATATTGTCATAACTTTGTGTGGGGACAGATGGTTACCAGACTTATCATGATCATTTTGTAATGTACGCAAATGTGAAGTTACTATGTAGTGCACCTGAAACTAACATAATATTGTACGACTATATTTCAATTAAACAAATGTATATACACTGTATATTTGAACAGACGGTATGCTCAGGCAGTCACTGAACGTATTGTTCTGATCCTCTAAGGCAGCACTATCTGATAGGATTGTAATTTGAGCTGCATGTGCAATTTCAAATTTTCTGCTGGCCACATAAAAAAGGAAAACGAAAACGGTGAAATAAAATTTAATAAAACATTTTATTCAACTCAAAATTACACATTAAAATAAAAGGAAAACTAAAATATCACCAAAGAAGACATACGGATGGCAAATCGGCAAATGAAACGATACTCCACATTATATGTCATCAGGGCGCTACAAATTATAACAGTGAGATACTACTGCATGCTTATTAAAACGTCTAAAATCCCAAACACTGACAACACCAGTGTTGGTGAGGATGCAAAACTCCCATTCTTTGCTGGTGGGAATGCAAAATAGTACAGCCACTTTGGAAGGCAGTTGGGCAGTTTCTTACAAAATAAACATTTTCGTACCATACAATCCAGTAACTGGGCTCTTCAGTATTTACCCAAATGAGTTGAAAACGTATGTCTGCACAAAAACCTGCCTACGAATGTTTACAGCATCTTTGTTCCTAACTGCTAAACTTGGAAGCAGCTAAGATACTCTTCGATCGGTATGGATATACAAACTGTGGCACATCCATACGGTGGAATATTATTTAGTGATAAAAAGAAATGAGCTATCAGGCCACAAAAAAGAAAACCATGGAGGAACCTTAAACGCATATTGCCAAGTGAATGAAGCCAATCTGAAAGGCTGTGTCCTATATGACTCCAACTATATGACATTCTGCAAAAGGCAAAACTATGGATACAGCAAGAGGATCACGGATTCGGCAGGAGGGAGGGATGAACAGATGGAGAACAGAGGATTTTGAGAATAGTTTAACTGTTCTGTATGACCAGTGGATACATGTCATTACACATTTGCCAAAACCGATAGAATATCAAACTCAAAGAGTGAATCCTAATGTAAACTGTGGACTTTAGTTGATAACAATGTATCAATACTGGCTCATCAATTGTAAGAAATGTATTGCACTAAGGCAAGATGGTAATAGTAGGGGAGACTATGTCGGGGTCGGGGGGTGAGGGGATTAATGGGAACTCTGTAGTTTCCTCTCAAATTTCCTGTAAACGTAAAACTGCTCCAAAAAGTACATTACTTACCAAAAAAATCACCATTTCAACATGTCATTAATATAAAATTTTTCCAAGACCTATTTTTGTACAAAGTTTTTGAAATCTTGTGTGTACATTTTATACTTACAGCCCATCTCAATTCATCCCAGCCACATTTTAAATGATCAGTAACCACATGTGACTAGTGGTTACTATATTGGACATTGGAAATCTCAAAGTTTTAGCTAGATTAGAGATTAAAGGAAAAATACATACTTGAAAATATTTTACCTCCGAAAACAAACTCATAATTTGGAAAATGCTGTATGTCACACACAGTTCTCTAACAGCAAAACGTATCAATATTGTTTCAGTAATCCCCTTGCCAACAGTTTTTGAAGAATAAAAGCAAACGCAAATCCAGTCTGACGACTTGCTCCACGGGGTGATTAAGACGTATGGGTGAGCATAAAGCAAGATTTCCTCCTACAATCAGTCTTCCAGTGACCTTCATTAAGGACAAAGAGCATTTTAATGGATGAAGCCTTCACCTTTAATAAGCCTTTCCTCTGTTATCTCCTATGGAACCATTCATTAGATTTACAAAACAATGGTAGCTGGCTAATGACGGAGCCGTGGTCAGAACCCCAGGGATAGCCTATGTCACCATTAGCGCCTCAAGGCAAAATGTCACTTGGCCCACCTCGTCCAATCCAGTCAAGAAGACTTTGACCTATAATTGCATGCAGAGTTCAAGAGCTCAAGAGGTTACAGATGGGGGTGAGCGGATCCATGATTTGCATCTTTGTGTCAGCTTGAGAAGAGGATGTATGAGAGCGTAAACAGAGATGGAGACGGGCAAGGGTGAGCATTTTGCTTCTGCTTCCAGATGATAGTCCTGTTTATTAGTGACCGCTTCAGGGAAGGTGTGTTTGTTTGTTTGTTACTGTGTCGACAAAAAAATTAATCAGTAGATCTAAGAAAGAAATGGAAAATTTTATTGGAGCCAAACTGAGGACTATAACCCAGAATAGCCTCTCAGATAGCTCCGAGAACTGTTCCGCCTGTTAGAGGTCAAAGCACAGTTATTTAAGATTTTGAGACAGACATTAAATGTACGTCATATGTACATTAAATGACATATTATTGACAGTTTACACAACAGAGGTTTACGCATACAAAACGTGGGTCATCATGGTCCCATACAAGATTAAGCAGAAAGATTATCTCCTAAGGAGTTATCTTGTTGATGCTAGGAGAATATTGCTCTTTATGGTTGAGCAGGTTTGAGCGGGGGCAGGGGAGGGGGGTTTGGTCGATGCATAATGCAGATACACAATGCACAGTAGAGAGGAGAGAGGAAGCCAAAGGGCAGAGAAAAATGTTTATGTTCAAATTTTCCTTGACTTGCCTTAGAGTATCAATTTTTCTTTCATCAGTTGTTTAAATATATTTTTATTTTGGAATAATTTTAGATTTACCGAAAAGTTGCAAAGATAGTACAGAGAATTCCTGTATCCCCTCACCTAATTTCCACTTACATAACCATGGTGCACGTGTCCAAACTAAAAAATCAACACTGACACTTTACTATTAGTTAAATCGCAGATTTTGCATTGACTTTTAAAAAAATCTCAGCAGGAAGAATTGTGTAAAAAATGAAATATCAAAACACCTTTTGATCTTAATTAAAAAAACAAAACAAAACTATTTTGGAGAGAAGATGGATAGAAATGAGGATGACTCAGCTTCCCAGTAGGGACATGCACATGAACTTGCATCATTCAAGTCAAATCAAAGCGACTTTCTTCAAGAAGCCGTCTCGGATTTTACGGCAGTAGTTAGTGTTCACATTAGAGGTAAAAGCTCTATGACGCTTTCCACGTTGCATCACTTGGAACTAACAGACACTCAACTGCCAGCTGAAAGAGGGAAAGGACCCAAGTGTTCAAGGAGAAATTATTACACCTTCCCCTCTCTCCTTCTTGCCACCCCCATCCCCCTAGTCTGTGCTAACTCATACGCTTTCAGAAAGTATCTCTGAAGCCTTTATGCATGAGGAAAATCAGTCCTTTCCTTTCTGAATTATTGAAAGGGAGCTATATATCTCTAAAGATGTATAGTTTAGGAATCGTCATAGATAACACATCTTTGCGCCCTTAGGTAAAGCTACTATTACTCTAAAGTGAATTCAGGGGGAATTGGGCTTACTCAGTTTACTGCTGACTGTAAATTCAACCAATATAAAAAGATGAAACTCTAATTAGAAAAGATACATGCACCCGAATGTTTATAGCAGCACTTTTGCAATAGCCAAGACGTGGAAGCAACCTAAGTGTCCATCAACAGATGAATGGATAAAGAAGATGTGGTACACATATACGAGGGAATATTACTCAGCCACAAAAAGGAATGAAATGCTGCCATTTGCAGCAACATGGATGGACCTAGAGATTATCATACTAACTGAAGTCAGAAAGAGAAAGACAAATAGCATATGATAACACTTATATGTGGCATCTAAAAAAAATGATCCGAAGAACTTATTTACCGAACAGAAACAGACTCACAGACATAGAAAATAAACTTATGGTTACCAAAGGGGAAGGGGGAGAGGGATAAATTAGGAATTTGGGATTAACAGATACACACTACTATATATAAAATAGATAAACAACAAGGACCTACTGTATAGCACAGGGAACTATATTCAATATCTTGTAATAACCCATAGGGGAAAAGAATCTGAAAAAGAACGTATACATACATATATAATGTACAACTGAACCACTTTACAGTGCACCTGAAACTAACACAACATTGTAAATCAACTATACTTCAGTAGAAAAAAAAAAATTCAACCAATATAGTTTGAGTACATGCCACCATGTATTTGGCTCTGTTCTAGGTGTGCTCTGAGGGCCACTCCTATGGGAACACTGATACACAGGATGTTTCTCTATTAGACTCAAAGTTCCCTGATGATAAGGATGGAGAGAACTGTGTCTTATTTAATCTCTCTTATCCTTAGATCCTCAATACCTAAAATGTCCCTCAGTGTCTGGTAGATGCTCAATAGTGTTATTGAATCAATAATAGACAAATAACTGTTGAATGAGTAGATGGTTGAATGAATGAATACATGAGTTCATAGATGAGTGATTCCTAATCACTGCCCTTAAGGAGATTACGTTCCGGAAAGAGGCAGAGAGGGGCAAGCACACAAATGATCATGACGCATGGTGGAATGAGGTAAGGACCATCAGAGGTGAGCCTGCTAAAAGAAAGCACTGTTTAGGTTTAGGTGCAAATGGCAAGTCCTGGGAATGTAAGCAGAAGTAAGTAGCACTTGAGATTGTCCAGGAGGACGGATAGGATGTCTTAAGCAGGGATGGCATAGGAAATGAGGGAGGACATTCCAGCCTGAGAGAACAGAGTGAACAGACATGGCCAGGTAGAAAGTCATGAACATTTTGAGGAGTTGAGTTTGGATAGCTTATATGGCATGTGCAGGTCAGGAAGGGAAAATAAACAAGATTCACACACTGGGTCCTCAACATATGGATCTTGGATGCCTGGGTTTGCTAATTTCGAAGTGATCACAGACAAATCATGAGGAGAAGCTGGCTTCTCATGGGGGCTGTGAGGTTTGTTTAAGCACATCTACCAAAAACATGATAGTTCTAAGGAAAAAGGTGGAAGTGCAGGAAAGAAAAAAAATTTGCGATAATATGATGATACAATTTGTCTTTAAGTTCTGTGATGACAAATCAGAATTCTCCTATGTTTGTAATGTAGGAGTCCATGCTCTGATTAAATCACTCTATCTGCCCTGCCAATAACATGCAGAGAAAGCCATTGACGCAGTTTTGTTAAATAAGCAATTAAAACAGTAGTAGGTTTTGAACTTAATGTCTTTTCTTTATATGTTACGTTAAAAGCTGTGTGATTAAACTGACCTGGGATTTCTGAACAGAACCTGACCAGTCGACTTCACATTTTTAAGAAGTGAAAGATACATGCTGAGTTGCGACATGTACTGCTCATGGAGTCCCAAGGATAAAATATGAGCATCTCCTGGGGACAAAGAGTCCTTAGTGAGAGCAAAGAAGGCTCATGAGCATCACATTAATGTTCTGTATTTCAAGACCTTCCGCTGCCGTGGAGTACTTTAAGCTTCTGTGAACATCTTTGGAAAAGACACACTGAACCACATTGCTGGGTGGTTCCTGTTTATTTCCCTTCACAGGGGCCTTCTGCTGCTCTTGCTGAGTGCCTGGGTGGCTACTCTGTGACCGGCAAAGCCCCTCGGTTCCCAGCTCCAGGCTCGCCTGGTGTAAAGACAGATGCTCTCAGGGCAGTAATGGCTGGATGTGCTGTGTTTGCACATCTGCGGTGGCCTTTTGAATTGAATTTCGAGCCCCAGCCAGGCAGCCCCTCCTTTATTTTCACTGTCACACCATTAAAGGAAATGAGATTATGGCAGAAATCATCATTCACATGACTCTGACATAGAAGGTTAGGGAGGTATTGCCGAGATAATTCCACAGCCGCCATCGCCCCTGACAATAATTACAATGTGACCACAGGGGATCGCCTTCTAATAGGCTTTTGTTCAGTCAATTCAGAGTCTGTTGTGTGCTCTGAGTTTGGATAATTAAAGTTGTGTCTCAGAAGCCACATGTGGTAGCTCATAATTATGTAGTCGAGTCTAAGAGGGAACTGAGGTGACTGACACCTGTGCTGGCGTGAGGAACAAGGGCCCTGGCGACGAGGAAGAAAGAAGCCAGTCCCCTCACTGAGGAAGCGGGGGATGGCATTCCCTCCGTAGCATCCACTGCTTTATTTATTTTAAAACGAAAATGAGTAATTATAGCCCTTCCCAGTCTAATTGTTCACCCTCCGGAGGGATTTTGCTAACCCTTTCCTGCAGCCTCCAACAAAAGAATGGGAGCTGACTGGACAGGGAAGAAAATACAAATGGCTTATTGAAACACCAGAATGGTTTAATTATTTAATCATTTGCATGTTGAGAGATTTGCATAAAGGCAGGAAAAGGCCCATGTTGGAATTTGGCCTGTATCTCCCCCTGTTTCTCACTGGAGCAAAGATCTCGAAGTGTGGCCTTGTTTTAGCTCTTGAATTTTAGAGAAATGTGAACTTTGGAAAGCTTAGGTTTGTTATTTCAAGGACACAATGTTTGAAAGGAAAATAAACCCAAAGACCATATCCTGCTGGGCCATGTTTCCCAAGTCAGTCTATGGCTGTCAGAGAAGCAAAGGAGTTGCTTTTCCCCACCACGCAGGACACCCTTGGAGAACCATCCTCCTGAGCAGGTCGAGCAGACTGCTGGGTAAGTGGGCGCCTTTTTACCACTCTCAGACTGGGTCCCAGTTTTCTAGCTTCGTCACGTAAGAGAGGTTGAAATGTTAGTATAGGACATCTTTTGTCTGAAGTCTTTAGACTGTTTAGCAGATTCTTGGAATATACGTGTAAAGGGTTTTCAATTTCTGAGCCTTGAAAGTAGATTTCTGCTGTGTCCTAACGTGAGATATCTTTTCTTCCAGGTTTTGCCAGGTAGGGAAAAAGCCTTCCCTTCTTCCAAACACTCTTTCCCCTTTTGAAGCACAGCAGATTATTTCTTCACCCAATGTGGGAACAACAATTGCTATTCAAAACACTGCCCTTTCCTCGGGCTTTGCCTTCATGAAAATGAAACATATTTCGTGCTGAGCACCATATGGTGTTTGGGAAGAGTGGACACGCAGATGCTTCCTAATTAAAGCATTCAAGTTTGTCATGAGAAATGACAGCCACAGATGACTTTGGCTGGGCGCGTGTCCGGGAGGGGGCGGGTGGGAAGGGATCCCGGAGCGTGGATGAAGTGGGAGTCTGACGCCCAGCTTTTTCAAGCACACGCTCTGATTGGTCCTCGGGGAACAGATAATGGCAAGAGGCAGTTAATTTGAAGATAATTGAGAGATCTCTTTCCTGTCTTCACACAATAAACCAAGGTGCCGGGCCTCAGCTGGCACTTGCACTCTGGCAGGAAGAAAAGGGCCCGGAATGGGTCTGCTAAAGCTGCCACCTCATTTTCACATCTCACACAAAGCTGGGAAACGCCTCTCCTGGCCTCCCCCAGCCCCAGATGCTGGTGCCCATGTTTATTGTTTCAACACATCAGACCATAAATAAAAGTTTCCAAAGAGAGAGGCCATCAGAGGAATGGGGATGGTCTATTCTTCTGGAAAACAAGGGCTGTGCCTCTAAAAAGGCAAGCTCACCGACCATACAGAAGAGACGTGCCCTCTCAGATGGTGGGTTTCTTGGAGAAGGTGAACTATTTTTTTGTACCTTTTTTTTTTCTCGGCATCCTTAGTGCTCTGTGCAAAACTCTTTCCAAACCACTGAAGTCCAGGAATCGTGAGGGCCCTTCTCAGGTTAACTCAGACACTTGTCTGCACACTTCTGCATGCACAGGAACCACAGAGGTATCCCAGGCAAGGAATGGACTTAAAAGGAGGCTCTCCCATTGCCTTAGCAAGCCGCGCTGAGAGGAGGACGAGGGGGTCAGAATGAATAAGGGTTTTTTTTTTTTTTCTTTTTGAGGGATCCTTCCCTCTGCCCTGCCTGCCTTCCCAGCCCCTTTTCGTTCTCTTTTGGGGCGACTTGCTTATAAATTCTAGGAAACCCTTAAGCCAAGTAGGTGGAAAAATAATCTGATTTCCTCTTTTAACACACAGAAGGACTGGATATAAGGGCTACCTAAGTGTGAAAAAGAATGCTGCTCTTTTTCTCAGGACTGGGAAACTTAATGGTGTCGAGCATATGGGCATAACAATGATAAGGAACTTAAAAAAGTGAAAGGAGCCACACTCGACAGATTTATTCCTCATCGGTAAAGAAAAAGGTTTGAAGGAGTGGGCACACAGGCAAAGAGGAGTGGCGGGGGCAGACTGAATGAGAAAGCCAGTCAGGGGAAGCTGAATTAGGTGATTAATGCAGGATGGCTTGGGGCTTATTAAAGGTAGCTAGACAGCTGGGTTTGCTAATCTGATTTGAAATTTTTTTGGCATAAAATACATTTTTCTGTTGTCCTGGTAAGTTGGGGCCAAGTAAGGTTTTTTTCCCTCTGAGCGAGAGGATTGTGACGGCCTCCCCATGGAGGGCTATCTTCCAGCTTTTTCCTGGGGGGTGCTGTACAGGTGGAAATATTGGTCTGTATTGTCACTTCTGTACTGTAGTTACACAGAAAAGGCAGAATGGGGAGAAACTGCTAGGACCATAGAAATAAAGAATAGTCAAATGAAAGGTGACAATTTCCATTTATCAAATGAAACCATAAAGAAAGCAAAGAGATAAGATCCAAGCTTGCAGAAGAGATTTCCAACACATAGACCAGCAAGTGTTTAGTATCAAGAATACAGGTATGAAATCAACAACAACAACAACATAGATAACCAAATCGAAAAACTAGGTAAATGACAGAAATGGACATCTTATGGCAAAGGAAACACAAATAATGGATATATACAGGAAAAAAATGCTCAATTTCAGAAGTAGGCAGGAAATGCAAATTAAACCCTAACGAGAACCTATTTTATACCCACCAGATTGGTAAACAATTGAGAAGTTTGACATCAAGCACTGACACGAGTCTGGATGAAAGGATCGCTTCTACGCTCTGGAGTATCCGCACAGGTCCCATGACCCTGGAAAATGATTGGGTTTAATTTGACTCACCCAGGAATTCTAGTCCTGGACATATCCTCTAGGTAATTTCTAGCACATCTACAAGTGGTCATAGCACACTGTAAGAGCAAAAATTTTCCAAACAGTCCAAAAGGTCATCAATAGGCAAATTTAAGAACAGATAGTGATAGTAGAGTACCACACAGCAGTGAAAATGCATAAATTAGAATTACACACACGATGCAGAATCTCACAAATATTGCGTAAAGCAGAGAAAAAATCAGTTTTACAAGATTGCATATAGTATGTTACCATTTTTATAAAGTCCGAATCAAGCCAACTCAATTAGCAAATACTGAACCATTGCTCCTAAGGAAAATATACATCCCCACCTCACCCCACCCCCACCTCAAACAGATTATAGTCTTAAATTCCAAGAGCAACTCATCTGGTGGATTCTATTTTCTAGATTTTACAAAAGAGAAAATGAGGTTCAGAGTGTGACGTGACGCGCCTAAGCCCCCACTACTAACTGCGGAGCTGGGATTCAAACCCCCTTCAACTAACCCCAGGGCCGGAGCTTTTTTTCCCCATGCTGCACTGTCCCCTACCTCTCCATCCTCTGCTCATCTCTGTGTGAGAGCTGAAACAAAGCACAGCGTCTTCTTGATTGACCCCAGATGGGGTCGTGCTCATCTGAGTCATCTGGGTGACTCAGATTTTTCTCTGCTCTGTGGATGTCCACTAATGACTGTGAAAGTGCTAATTCATTCTGTCTGGCTGCTGTCTACCAGGCTAGTGGACACATATAGTTATGCAGTGAGCACTTTCCAGATACAACCCAGTCTCCTTATATGCAGGGGTCTGTGTGTGTGTGTGTGTGTGTGTGTGTGTGTGTGTGTTCAAACAAAAATATCAACATTGGAATCATGGAGTGGGATATCCCTCTCGATCTAAATAATCTTATAAATTTTTCCTCTATAGTCTCCACCATATAGTACATTTAAGATGGGAAAAAGATATTAAGTATAATGATCCTTAACACTCTCAGAGGAAAGGACAAAGCCCCAAGTAAATACACATATGAGCTTTCCCTCTCTTTATTATGAAAAGAAAGTGTGTTATAATTATTATTTGCTTTTGAGAGGAAATTTTAAAACCAGTTTCTCCCTAATTATTAGAATTGAGAGGAGAGGATAGTAGAGCCATGAATAGTTAACATGTCTACAAACATCAAGAGACTTTTCCGTAGATGGACAATAATGCTACAAAATAAAATGGAAAAATATCCCACCCACCGTAGCAGTAAAAGATATCACACAGTTAGAAAACCTTAACAAGAAATGTGTGACACCTAAATGAATAAAATAATGCAACTTTATTGGGAGACATACAATAACGCTTGAATATCCAAAGTCACACACTAGATGGCTAAATGGCAGTGTTGCTTGTTATGACCATGTTAATTCCTCACAAATTAATTTATAGTTCTGAGACAATCATGATTAAAATCCCACAGGGGTTTTGGGGGGAAAAACAGACAAAATTATTTTTAAAGTAAACTACAGTTGTAATGAGTAATGAATAGCTAAGAAAATGTTGAAAATGAAGAATATTTCTGGATCCAGTGTACCCACAGTGGGTCACCATGACCTGTGGCTGCATCTTCTAGTATCAACCCTAGAGAAATTAGTGGAATAAGAAGAAGGCAGGGATTTCTGGTTAGTTCCAGAAAAAAAAAAAAAAGCGAGAAATCCTTAGGGAGAGTGAAACCTCTGTGTGTGTGTGTGTGTGTGTGTGCGCGCGCGCGCGTGTGTGTGTGTGTGTGTGTGTTGGGAGTGGAGGGCCTGAGGAGGTGGTGGTGGCCGCAGGCAGGACACAGGGCCACCAGAGGCACCTGGGAGAGGATAGATTGGAGAGACAAAGCTCTGTTTTCCTGTGTGGTCTCAGGATCATCCTTACCGGCCCCAGGGCTGTAGAAACAGGCCCTATAGCTCAGGCCACTGGCATCCCAGTGATATCAGGGCAGCAAAAACCCTACTGAAAAGAGCAGTTAATGAAAGAATATTTATTCTCTCCCTCTTTTTCCAAATCCCCAAATTTGGTGAATTTCCCTATTTAAAAAACCGCCTTCTAACAATGCTGCTTGTTTCTAAAAGTTTAAAGGGACTCAGATGAAGCAGGTCTGAGGTACATGTAGCTTTAAGTATATTTATCAGGAAATAAAATGTTTAAAAGCAAAAGTTAGCCAAGGGTTTAGCTCACAAGTTAGAGAAAGAGTAACAGAGCATTCAAAGAAACAAGAAGGAAGGAAATAATAAAGATAAATTCAGAAATGAATAAAATAACTCATGTGTATACACTTACACACTTACAAATGAGGAATAGAGATTAACCAAGCTAAATGTTGTTTCTTTGAAAGTATTCCTGGACTTCCCTGGCGGTCTAGTGGTTAATACTCCGTGCTTCCACTGCAGAGGGTGTGGGTTCGATCCCCGGTTGGGGAACTAAGATCCCACATGCTGTGTGGCGCAGCTGGAAAAAAAAGTATTCCTAGTATTGATTGACTTCTAGAATAAATGATCAAGAAAAAAATATGCAAGTATGCCAAATACAGAATGAAAACAGAAAAATTACTACAGATAGCAGTAACATTATTTAGAGATAATGTGAAGAAAATGAATAGAAGAGGCACAGTCTGGGAGAAAGTATTTGCAAAACTTATATCTGACAAAGGACTTGAATCCAGAATATGTAAAGACCTCTTACAACTCAAGAATAAAAGGCTAACCAGTTCCAACAAAAACTCAACAGAATCTTCACAAAGATATATACACTACCAACAGGTACATGAAAAAGTTTTTAATACCATGAATCACAGGGAAATGAAGATTAAAACCACAATGAGATACTATACACCCACTAGAATGGGTAAAATTTTAAAAGACATGATGCCAACTGTTGACAAGGATATGGAACTACTGGAACTTTCTTAAATGGCTGGTGGCAATGGTGACCCAGGGTAGCAGGAAGGAGTGGCTGTCCTGGGTACAAGCAATAAGCGGGTGGTTCATTGTCTGCAGATAATTTAAAAACAGTAATAAAACTAACTGTAAGTCAGTCTGCTTTTTATTACCAACATATGCCAGCAATTCTAAACAACATTAGTGATAAAACACTTTTCCCTGAAAAATATTTTTTGTTGGTCTAAGCGCTAAACAATTGTTGAGGGTTACTCTTGAGTTTTAATGATGTACATGTAAGCTTCAGATTAGCACATTTTTATTATTTATCCTTTAATAATCACTGCACTTTACATGGAAATAAAGTCCAATTCTCCCAGTTGTGTCAGTCTCCTATGCACTCACACTCAGCTACGCGTGTTTTGAGAACAAGCCTCTTAAGGTTCAAGATCTTTTCAGCTGCCTTCAGAGCACGTTTTTTTTGTCTCAAACTCCTCTGTACTACACATGCCTGTATTTAAAGAATAGATTTGAAATAATGAAAACATAGCGATCGTAAGTCAAAGAAACAGAACTTTAGTTACTTGAATTCTGTTATTCCATGTGACCACTTGGAGTTCTTATTTGTGTTTAAAATTTAGAACAGGAATAGAGGCCAGACTGTAAGTTATTATATTTTTATTTAGAGAAGTGAACTTTTAAATTCATGTGTGTAATATTTTACTGGATTTGATTTACATTTTAAAAATGGAACATTGGATTATTTTTAATTTATTATTTATTTGTTCATTTATTTTAAATTGAAGTGTCATTGACATACAATGTTATGTTAGTTTCAGGTGTACAACATAGTGATCCAACATTTATATACATTGCAAGATGATCACCACAATCAGTCTAGTTACCCTCTGTCACCATTTAAAGTTATTACGATATTATTGACTATCTTCCCTATTCTGTATATTGCCATGACTTACTTATTTTATAACTGGAAGTTTGTACTTCTTAATCTCCTTCACCTATTTCACCCATCCCCCCACCCCCTCCTCTCTTGGTGACCACCAGTTTGTTCTCTGTATCTATGAATCTGTTTCTGTTTTGTTTTCTTGTTTGTTGTTTGTTTTTTAGATTCCACATATAAGTGAAATCTTACAATATTTATCTTTTGCTTATTATGTTGCCTTTCTTTTGCTTAGTTTTCTATGTGCCTATTTATATTATATTTTAAAAATTAAAACTCCAACATACCTTATTTTAAAAATTTTTATTGGAGTATAGTTGCTTTACAATATTGTGTTATAAAACTCCAACATAACTTTCAAATGTCATTTTATTTTCCAAACCCCCCAAACCTTTGGGGTCATTTTTCCTCTGGGAGACCTCCTCACTCAGTCCCTTGTCCTTCTTGCATCTGCTCTTGATCTCAGAGAGACAGCAGTGAGCAGTGGCTTAGAGAGAGATCTTAGTTCCCTGCCCAGGAATTGAACCTGGGCAGCCGTGATGAACACCAGGAATCCTAGCCCCTAATGCACCAGGGTCTGTAAGCTAGAAGCATGGTTGGCTCTTACCCCATTTGAAAAATGAATTTCTCAAAGAGGCAAAACCTGTAAAAACAGGTACAAAGCTTATTATTAGAGACAAGCACAACAAGTGGGAAAGCACACAGAGAAGTAGTTTATTTATTTAAGATAGAGGCAAGGCAGAAATATACTCCTGGAGAGTAAGGGTGTGGGCGTCCTCCTTAATGAGGAGGAGTGCAGTAAGGAGGGGGTTAAATCATTTATATAAGGCAGTTCTTCCAGGTCTTTGTTTACCTTTGACCAATTATCTCACTTCTTTTCCCACATCTGACCTGCCTGAGGACCCTCCCCAGTATGCATGGGCAACTTTTTGCCAAGATGGATTCCAGTGCAGACGCCTGTGGGAGGTTTGACAGCACCTATTATGGGGTGGTGCCCCCTCCCTTTTTGACCCCCGAGTAGCCTTTCTGCACATGTGCAGTCAGGGAGGTTTCCCTGGCCTCAGGAGTGATAGATGTGGTCCTCTTATCTCTTCACTCCAGCAGAGCTCAGCTCCTGCCATTAACTTTGTCCTTGGAGTGTCAGGGAAAACAAGGCTCCAATTATTCCACTTGACAAACTTCAGCTGCTCGGCCCAGGGGCCCACCTACCTCCAACCTCACTCTGATCTGTATCCAGTGCCCTCCTCACCTGATGGGCAGTGTCAATGGGGGACTTCCTCTCAGTAGGTTCTTGTGCTGTGTCTCTAGGTTCCCTGGATACCACGTTTCCTTTCTCTTGATGTACTCCCTCATTTTGGTGGAGAACAACCTCTAGTAGTTTCCTAAGAAAGGGTGCCTGGGAGGTAAATATTTTGAGAACTTGCATGTCTGAAAATGTCTATTTTATTCTCACTCAATTATATAATTAATTCTAGATAGAAAATAATTTTCTCTCAGAGTTTTGAAGTGCTTCTTCAGTATATTCTATCTTCAGATACTGATCTTGTGACATTGGTCATGTGAATATGATTCCTACAATTTCTCCCCTCCATAGAAACTTTCAATATTTTCTTTTTATCTCTAGTGTTCTCAGCTTTCATAAGGGTGTTCTTTGGTTGTGGGTGTTTTGCTTACACTGTGTTGTAATTTTGATGATCCCCTTAAGTCTGGAGACTCATTTTTTTTATTGCTTCTTTGAACATTTTCTCCCCTCTGTTTTCCTACTGTTTCCAGAAGTGCAACTAATTAAGCATTGGCCCTCTTGGATTGGTGCTCTAATTTTCTCTTCTATTTATTTGCCTTTTACTTTGACTTTCTGGGAGATTCTTGTCTTAGTCAGCTGGGACAACCATAACAACATACCATATACTGGTGGCTTAAACAATAGAAATGTATTTCTCATAGTTCTAGAGGCTAGGGAATCCAAGATCAAGGTGCTGGCTGATTTGGTTGCCTGGCAAAGTCCCTTCCCTGCCTTGCAGGTGGCTGCCTTGTCACTGTATCTTCACATGGCAGAAGGAGGAAACTCTGTTGTCCCTTCCTCTTCTTATAAGGGCACTAATCCCATCATGGGGGCTCCATCCTCAGGCCCTTATCTGAATATAATTACCTCCCAAAGGCCCCACCTCCTAACACCATCACATTGGGGGTTAGAGCTTCAATATATAAATTTGGGGCAGAAACATTCAGTCCATAATAATTCCTTGACTTCATTGTATAATCCTTCTATTGAATTTCTAATATTTCTAATTTCAGCTCTCATATTTCTAATTTCTAAAGCCCCTGTTCTTTGACTGTTCCTTTCCCTTATTTCCTGTTGTATTTGCAGATACCGTACCTCCTTGCTCTGGAGAAAGCAGATCTGTTTTTAAACTCCTAGGCCTGGAGGTGACATCAACATCTCTGCACACATGGGAAGAACCATCATATGGTCCCACGAGTCACAAGGGGCTGGACAATGTTGTGCAGTGGGTGTTGAGGAAAAGAGAACATTAGCAGCCTCTTCCACAGAGGATTTCCTTGTTGTGTGATGATCTTTGGTTTTCTGTTTATTTTTAAGTGTGAGACACCAGAAAACTTATTGGAAGCTCTGTGTGTGCAGGTAAAACATGTCGCTCCTGAAGGTTATTTTGGTAGCAAGCCAGTTTTTTGTTCAGGGACCCTCAGATACCATTGTCTGAAGTTCATTTCTCCCAAGGCATGTGTTGTTTTTCTTTTTGTTTTGTTTTTTTGCAGGAAAGAATCCTCCATTCTTCTCTCTAGGGGTACACGTCTGGTTGTCAAATTTTTTGAAGCAGAAGGAAAAGAGAGCTAGGGGGTTCTTACAATTCAAACACAGAATTGCAGCAATTCTCCTGAAATGATGTGCATGCTTCTCTTCCACCCCTGCTGTGTCTGGTATCCCTGAGTCCAGATTCTCTCTGGCTCAATGTATCCAGAGACTAAATGTCAGATTTCCTGTGGGAGTGGAGAGAAGGGGCGGAGAGGCAGGGCAGAGAATCCAACAGCTCCATGTTAAGACTTCAATCAGTCCTCCTGTTTCCAGCTCTGCATCTCACTCTACCCTTCAGTGATACCTGTTGCCACCAAGTCTTAGGCCTGCCTGAGTTCTGTAGGGTGAAGAGACCTTCTTGGGCCATTGACCACGGCAGGCCTTGGGACTGTAGCCCCCTCTGTTCTAAAAATTTATTACATTGCTTCTCTATCTGCTGTCCCACAAAAATTTTTCAGTCTTTTTTTTTTTTTACATCTTTATTGGAATATAATTGCTTTACAATGGTGTGTTAGTTTGTGCTTTATAACAAAGTGAATCAGGTATACATATACATATATCCCCATATCTCCTCCCTTTTGCGTCTCCCTCCCACCCTCCCTATCCCACCCCTCTAGGTGGTCACCAAGCATAGAGCTGATCTCCCTGTGCTATGCGGCTGCTTCCCACTAGCTAGCTATTTTACACTTGGTAGTGTATATATGTCCATGCTACTCTCTCACTTTGTCCCAGCTTACCCTTCCCCCTCCCCGTGTCCTCAAGTCCATTCTCTACGTCTGCGTCTTTATTCCTGTCCTGCGCCTAGGTTCTTCAGAACCCTTTTTTTTTTTTTTTTTAGATTCCATATATATGTGTTAGCATACGGTATTTGTTTTTCTCTTTCTGACTTACTTCACTCTGTTGTCATAGTCTTTTATTTGCTCTCACCTCTCATTTTCTTTGTCCCTGTGATTGCATGTTTTAAAAATTCTTTTACTTTCAAAGTGGGTTTTAGAAGAGAGAGGAGAGAAACACTTGTGGTCAATATGCCACATTTAATGAGAAGTTTAGAAATAATTTTGATAATATAGATGAGTTTATAATGCTTAATATAAAAGGGACAACTTCCCTGGTGGTCCAGTGGTTAAGACTCTGTGCTTCCAATGCAGGTGGCTAGGGTTTGATCCCTGGTCAGGGAACTAAGATCCCACATGCCACACCGTCAAAAGAAAAAAAAAAAAAATCTTTTGTAGAAACTAACACAACATTGTACAGCAACTATACTCCAATAAAAATTAATTTAAAAAATAATAAATAAAAGGGACAAAAAAGCGGTATAAATAATGTGATCTCAGGCAGGTTAAAGAGCATAGAAAAAATAAAGGAAGGAAAATGTCAAAATGTGAATTTTTATTGCTGACAGAAAATAATGGTGATTTTTAGCTTCTCTTTAGTCCTTTTATTTCCAAGTGTCCCTACTGAACATGAAAGACTTTTGTAATCAGAATAAGTACTTTTTTACAGAACTGCAAAGAAAATAAGATCACAAAGTAGAGAAAGTATTTGAAAGAAATTAAAAAGCATCTCAGCTGGAAGTGTTTTTCTTTGGGCATAGTGTGTGCATTTGAAATTGGACGCTGATTGTATCACCGATGAATGATAAGTAGACATACACAATGCCATGCATGTGCTGTATGCCAAGCTCTATACAGTATCTCATTGAATGATTATGGTGATCACAGAGGTAGATATTATTTTCTTCCCATTTATAGATGAAGAAACTGAGGCACAGACGTAACACACTCATGGCCCTCTGTTGGTACATGACTGAGCCAGACTTGGGACCCAATAAGTCTCACTCCAGAGAGGCACCCTTACCCATCACATTCCATTTCAGTCTCTCACATGTATATACATACATGTCAGTACCTATGCCCTTATCTAACTCCTTGTACACATTTGTGCTTATGTCTACACATGTGTCCATACAGTCAAGAGCATGCCTTGGCTCTTGAACAAATTATAAAGTGAGGGCAAGAAAGGAGGTCAGCAGGGCCTCTCTGGGAACTGTGATAATAAACCCTAGAGGTGGCCATATAACTGCTTGGGTCTGAATTCCCATCTCCTTCTCTTTCTCCCACTCTTTTCCATAGCAATAAATCATGCCCCACACATGGGAGAAGGGAGCCTTGGACTTCCGAGTGCATTCAGGAAACAAGCTGCTCTCACACCTGTTTAGGCTTATGCTTTCTGACAGCTTTAGAGGCATAATATGGCCCCAGGTCTTTGTTTTGAGTATGGTGGGCGGAGGGGGGCTTCTTACCAGCCAGGATGCCTTAAAAGTTCATGGCAGCTGCCTAGAAGCCACTGCAGTGTTTCTCATTAAAGACAAACTAGTTTAAACTCTGTGGTATTTCCAGGAATGTAGGAGTTTTTGACGCTGTTGTTCTTTCCATCCTATTGTTTCAGAGCTCTAATTAAACAATGCCACATGTAATACTCCCCAAGGCCCTAGGAAAGAGGTCATTTGAATGATTTGGGATGGTCTAATTTTCTTTAAAAAGTGCCCACAAGTTTTTTAAGACTTTTTTATTTGCAGGCAGTAATTCCTCATGTGGCACCCTGGGGCCACATGCTGGATTCTAGCTGAAAAAGAATTTATTATGCACAGTTTTTGTCTATATAGTTCTCTTTTGCTTGTGAAAGAGTAATCCCCCAGACTAATTTTCTTTTTTTCTCTCTTTTTAATGAGAACTCTACTGAGATTCGCATACCGTACAATTCACCCATTTAAAGTGTACAGTTCAATGCTTTTTAGTATATTCACAAAACTGTGTAACCATCACCACAACCAATTTTAGAACATCTTTATTTCTCTGCAAAGAAACCTAGCACCCAGAATGTGGTTTCCAACACCATTCTCCAATAAAAGAAACCAGAGTTCCTTGGGAAAATGACTGATTCTAGTGCTGGGCAGAAAATATATAAGATGAACCTGGAGAATCTTCTAGTGCCAGGAAGTAAAGAAAGGCTAAAACAAACAAACAAACAAAAACAAAACAAAAAAACCCCCATCAAACCCTACATTCACAGGGGTATGTCAACTGAAAGAGCTTCCAATGGGCAAAGCTGGAATAATTTGAGCAGCAAAGTGTAGGAGCATTGAATTATAACCCAAAGCATAGAATAAACTAAATATCCATGTGTTCATACGGATTCAAAGAAATGATTAAATAAATAAATAACCGGGCAGAAAAGGCGAAGCTCCATTGTAAAAAAATTCCAAATAATTTATTAATATTCTCTATCGATGAGACACCGTTACCACACCTCCCTTTATAGCCTAGTTTCCTTTCTTCTTTTGAAGTCTTTGTCTGTTAAATCCAGTATCTGTGCTCTCTCACAGGCAGTTTCTGTTTCTTTCTTCATTCCCTGGGTGTGGGTCATACTTTCTTGTTTCCTTCCATGTCTCATACTTTTTTGTTGAAAACTGGACATTTTCAGGAGATATAAAATAACTCCTCTGGGATACTGACCTCCTGCCCCTCTCTGGGGCTTGTTTTTGACGTTGTTTATTTGTTTATTTGGCTGGCCCCTTGCAGGGATGTCTATTTCCCCCATAGTATGAAACTTATGATGTCACCTCTCAGAGGGTGGAGCCTTTGTCATGCACACAACCGCCCTAGGATGACAATCATCTAAGCAGGGCTCTCTTTGTTTTTTCCCTTGGTTTATCTGTTAAGGTGTCCGGCTTAGTATCGCACCCAGCTGATAGTTTCCTGTAATTGCTGGCTGATTGCACTAGTGTTTTTGACAATGTCTAGGGCATGAATTGCTCCTCGGTCTGATCCTATTAAATCCAGCACCTTTGCAGGGGCAGGCTTTGAGGTTTGTTCTGACCCCAGGAGGGCTTTTCTTAGCTACCTCTCTCCCTTCCTTTAACTGATGAACCAGCTGGCTTACAGTTTAGTTTGTTTTTCTCAGAGAGCTACCAGCTGCCTCTAAATTGCTTGCCACCAAAATATCAGTTGTTTTTGAGAGCATCCTTAGTCTTGAACTTCCCCACAGTCTGTTTCAAATAAAGTTAGCTCCCTTAGGAAGAGATTCGGAACTCTCTGTTCTTGCGGTCTGCCTTACTCCCTGGAAAAATCTCTGAGCCACTGCTCCAGAGCTGGGAAGAGGGTGACATGCTTGCCTTATGAGCAGGGTGCTGGGCAGGGGCAGTGGCCTATGGTCTTCTCCGTGTGTTTCTCCCAGCATGGGATCTCCACCCGTAGAACAAGCTGAGGTGAGGGCAATTGGAGCTCCAGTATTCTGGACCTTCCACGTTTGAGGTAGGACCTCTCCGTTATGAGTTGGGGCTTGAGGGAAGGAAGGGAGCAACCTCTTGGCTGCACTGCCAGAAACTTATTCTCTGCAAATCAGAGCTGAAGGAGGTGAGAAATGCTGGTGTCTTTTCCCTCTCAGTGAGATACTCTATGCCTTGACTGGGAGGTAAGGGGAGAGGGTCTCCCTTCTTGGCCACACCTGCCCAGAGTGGCGTTTCCGTCTCTCTGACTATGGGGGGGAGGTGGGAGGAGGGAGAGACGGCTTGTGGCTCAAGTGCCACAGATTCTTACTGTTCTTACCAAGATTTAGTAGAATTTCTCAAATAAATGTTTCTTAGTTTGCTGTATGCCCTGAGGACAATTTCCAGAGACTTTATATGATTGCTTTTTAAAATAGTTTTCACTAGTTATGGTTGTTTTGCTGGGGAATGATTCTATGGAACTCCTTACACCACCATTTTGAAGGTGGAACTCCTTTTGTTTTCTTGCCTTGAATCGAAACCATTTCTTGGTATTCACGGGGGATTGGTTCCAGGACCCGCTGGGATGTCAAACCCTGGATGCTCAAGCTGTAGTATTTGCATATAACCTATATAACCTACACACATCCTCCCAAATACTTTAACCAACTCTAGATTACTTATAATACCTAATACAATGTAAATGCTATGTAAATAGTTATCAGTTCATGGCCAATTCAAGTTTTGTTTTGGGGAACTTTCTGGAATTGTTTTTTAATATTTTTGATTCGTGGTTGGTTGAATCCACAAATGTGGAACCCATGGATATAGAGGGCCGACTGTATTTCCATGAACTCTCTGGTGTTTAAGGAACTGTCTCCCCACCTGACATGAATCCAGATTTTCTGTATGACAGTTTCTCAAGGGAGTCCAGTGGGGCCAACTTCCCTACAAAGAAAAATGAATGGAGGTCTGAGACCAGGTCCTGCTATGTCTACCCAAATCGAGCAGATTAATATGCACAATATTCCCAGGGCACCAGGTTCGATGATTGGATCTCCAGGACGTGAGGAGCAGTAAGGTTGGGAATTCAGTGATAACAACCTGCTTGACTGAAGTCACACACCAAAATGCTTTCCCCTACGCCCTTCCAATTAACCAACTAAATTCATGAACCATTTTTTTTTTTTTTTTACAAACTGTAGAACATAGGATGATTTTATATAGTACACGAGTAACAGTTTTTTGGTTGCTTATTTATAGGTTTACTAGGAAAAATACAGATAAAAAGATGAATAAATGTGAATATGGGTATTGATTTATGGAGAGTGCTTCTGAGCACAAAGATAGATGAAAGATTCAAAGCAGGTGGTAAATACCGCAGTGTTTCCCTTTCAAAAACAAATAAACAAATCCGTTTAGACTCCCACACATTTCCAGGAAGGTCAAAGGTCTCCAATACTGTTTTTCTTTCCATTTTATTGTTTCAGTGCTCTAATTAAGGAGTGCCACATCCATATTTTATTATTCTCCAAGGGCCTAAAAAATTTGCATGGTATGAGATTATACACTGTAAAAACGATCTATGCACACACACACAAAGCATATCAAAATTGTAATTTCACAATGCTACTGCTTAGACAAGTCTAAAATAGCTATTTACTTTCATCAAAGTAAGCCAATTTAAAAGGGATCCAGGAAAAAAAAAAAAAAAGTGATCCAGGGACATAACCAAGATTGTAAAGGTAGTATGAAAATGACTGAATTTGGGGGGAAAAAAAGGTGTAAATATCAGGTAAAAATTTTACATGATAGCAAATCTGTTTACACAAAAAAATAAATTGGTTGTTTCATTATGAGCATGGCAAGAAGATACCTTCAGAATTCTCTCTGCTAATTAGTTACACTGGACAGCTTGAAAAAGAGCGGCCTCAGACAGACAAAAGGGGAAGATAATGGCTCCTCTCCTTCCACCCACTCAGGCTTCTCATTTGTAGCTTCAGGTATGGCTAATCTTTTCCTTTTCAGTCTTTGTGAAGCATCAGGAGAATTAGCTTGAATGAGCCGACAGCCTGAGTTAACTTAAAAGTGGAGTATCCTTAAGCCTCCAGCGAATGATACAGTCAGCAGGACACAGGTGAATGAGGAGTGGACCGACAGAGCCACAGTTCAGATGATCCCAAAGCTTCTGGTCAGTTGCTGGTAATGTCATTTCCAAATAGAAGAGCGACCTTCCAGAGAAGGCCTGGGAACGTGGCCACCTGTACCATTTATGTGTATGAACTCAAAGCATTGTTTTCTGGTTGTCATCTCTTTTGTTGTCAAATGTTGGTCCTAAAGTTGTTGTCAAGTTTATGAATATGTCAGAACAGGCTGTGAGGGAGCTAGTTAATATTCCAGTTCTACACATCTCCTGGCAGCCTTCTGCGCGGCTTCCCAGCGACAGAGACTGTAAACGTTTGTGTCTCTCAGTGCCTACGTGCCTGGCCATTGTCACCTCCTCTTCCTGCTCCTTCCCTGAGAAGAGGATCAAATTTCAAGCCAAGGGACACACTTGGTCCCAAAGCCCCCCATTTAAAAGAAAGCAAAAGTGTTGCTGAAAACCAAGCTTAAGCAAATACGGTCTGGAAACGACTTCTCCCCCATCCCTCACCTTAATGCCATCTGTCCTCATGCATATCTTGCTTAAGCAGTTTTGTCAGTGAGCTTCTAAGTGACAGCACTAAATGACATGGGTTTTGCTTCCTCTTGTCTTGTGTTGCCCTTGTAGAAGATCTAAATAAATGGGCAGAGTAAGGATACAGAATGGAGAAGTCAAAGAAGAAATGGGTCTGGAAATTTCTTGGTATAAGGGAAGGACTGACCACAATTATTATGATATATCTGTGTGGTAATAATACATCTAGTATAGAACACATCCTGTGGGCCTCAGCAGGGTCTCCCGGCCTTACCTGTCCCCTGGGCCCTCAGCTCCTGGCCTGGCAGCTGGGGGGAAGACTCCATGCAGGACTCACAGAGCCCTGTGTTGTCTTCACCTCTTCCCCCTCTTTTGATCCCATAAACGCCACTGCCATAAGTTAGAGGATCTGCTTCCCCGAAAGAGGTCTGCTGCCTCAAGAGGATAGGGGACCCAACCCAGAAATATAGGGGGTTAACTCCCATGGCCTTCATTTTGATAAATGGGAAAGGGAAGGAGGAAAGGAGTCATTGGCAGGACCTTCTCTCTGTTCCTCCCTCTAAGACATTGTTCTGAGTTTCATACAGCTTGTCTGGAGACATCCTGCACCTGCCTGGACACTGGCTGTGTTTCTTCTTGGCTCGTTGTGACGCAGGAGTGCACGTCCTGGCCTCAGCCTCCCAGCCTTCCCTCCCTGCCTTTCCATCACTCCTGCTTCCCTGTGACTGTCCTTCCCAGTAAAGCATGGGCACTTAAACCCTGCCCCACAACCGCAAGCGTTCTGCCTCTTTATCTCAAATGTTTCGGTGTTTGCCAAAGCACGTGATGCCTTCTTTTTGTTTCCCTTCAGAAAACCCCAGAGATGTGGTGTATAAAAGTAAAGAAGATGGTGGCAGCTCTTTAGGTCATTTTTTAATTTGCTGGCCTAACTTTCCAATTAATTTTTTAAATTAATTTATTTAATTTATTTATTATTTTTGGCTGCATTGAGTCTTCATTGCTGCGCGCAGACTTTCTCTAGTTGCAGCGAGCAGGGCTACTCTTCGTTGCGGTGCGTGGGCTTCTCACTGTGGTGGTTTCTCTTGCTGCAGAGCACAGGCTCTAGGTGCGCGGGCTCAGTAGTTGTGGCTCGCGGGCCTAGTTGCTCCGCGGCGTGTGGGATCTTCCTGGACCAGGGCTCAAACCCGTGTCCCCTGCATTGGCAGGTGGTTTCTTAACCACTGCGCCACCAGGGAAGCCCTCCAATTAATTTTGATCCTCTGCTTTTTTGTTTTCTTTTTTCTCTGCCTGGCAAAATTTGACTTATCCTTCCAAGCCCAGTGAAATGCCATCTTCTGGGTGACACCTTTCTTGCCACTTGTGCCCACGCCTCCCATGTCAACCTGTGCTGTCGCACGCCAGATGGAATAGAGCCTGTACCCCTGCTTCCTAAAGTACTGACCGCAGTGTTCTTGGTTGCTGGATACAATGTAACCATAAGTTTCCTCCACCCCGCACTAAATCTTACTGACTTTATCTCCAGGACTGGCCCACAGAATGTGTTCAATAACGTTTGCTGAATGAAGGGGGTACGAGTTCTCCTTTTTGCGTCCATCACTGTTGCATCCATCTCAGCCCAGATAGGCCCACCTCACCCCTGGACGGGACAGTGGCCTCTTAGTCTCCCCGCTGCCAGTCTCCTCTGACAATGGAATCTGCATAAACCACCAGGCTGCTCTTCCTAAAAACTGCATCCTTTCACCCCTAGATCTCCAGAGCCTATAGAAAAAAAGATAGTGTAGCACAGGAATAATATAAATGCACAAAGCCCAGAGAGACTGTAATAGCCCTTAACAAATGTTAGATACATCATCTCTGATGTAAATGTCTAGTGTTCAAGGTCCGGGTCAACTTAACTCCTGGACCCACACCCCGCAAAACAAACTCTCCATTTGGCTCAGGTTTGGCTCCTCAGCCTGCTAAATGGTCCCCTGCATTGAAGTAACTCAGAACACCCCTGCCTCTGTCCAAAGCCTGTCTATTTTTCAATCTCCCACCTTCATAGATGCTACTGGAGTTGCTATAACCAGACAGATCCCCCCTTATCTCAACTTCTCTAATCATCAGAGATGTGCCATCCAATTTCTAAGCTTGAGACCTGATCATCTTAGGCTTTCCCCATCTCTTTCTTCAATAAGATTACAAACTTTCCAAAAGCAGGAACCACGTTCAAAATTCCTTCAGGAATCTTCCTGGCCCAGGAGAGAGTCAACAAATATTAGCTGATTGATTCTTTGCTGTAGAAATTAACCTGACCAAGCCAGGCAGAAGACGTTAATGATAAGCTACAACCTGATAGTTAGAGGGTATCATTAGATTTTAAATTAAAAAAAAAAGTTGGGGGGTATTTTCTGTAATGTTTACTTATGTCAGCATAGAAGGAGAAAAACACAACACACAATTTTTCTATATGTCTAGAGAGAAAACCACTACTATATGTTAAAATAGTTCATTAAAGCATTCTTCTGCTCCCTTTCCTAACATAGGCCATGAATCTTCATAGCAGTCAGGGTACATTTTTTTCCAATTAATTTTTCTCTTTTGCTGTCCTGGCAGTCAGTGTTTCTTATAGCCATTTTTCTAAGTCAAACCCCTTAATTAAAGTTGGAATGAAAAGTCTGATTAAAATCTAAATTAGCTCAAGGAGTTGTGATCTTCTGGTCTGCTCTATGCACTTACATAATTTATGCCCCAAATTGCTACATTAGGACTTTCGGTCCACTTTCCTTACCTAAGGGGTTTTTAAAGGCCTGGAGCTTTGAACGAAATAATCCTAATTTGGGAGCTATTGCATACCCAATGTCAAAAATTTCAAGACTAGCAATAGGTTATGGAGTGAGTTTCCAAAATGATTTAATTTTTGAGCAATTCCAAAAGATAGGCACACAATTTCTTTCCTGTTGGTTGCCTTTCCTACCCTAACCTGTTACTTAAATATATCCAATACTCATCCTAAAACTCATTCTTGGTGATAGATGCTCTGCCACAATCCAGAAGAAACCAACTAACTTTGAATATCTAAATGAATAGTTTAAAAAAATGATGATGTGGATTATCTGGGCTTAACTTTTTCTATTTTTCAGAAATCTCTCTGATGATACATTTTTAAAGGTAGAATCTGAAAACCCAGAAAAGTTCATGTGTCCAAAAGAAAAAACCAAAACCAAGAAGAGAAAACACCAAAAACCTGAACCACAAAATTGATAAATCTGATTCCCATTTAGTGGCTCAGGTGGGTGAATTAACAATTTCATAAAAAACGTATAAGACCATCAGGGAAATGTGAATGAGAACAAAGGCTGCCGAGAACAAAGATAGCGAACATGGGGAGCATTTACGAGGAAGAAATCGAAGTTACTTGGGCGTCTTGTTTTTCAAGCTCGGCTCTTGGGGGTCAAACAGGGTAGCTGGCTCTATTGCCGTCTCTGCAGATTGAAGTTGGCTGCCGAGGGCAGAGGTCACCCCACAGTATCAATTACTTGCTGCTACCTGGAAAATTTAATTTCATGCCCAGCAATAGATCTGCTTTCTTCTCTAGCATGAATGGCAACTGTCCCCAATTGATAACAAGAATAACTCATTTCCTCAGAGTCATTAGACTCTAGAAGCCTCTGCATTCAGAAAGGCCTCTGCAGACTGCTGAGTGAACAGAATAAAAGCTATGTGTTTGCCCTTTTCTTAACCTTTCAAGATATCGTTTGGTTTCTGATTCGTAGTAGGGTTAGTCCAAACTCTTGTGTGCGACTGATATTTAGATGAACATCGGTTTCTCCGTGGAATTCCTCAAAGAAGAGGCTGTCTGGGGATGTTAGCAAACAGAAAAAATCTGAATTTTCAAACAATGGGGAATCTGGTTGAAGGGAAGTTTGTACTGGGCTTGTTTTTTCCTGGAAATATTGTAAAGGTCTAAAAATAATCTCTCCCTCTTCCCCTCCTCAAATCATAGTCTTTGGAAAGACGAGATAAGGGCTGTTTTGATAATGAGATTAATATTATTCTAGGAAGTTGATAGGAATATTTAAAACAAACAAAGAACAAACACTTTCCATGTAGTCTGCTCCACTATTGACCTGGATCTGGATGCAAGCTAGAAGACTGAGAATGCAAAACTGCCAGAAATCCTTGATCATAAATGACCAAAGGAAAGCTTTTTAAAAGGATCATATAAATGCTCTTCATTCTTGTTACCTTTGTTCCCTTGGCCTTAGTTCTAATTCAAAAAAGTTCCTAATGGTTTCCTCAGCATGGCAAAGAAAGAATAAAATTATAACTCAATTAAATAGCAATGTACATTCCACAGTATCTAAATTTTTTAAGGCAGAAATGAAAATTAACATTATAAATTGGTGTTTCTTGCAGAGTATGTATAAGGGCATGCTTGCACGTGCGCACACACACACACACACACACACACACAAACACGACACTCTAACCACACAGTAGTGCCTGTGCTTGTGAACAGAAACCTTAGGCCAGCTTGCCTGTGATAGAATCACTGGAGAACACAAAATGGACCTCACGTGCAATTCTTCATCTCCAAATCACCCTGCCAATTCTCGTTAATAAAACCAAATCTACCCAGGTCATAAAATGATGAAAGGGAAAAAGAGCAGCTAGGGCTTTAGGTGTTAGGCATCTCAGTGGGTGGGGAGATGATGGGGGAAGTGAGGGAAGATAAAGAGGTAGGTGAGAATCGTCTCTTCTCCGGCCATTAGTTCCAAGAACAATGCCCCATCTGAGAAGAGCTGCCAGTGTTAGAGGAAGCAGCAAAGATTTCCTGCTGAGGGTCACAGGTCTTCAATTTATTCCATCCTTTTTGATACAAAAGGCCACACTCCACTCTTTCTTTTCCCCATGCTAAGAAATAAATGAACTAACTATTAATGTGTTTCTTTTGACTGGTTGACCACTGTTATGGCTATTTGAATGACTTTTAAGTGTAAGTTGAGTAAAAAAAATTATCAAAACAGAAACAACCATGAAAAAGAGGCCTTTAGAAAAGGAAGAGAAGGACAATTATGTATCTTAGTTCTTTAGACCTACACAAAGAGAAAGAAATGAAAGGTTTTCTAGTGAAGCTCCCCTGTAATTCAAAATGGGAAATTGGACTCAAAAAGCACAATGACTTGCCCCAGTCCACATAGCTTCTTAGAGTCAAAATGTTATTAAAATTCATGTGTCCTAAATCTGGGACAATTTGAACATCAAAATGAGGGATCATAGTACATTATAACCCACTGAATAAAATGAAAATCCCAATTCTGTATTGAAAAGTTCTCTTTAACTAGAATGACAACTTGTAAATCCAGAAGAAATGATTTCTAAAGGTATCAATGGATGCTAAAATTAGAGAGTGAAAGTCTTGATGAGAAACAAGTCATCTACATAGTCTAAAAGGACTTTACCATAAATTACATCTTAATTACAAAGGGGAAAAATTAACTTTATATTGGAGAACCCTAGTGAGCACCAATAACCAAGTGACAAAAATTAACATCACCAATACTGGGATAAACTGACATGTCTCTTCTGATTTGATGCACTGAGAAGAACACAGCATCACTTCTGTGGAACTCCTGCCAAGGCTGCATCACCAGAATCTAATCATAAGGAAAGATCAGACAAACCCAAAGTGAGGGACACCCTGGAAATTAACTAGCCTGAACTCTTACAAATATCAGGGTGAAGAAGGACAGTGTTGAGGGAATTGACAAAACTTCTATGGCTTAGGTAATTGTGTTCTATTAACATCAATTTTTTAAAAGATTTTGGTAATTGCACAGTGTGTAAGAGAATGTCTTTCTTCTTAGGAATATACACTAAAGACTTTAGGGGCGTAATATCTCCATTTACTTTCAAATAGTTTAGGGGGAGAATGCATGTATGTACAGATATAAAAAGTACATGTTATGTATATATTATATAATATATATTATAGACAGATAGGTGTTAGAATGATAAAACAAATGAGGCAAAATGCAGATCGGTGAATCTGTATAAAGGGCATATAGAATTCTATGTACTATTTTTGTAATTTTTCTGTAAATTTAAAATGATATCAAAATAAAGACTAACATAAAAAATATCAGGGCTCTTGACTCCAGGACAGAGGCTACTTCAATACATTTAAGAACCAAGATCTTTTAAGATTCTCAAGGTTTGCAGTTACGTAACATAACTGCCTCAGTCAGTCAGGCTGCAATAAAAAACTACCATAGATGGTGTAGCTTAAACAACAGAAGCTTATTTCTCACAGTTATGGAAGGTAGGAAGTCCCAAGATCAAGGCAGCAGCTGATATGGTGTCTGGTGAGAGCACTCTTCCTGGTTTGCAGATGGCCGTCTTGTATCCTCACATGGTGGAGAGGACAGCGTGAGAGCAAGCTCTTGTGTCTCTTCTTATAAAGGCACTAATCCCATTCATGAGGGCTCCACCCTCATGACCTAATCACCTGCCAAAGGCCCACCTCCCAATATCATCACATGGTGGGCAGAGGGGGGGTGGTTAGAATGTCAGCATATGAGTTTGAGGACATAAATTCATACATAGTTCATAACACTAACCCTTACCAGGGTGGTCTGTTGAGCAGATTCCTCCCTCTGGTCAGCCTGTTATTCCTTTCATGGGATCAGGCCACCGGGACAGTCCTGACATACTGACTTTGGGCTCTAATTCATGTTTGGCACAGGTTGAATTCAGGGCTCTGGGCAACCAAAGGTCCATCACCAATCCTTTCCTGTAGCTGCGTGTTGGGCTCATGCTTCTGCTCTCACCCATCTGAGTTCCAACCATGGTGCTGCCTCTGGTCTGTAGCACCCGAAGGTGCAGGGGTGGCAGCAAGCTCCCGACTACCACACAGGGCAGTCACCCCAACCCTCTGTGCCACATATCACGTGGTTCCCCAGGAGGCTCACACCTGTGTCCATAAGGGCTTTCAAGGCCTTTGCTCCATGATGTCAACATACCTTTCCAGTGAATGACCTCATGTTCTCCCAGGTGGGTCTTAATCCCTGCCAGATAAATGGTGGACATTCTTTGTGTGAATGGGACCATTCTTCTAGCTGCCCAGGCCACCCGTCCATCGTCTCTACTGATGGAAACGTGTGGAAGTCAGGAGTGCAGTCAGCATTGAAAAGAGACCACAATCCATAAAGGCATTGTTCGTGGCCTAAAGCGTTCAGGAGAAGGTATGCTTGGAATATGTGCTGTTCCCTGTTGTTGCCATAAAATTCTAAATGGTAAATTTAGCATGACCAGAAAATAAATTATTGTTCATGCATTCCTACATACTCTGGGCACAACCTGCATTTGTGGTCATCATCAGTGAAGCCCAGTAACAAATTTGAGAGTGTCACTGGAAGCCAATATTCACATACAGCAGAACGAGAGAGGCAGTGTCATGAATGAAAATGTCACTGGCCTTAAATCAGCAGTACAGGGGATGGCAGAGGCAGGCAGAACTAAGTTGTTTCAGTACAAACAGTTTCCAAAGAGCTATGACATCGTACTTAATAACAGCATTGTTACATTTTTCTTGTGGTGACAGATATGAAATTAGCCAGAAATAGTGCATTTGAGAGTAAAGAACACAAAGAGATAGTTTAGTTCCTGGGCTTGAACAGGAGGAGCTGGTGCTTGGACACTATGGAGAATCTTCATGTGTGCATATTAAACAATCAGCAAATGCATAAGGACTGTCTTCTGTTGTTCCAAATCTCCATTGATAAATCAGTGTACCTCACAGGAGCCCATGAATTTTGTAATATACATATACATATATATTATATATGTATATATATATATATATATATATATATATATTTATTGAAGTATAGTTGATTTACAATGTTGTGTTTGTTTTAGGTGTACGGAAAAGTGATTCAGTTATATGTATATATATTCTTTTTCAGAATATATTTTTGTAATTTTTTTGTTATATAATATTTTATAATATGTTTTTTAATCAAATTGTTTATAAAGATAAGGGCCCATACAATCTGGGGGGTGCCCTGCCTGTGGTGATGGCTTACCTTGAGGATGATAATTTAAGAAGGATTACCAAGAGAGCTCTTGAGAATTTGTAGTGCCTCTCTGAGCCTCAATTTTCCCACCTAGCTGATGTAGGAGGCTAATTTATTATTTTACGCTGAGGCTAGAAACTTACTATTTTACACTGAGAAATATTATTGTCAAGTCCAAGTAGGTATACACATTGGCTGGCCAAAGCACTCTCTTTTTTTTATATATATATATTAACTTTTTGTTTAATTCAGACTTATTGAGGTATTATTTACATAAAGTTCACCCTTTTTTGGTCAGACATTAGCTCCAAAGCCACCTGTTTCACAGCACACAAGGAGAACATGGAAACTGCTCTGGGTGCTATCCCTTCCCTGTAACTTCGTTTCTAGAGAGGTTTTTAACCCAGGGTGGATATCAGAATTACCTGCTATATTTTAAATCTCTCCTATTGTTCTGAAATGATCTATTTCATGTTTCTTTTCCCTCTGGGCTACATGTTCCTCCAGGGCACCAGGGAAGCCCCAGGGCCTCATACAGTGCCTGGTACATTGAGTGCTCAATACAGATTTATTGAAATGAACTCAGCATCTTTCTCAAGAAATTCACTTCTTTAACAGCACTATTCAATAACAGCACTAATAAAACAAACAAAAAATCTCCCCACTGGAAGACAACAAACCCTGTAGTTGTTTTTTTTTTTAACCAAAGTAAAGAATAGAACCATAATCCTGGTTTCCTGACCCTTTCCCCTTATCTGCAGTAATTTCTCTCCATGTGTACAGCGATATTGTCCTGCCCTATTCTGAAGGGAAGGATCAAATGATTGAAAACCCTCTCCTTACAGACAAGATCCAGGGGAAGCAAAGTTATGAGATCAGAAATAGGGGAGTTTGTTTTACCATGGAAATGTTGAACGTGGCCATGAGGAATTCACAGCCAAATGTTGGGAGACACATTTGTATAAAAGCTTTGGTATAAGAGGGCATACTCTTTCCTGAACAGTGCCAAGAGGCGCAGCACCAATCTCTAGTTCTGAATCTCTCCTTGTCTAAAATCATCAAACACGGATGATCAGTCCTCCTAGTTAGACTGTCCCTTATTTATCTATGTTAATAATTTTGGAGAGGTTTGCCCTGCAAGGGAGCTAGAGCCACATGGACCTTGCATATTTTTATTGTTATAGACTGACTGTGTCCCCCCAAATTCATATGTTGAAATCCAAAGGCCACATGTGTTGCTATTAGGAGATGAGGCCTTTGGTGAAAGATTAGGTCATGAGGGCAAAGGCCCTCTTGAAAGAGATTAGTGTCCCTATATAAGAGACTCCAGAAAGCTCCTTTGCCCCTTCTGCCATATGAGATTATAGCAAAAAGGTGGCCATCTCTGAAACAGGAAGAAGGCCTTCACCAGACACCCAAGCTGTCAGCACCTTGATCTTGACTTCCCAGCCTCCAGAACTCTGAGAAATAAATTTCTGTTGTTTATAAGCCATTCCGTCTATGGCATTTTGTTATAGCAGGCCAAACAGACTGAGACTCTAACCATGAACTTGTGGTTACCAGAGGGAAAGGGTAGTGGGGAGGGATGGTTGGGGGGTTTGGGATTGACATGTACACACACTGTTATGTCTGAAATGGATAGCCGGCGGGAACCTACTGTATAGCACAGGGAACTCTGCTCGATACAATATTACGTAACCACCTAAATGGGAAAAGAATTTGAAAAAGAATAGATACATGTATATGTATAACTGAATCACTTTGCTATATACCTGAAACTAACACAACATTGTTAATCAACTCTACTCCAATATAAAATCAAAAAATTCCTTACATCTGATACTTTAACTCTCTGCAGGCAAGGTTTCTCTCATTTATAAGTTCCTTGGCATGGCTTATGTCTGTCTGACCAGCAAGGGCTGACCTGTTCCACAAGACAGATGAGTTGGTTAACAATGATTTCAGCTTTATTTTTTTTATTTTTTTTCAGTTTCAGAAAGCTTGAGGGTGATTGAAGTTTGTATCTCAGCTTGGATGCACTTTTCCTTCGACTCACCAGTGATCTCTCTGATGCCCATCCTCTAGACCAGGCAGGCTGAGATGCTCCGTCCTCTCATGCTGTTTTCAGAGCACATTCCTTCGGGATAACATTTCTTTTTCATTGTGCTTATTTTACATTTCTGCTTCCTCTTCCAAACTATGAGCTCACGAGGGCACAAACCATGCTTGACTCACCTCTGAACTTCCCAGAGGCAATGTAGTGTCAAGGTCAAGATCTTGGTCTCTGGAGTCAGACTGTCTAATGTGGGATACCTGTTTCTCCTAACTTCCCTCAGCCTCCATCTTCTCGCCTATAAAAAAAGGATATTAATAGTAACTGCCTCCTAGGCTGTTGGGAGGACTATGGGAGGACATGGGTAAAATGTTTAACGTAGTAGCTGCCACTTAACAATACCCACTAAATTTTAGTATCTAGTTAGCAGTAGATGGTGCGCCTGAACAGTCACTCAAAGAAATGTGTACTGAGTGAATGAATGAATGCAACCAAGTCTGTGAACTGAAGTCACAAACAGAGCTCCAAAACCACGAAGTGGATCCCCATGACATACAAAGACATTTACTGAATGTGACTGCAACAGAAGGAGGAATTCTGTGACTGTCACAGATGGGTGGATGAAACCCTGGCTTCCTGAAATTTTCAGCATCTCCTTCTTTGCCCAACGGGACTTTTCCCCAGAAATCCCCTGGTAAAGACCCAGTCCCATTGGATGACAGAATTAATATGTGAGGAAGAGACATTAGAAAACAAGAAATCCACCCCCATTTAATTCAGAAGTAGGAGGTTTAGACCCAGAGGACTCCTGAGGCTTCTGAGGGCTAAACAATAATATTCTTCCGGGTTTTCTGCCATCCCTATTAAAGTCAGGGCTCCTCTGGTTGGTGGCGGGGCTAGAGGCACACAGTGGTGAGTGCCTTCATCTGTAAGGTCAGAGGTTAGCTACAAAGTTTCCAGGCCCTTTTTTTAGGGGGGAGGGGAGTTCTTAAAAGGGCTGCTTCAGCGCATATGCACTGGCATATGTCACTGTGACAGGTAGACACATCTTAAAACAAGCCTCACAAATACAATTCAAAACAAACCGAGTCAGTAGGAACTGGTTCCTTACATGAGCTCATTAAGTCCGTCCCCTTGTGAAGGAAAATCGAATCTCCAGGTAGAAGACCAAATACTTGATCCTTTCCATAAGGCCACGTGAATTTCACTTCTTTCCCTTCCAGAACTGATAAGATCTCAAATAACCACATCGGCCTGGCTCACAAGAGGAGCTAGACCTTGCTTTGCTAAGAAGCTGGTAGTTGTTAGTGAGGGCCTGAGCCCCCTGAACGAAGAGATTTTCAACTGTGCGACTGTACTTGTGTTTGGTTTCCCGTCAAGCTCTCTAACTCAGTGCTTACGTCACCTGCCTGTTATGTAGACCAAATGAGACGTGTATAACAGCGGGTTGAAAACCACTGCAAGGCCCTGTGCAGGTGTGATCTGTCCCCCTTCTTCAGGGTATTGTTAATTCACGATCCTTAACCTCAAAGAGCTCTCAGTTTGAATAAGTTTATGATCTGTACACAGGCTTTGCCTGTGTGTGCGATTCTGAGAAATAAAGTTGGCTTGAGCGACAGCCCTTGGACAGAGAGAGAGAAGACACGGGGAGAGGGCACTAGACACGGGAGCTTGGAGTTCAGAGGAGCAGTTACCTGTGTAATTCAAGTCTCCCAAGCCTGAGGATACATGAACAAACCCACACCAAGCCCACCCTCTCTTGATCTCTCTCGTCCACGAAGGGCCCAGGACCTGTTAAAGGCCCCTCCAGTATTTTGGTCTGTCAATGGGTATTGTTCCTAAGCTGCATCTCCCACTGGACACCACCTTGTCCCTCTGCCAGGTCACGCCCTGGACACCACATGCACGGCCCCGTGGCACACCACGTTTCCTCTTACTTTCCACTCTGAATCACACTCAGTTCAACATTATCACAGCAGGATTGCCTGAGCCTCTCCATTTTCCAGAGACTTCATTCTTATTTGCTGCCCACGCTGCTCTCCACTGAGCCCCACACTGAGTCCAATGGTGCTGCCTCAGGAGCAAAACTAGATGATGGGCTCCATGTGCACAAAATCACTCTTCCCTCCCCATGGCTGAGGCTATGCTTTAGGGCTCACTGACTGGACCCTGCTCTTTCCTCAAGACTTCTCTCTCTCAGGAGACTTGGTCTCCCATGGTCTGTGCTGTGGACTGAATGCTTGTGTCCCCCGTGAATTCCTATGTTGAAATGCTACCCCCCAATGTGATGGTGTTAGGGGGTGGGGCCTATGGGAGGTGATTCGGTCAGGAGGGTGAAGCCCCTGTGAATGGGATTAGTGCCCTTAGAAAAAGAGACTCCAGAGCTTGATCATTCTCTCTGCTCCTCACCAAGTAAGGATACCAGGAGAAAACAGGCCATCTGCAAACCAGGAACAGGGCCCTCACCAGGCACTGGATCTGCCGCACCTTGATCTTGGACTTCCCAACCTCCAAAACTGTGAGAAATCAATGTCTGTGTTTTAACCCTCCCCATCTATGGTGTTCTGTTATAGCAGCCAGAATTGGCTAAGACTGTCTGTCCCAGCAGTTTGACTGTTTGTTTATCAGATATCCCCAGAAATGTCTGCATCTTATTTAGACTTAACCTCCCTCTTCCCCTGCCTCACCACACCTGCTTTACAAAACTCTCCTTGCTTTTCTAACGTTCATTTATTCCATAGATTTAGTTGAAGAGTAATTACTCTGTGAAAGGTTTCTCAAGCTATAAAATGAAATTGCGTTCCAACTCCAAGCTGTACTAAAAATGTTCTGTAACTTAAAACCCTGTAACTAGAGGCACTAAGCTTATGGAAAATTGAGGGACTTGTGACTATAATTTATCATGTATATTTGGTTTTAAGAGATGATTTAAATCCAAACACTGAAATAGATTTAAAGGGTTTTATTAAAAATATTTACTCAAAAATTACACCTTAATGAAACTGCAGTATATATCATTTTACAGCTCCAAATTGCAAAGCAAATGGCTAAAATGTGTGGATACTTACCTAGCTCTCCCGGAGGTAAGCTCTGGGAGGAACTGGAAGTTGGCAGAAGCTGGAATGGAGAGTGGTCCTCGGGTTTGCTGGAGGCGGCTGGGCTGGGTGGGGACAGGAATGGGCCCCCCACTCCTCTCTCTTCACTTCCCCCAACCCCCGCCCTCTTAGCCTCTCTAGTTCCCTAGGAGGCCCTAGCTGACCTCTGTCTGCCCACAGGATAATCTCCACTTGAGTGTGGTGGGTGGGATAGGGTGTTGGGAGACAGGACAGGATTCAGAGAGGGAAGAAAGAAGGCGTTCAACACGAATCCCATTTATTTTGAAAGTTTTTCAGCATCCTCTTTTTCCATAGGGGAGCAGATCCCAAGCTGACCCCACAGCTCCTCATGCTGCCTGGAGAGTCTGGTGTGAGAATAAGGAAGGGAGGGTGGGCATAGTTCTGCTTCCCTACCCCCACTCAATCCTGCCCCTCAAAATCTCTCCACCCCCCCACTCCAGTCCACCCCTCATTTCAACTTTTAGAGAGCCGGGCAGCAACTCATCCCCGCTCAGGCCAGCACCCTCCAGGAGAGTCACTGGCCTTTGTGATTTGCTGCAATCAGAACAACGAATTCCTGTGCCTGATTAAAATCAGTGGGGGTGGGATGGTGTTGGGGGAATGAAGAGGTCAGTTTGGGGCTGTGGTGTTTTGGAAGAGAGAGATGGGGGAGGGGCTATGGCTGAAGTTTGGCAGAGGTCAGCATGAGGGCTCGGGGCCTTGGGAAGACTATTCTGGTGCTCCCAGTTCTGGGTTAGGTGTACCCTCCTACACACCCCCAAAGGGTATCCTCCTTAGCCCTAGCACTTGTCCCACTGCCTGTTTCTTGTATGACCCTCCTATGACACAGTAAGCTCCTCGACGGTGCAGACTGCATCCTGAGTGTCAGGGTATCCCCAGCCCCTAGCCCTAGGTCCCAGGAGGAACTCAGTAAGGTCGCTTGTCTATGAATGAACTGGGCTGCCATATTGCAAAGGTCACTGGACTGAGACTTAAAAGACAGGAGGAATGCCTGCTCTATCATTTATTAACAGGGCTGGACACTTGGTCTCTCTAAATCTGTTCGCTTCAACAGCAGAATGGATTCAATTCATCCCATCCTACTATGGGAATAATGGAGCAAAATGGGATAATGGATGTAAAGGGGATTTATAGACTATATAGCGTTAGTCGCTTATAAGATATTATCCAGACGAAGCTTGAGCAAAGAAAGGTGTGATTCTGGTCATTCTATGTAAAGCAAGTCCGTGTACTCATATACAGACTTTCATAATACTAGCTCTTTAGCCTCAGAGTAAAAATTTAAAAATGAAGAAAATTACAATAATAAACAATTACGAGGTAATGATACTTTAATATTTTGTGAATATTGTATTTGCTATGTGTCAGGAAATTATTTGAAACGCTTGGCATGCGTTGTCTTATTTAAAACTCTTCGTGATCGTAGAGGGTAGATGCTGTTATTACCCTCATTTCTCTGAGGCTTAGAGGGTCATGTGACCCATGGTGGGCCTGAATTCAAATAAGACCTGACTTTGGAGCCCAGCTCTAAATTGGACCACTGAACTGTCAAGTAACCACGAGAACTAGTTTGAACCTCCTTAGAAATGAGGTCTTAACTAAAGACAAGTGGTCCTGTGCTTAAATCTTGCCACTTGTGAAACAGCAATAAGTTGGTTTTCTCAAAGAACTGCAGGGAACGATTATTTCCCAAACACCAAGGACACTCTGGAGTGGAGCGGTGTGTGTGGGGGGGTGTGGCAGCGTGGCATGTGGGATGGTACCCACAGGCCAGGCTAGATGACATTCTAGGTCTCTTGCTTCCACTTACATTAACTCTGGTTCTTTTCTTTTGTGAGAATCTTCTAAGGCCCAGGGGAGATTTCATTGTCTGAAGAGGATTTGCATTGGTTCCAGCCAAATGTCCCAAATGAGAGCTTCTCATTTGGAAAACCTTTAACTTCTCTGCTTCGGATGTTCTCAACCATGTAGGTGGTGCAAATTCAAACCACAGACCCACAGAATGACAAACACAAGGCTGTAGATTTTCCAGGAAATCTATTTTTTCTCACCACTCAACACCCAAATCAAGGCATGCATGTCTCCTTGTCATCTCCCTTTGCCAATACACCATTTCCCCCCTTAATCTACACTTTGACTTTAGAAGTCCCAGATTTTGACAGGAGTCTCAGCTCCACCTGCTTAGCTGGCTCAGACCCTGTCCCCTGCACAGTCGATAAGACCCAAGGGCACCAAAATCCTATAAGACCCTCAGCACAGCCTGACTTGGAACTTGCTTCCCACTCTGGGTTCTGGCCCCACTCTTCATTTTTGGCCCCTTGGGGTTTCCTTAACTTTCTTGTTTGTTATATTTTCCCAGCATTTTAAGGTATTTTATAGTAGGAGGGGTATTCAGAATACATAGTCTATTATAGTAGGAGGGGTATTCAGAATACATAGTCTAAACAGAACTCCCACAGATACTTTTACACAAGTAAAATCTGGCTAACGGCTGACATGAGAAGAGAGAAAGAGGACCACCTGAGTGGTCAGTGGTCCTCCTCTTCAAATCAGGAGTCAGGACGGACAACTACGAGTTTCTTCAGAGTTCAAGGGATGGAACATTGAAAATAAGAACTGATCCAACAGATCTGTGAATATAAGGTAGACAGGCATAACTGCCAGCAGGGCTCAACATGAACCCTGGCTGAGGAGAATGTCTCCAGAGACCAGCACCAGAGTGAAACTACCCCTGCCTTCCCAGCCCTGCATCTCCGAGTTGCCCCCAAACAGGGCAGGGCAAGGGCGGACAAGAACCCCCATCTCCTGCCCTGGGAAGGGTCTCTGCCACGGCCTCGAGTGCCTCCAAGGACAGGCTCTGCGAAACACATTGTGTGTTCAAATGTTAAGACTTTCTGCCACTCCCTTATTGTATGGCAGACTGGGAAAGAACTCAGAGAAATTGTCTCTTGCCGTAGGACACAAAAATTAAAACACTTGAGTCCAACATCCAGCTCTTTGGTCGCATTGCTTAACATAAGGTGGCAGGGAATGTTCTTGATTGAATCACATCCATTCAGTCAATCCCAGGTGTCTTCCTAAACAAGCAGATGGACTGACTTTGGGAGGCTTGGTGGTGGTGGCAGTGGTAGTGGTGGGTGGGGAGTGGGTGGGAGGAAGAAGAGCCCTTGTTCACTGCTCACTGCCCATCGGACTGACATCTGAGCTGGGCTGACTTCACCTTCACCTTCATGGGTACATAGTCACCCATGAAGCCCACTTGTCTCAATGAGCTCTTCTTAGACTTCCCCCAGTGGATTTTCACCTTGGTATGAAATCGGGGCCACACTTGGCATGCTTATTGTGTAAGAACCATCTTACCTCATGTGGGTCCTTCAGCTGGAGAAGAAATGCCCCCGCAAAATTCATTAGCCTCAGGTGAGTGGCGCTGGGAGCACTTGCCATGTCAGACATGCTTCAGCAATTGAGAACAAATCCATCTTTATTCTGGAGATGGGAAACTATGGGCCTCAAAAGGCAGTGCTCTTAGAGTTTACATTTTCTCCTCATTCCCTTTAGCGCAACCAAAGTGTCTTAGCCATTACAGAATCCACTTTGTATTTTAAATCCACAGTCTTTTGGTTAATTTTAAGACTGGAGGGGTTTCTCTCTCCTCCCACCTCTTTTTTTTTTTTTTTTTTAGTTATCTGTTTTATACATATTAGTGTATACATGTCAATCCCCATCTCCCAATTCATTCCACCACCCCCTCACCCCCCACCCCTGCTTTCCCCCCTTGGTGTCCATACGTTTGTTCTCTGCATCTGTGTCTCTATTTCTGCCTCGCAAACCGGTTCATCTGTACCATTTTTCTAGATTCCACATACATGCGTTAATATACGATATTTGTTTTTCTCTTTCTGACTTAACTTCACTCTGTATGACAGTCTCTAGTTCCATTCACGTCTCTACAAATGACCCAATTTCATTCCTTTTTATAGCTGAGTAATATTCCATTGTATATATGTACCACTTCTTCTTTATCCATTCATCTGTCGATGGGCATTTAGGTTGCTTCCATGTCCTGGCTATTGTAAATAGTGCTGCAATGAACATTGGGGTGCATGTGTCTTTTTGAATTATGGTTTTCTCAGGGTATATGCCCAGTAGTGGGATTGCTGGGTCATATGGTAGTTCTATTTTTAGTTTTTTAAGGAACTCCATACTGTTCTCCACAGTGGCTGTATCAATTTACATTCCCACCAACAGTGCAAGAGGGTTCCCTTTTCTCCACACCCTTTCCAGCATTATTGTTTGTAGATTTTCTGATGATGCCCATTCTAACCGGTGTGAGGTGGTACCTCATTGTGGTTTTGATTTGCATCTCCTCCCACCTCTTAAACCAAGGACCAGAAAGTTCTGGTGATAGACCCAGGATCACATTGGCCACTTAAGGTGGAGTCTTCAATTCCTAGAGCAGTTTTCCTTCCTCTGTATCCTCAGGGCTTCCCATCAAATAGTAATAGAGGAAGCAGACAAACAGCTGGGAAATATTCCCCCCAAGTAGTGGAAGGATAGGCTGTGGGGCCTGTCTTGCCTGCCATGGAATTTTGTTGAGTAAAGACACCAAACAGACCCTGGGCTCTGTCTTTAAATTTTCAGCCTAACACATGCCATGTCCAGTGAGGGGCTTAACAAAACAAATACTTGCTTTTGATTTTCATCATAGGATGAAGTCACTCGGGCTACTTGTAAAGAGGGACCAACATTTTATAGGCACGTAACTTCTCCAACTCTGTTCCCTTCTTTCCTTCAAAGGATGTCATAGCAACAGGGCCCATACCCGCCTGTGCCAAAAGGTCTTTATGTTAACTTTCCTGGACAAGCAACCTCAAAACCGATTCTCCTTTGAACCCAGGTCAGAGAAACCTAAGCCTCCTGCAAAGTACAAAAGGCCAGCCATCTATACCAATCTTTGGGCTCGTTATGATATTAGGGACTCCTCATTCTTTATCTCTCTATGGGAAGAGGAAATTCTCAATTTTAGAGAAAGCTCCGTTGTAAACCCCTGGCAAGTTTGCCTTCCCAGCACCCGAATCCCCAAAGATTTGTTGGAGGCAGGGCTCACCTCTCATCTCAGAGCAGAAGCAGGTCAGATAGTTCCTCTCTCAGCAGCCTGGCCACTGGCATATGGAGTTGGATGCAACTGCCCCGGCCTTGGGACCTGAAGCTAGTGACACAGAGAAATGTGGAGTACTTAAAGATGAATTCTGGCACCACCTGCAACAGGAGGCTGTAGTGACATCCAGACCCTTCTGTGGCACCACCTTGGCTGTGTATCTAGCATCTGGCCTCCCTTGGAACCTGTAAATCACCCAAGCCTAGTTCTCCATGTGGCCTTCTCATCGATTTTGCAAGTTATCCAATCTCCTTCCAGTAAATTCCTTTTCTGCTTAAGTTAGTCAGAAATAGTTTCTGTTGTTTGCAACCACAGATCCTGACTAGCCCAGCCTCCTTGAAGCTGTTTCACTGAATGGATGAGTATTTGAGGAGTGAGCTACGCTCACGGCATCTTTGTTGAAAGGGAATGAGGGCATGAGAGCTTCGTGATCAAGGCCTGAAGGACTTTTACTTCTCCAGCTGCTGGCAGTGGGGACAGGAAAGGGGGTCATTTAAAGTCAGCAGGAGGTGGTGGTCTATGTTCAATCATCCACTTGACTTTGCTACAGCTCCCAACCCCAAACTTAAAAACAGGTACTGACAGAGGTCCTGTGGATTCGTGTTTCCAGCCCTGGCCTCCCTCTCTCTCTGGCTCTCCTTTCTAGCCAAAAGTCAGGTCCCACAGCTGGATGAAATAAAATGGTTCTATTGGGAGGCCTTAAAATTAGCATGGCTCAGTATGTTTTAGACTTGGGGCCATTCCCTGAGTAGAGAATGGAGGCTTTTCTCACTTTCTCTGCCCCAGCTGCTGGGGATAAAGTCAGGATCTGTCTGCTGCAAGGGCTCCCCCAGCCCAGATCTAACACATTCCCCTACTCCGACCCCCTCCAAATCCAGCCACCCAGACACCCGCCATGGACCTCAGTGAAAGGCAACCCCACTCCATCAACGGCACATTATCATGTGGCTTTCCATTTTTCTTAGTCACCTTATTCCTTTGCCCTTCCAAAGTTGAGGATAAATTATTTAACAAGTCTCCAGGGGTTAGCTTTATGAGAACCTAAAGCCGGTGCCCATATGCTATAGGTTAGGGTGAGCCAAGCGCTGAAAGTTAATCCTTCTTGTTCCACTCTGGAAAACACCCAGCCATGCACACACACGTGTGCACATGTGAGCAGTCACAAACTCACACAACCCACAACAGCACCTCCCAAACCACATGGCCCAAGCAGTAAAACATCAAGGCTCGAATCACCCTACTCAGGTCAATAAAAATTTAACTTTGAGCCCTGATGTAGTTGAGCCTGGGCTTGCAAAGTATCCTGCACACGCCTGGCTGTGAGTGAAACACTGTCTTGCCTTTCAGACAAAAGGATAGGTTCTATTTAAAAGTTTAAACATTCATTTGCACCTATATCTTTCTGACACATGCAGTGAAGTACAGAATATCAGAGTTGAAAGGGAACATACGTGATATATATGATACCTACACCATATTGTATCATTTTATAATTTATTAATTCCACCACATTTTATTTAGTTTTAATCTAAGGGACAGAGATAGCTAAGGGAATAGTTTTCAATCTTTTGCAGAAGAAATGGGCTTGAATGTTGGCTCTGCTGTATTCTTACTGGATGACCTCTTTAAGCCAGATCTGTTTCTTAATCTGTAAAATGAGGACCGAAAATAGTATCTACCTTGTATTATTGTGACAACTAAATGAAATATCAAATGAAGTCTTAGCACAGAGTCTAGCAAACAGAAAAGGATATAATTAGCTAGAAAAATGGTAGCTTTTATTGTTATTATTATTATTATTCACCCCTGAATGGATTCTATTTTGAAGGAGATGGGCAACAAAGCTACATTTATGAATTAGTAATGACTTCACTCTCCCTATCTTTTAGTTTTCACACACATTAATATCACCCCATCAGAACATCTCATCTGAGAAATCAGTTGCTATAACTCTGGTAAAAGGTAAAGACCATTCTACTTAAGTTTAACCCAAGCAGTCTTATTGTCAATGGGTGATAAACATTAGAATTAAAAAATTTTAACATTCGAATATAAAATATTTAAAAATATTTTGACTACTTATGTAGAACCAGCCTAATGAAATTTCTCTGTTTTTCAGAAAAAGAAACTGATATCTAGAGAAGGGAACTTGCCTTAGACCATAAAGCAGAAACAAGAACCCGAGTCTCCAACCCTGAGACCAATTCCAATCTCCTTCATCCTGAATCCAACTAAGAACCTACAGCCCAATTTCAAATTACTAGTTGGTACATTTATAGGCCACGTCCTAAATCAGGAACTGTGATAGAAACCTAAGGGGTTATGTGTCCAGCAAGTCACCCCTATTCCACCCCCAGCCCTTTTTGGGAACTGCTTCCCCCCTCCCCCTACTGCCCACCCATCCCCCACCATGGCTCTTGGCGGCCACGTTTGTAGGATACAAATCAACCCCTGCCCATAAGAGTAGGTACCAGGCCCAGACTAGGTCAACAGGAGCATCTCTTCTTAGGAATATGGAATGAAGTGAGGAAAGAATTAGTTTTTTCCAGGTGGATAGACACCATTATTGGTTATGTTTTCAATGGTGCTATCCACAGAAGCAGAGAAAGCCAGGGTATAAAAAGAAAAGAACGTGAACTCACTAGGAGGAGGAGATAGAAGAGTCAGATTCCTTATGGCTTTTTTTTTTTTTTTAACAGCTCTCTGAGGTGAAACTGAGGTTTGGAACTAAGTGACTTCTATTTATTTATTTATTTATTTATTTTTGGCTGCGTTGGGTCTTTGTTGCTGCGCGGGGGCTTTCTCTAGTTGTGGCGAGCAGCACGGGCTTCTCCTTGCGGTGGCTTGTCCTGTTGCGGAGCATGGGCTCTAGGCACGTGGGCTTCAGTCGTCGTGGCTCGCCGGCTCTAGAGCACAGGCTCAGTAGTTGTGGCACATGGGCTTAGTTGCTCCGTGTCATGTGGGATCTTCCCAGACCAGGGATCGAACCCGTGTCCCCTGCATTGGCAGGCGGATTCTTAACCACTGTGCCACCAGGGAAGTCCTCCTTATGGCTTTTGAACAGCAGGTTCTAGTTTATTTTGAGGTCTGCTGCCTGCTTAACCTTGGGCTTTTGGAAATACTGCTGAACGGATTCTTTCCTGGTTGAAGCCAGCTTGAGTCATTCTCACCTCCCTGTACCCCCGTAGTGGTTACATTCTAGGAGGTGGGAGCATTAGGGAACCCACACTACATTGCCCATTTGAACATTGTCCCTACTGGGAGATATTTTCTCATCATTAGAAATGGCTCTTCCATGCTTCAAGTCTCTTTAACGCATGGCATGCCTCTGGCCGTGATCTCTGAAGTTCCTGGGTCTACCATGGCCTGTCAGACCTCCCAGCTCCTGGACTATTTCCCTTGCAGATGTCTAAGGATGCCTACCATACCCCCACAGACTTCTGCTCTTTCTTTCCACTTTTACCACCACTGCCTTGAAGGCCCCTTGGGCTTCCATGAAACTTGCATTTTACCATCCAGTAGAAAGCCCTGTGCTTCCACTGGGCAGCTCTGGCTCCAGCACTTGTGCATCTCCTGTCAGCCCTCTGGGGCCAAAAACTGTTCCCCCAGATCACAAGATGAATGGCTGGAAGAGAGATCACAGTGGAGCAGACAATGCACAGTGTGCATTACAGGACACTCTCAACCAAGAAGCACAAGGAGGAGGGCGCATGCCCACTGCCGAGAGCAGGGAGAAGGCTGAGCTGGGGGCTCTGCCTGGTGGCCGAGCTTGCTCTGGTCCTCAGAGCACAGGGAAAACATAAATGAACAATGACTAAAATGGAAGATTCAGTGTGAATGTGTAAATAAGTATATGTGTATACAGATGTTTTACAGAAAATATTTCCGAAGCAAATATCATTTTAACAAATAAGCCCTGTGCAGCACATGGGGAAATATGGGCGTTTGCAGTCCAAGACATGTTTCTTGCGCAGGAGCTAGAAAGCTTGTTAAGAGCTATGAGGAATGATTGGACTTGTTCACTCAGCAAATATTTCTCGGTTGCCTACTATGTGCTATTCAGCAGTGCACAAAATAAAGACAATTCCTTGCCATTCGGGAGCTTCTATCTGCAGGCATGAAAGCCCTAATGGAAATACTAGCACTGGAAACTAGTGATAAAAGTGTCTATTCAGTACCTTTTATTCCAAAATATGGTGTTTATGTGGTTTTTTTTTTTTTACATTATTTCATATGTTCTACCAGGTGATAAGTTATAAACTCCATAAGTGAAGGAACAGGCTTTTTATTCATTGTTATCTCTCTAGTGCCTGACACATAGTTGGTCTCAGTAAATATTTCTTGATTATATAAATGAATGATCCCCCCCTTCACAAATCCTGTGAGTTTGGTATTATTGTTCCTATTTAACAGATGGTAAGTTGAGGATCAGATAGGTTAAGGAATTTGGCCCAAATCACACAGCAAGAAGAGCCAGGATTCCAACCTAGATGGTTTTCCCTTACACCAAAATATTCCTTTTGCGTGCATCAGTTGGACCAAGTTTTCCTGGAGCTCAGGTCACTCTTTACTATAAGCTGGACCTGGAGGGATAAACTATAGTACTTTCAGTCCCTGCAATACTATTTTGTGCTAATAGGAGAACCTGATTTCCTTATAAAAGTGTTAATTTTGTGTTCCTTGTGTGTCCCAGGCTTCACCAGGCCAGGCAGGGACCACCAGTGAGCTTCGGTTAACATCAGTGACCCAAAGCCCTTGTTTTTGCCCCAGTCTGCAGCCTCTCCAGCATCTCTTTCCTTAAATAAAGCCCCCCCCACCTACCACTCCATTTACTCTACTTCCGCCATGCACGCACAAACACCTCTTGAAATTTTCAAAGGTTAGTTTAGGTGGTTCTCAAACCCACCTGTGAGTCGGTCGGCAGCCACCCTGGGCCACCCACAGCTTTTACCTTCTGCTACGGTGTTGTGCGGTCAACCTCTGCTGGGCAAGAAGCTGTTGAGGGCACCACACTGAGGCTGCTGTTAATGGTGCCTTTTGGGAAAATAAGGATGATGAATTTCAGTTCTCCCAAAGCTTCCAGCCCTGAGCTGGCTTCTGTGAAGAGATCAGGAAAATGACCCCGCAGCCAGTCGTCATGTGAGCTGACCATGAAATAGCCCTCACATGTCCTGAGTCTCACAAAGTCCCTCCTCTATGTACAGCCAAACACTCTCTCCCTATGAGCCCACATCCAGGCGGAGGAAGCCTAGAGTCAGAGACCCTCGCACACGTTCAGGTGGCAGAGTACCAGGAAGACACGCGTTCTTTGTGGAAACCCATGAGTCATTGAACTTAGAGTAACCAAGTACTATGATTTTGCTAAGTGATGTATCATCTTGGATTCGCATCCCGACAAATATTAGCAGACGCTAGAATATAAGCATATACCCACAAGTACACACACACAAAGGCCTTGCAACAGAAGAGATGCAACTCATTAACACTGTGTGTATGTGTATGGACACACAAGACCGAGAGAGAGGGAGAGAGAGGGACTGAGGTTGGAAAAATGTCCACATATGGATACGTCCATATGTGGCAGGCACGGCTCACGGAACACCAATGTTTAGAAGGAGCCGGGTTGGAAAGCACTGGAAAATGGCTGAGACTCTGGGGGTCGGTCATTCACGGGACCTGATGTGTTATTTGCAGCTCAAAATCCGTGTAATGTCATTCCTCAGAAGCTCGGCTCCTCCTCTGTGACACAGAGTGGTTAGACTTGAAGCTCTACTGGTTTTCCTCCAGTTTTAGCCTTCTGAGATTCCGACTAAAGTTGGTAGGCCAGGGCCCAGAAGGCTTTGGGCTAAAAGCAGACGCTTTAGGGAGGGAAATGCCAAGAGAGGAGATTTATTAGGAGGGAATAAGCTTATGATACAGCTTAGGACCTCACAGTGGTCTATGTCTACAAGAGTGGCACTGTAATTACAAGGTATTTTAAAGGGAACATTCTCAGCCAGGAATAATATAATTCCAGTCTTCTTTCCAAGCTGCTCAGTACCTATGCACAGGAACTTATTAAGCCCTACAGACTCCCAGAATGGGTTGTAAGTATCATGGTATCTTTCAGGCAATAAAAGGAGCTGTGGCCACAGAGGGTGTTGCCTCTGTGCTCCCAGAGTTACCCACCAGGCCACTGGTCCTCCGGTGTGGTCCAGGCCTCCCTGCTGTGGTCTGCAGTGGACTTCCAGGGGTCTGTGGGTTGGTCTCCTGGAGTAGCTATGCTTTGTCTCTGCTTGCGCTCCAGAGGGATTTATAATTTACTTATGCTCTCTCTTCTGACAGTTTGCCGGATTTTAATGGCATTCTTCTCGCTTCCCCTTGTGACATCGTCCTTGCCCACCCTGTGCCTCATTTTTAGGATGTTAAGTTATTGAAGGTGTTAGGTGGCCTCAGTGTTCTCTGGTCCTGACAAAGTAGCCCTTTAGTCTCAAGTGTCAGCTTCTCTGGTTCATCCTGGCTTTTAGTTAACATAATATCTTTTTTTTTTTTAAAGATTTATTGATTGATTGATTGATTGATTGATTGCTACGTTGGGTCTTCGTTTCTGTGCTAGGGCTTTCTCTAGTTGGGGCAAGCGGGGGCCACTCTTCATCGTGGTGCGCGGGCCTCTCACTATCATGGCCTCTCTTGTTGCGGAGCACAGGCTCCAGTCGCGCAGGCTCAGTAGTTGTGGCTCACGGGCCTAGTTGCTCCGCGGCATGTGGGATCTTCCCAGACCAGGGCTCAAACCCGTGTCCCCTGCATTAGCAGGCAGACTCTCAACCACTGCGCCACCAGGGAAGCCCAACATAATATCTTATGATGCTGAATTTCAGCGCCATAGCTGGGCACAGCATTGCTCAGAAGTTATCTCCTCTTTTAACAACAGTCGTTTTTCTCCTCCAAAGGCAGGTGTTGTCAAGACATCATCCAGGGACTTCCCTGGTGGCACATGGTTAAGAATCCACCTGCCAATGCAGGGGACACAGTTTCGAGCCCTGGTCCAGGAAGATCCCACGTGCCGCCGCGGAGCAACTAAGCCCGTGCACCACAACTACTGAGCCTGCACTCTAGAGCCCAAGAGCCACAACTACTGAGCCCGTGTGCCACAACTACTGAAGCCTGCACGCCTAGAGCCCATGCTCCGCAAGAAGAGAAGCCACCGCAATGAGAAGCCTGCACACCTCAATGAAGAGTAGCCCCCGCTTGCTGCAACTAGAGAAAGCCCGCGTGCAGCAATGAAGACCCAAGGCTGCCAAAAATAAATAAATAAATAAATTAATTAATTGAAAAAACAAGAAGACATCATTCAGACTGTGCCTAGTAAAAGGCCAAGAAAGAAAACCATGAAAAACAGAGAAATTATTTGTGGATCAAGTCTTGTTATTCAACATCAAGGTTTCATTTTGGTGGAGAGACAGGAAAAGAACATATACATGCCCACCCAGACAGTTTGTTAATAAGCACATTTGTTTTCCTTTGTTATTTCAAAGGCTCTTGAAAGTATACACAGAGTCATATACTTTTTTTAAAGTAGTAACTCTTTGCAAAATTTTACAGAAGCTTCTACCTATTGGCCTAATTTTTCAACGAAAGAACACTTAAACCACAACAACCTGAGAGTCCCAGAACCTTTTCAACTTTTTTTGGTCTGTTTGACAATGAAATTTCACATCTGGGCTGACAAGCCTGCTGCCAAGTTTTAACCTAATGCAGTTTCAAATGGATGCGCTATTAATGTTCGAGCAGGAAGGCCCAGGCTCCTAATGGGCTTGCTTGATAGCCCCTCGCCCACAACTTGCTGCTGTAACAACAATATTGTCACTCTGCTTAGTGGCCAGTGAACTCGGATTCCTGCTCCAGATCATCTTCCTGGAGGGAACAGATGACTTCTTCATTCACTCTTTGTCAGTGAGCTGTCAGGCAGGGCCCAAACATCCAGCCTCGCCCATTTATGTCATCTGTGCCAATGTGCTCCCATGAACCTAGATGTGAGACTCATGTCAACACAATCCAGTTTATTCAAACTTGTCCTCTTCGGAGGGCTACTGCTCCCCTATTAATTATGCACATCAACAGTACCTCATCCGAAATCTATCGTAAAGATTCTAGAACAAATAACCCCCCACAGGCTAATGGCTCAAATGTGATCAAGGTTTATTATTTCTTGCTCATATCAAGTTCAAAATATGTTCCCCATTAGCAGCCTGCTCTGCTTCAACATGGGACCCAGGGACCCAGGGTGGCTCTGCCATCTGTCTCACGTGGTCCATCTGTAATAATCCAGCACAAAGAGAAAGAACAGGGCAAAGCACATCTGGAGGTGTTTGAGGGCCAGGCCTGGAGCGTCACATACCACTTCTGCTCACGTTTGTTTAGTCACAAGGAGGAAGAGGAAATGGGATTGGTGAGCTGGTCCCTGCCCCACCTCGGCTCTAGCCCTAAGGCTTAGCTTTATAGCACCTCCCATCCCCACCCCCTTGAGATGATAAGGGCCTCCAGCACAGGAACTGGAATAGAATCCTGTCTACCCTTCGTACTCATCCTGGTCTCTGGGGGAATGAAAGGATGAATTTCAGCCAGAAGAGTGGTAGTGTAGACACATTTGATGAATCTTGGACCTTTTGATGGCAAGGACAGATGGTGTGGCTCAACAGATGTAGCTGTTAAGGTCATCTTGTGCAAACTGAAAAAAGATTCTTGTCTTTTCTAATTATAAAACTAATATGTGCTCGCTGTACAAATTCCAAAAAATGCTGAAAATATTTTAAGGAAGGAGAATAAAAACCACCCATAATCTCTTTTCCCAAGAGATGCTGACATTTTTCTTGCTTATATATTCTGATGGAATCTTTATGTGCATGTCATTTAAATTAATTTGTGTCTGCAAAACTGAGATCATACTGTATACTATACACTACTTTGCAACTTGCTTTTCTACTTAACAGGATACATTAGGAATGTCAATGCATGTAAAGAAAAATAGATCTTCATCATAATTTTTGGCTATATATTATTCGATTGTGTAGACATAGATGAGAATAACTGTATAATACACTTAGCTGAACAGGTATAGACTGGGTGGCCAATGAGACCTGGGATTATGTCTACTTTATTGATCAGTTTATTCCCAGGGCAAGATATGATGTCTCACTCATAAGAGACGCTCAATAGTGCTCTGATGAAGCTGGCCTCAGCAAGGTGGAGAACGCCTCTCAGACCTTGGTGTGCATACACATCACATGGGGACCTTGTTAAAACACAGAGAATCGTTCAGAAGGTCTAGGTGGGCCCTGAGATTCTGCAATTTCACCAAGCTTCCAAGTGATGCCCATGTTGCTATACATTGAGTAACAAGGATCTAAACCAGTAGTTCTCAACTGGGGGTGATTTTGTCACCTGGGGACATTTGGCAACATCTATAGACATTTTTTAGTTGTTATGACTGGGGTGTGTGTGAGGGGGGGCAGGGGGTGCTACTGGCATCTGGTGGGCAGAGGCCAGGGATGCTGCAACACATCCCACAATGCACAGAACAGCCCCACATAAAGAATTATTTGGCCCAAGTTGTTAATAGTGCCACTGCCAGAAACTCTGAGCTAGCCTTTCTCAAACAGTATTTCTCATCTGAACCACAGACAAAAAAAATGATTTGTGTGACCATTTTCTCAATTCTCCCAAGGATGGTACATGACTAGTACTAAACTCTATACGTAGGAGATAAACTGGTTGATTACATGCAATGGATGCTTTAGGTAGTTCCAGCTTAATTCTTTTCCAGAACCTAGATTTACTGTGCTGGCTGTGCTGCTATCTTGTTTCAGGGATTAAGGGAAGTCAAAAACTTCACAGTTTCATTTCTCTTCCTCTCTCCCTTCTCCCTCCATCCTTCCTTCTTTCCTTTCATGGAAAGAGGGATTGGAAATTACTGCTTGCACCTTAGGCTTCCTTGAGGGCTAAAGAAATAACTTATTGGAAAAATAGAGAATGCGTGGATTATTTAGTTGGAGGGTATTCATAGGAGCTTTTTATAAAGGCGTGACCCCAATGTATTAGTCTTAACACAGAGTTGCAGCCAATAAAGCACAGTTCAGCCGCCAAAAGGTACTCAAGTTCTGTAAAAGAATTTCTTGAACGCCATGAAAGAAATAATGGAACACAATAATATTTGGAAACAAAGAAAACAAGCAAAACTTATATACCTGTTTCCTCCTTTTCTTGATGCAAATGCCCTTCAACTCCTCCACCAGCCTTAACTCTCAGGCCTTTTCTATTTCTCCCCAGTTACTCTTTTTTTTTGGTTTATTTTTGGCTGCGCTGGGTCTTCGTTGCTGCTTGAGGGTTTCTCATTGCAGTGCCTTCTCTTGTTGTGGAGCACGGGCTCTAGGCGCACGGGCTTCAGTAGTTGCAGCACGTGGGCTCAGTAGTTGCGGCACACAGGCTTCAGTAGTTGTGGCGCACGGGCCTAGTTGCTCCGCGGCATGTGGGATCCTCCCGGACCAGGGCTCGAACCCGCATGCCCCTGCATTGGCAGGCAGATTTTTTTTTAACCGCTGCGCCACCAGGGAAGTCCCTCCCCAGTTACTCTTAATTCTGTGTCATAAAAGGCCAAAAGAACCAGCCTTGATGAGAATCCTGTTCCTTGAAGGGTACAATAGATAAGAATCTCTATGAACAAAGCCAGAATTTTCTTTAGAAGACAGGGGAGAGGATATAGATAAAGATATAGCTACCGATATAGTATTAGAATTCCTCGGAGAAATACAACCAATATATGTACAAAACAAGGGATCGGTTCACATGATTATGGAGGCCGAGAAATCCCAAGATCTGCAGTCCACAAACTGGAGACCCAGGAGAGCCGATGGTACACGTTCCAGTCTGAGTCCCAAGGCCTGTGAACTAGGAGGACAAATGGGGTAAGTTCCCATCCCAAAGCCAGCAGTCTCCGGACTTAAAAAGAACCGATTTTTCAGATTGAGTCCAAAGGCAGGAAAAGACCAGTGTTCCAGCTCAGCAGTCAGGTGGGAGGAGTTTTTTTGTTCTATTCAAGTCTTCAGCTGATTGAGTGAGGCCCACCCACATTAGAGAGGGCAATCTGCTTTATTCCGTCTACAGATTCAAATGTAAATCTCATCCAGAAACACCCTCACAGACACACCCAGAATAATGTTTGGCCCAATGTCTGGGCACCTTGTGGCCCGGTCAAGTTGACACATAAAAATAAGCATCACAGATATAGATATAAATGTATGATATTGATAATATAGATGATGTTGGCCCGGTCCCATCAGTGTGCACTTATGAGAGTGTTCTGGGGCTCCCATGAGTGTCTCCAGATGGGGTTACTTCTGCTGACCTAAATTCTTCTGAAGGTTTCCTCCAAAGTTATGTTATTTTGATCCAAAGCACAATGGTATAATATTGCTTTCCTACAGTGACCCTCAGAGAAGGGGAGAAAAGTAAAATTTGTAAAAGTTGGGACTATCCCAACTATGATGAGAGGCTCAGAGAAAAGTGAACTTTTTCGGGGCCTCTGCCTAGAGTTGTACACAGAGGTGCTTGGCCAAAGGGAAACCAAACCCCTACTCCTCTCACCAAGCCTGGAGGAGGGACCGTTTTTTGATTGGTCTGCCAAGACGGACGCCTTTTTCTGATTGGTCTGCGGAGACCAATGATTCTGTATAGCCTTGGGCAAATCACTCTTCCTAGTAGGGGAGGGCTTTTTGTAGCAGCCCCCTGTTCCCACCTGGGGAGTGGGATATAGCTTGGCTTTACTTTGCTCTCCTTTAAAATGGGACTAGTAATCCCCAAGGGCGAGTGTTTTTGGAATGCCCAGCTCCGTGTTTGAAACAGCCGTCACCGCTCAGTACACAGCAGGTGCAACAGGAGGAGGGCGGGCTGGTGAGCTGATGCCGCTGAGGGGGGCCGTTAAGGTGGTTACGGCTTGTCCTCGGGAGGGGCACAGCCTCCTAGGTTCGACCCCCAGCTAAACGCCTTACGGTTGTATGGCCTTGCACACTACTCTAAGTCTCAATTTTTGAGCTGGTAAAATGGGGTTGTTTGGGGATTAAACTAGATATGCAGGTGACAGACTAACATAATATTTAATACGAAGTAAGTCCTTCAGACACTTTCAAATCTAAAACACAGTGTATTGATTCTTTAACAGCTCCTGCACATCTTAAGGCAACACGTATTCCAGACTTACTGGAACAAGGGTGGGACCCTGTTTTAAAGGAACCCCTGGGGACTTCCCTGGTGGCACAGTGGTTAAGAATCCGCCTGCCAAGGCAGGGGACACGGGTTCAAGCCCTGGTCCAGGAAGATCCCACATGCCGTGGAGCAACTAAGCCCGCCTGCCACAACTACTGAAGCCCATGCTCTCTAGAGCCCGTGTTCTGCAACAAGAGAAGCCACCGCAATGAGAAGCCCGCGCACCACAACGAAGAGTAGCCCTAGCTCGCCGCAGCTAGAGAAAGCCCGCGCGCAGCAACGAAGACCCAATGCAGCCAAAAATAAATTAATTAAATTAATTAAAAAATAAAATAAAATAAAGGAACCCCCGGTCAAAAATCAGGAGACGTACCCTGCTCCTTGCCAGACCCCAAATTAACTAACAGATTCTTATTAGGTAGCAAGTGAAAAGATTCAGAATTCTAAGAAACAGGAATCAGGCTGAGCGGATTTTCAACAAACTCTTAAATTGCATGTCTCCTCAAGACATCATTAGGTAAAATTACTCAGTCTTCTGCTGGTAAGACAGCTTGTCTTGAAAAATTTCAAAGGTCCAAGTTGATCTGGAGAATCCTCCTCTGAGGAGATTGGCAGAGAAATAGGTCCTCTAAGGTCACGCTCCTTGGACACAACCTCAGAACAATTTCTCTCTCTACAAGATGACCAGCTGGCATTACCAATAATGAGGATGACTGACAGAGATGACACCAAATTACAGCCCTTCCCTTCCCATTTGGCACAGAGAGGCGCTTCCTCCTTTAATAAACAGAAATGTTACAAAGTAATCAGCATGCCAGAATTATCATTACATCGAGTAAGATGTATAGAGGGATGATTTCTTTCACTCCCCTTCTTCTGCCGTATGTAAGTGATCTAGTGGGCATAGAATGGTCCCAGCTTGAAGTCCCATGTGCACCTGATGGCAGGTTACCAAGGCTGCATGTTCACCTTGCAGAGGAAGGAAGCATTGTAACTTTGCAGCTGACCTAGCAGGATTGTCACAGGGTTCCTGTCATGAGACCAGACATATTAACGCTCCACAGTGACTCTGATGTGTGGTCACGGTTGAGACCAACAGGTTAAAGTCTCTTGGATGCTCAGGATGGTTTCATTCCTTCCTAACATGGGCCGTGTCCTCATTTAACCAAGTTCCTTGCTAGTCTCTGTCACATAGACATTCTGCCCCTTCTAAGAAACTGTGACCTCCATGGGGCCAGATGGCCTCGTTCCTCTGGGCTCCAGGTGTCTGGTATTTACCCTAGAGCAGAGCTGGAGTCCCCACGGTTATGTAAGCCAGGGGCACCTCCAAACATGACATTAGCTAGAGAATATTTGCTCAGCAAGTTAACAGTGTAAATAAGATTAGAGGGAGGCAAGGAGTGGGTTTAAATGTTAAAATGCCTGAGAACAGACTGTGCTTGAGCATCTTAAAAGCATCCATTAATACTTAAGTAATTTAAAATTACTTGTACATGCATCATACCTACTCCACCAGGCCGTGCTTTACTAACTTACATATATTTGTATATATAGCTGGAATAAGAAAGCAGCTGCTTTTCCACTGTTCAAGGATCCACACTTTTCATTTGTGTCTCAAACATCCTCAGCTTACCAGCCAGCCTATGGATCCCAATGAAATGACATGACTGCTACTGCCCACGTCTTGGAAACCCCGAACTCCCATTGTTCATATAGTACCTTCCATGGTCCCCCCACCTATGTATGGAATTCACAGAGAGTGCTTACATCCATCTGTGAATCAGCTTAGGGACACTGCTTTCACTGCCTCTGCCCTCCTTGCTCAGCCTCCAAGGGCCCCTGCCACCTGCTGCTCTGACCTCCGCCACCCTGCCTTGGCCTGTGTTGTTTTCGGCTGTGGGCACCTGTGGACCCTGCTTCCCAAAACCACATTCCTGCCTTTGACCTGGACCCTTTCCAAAGGACTTCTGTCTGGCCAAGGTTCAGCTAATTCACCCCGGCCACCACCAGTGCTATCAGTCAGCACAGGACCGTGACAGCTTCACACTCTCCTGTAAATTAGAAAGGAAAACATTCACTCTCTGTATGTCCCCTTCCGATGGGGGTCCCACAGCATGGTTGCTTGGCCCTCGGATTATTACAAGGTTTATTGCAACACCTGTCAGTTTACACACTCAGCTCCTATTCTTCAAGGAATGGACAAATGCCACCGGGACATCAGGGATGGGAGGATTTCACACCCAGACACCATGCTGCCTGTTCCAGAAACATCTACTGCTTCTGGAAGGAGAAACAGTACTCTAAACTGCAGGCAGACCCTGCTGTTGGGTCCGGCTGGCTGGGCCATATTTATCCTTTTATTCCAAATACTAAATTCTCCCTTGAGGAATCTGCTTTTCTCTCTGCTCCCCACCCATCTCCCACCACCTAACCCCTCCAAATATGTCCACACACATTCGAATCCCCTGGGAGACACCATTCAGGCAGCAAGTCACCCTCATGTTAATCAGTTGGTGCAAATAGACTTGGGGGGGTGGAGTGGGTAGGCTGGGGGCAAAAGAAGGCGGGGCGATACCTAGCACATTCCACAGTTGAATAAATATTTAGTAATCTTGGATTTTTAGCTAGCCAGGACCCTTGTTATTTATGAATTCATTTTAGCATTTTCTTCAATTAGTCTATATCAGGGAGGTCATGCACTTCAGAAGTTTATCTACTTATAAACTTCTAACCTGGGAGCACTAATAGAAAAACCCAAGAGTGTTGGGATAAAATTTTGAAAAATTAAGGTGTATATTTTCCACTGAGAAAATAATTTTTAAAGCTGAAAATGATGAGAAATGACAAGCACTTGCATGTGAGATTATTTATTTAGTACAAATAATCCCAAAGCCCAGAGACTGAATAATACAATATGTAACATAATAATATAATACTTCTCTGCGTGTTTTTCTAAAGGCTCTTAATTCCAAGTTTACTCTGATTTCCCAACTCTGTATTTAGAGAGCAGTTCCAAGAGAACTGTGGAAAAATAAATAGTGAGAGATTAAAACATTTTAGGTCGAAGTCTTTGAGCACCACCTACGCCCCATTTCTTCCCCCTAAAGAAAGCTTTTCTAGAGTGCTTAAGAAGTCAGGAAAACAGCTACCCAGACTTTGATTCTTTGGTTCTTCCAGCTACAGTCTTGCCCTTCAGATTTTATATTTGCCTTTGGTTTCAACTATCACCCATATGAAAATGATACTTTGATTTCCATCTCCAACTCTGATCTCTGTTGAAAGCTGGATATGCAACTCTCCAGAGCCACACCTAGTCCTTTCCCCCTTCATCTAAAACACAAGGTCTAAAACCAAATCCACTCATTTCTTTTTCTCAAACTATGTCTGCTTCCGGACTTGTCCATTTCAGTCAATCGTTCTATATTGTAAGTTCAGTTACTGTATGAAAACTTTTCAAAGGATTGGGAGGCTTTAAATATTTTTCAAAAAACTGGAGCCTTTTTTAAAAAGTTGGTTTTTCCCCTAGCCCTGAGCTGGAAGTGTTTCCATTTCTCTCATTTCTGAGGGAAGGAACAAAGCTGAACGGCCAGCAGACATGCATGGTGGCTGCAGGAGAAAGCGTGAAGGAAGGCGGCCACCATCTCTGTTGGCTGAGATGATGAGTGAGCAAGGAGTCCAGCACCAGCTGCCATTTCAGAGTAAGGTCAGTGGCCTAAAGCCATTGCTCCCACATTCCCAGCATCCTAGGAGAGCAGGAGGTGGGTGTGGTACCTCTCCTGGATGTGATGCAGTGTTTCCAGCCAGCACGGCCCCGTGCAGATGGGCACTAAGAATGCGGATGATGTCACAAGCACAGCTGCTGCCGTGTCCACCCTGGGGTTTTCCTCACAGCCTGGCTTATGCCTGGTACTGTAGCTGACTGGGCCTGAGCACGTTCTGTTGAAGTCTGAGCACATTCTGTGCTTCCTTCCAAGGCCATGCCTTGCTTCTCCCACCTATTTACTCCCAAGAGGGAGGCTGCAGCTGCCGCTGCTTACAGCCTGTTTCCATGGTCTCTTTCCAGGCCAGTGTCAAGAGCGGGAATGTGGACTGACAGCTGACCCTGGCCGGCTCTTTGTCTTCGTGTAGAATGGAACATATCAGGGGGCAGCTGAACTATCTTAACTTTTCTTTTTATGTTATTCTCCCAACTTGCAAATTTCTCTTAGTGGCTGAAAGCACAGACTCTGTCGCCAGGCTTTCTGGGTTCAGATCCTGTCTCCACCATTTCACAAGCTGTGTGAAAATTGGGCAGATCACTTAACCTCTCTATGCCTCAGTTTCCTCATCTATTAGAAGGGGATAATAATGGTACTTTTAGAATGATTAAGGGAATTAAATGAATTAATATATGTAAAGAACTTAGGAGAGTGCTTGACCTATAATAAATGCTACCTATTACAATTGGATTACTGCAAAGATGTTCACTCCACTGTGCAGTGACCCATGTCATGATGGAATTCTATCATTTCTAAGAGAGGTGTTTATTAACAGTAGCAAACATTTGTTAAACACTTTACAATTTTAAGGCAGGACATTCACTATTTCACTAAATCCTGTGAAACAGACAAAGCAGAGGTTTTTGTTATACTCATAGAGGAAGCTCAGAGAGTTTTAATAGCTTGTCTAAGATCACAGAGTTTATAAGTACAGAGTTGAAACTTAAATTTAAGGCCATTTGACTCCAAATTTCATACTCTTTCTACTATATCAAGCTGCCTCAATTTTTTTTAAGACTTTTTTTTTTTTTAAATAAATTTTATTTTATTTATTTATTTTTGGCTGTGTCGGGTCTTTGTTTCTGTGCGAGGGCTTTCTCTAGTTGTGGCAAGCGGGGGCCGCTCTTCATCGCGGTGCGCGGGCCTCTCACTGTCGTGGCCTCTCCCGTTGCGGAGCACAGGCTCCAGATGCGCAGGCTCAGTAGCCGTGGCTCACGGGACTAGCTGCTCTGCAGCATGTGGGATCTTCCCAGACCAGGGCTCGAACCCGTGTCCCCTGCATTAGCAGGCAGATTCTCAACCACTGCGCCACCAGGGAAGCCCTAAGACTTTTTTTTTTATGGGAACCATTTTTAAAGTCTTTATTGAATTTGTTACAATATTGCTTCTGTTTCATATTTTGGTTTTTTGGCCGTGAGGCATGTGGGATCTTAGCTCCCTGGTGAGGGATCGAACCTGTACCCCCTGCATTGGAAGGCAAAGTCTTAACCACTGGACTGCCAGGGAAGTCCTTCAAGCCACCTCAATTTTTATTGATCTGTTCCATCAATATTTGCTGAGTAAGGACTTGGTACTAGAACAGGTGAAATGAAATTAGGTGTGATGAAGAAACGGCCACCAAGAAAAAGACAAGTAGACAAACTGATGTACAGCCCTTCATCCAAGAGCTGTCCTCCTCAAATGTATAAAATTTGTTACAAGTTGAATAATGGATTGGATCCACTTACTATTTAAAGAAACTTTTCTAAGAAGGTGCCCTCCTGAATCAGTCAGGGTTTGGTCAGAAAATCATTCTAAATATTTTAGCAGGAAGGGATTTAATAGTAGGAACTATGTGCCTATAAAACTATTAGAAGAGCTTAAGGTGTGAAAGTCACAGAGATCCTCTGCTGCTTTTAGGAGATCACAGAGAGCTTCTAGCAGGCTCTTTAGAAAACAGGTAAATCACAAGAACTCACTGGGAAGCCGCTGCAAACCTCACTCACCATTTTCCATAGTCTGCCTACAGCTTCCAGAGGGAAGTAATGCCTGATTCTCTTCTGCTATGGAAATCTCATATCAGTGCCTTTCACTGGCTGCATCTGAAGAAGAACTCTACTGGCAAAGGAGTCTGGGAAGTGTAGTTTCTAGGCTTCCAGCTCCTTACTAAGGGAACAAGATTAGAAGGGCAAGGATATTGCTGGGTATCTATAAATACTATACAGTACTCCTCCCACTGACTTGTAAAATGCCTAATGATGGGGATGATTTTCTTCTTCAGGTTGAGGAAACTAGTAATGTTTAATGGAGACAGGGGTCACATTGTCTAGCCCCACCCACATAAAAGAGCTGAAAGTTTTTCCTTGTCACCATCTTAATGGCATTCAAACCCTGACAGATGCTCTTTGAGGGTATTGCTTTTAGACAGTTGGGTCCATATAAAGGAGGAAGTCCATCTGAGTCTCAGAAGATCTTGGGGTTTGGCATGTTGTCACTTGTGTTAGATGATAAATACTTCGGGCGATTTGCAAGCCGAGGTCAGGGGAAAGCCCTCACACTGTGCATCACTCATGTGGCTACTCAGCCCCGGTGGTGGGTCGTAGTCCCTGGAATGGCGATCTGGAAACAAGCACCTGATCTCTGTGCCGTTTGTGCTGATCTTTCTACATGCCGATTCTTTCCTCCCTACAAGGTGCTTTGGTCCAGTCCCCAGCCTTCAGGAGCACGTGCCGCATCCCATTCTCCTCCCTCCTCCCAACCCTGGTCCAATGTGAGCCTCATGGATAGGGGTCATTAGCTAGGGTCCCTCTCTCTCTCTCTCTCTTCCCTCCAACTCCAAGTTAACACAGTGCCGATTTCCTTTCAGTTCCCAAGGGCTTTTCCTCTCTGGACCAAACCTGCTCTAACAAATAAAAAATGCTGGCTTTCAAGACAATTGTTTCTGGTATGGGCTGCAAGAGCTTACTTTGGAAGTCAAAACCTGCACATCAAATACTTCCCTCTAAAAATATTTCCCAAAACAGACACACACATATACAGTCACTTGATTTATGACAGAGGCACGATTCAATGAGGAAAAGTTTCATCAGTCATGTTGGAACAATTAGACATCTATGTGAAAAAATTAACCTTGACCTTACCTCACACTAAAATATTAATTCAGGATTGACAATAGCCTTAAGTGTGAAATAAATTCATAAATACCCTAAAAGAAAACGTAGAAGAGTATCTTCATGACCTTGGCACAGGACACAATTTTTAAAAGTCAGAGCAAAAAATGGACTAACCACAAAAGAAAAAGCTAAAAAATTAGAGTTCATTAAAATTAAGGACTTATATTCTTCAAAAGGCACCAGTAAGAGAGTGTAAAGGTAAGCCACAGACTGGAAGAAGATATGTGCAATACATATGTCTGACAAAAGATTGACATCCATAATATGTAAAGAATTCCTATGAATCAATAAGAAAAAGAAAGATAACTATATTTAAATATACACAGAGAGAGAGACTTGAACAGGTACTATGAAAAAGAGAATGTATAAAGGGCCAATAACCATATGGAAAAGTCTTCAATATTATTAGTCATCAGGATAGTACAAATTAAAACCACAGTGAAATACCATTGCACACTTACCAGAATACAAAATTTTTTTTAAATTGACAAAACCAAGTGTTGACAAGATTGTGAGCAAGTGGAACTCTCATACATTGCTGCTGGGAGTATAAATGCAATCACTTTGGAAACTCCTTGTCAATGTCTAGTTAAGCTAACCATACATTGTTTTCCTAGATATATGCCCAAGAGAAGTAAGTGTTTACATCCAAGAAAAACATTCACAAGAAAGTCCTTAGAAGTGTTATTCATAATAGTCAGAAACCAGAAATAACTCAAATATCATCAACAATAGAATGGATAAATAAATGTGATATATATGATACAGTTATATATGATATATATATCACAAGACATCAAACGAGTATATAAAACAACATTTTAACAATTTAATGTAAGTGAACAAGAAATGGATTATATATATATATAAAACTCAGCAATAAAAAAAGAATGAACTACTGCTCTATCAAACAACATAGACAAACCTCAAAGACATTATGTTGAGTGAAAGAAGCCACCAAAAAAGAGTGTATTCTCTCAGATTGCATTTATATGAAGTTCAGGAACAGGCAAACAGTTCTATGGTGATAGAAGTTAGTATGGAGTTTAACTCTTGAGAGTGGGTGGGTGCTGACCAGGAAAGGGCCAAGGGACCCTTCTGAAGTGTGTGGGAATGTTTATGTCTTGATCTGGGTGGTGGTTACATGCATATATACATTTGCAAAAATCCACTGAATTGTGTTCTTGAGATGAGTGCACTTACTGTAGGCATGTTATACCTCAACTTAATGAGAAAGGGAAAAGGTCCTATTTAGGAAATTTAAAAGATAAACATCAAATATTTCTGTCTCTTTTTTTCTTCTTAGAACAATTTAAATTCTTCCCCAAGAAACGTGTATACCTCTGACTGACTTGGGGAAGGGCCACAAACAAGAGAGTCTGGAAAAGAAAAGAGCACACATTTGTTTTTGTTGCTGTTTCATTTTTCTTTTGCCTTTTGCTACCTATGGAGAGACATATATGCTCCAGGATTGGGGGTGGAAGGGAGAAAGAAGAAAGCACCACCAGTCAGGCTGCCCCCTAGAGCCCTCATATCCAGCATCATGGTGTACACACACAATAGTAAATAAACATTTGCTAATTTTCTGATTGAGTCTTTCTAGGCAGACAAAATATACAAACAGCTTATGCAGCTCAATAACAAAAAAACAAACAACCTAGTCAAAAATTGGGCAGAAGAGCTAAACAGACATTTCACCAAAGAAAACATACAGATGGCCAAGAGGCACATGAAAAGATGCTCAACATCACTAATTATTAGAGAAATGCAAATCAGAACTACAATGAGATATCACCTCACACTGGTCAGAATGGCCATCATCAAAACATCTACAGGGCTTCCCTGGTGGCGCAGTGGTTGAGAATCTGCCTGCCAATGCAGGGGACACGGGTTCGAGCCCTGGTCTGGGAAGATCCCACATGCCACGGAAGCGACTGGGCCCGTGAGCCACAACTACTGAGCCTGCACGTCTGGAGCTTGTGCTCCGCAACAAGAGAGGCCGCGACAGTGAGAGGCCCGTGCACCGCGATGAAGAGTGGCCCCCACTTGCCACAACTAGAGAAAGCCCACGCACAGAAACGAAGACCAAACAAAGCCAAAAATAAATAAATAAATAAATAAATAAATAAATAAAATCTTAAAAAAAAAAAAATCTACAAACAATAAATGCTGGAGAGGGTGTGGAGAAAAGGGAACCCTCTTGCACTGTTGGTGGGAATGTAAACTGATACAACCACTATGGAGAACAGTATGGAGGTTCCTTGAAAAACTAAAAATAGAACTACCATTATGACCCAGCAATCCCACTACAGGGCATATACCCTGAGAAAACCATAATTCAAAAAGACACATGTACCCCAATGTTCATTGTAGCAGTATCTACAATAGCCAGGACATGGAAACAACCTAAACGTCCATCGACAGATGAATGGATAAAGAAGATGTGGTACATATATATAATGGAATATTACTCAGCCATAAAAAGAAATGAAATTGGGTCATTTGTAGAGATGTGGATGGACCTAGAGTCTGTCTTACAGAGTAAAGTAAGTCAGAAAGAGAAAAACAAATATCATATATTAATGCATATATGTGGAATCTAGAAAAATGGTACTGATGAACCTATTTGCAGAGCAGGAATAGAAATGCAGACGTAGAGAATGGACGTGTGGACATGGCGGGGGGAAGGGAGGGTGGGACGAACTGGGAGATTAGACATACACTATCATGTCTAAAATAGATCGTTAGTGGGAACCTGCTGTATAGCACAGGGAGCTCAGCTCGGTGCTCTGTGATGACCTAGATGGGTGGGATGGGGGATGGTGGTCCAGGAGGGAGGGGATATATGTATACATATAACTGATTCACTTCAATGTACAATAGAAGCTAACACAATATTGTAAAACAATTATACTCCAATAAAAAAAAGTGAAAAAATTTTTTAAAAAAATTAATGACAAACAGAGAAGAAGAAGAAAAAAAAGCCCAAAGAAACAAGTCTGATTGTGTGAAGGTACACAGGCTTATTTCACAAGATGCCCTTGGGTGGACTTCCCCCTTTGATGCAGAGCTGGACGTTGTGCCCAGAGTAGCCCCTCACTCTTAGGTTAGCTTCGAGTGGGTCAGGATAGCTCTCCTGTTGGAGACTCTGGGCTCAACTGATTCTTGCTGCTCTAGCCTGGGAAAGTCCCTTTTATTTAAAATTTCCTGGCAGGCCTCCCACTCCCCCTCCTGCTCTGCTTGGTGGCCTCTGGGTAAATTAGACATTGTACATTTGAACAAGCCGGCATCAGCAGGCAAGCTTATCTCAGTCTGGCTACAGACTTAAAAGTACCTGCACTTTACATTTTGGGCAATCCATCCTTTGTCAATAGAAATGAACATCCCTTCCCATGAACTCCTAATAAATGTCTGGAAGATTTCAAGGAATGAACCTTGGCTGACCCACTCGTGCACATCTTTGAAATCCCTCCCTTCCGCACTTTCTGTGGAGCTGGGCTAGTGGTCTGAAAACCCTTGAACACTTTTGTGAACCATAAATTCAGGGAACTGTGAGTTTGGGGATTTGAGGCACAGATTTCGGGAAGTAGCAAGGAATAATCATGTTTTGGGTCATTTCATCATGGTCCATTCCCAAGAGATTACATATGTTCTCTGCCTGTATCCCTACAGATCTGCATTTCCTGTTGGAAGGAAAGAAACCAAGTCAGTATTCAGTTTGCAAATGATATTAATCAAAATTTATTTTAAGCGACAACTCTTGGTAATGTGGGGATAGCTCCATCTTTCACAGAAGATCGATTCTGTCTGTTTGAATGTGCATGTAAAACAATGTAAGTCCTCTCTGCATAAAGAATCATCTCATAAATACATATTCCTTTCCTATATGGTACATCTTTTCAGCCCTTGTTATGTGTGCATTCAGAGGAACACCAAGCAGTAACTTTGAGCGGCATGACCAAGTTCATGTTATTTTAAGAATCTAAGGGTTTGACCTCAGTTCAGAGTCATACTGAAAATGGATAGGTTTTATGTCTTGCGATTGTAAAATGGGAATTCTCTGCTTGATGAGTTTATTTCACCATTGCTATGGGATGGAATAAGTGACGATAGTGATAATTAGGGAGAGAATCATTCATTTTTCTCCATGTAGAATTTACGGAATCTGCAGGGTTTGGGTTCTAGCCTAGAAGTAGAATCCTCTGGTGCTTGAACTTGTTTATTTTGGTCAAAAATGTGACTACAGGGGAAAAAGGATTAGAACATTCTTTGAACGACTTCCAAAAGCATCTTAGACATCAAAAGGATTATATGAAGCAACATTTTACTGATTTAATGTAAATGAACCAGAAACGGATATACTGCATTTCCTTTAGAGGTACACAGGGCTTAAAATTAAAGGGGAAATGCTTACAGATAGGATTTCTGACTTTATTAAATCACAAATGTTTCTAAGACCAATCCTGTTCTGGATAAGATTAAAACAGAATTGCTTGTTTTTCCTAAAAAATAGTAATCTGTTATATTTTTAACTCATAGAATTCCATATTAGCTAACAGTGTTTAAATACAAATCATCTCTAACCCATCATTGAAAATGCTGAGGCTCCCATGGCAACAATAGATTTCATTTTTTTCATGCTGAATAGCGACATTGTAGCAACTCTGAAGAACAAAGACTGAAATGTGGCTACCAGCAGAAATTCCAAGGATGTGTCAAGGTGGAGGTCGCAAGCTCATGGCCCATGGCTGAATCTATTCTGCACTCATGAATTATTTAGCCCAGAGAGCATTCAAAATGTTTTTGAATTATTTGCCAGCATTGAAATAATCTGCTGATGGGATCAAAAAGTCAAGATTTCTGGTTTCTCTGGACAAGTAGAAAATCTGGTGCCAGGGACCTTGATTGCCCCCTGGCCGCATCGGCAGGAGCTGAAGCCAGGCTGCCTCTTCAGAAAGCGAGTTCTCCAGTTTGCCACAGTCTCTCCTGAGCTGCTTCAAGCAGCCAAATCACCTGGCCCTTCTAGGCTTTGAATGTGAACCAAACTGAAGAATAGAAGTAGAATGCAACAGCCCCTGAAAACTGCATCCTTCTTAAAAAGATACAGAGCACTTCTGCTCTATGCTCTTTAAATACCAACTTATTCAAGGTTATTTTGAGTAATTCTCAAATGCAGGTTCTTTCCTTTACTGACCCTCAATCCCAGATCTCCCAGTTTACTGTTCGTAGACCCTCCATGGAAGGGGCAGGAGAACCACAGGGAGCCATGTCTCTGGTCAGTACTTTAGCTCGATTCAGCCAATAAAAGAGATGGCCCTTGAGACCAAAATTGAACTATGGCATTAACTATGACAATTATTTCTCCAAGTTCTAGCCTCAGCCACGGAGAATTGGGAGCTACATATTCCACTGGGTCATTTAATTATTGCCTGGAATCTTTGGTAAACACAAGATAACAATTGATTCTGTTGGTCCAAGTTTTTAATTGATTTAGACATTGTCCTAAGGAGGGCAAGATAATGGGGTCAAGAATGGCATGGACCACTTACCTATTATGACCACAGACAATACCCTTAAATCAAGCCAACCACCTTGCCTAAGTAAATTGCTTATTATAAGGAAAGAAGTGGTTAGAAAGTGTACCTGAATCACTGTGCAAACCCATCATCATTATGAATAAATAACTAAAAACACGCTTGTAAGCAGAGAGGTGTCATTTATACTTGCTTCATAACCTTGATTTGAGTAAAATGGCTAAAACTACGCAATATGTCCAGTTATAACTCATAAGGCAGCCACTAATTACATCCTAGAATCAGTCCACATAATAGAAGGATGACACAACCCCAGGATTATGACTTACAGCACTTAGGTCAAGCTGACACTTGATTTCAGTAGAACCTGGAGGTAAAAACAAAAAGTCGATGCCCAGAGTTTGCCAAGATTCACCTTCCTGGCATGACAAGAGTCAGCATTCAGTCCCAAACTCCTTTCTCTCCAACTAAAACTGATGCAGACAAGACTCACCGTCAGCCCTGCCATGAGAGGATACAGTTATCTCCTCTGCTTGTGCTTCTTCTCGATCTTTTTTGTGTTCAAATCTTACCACTACTGCTCCTCAAACAATTCTTTGGAATTGCCTCTTCTCTCCATTGTGCAAAACTCAGCTGAGGGGCAGACCTTGTTGTCCCTTCTTGATGAGAATCCTGGGGGCAGGGCAAAAAATTTGGTGTGGAAGTGAGTCCCTAAGGAGATAGGTAGCTGTGATTTGCCGTCATAATTGATGACATCTGTTTGCTTCCCCACTCCAGATTTATTCTAGAAATATTTATTGACTATGTATTCCAGGCCAGATAGAATTCCTGAGCTATGACATTTAAATTAGTTCATCAGCTATTTCTCAATATCTCTGGGGATGGAAAATGAAACCCTCACTCTGCAACCCTTGTTAGTACATGATCTTCCACTTAGTGATATACTTTCTCATGACTAGTCAAAAATTTTCCTACTTATTCACAGCATATCTGTTGACTTAACAATACTCATTGTTTTATATATTTTTTTTCTGTTCCTGAAAATACTTTTCAAGAACATGTCATAGGTAGCAATCAAGTCACCATTTGGATGCCCTTTCATTTTCTTTCAAATGATTTAAATCCTTTTAGTAGGAATATTTTTGGTAGGTATCTTGTCCCCTAATGGAGAAATAAGATAATTCTTTTGTTATGTTAAAAACACTTTGTTCCACCCAGATATGCAAACTTGTTCCTTTGTTGTTACCAATCTGTGATGTGTGAGCTGGGCATATTTCAGGGATGATGTTTTCATTGTCAGCTCTCCCAGTCTATCTCAGTAGTTACTGTACTTGTCCAGAGTTAAAGAAGAATCTACGTAAGACAGAGGTTCCAACCAGTTAAACTACCAGCTGAGGAGTCAGATAACAAAGCACAACTGTAATGGTGTCAGGGACCATGACAGGGACATTATAGCATCATGCTGGTGCATGTGACTCTGCCTCCTCATGATAGGCTGACAGAGCCTGACTTTTTTTTTTTTTAACTTTATCTTATTTTATTTTTTTAACATCTTTGTTGGAGTACAATTGCTTTACAATGGTGTGTTAGTTTCTGCTTTATAACAAAGTGAATCAGCTATACATATACATATATCCCCATATCTCCTCCCTCTTGCGTCTCCCTCCCACCCTCCCTATCCCACCCCTCTAGGTGGTCACAAAGCACTGAGCTGATCTCCCTGTGCTATGCAGCTGCTTCCCGCTAGCTATCTAGTTTACATTTGGTAGTGTATATATGTCTATGCCACTCTCTCACTTCATCCCAGCTTACCCTTCCCCCTTCCCATGTACTCAAGTCCATTCTCTACGTCTGCGTCTTTATTCCTGTCCTGCCCCTAGGTTCTTCAGAACCTTTTTTTTTTTTTTAGATTCCATATATATGTGTTAGCATACGGTATTTGTTTTTCTCTTTCTGATTGACTTCACTCTGTATGACAGACTCTAGGTCCATCCACCTCACTACAAATAACTCAATTTCATTTCTTTTTATGGCTGAGTAATATTCCATTGTATATATGTGCCACACCTTCTTTATCCATTCATCTGTCGATGGACACTTAGGTTGCTTCCATGTCCTGGCTATTGTAAACAAAGCTGCAATGAGCATTGTGGTACATGACTCTTTTTGAATTATGTTTTTTTCCGGGTATATGCCCAGTAGTGGGATTGCTGGGTCGTATGGTAGTTCTATTTTTAGTTTTTTAAGGAACCTCCATACTGTTCTCCATAGTGGCTGTATCAATTTACATTCCCACCAACAGTGCAAGAGGGTTCCCTTTTCTCCACACCCTCTCCAGCATTTATTGTTTGTAGATTTTTTGATGATGGCCATTCTGACTGGTGTGAAGTGATACCTCATGGTAGTTTTGATTTGCATTTCTCTAATGATTAATGATGTTGAGCATCCTTTCATGTGTTTGTTGGCAATCTGTATATCTTCTTTGGAGAAATGTCTATTTAGGTCTTCTGCCCATTTTTGGATTAGGTTGTGTGGTTTTTTGATATTGAGCTGATGAGCTACTTGTGAATTTTGGAGATTAATCCTTTGTCAGTTGCTTCATTGGCAAATATTTTCTCCCATTCTGAGGGTTGTCTTTTCGTCTTATTTATGTTTTCCTTTGCTTTGCAAAAGCTTTTAAGTTTCATTAGGTCCTATTTGTTTATTTTTATTTTTATTTCCATTCCTCTAGGAGGTGGGTCAAAAAGGATCTTGATGTGATTTATGTCATAGAGTGTTCTGCCTATGTTTTCCTCTAAGAGTTTTATTGTGGACAGAGCCTGACTTTAATGATGCCCCTTGGTGTCCATAGGACTTTCCAACAAAGACACCTTGCAGGGCCCTCCTGGAACTCAAGTGCAGATGGAGAAAAAAAGAGATGTTGGACACCAGAAACTTGGACACAAGAAAGACTAAGAGAAACATGAGAGAAGAAAATTCTTTTACTCTACTCTCAGGATGGATGCTTGGTTACTTTGAGATGCAGCGTGTTGACATGGGAACTGATGTACTGCGATGTTATAGTGAAAGCTAATTACTATCAATTTTGGTTAAAGGTGAACCTTATAGAGAAATGAGATACATAGAATATTGATAGAATATTGACACGTGATTGAGTGGAGAAGTATCTATTAATTTGGACTGCAAACTCAATAATCACTTATCCTTGTTTTCATGAACGTACGTTTTGCTAAAAAAGTCACGTGATAAGTGCAATAGAGACACATATGCAGGTGAGAGGCCCCGGAAGCAATTTCCATACCACAGCATGAAGAGGAAGAACACATTAAGCGTATTTCAGCTCTGCAGTCTGCATCCCCAGCGTTAGCTCTGTGCAATACTCTGGCTAGCTACCAAGAACTAGACTTAATTTTTACCCTTGAGTATAAATTAGTCCACCACATCAACTGCAGGACTCCAGAGTTCAGCTCAGACTCAGCTTGCCTGAGCCCCACTATGCACTACAGCCAGGTCTCTCAAGCCCACCAGCTAATTAAGCTCACTTCCTGAAGGGAGAATTCCAAATGTGTGATGGTTGTGAAACAGATATAAGTGAGATGCTACTGAGATGTTAGGTAAGAGGAAGGGTCTTACCTTCTCTAGAAGTCTGATATGGTTTATAATTTTGTTTATGTATATATTTCTTGAACACATGAGGGGTGTAACTCATGTCTAAAACACAGCAATTATATTAAGTCTTTATCTTTTATTGGAAAACGCTGTCAAAGGAAAGAATTGTGTTTATCTGACTCAGCCAAAGAAAATGTTCAACCCCAAACTGTTTCAGAAGCGTTAGGCCGGTTCATGTGAAATATAATTAAATTAATGACTCATTTTTATTGAGAGGAAACTAAGACACCATCCTGCTATTGTTACCTTTCTTGCATACTGGCAAATTCAAGAATAGAATTATAGTCGGAACAGAAAAAATTATATGGAGAAAACCTCAGTAACCAGCAAGACACCTTAAAAATCATCTGAAACATTGCTGTTAGGAAATAGTGTAGCAAAAAAGGGTCATCAACAAAATAAGGGTCAGGGATTTGGGGAAAACATCAACTACTTTGCGTTGGTACAGTTTCACACTAGCTATCATGTGAAATATGATGATGGCTCTGTTCTTGTGACAGCTTCATAAGGAAATACCAACACATGACTGAATGTTAAAATTGATCAGGAAGACACCAGTGACGTGGGGTCAGCTGGAGGGGAGAATTAAGTGGCAGCCTACAACAGCTCAGTAAACGTCATTCCAAACAAGAAGTCTAAATGGGGAAAGGACCCAGTGAGCCTTTCTGCACAGAGCTGAAAAAGGGGAACTTGTACAGGGAAAGGAAAGGTTAAATACAGCTTAAGTTTGATAAATTAGAGGAGACTGAAACCAGTAAATTTCAGCTGTGTGAAAGGGGACAGTGGGGTGAATGGTAGCTTGCCTGTGAAACCTCACCTGGGGGTGATCTGATGAAAGCAAATGACACTACAAAATATTTAAGGAATTGATGCACAAAGAAAATTGAAAATGCATGGGTATACCTAGGTCAGAGGAGAGAAAGCTGATAAGTGGAGTTTTTGCAACTCCATAGGTACTCCCCCCAGTATTGTCTATAGATTAAATTCATAGATGTACCCTCAGGAGTATTATTTTTCAAATGTATGCACATGGAAGCACGAGGATGTCAGGAACTGAGAGGAGTCTGAGATTGTACCCTATTTACAAGCTATCAAGTTAGCCTACTGGTTTCATGGATGCTGGCAGAGGACACCGAGAATTCTGGATCAGAGACATAGGACATTTTATTACTTACAGCAATAGCTAGAGCGAGAATATTGTCATTTTCTTGTGTCAGTTCCCTGAGCCCCAAGTCCCATGGGGGTGACAGGCGACGGGCCAGGCTATACCTGCACACGCAGTGGGTTGTCTTGTAGGAAAAGGATCTTGAGCTTAGGAAATCTGGATCACTGGAGTGGGCTACAAACAAATCTTCCTCTTGCTCCAAAGGGAGATATTATTTCTATCTTCCAAGACTGATCTCTATACCAATATTGTGTTTGTGAGATTCATCCACATTGTTGCATGTAGTTTGGGATTATTTATTCTCGTTGCTGTATAGTATTCCATTTGTAAACATTCCACAGCTTATTTCTATCCATTCAACTGTTGATGGCCATTTGGATAATCTTCAGTTTGGGGTTATTATGAATAGTGTTGCTATGAACATGATAGTATGTCTTCTGATAAACAAACAAATGAATTTCTGTTGGGTACATCCTTATGGGTAGAATTGAGTGCGTCATATGTATGCTTATACTTAACTTTAATAGATGTTGCCAAATATTTTTCCAAAGTGGTTGCAAGAGTTTACACTCCTCAGAAGTATATGAGAGTTCTGATGGCTCCTCATCCTTGCCAACACTTGATATTTTCCATCTTTTTTTATATTAGCCATCCCAGTGGCTATAAATGGCTATAAGTGAGTGTTAAGCTCAGTGTGCTTTAAACATGAAGCAATTTTATTTTTCTAGCCTGTGCTTTCAAACATGCTGTCAAACCCTACTTTCCCATCACTTAATGGTATCTTGAGAAAAATCTCCTAACGTTTAGGTCCTTCTCAGTTATTAAAATTTAGTTTGGTTCAGTGTGAAATTTCAGTGTCTATCTGATTCAGAGCTCTTTCCCTTCTCCAGTCCAGACTTAGGCGCCTTGTGGCTTAAGAGGCTTGGAGTAGAGAGGAGTGTGGTCTTCTGTTTACAGACTACCCTCTCCTCCCTTGAATAGATTCTGGTTCTGGTTTGGGGGCAGGGAAGAGGGTAGAGTTTTATTAAATGTCTCCTTTTCGTTGTGTCTGCTTCTCTGGCTGTCACTGTTTAATGGGGAATATATCCAATGTCCCTAGTTCCTGGCACAGAGCTAGAAAACCCCTTGGAATTTCCTAAGTGATAGGAATGTCTTTGTTATGCTAATGAGGCAACTCTAGTGGGTTCCTAGATTGCTTCAGGGTGGAGGCTGGTCCCCAGAAAGACCAAGAACGTGCTTAGGGAGTTGGAACTC